>NC_084480.1:214223865-214831544 GCF_030035675.1 Rhineura floridana
TAAATGCCTACAAATAAATGTCCATAGGTAATATGGATATTAACTGGACAACTCCTGCAGTTACACAATTCCTCTTTTATATCTAGTCTAAAATTTTCAGTTGCATTTTTACCTGTTCTGTCTTGTACTTAGTAGGCAAAATGATAAACCAATAACTGTCTTTAAGGCAATTCTTCATGTATTTCGAAGCCCTGTCAGTCTCCTTTGAAACTTGTTTTCTACCAAAGTGTACCCAAATTCTTCTGCCTGCTCTCCTCTGCCAGTTTTGTTGCCTTCCTGGAGTGCTTTTCCAGCTGAGGTGACCAGCATCGGATGCCTTTCCAAAACTAAATAAACTGAAAAGTGTATATTGAGGAGTAATAGTCAGAAGACTGACAGAGAACATTGATGTCGTAGTGCTTGGCTTGGCTTCCCAACCTAGAAAATGAGCCGGAAGTGGAAAGCAAGAGCAGAGACAGGGACCCTTTGCTACTTATGGCCTGTGTTGCTTACATATGTGTGTAATGAAACCCTAACAGCCTTCTTTTTACTGCAAAACAGTATCAGGTCAGGGTAACACTGTTGGTAAATAGTGGGGTGTATTGGGTGTCCATAAACCTTTCCCTTTCAGCCACCATCTCAATTTCAGTGCTCCCAAACTATGTTTTCCCATTCAGAGGGTTGTATTCAACATAGCACTAAGTTACTGGTTCCATCAGTGCAAGGATCTCTCCTTGCACAACAGAACATTATCTCCCTATCTTCTTCCCACATGCCCTCTAAATCTGTTCTGGGGTTTTCCCTAACTCTCTGGAGCAAATTTGGGAATGGGGCAAGCGGGGGAAGGAGGGGGGGGGAGTCCCATTGCACCTAGCACTAATCCTTGCAGTAGCACTGTTATTTAGTTGAGTGTTCCAGTTGCATGTTTACTTTGCAAACACACATCTAGAACAACACTATGGGAAATGTGACAGAGGGACGCCCCCATTTTTCCTTTGCAAATTGCCCAGGGCCACTGATATTTGAATATATACAAATGCTTTCTCCTCTTAGTCTCTTCAGCAGCTTGGCTAGGGACAGCTGCCAGTAGGTAAGCAGCTGATTTACATCAGTGCTCTTTATTTCACCAGGTATGCAGGTTGCTGGCATAGGTCTTGCTTGTGAGAAGGGCATCTTAAATAAGTAACACAGGGTTGTATCCAGAGCTGTTGTCTCCATGTTTGGCAGGAGCATCCTCTCCTCCATTCCAGCAGCCCTCCACAAGCCGTTCATACCTATTCTAGAAGGTCAGGGAACCCTTTGGAACAGATTTTGGAGGTATACTGGGGGAAGGGAAAACAGGGAAGTCCTGTTGCATAAGCAGAAGTTTACTCATGCAACTTTGGATTCTGACCATAATTTTCTCTCTCCCCTCCCCTTTCTACAAAATTATTTTGGGACAGCTTTTCTTTTTTGTTTCAGATACAAACTCCCTTCTGACTAATTGCATGTATAGGTTTTACAAGCACACGGTTTTCTTTCAGGAAAACATATGTGCAGAAAGAAATGTGTGTTTATGCAATGTATGGATGTTGGTATATTTGTTCAGCTGTTATTATTTATTAGATTTATATCCCACCTTCCTCCCAGTAGGCGCTATGTAGTCAGCCAGATCATAAATAGAAATGCTACAAACGCCTCAATTTTTAGCTGTAGCTACTTTTCGTTTGTAGCCAGCCAGGACCTGACCATCAGTATGGTTTGCCATTTTACAGCATATTCTGAGCTAGTATGTTAGATGTATTATTTCATATTACATGCAAGTGCACTACCTATAGAAATGGAAGGATATAGTTGTACTCATTTTGTTACATTGGTTTCTTCATTTATGTCACATGAGAGGTGGTCTTTTAACTGTAAACTTTTGATCTGATATTTCTGCAAACTGGGAAAATTAAAGAGTAAACATCTGCTTAAAACTGAAGAGGCAACAATTTCTATAAAAGGAAATGTAATCAGGTAGCTGGTTTGCTATATATTATTGATACAAAATTTTTACCTTGTTTTCCCCTCAAAAAGGAGTCGCTTAAAACAGGTTACAAAATAGAAAAGCATAAAAATAGTGTATGATCCATCATTAAAACACAATTGCCATACTACATCAGAACACAAAAAGCCAAAACTACAGACAAATAAATAAAGCTAAGCAACATCCAGATCAAAAGTTTTAAGAAGCTTACATGTCTTCAGTTGCTGGTGGAACACACATAAAAAAGAAGATATTCTAATGTGGTGGGGTAGGGAGTTCCACATACTGGGTGCAGCCACAGAGAGCTCATTTATGTCTTTTTGATCCATCATATATGATTTAAGCTGCTTTACTGAAAGCTTGTATAAATGTTGCACAGATTTGTAGGAGGAAGCAAGTTCTCAGCTATATAGTGCTAGCACATGTTACTATTAAAACACCCACATGTAATAAAAATAACAGCTGTAACAAAGTATGAATACTAAAAGGACTATACAGATAATCAAATCTGGTGAGTATTATAGCTTGGTAAAATGTCAAAATTGAGTGAGTGTTGTTTTTTTAAAAAATGAAGAAGCTGCAACAAAGAACTGCTTTTCCATAAAATATGTGTTGATTAAAGTGGCTATCGAATGTAGTGTGACTTTGAAATGAATATGTCACACTAAACACTATAAATGCAATTCATGTACCAGTATGAATAGCAGTCCATGAAAAGAATAAATATGTATTGTAGCTGGAAACTAGAATAAACTGTTTTGCAGGAAAACAAGAGCAGTGTTATAAAAGAACATACAAAAGAGAATGAAAAGAAATTTTATACAAATATTTTAAGACATGTTTTCTTCCAGTCAGGGTTGTTGAAATTGCAAGCCAGTAGCAATATTAATGCTTCACTGAAAATTGCTCCAAATTCTTTAGATAGCACAGGAAATGTGTTTTCACATACTTGAACATTTAAATATTAATACTGATACCAAAACCTTTTGACCGCAAAGAAATGCTGGAGCAAGATTTGGAAAGGGGAACTTTTTGATTAGGTGAAATAGAATCATTTTATAACTGAATAGTCTAAAACCTGTGCTGTATTTTTAATATGTTTGTCACTTGAAGAAAATACAAAGTAAGAGTGAAACTTTGTTTTTGCTTTCCTCAACTGGATATACTTCCTTTGAGAACTAATGATAATCAGGAGATACCCCAGCCAGTATTTTTTATTTGCTGTTATTTTTACCTTGCCACAAAGAAGTTTGTCCACTTTTAAAATACTGTTTTTGGATGGGTTTGGGTAAAAACAGAGCTTGGAAGTAATTCCTTACAAGTAACAAATTACTTGTAATTCATTAATTTTTTGAGGAACGAGTGGGTAATTCCTTTACATTTTGATTGTAATAGAACTAGGAGTAATTTTATTGCTTTTATGGAGTAATTGTAATGTTTCCAGCATTACTTTGGGGCTTTACTGGGAGGGAGGAAGCATGGGAAGTCTTGTGCTCCTCTGATTTGTGGAAGAAAACCATGTGCCTCAAACTGGGCATCTGTGCAGCGTCGGTCTTCCCTCATGCTGTCTGGATGGGTAGGAGGTGACGAGGGAGGGAGGAGGTGGAGAGTGAGACGGAATGGAGTGGAGAAAACAATTTTTTAAAAAATGGATGGTGGTGGTGAAGAATGGGATGGAGGGAGAAAGGAGCCGGAGGGCAAGAACATGGATAAAGGAGGAGAAGGAGGCAGCAGCAGGATGGAGATAAAGAATTGTGGAGGTGAAAGATGACACAATGTGTGTATGTGAATACTGTGTTTGCACTTGGGACACAAAGTGGCCTCCACCACCCTCTCTGGCTACTGTGCTGCATTTGCACTATTTTAACTTTTTTGCATCTCGGGAAAATGTTTGCTTGGGTGAGTGTCCCTTAGTTGGTGGCAGGGCAGGGTCCGGGAGGTGGTTAAGTGAAAGAGATTATGCTTGCTGGCTGAGGGGGGTGGCGGCACATGGTTTGACATGCAAAGATCTGAGCTGTGGCCTCTGCCTCCCTCCCCACCTCCCTTACCAGCGGAGATACCACCATTGCTATCATGGATAAAAAGAATTATTCTACTACCTCTGTATCTGTGTATTTATTTTAATGTTGTTTTAGGCTATTTAGATGTGCAGCAGCCAAGGCCAGCACCTTGTAGGCGGTTTTTTAAAAAGTAACAAATGTAATTGTAGTGGTTGCTTTTTAGAAAAAGGAATCAGTTACTTTCAGAGCTATTGTAACTGTGAGGGCAATTACTACTTTTGGGGGCCATGTAATTGTAATTGTAATTTATTACTTTTTTAAAAGTAATTTTCCAAGCTCTGAGTAAAAGATATCTTCCAATCCTGAAGAGGCTGCTCTGGTTGCATTTCTCTCTTCAAAGTTTTTCATTAGGCAATTACTTATATTGAAGAAGGGCAGGAGTGACAGGTGCTTTCTCCCCTTGTCTAGTTTATTCTTGCCTTTACAGAACTACAAGCTGCAGTAAAAAACAAAAACAGAAAAAGCACTAAGGCTACACTCTTGCCTTGTGTCATTAAAAAACCTTCAGTGGGGTGATGGTGAAAGGAAATTCTGCTGTGACTGTATGGTTCTTTTTTGTTTATAAAATATGCTGTTGTTGTTAATGTGCCTTCAAGTCTATTATGACTTATGGTGACCCTATGAATCACGACCTCCAGTAGCACCTGTCATGAACCACCCTGTTCAGATCTTGTAAGTTCAGGTCTGTGGCTTCCTTTATGGAATCAATCCATCTTGTTTGGCCTTCCTCTTTTTCTGCTCCCTTCTGTTTTTCCCAGCATTATTGTCTTTTCTAGTGAATCATGTCTTCTCATGATGTGTCCAAAGTAGGATAACCTCAGTTTCATCATTTTAGCTTCTAGTCATAGTTCTGGTTTAATTTGTTCTGACACCCAACTATTTGTCTTTTTTACAGTCCATAGTATCCGCAAAGCTCTCCTCCAGCACCACATTTCAAATGAGTTGATTTTTCTCTTATCCACTTTTTTCACTGTCCAACTTTCACATCCATACATAGAGATTGGGAATGCCGTGGTCTGAATGATCCTGACTTAAGTGTTCAGTGATACATCTTTGCGTTTGAGGATCTTTTCTAGTTCTCTCATAGCTGCCCTCCTCAGTCCTAGCCTTCTTCTGATTTCTTGACAATCGTTTCCATTTTGGTTAATGACTGTGCCGTGGTATTGATAATTCTAGACAAGTTCAGTGTCCTCATTGTCAACTGTAAAGTTGCATAAATCTTCTGTTGTCATTACTTTAGTCTTTCTGATGTTCAGCTGTAGTCCTGCTTTTGTGCTTTCCTCTTTAACTTTCATCAGCATTCGTTTCAAATCACTGGTCTCTGCTAGTAGTATGGTATCGTTTGCATATCTTAAATTATTGATATTTCTCCCTGCAATTTTCACACCTCAGTCTTGGTCCAATCCCGCTTTCTGTATGATACGTTCTGCGTATAAACAAATAGGGTGATAAAATACACCCCTGTCCCCCTATTAAAATGTAGGTTTTTTTTTTTAAAAAAGACAAATCTAAATGAACATTTGCTGCTTGACTGCCAACTAAAAGATGGTTTTGTGCTGGGTTTGTCTAAAATCTGGTTGTCTGTAGCCTCCAGTCATCATAATGGGGTGATCGTTTCCACATTCTTGCAACAGCAAAGTGAGGTGGGGAGGTATGGTGAGATGGCTGTCTCCCTGCATGGTTAGAAACACTGCTTTGTAAGTTTTAAGCACCTTCCACGTGACACTTAAAGCCATCTGGGGTTGTTTTTAGGGGGAACAGCAGAGTATACCATTCAAAAATGGGAAAGCTTTGTCCATATATCCCAGTTTTCAAAGAGTATTTATGTGTGCCATAGTATACGTTAGTCTTGATTAAAGGTAGCCACATGCTATAGTTCTTGTCTGTGGGATAGAATGTCCTCCCTGTGAATTTAGCTGCACATGGTAGTGAGATCCTTGCCTTGGCAAAAGGTCTCTAGCCTGGCCATAATGTATACAGTAGGGCCCTGCTTTACGGCGCTTCGCTAATACAGTGGTCTCAATTAGATGCAATTAGACTAAAGCCCCACTCATACGGCACTTGTTCCGCTTTTACTGCAGTTTTCAGGCATCGTGCGCCATTCCATTCAATGAGTTCCGCTTTACAGCGGTTTTCGCTTTACAGCGGGGGTCCAGAACATAACCCGCCGTATGAGTGGGGCCCTATTGTACTAAATAATATTAAATAAATATTCCTGTCCCATGAACTGCATTCTTCCATTTTGTCTTCCAACTATACTCTGAAAGCAAGGCCAGTCAAGGAGACTACAGTTCCTGTGATTATTGGGGTATTGGGGGGGGAATAAATGAAAGATGTTGAAGCCCCTCGTAGTTAAGAATAACAAACACAGGATTGTGTGCAACTAAGTTTTACTCATTAAAAATGAGACCTATTGAAATTAATGGAGCTACATTTGTCATGTTCATTGGTTTCAATGGGTCTACTCTTGAGTAGGACTAGCATTGGATACAACCCATATATTGTAGACCATGACATAACTTCCTCACTGTGTGATATGAAGCAATGTATTTATCCGTTATCCTGCCCTTCCTCCCAAATGGTAACACAGACCAGCTAACAGCTGCCAACACTACACTAACCATAAAAACATTTAAAACATTAAACAGATCCTCATAAATAAAAATAGTAGTAAATATTGATCCAACACCAATAGTGTTCCACAGGCTTGGACAAATGGGTAAGTTTTCAAGTTATGTCTGAACATAGCTTGAGTGAGGGACAATCTGATTTTACCTGGGAGGAAATTCCATAGGTGGACCCTGCCACCAGAATGCCCTGTCTTGTGTGACCATCCTCCTCTTCACCACTGATGTAACCACAAACAGGGCCTCTCAAACTGATTGCAAAGTCTGGGTTGGAAGGAACTGGGGAAGGTGCTCTTTCAAGTACTAGTACATTGGAGCACATATTACAATTGATGTGAAAGAGATATTTGATATAACATGTTGAATCTTCTCTATATCCCTACTTCACATTCCTCGCAGAATCCAGGAGTGGGGGTGGATGGGCACTGGCAACATGATAGAGAAATCTGTGTGGTTGGTAGATGCATCTACATCTCTAGGGCTAGAATCATTTGCCATAATTCAACTGTTTTTGGTAGCATCCCTATATCAATTGCAATGTGTACTCCGCCAGTGCACTTTTACCCTTTTGCTCAGCTTTTCTTTGACCCTTGCATAATGTCAACATAGTACACTTTTGATTAATTGAAAAGATACCTGGTGATATATTAATAAATAACACAGGAGTTTGCCACAAAGCCAATGGACAGAGTTCATGACATTTTGTTGGAAATAAGGCATTTGCTGAATGGAAGACTGTAAGATTTCTCAAGCCATGCTGGAGTCCTTGGGTCTGTGTGTGCGAGTTATAATGTCCAACACAGCTCTAGCTAGTAAAGTGTATTTGCTCTTACTTAGAGGTAGCGCATCTGCTTTGCATGCAGAAGGTTCCAAGCTCAGTTGCCAGCATCTCCCAGTAGGGCTGGGAAGGTCCCCCATCTGAAACCCTGGAGAGCTACTGCCAGTCAATGCAGACATTACTGAGGTTGGTAGACCAATAGTCTCACTAGGTATAAGGCAGCTTGCTATGTTCCTATGAGTGCTTCTTTTTAAGTCTAAGAGTAAGGAGTTGTTTGTGAAAAGGGCTGGCACCAGAGGGTGGTCAGGTTGGGTCCTGGCCGAGGGCCCTTGAAGGGCCCCTCGTGTGTGTGTGTGTGGGTAGGTGGGTGGGTCTCCCTTTCTGCGATCCATGACAGCGTCGGCTCCCAACCCTGCCGCGGATTGCAGAGAAGGAGCTCCCAGGCACACCCCCTAGAACCGTACAGGCCTGTGACTCCCGCCTGCACGCCCCCTCTGGGTTGAATGCTGGCCATGCTGTGTGCATGCCTGCCATCAACCACAATGGCGGCTGAGACTTCCCTAAGGAGCTGATGCCTCTGCCACCATCTTGGTTGATGGCAGGCAGGCATGCACACATACATGCATGCGTGCCATCAGTCAAGATGGTGGCGGAGGCATCAGCCCCTTAGAGAAGACTCGGCTGCCATCTTGGTTGATGGTAGGCATGTGCATGCAGCGCAGCCAGCATTTACTGCAGCGGGAGAGATAGGTGCGGGTGGGCCCAGGCAGGCTTTGTGCTGGCCCTGTTTATGAAAGATTTTTTTTGCCTGTAGAAATACTTTTTACACTTTGGGCTTTCCTTTCCCTATAACTCTGTTCCAGACACTATTAATACTCTTATCTTAAGAATGCAAGTATACCTTGAGTTCCAGTTATGCTGCTTGTAGCAGTACACAATTTCCCCTTGCAAAATTGCTTACTGTACAGTTTAACTTAGCACTGTGTGCACTTGAAACCATTTCCTAAAATGCCCATATATATATATATATACACACACACACACACACACTGCAGTACAGTGGACAATTATCCAACGTTGTGTGACAACTGGCCGTGTATGCCCCCCAAATCTACTCCAGAGGGTCCCTCATCCTTTGAGCAAAGTGTGTGTGTGTGTGTGACACTAGGGTGTGTGTGTTGGCTCCACAAATGATATCCATACCGTTGGTGGGCAGATACTGTTGGATATTGCCCCCTTTTCTTGCATCTTGCTTAAGAGAAACATTCTGCAAAATCACAAGCGTGCACTTCTTGTATAATCAGTTAAATTGGATGCCATGAATAACAAGGTAAAAGTTGATTGATTGATTGACTGAGTTTATTTATACGCTGCCTTTCCACAATGAGCTGTGCCCAAAGCGGCTTACAACAAACATTCAAAATATCAAAATACAAAACACTGAGGTCGGGGAAAGAAGTCAGTTTACAAAACAACCAATGCATTCAAAAAAGACAAAAACAAACAATTTTGCAAACATTCAGTATTATGAAAGAAATAATCTAGACTTTAAAACATAAGTACACAGCAAAAAG
Source organism: Rhineura floridana (assembly GCF_030035675.1). Lineage (NCBI taxonomy): Eukaryota > Metazoa > Chordata > Lepidosauria > Squamata > Rhineuridae > Rhineura > Rhineura floridana. The sequence continues at coordinate 214,232,892 of NC_084480.1, forward strand.
AAAGTTAAAATATAATCAATCTTTTGTAATATCTTTACTATTTCCTAACTTGGGAGGAAGCATACTTGAGGCTTTTCCTCTTAGGAAAAGCAGAGACAGTTTTACTTTATGACAGTGTTGTGCCATGAATTGCTTTCACTGTAACATTGCCAGCTTCTATTTATACAGGTCTCTTTGCCTCTTTCTGGACTTGAGTCCCAACTGTCTTGTCCCTACTGTTCCCTAATAGGTTGTGTGTTAGTAGTGTTTGCCTTTACATCCTTCTGTGATTAATACTAAATATTAGTACACAGGGTGAGACAAGGGGTTGATTATGTGCTTTCATAAATCAAATGTAATTGCTTTATTGGGTTGTATTAGTTACTTTGTTTAAAAACGTTGGCGTTTAACTTCAGATCTCTGCTCTTGTCTAAGAGTATATTAGTACTTCCTTTCATCATAATAGATGATGAGCAGTTATAATTCTAACAGTAGAATGCTTTCTTCACAAAACATGCAATGTACTGCACAACCAGTATCATTTCCCAAGTGGTTGTGTCTCCTGGCCTATTACAACATTTTTTTTGTATTTATGAAATATTGCTTCTTGATGCAATTACATTCCAGCCACTAAGAGACACACTGTCACAATTTCTACTGGACAAAGGTTTGATTCTTTCATTGTTCTCTAAAAGAAAATACAGGCGGGCCCCGCTTATATGGCGGGTTCCGTTCCGGACCCCCGCCGTAAAGCAGAACTCCATTCACTATAATGGGCTGCGTCACGTGAAAATGACGCGAAAACGGCGCAAAACATCGCAAAAGAGCAAAAAATACCTTTAAAATTGAAAATGAAAGCCGCCGCATCAGCGGAACGCCTTAAAGCGGAACACCGTAAAGTGGGGCCCTACTGTAGGTTTAAGTTGCTAGTGCAGAAGTGAGTCAGAAGTGAGAATCTAATTAGTTAGCATTTACTTATAGTAGTTATGCTTCTGTGGATTGCAGTGCACTAGCAAACCCTTAGTCATAGGGTAGTTAACTGCTTGCTTGTACTAGATAATTCATAGACTCCAATTTTAAAATTTAAAACCCATAAGGGGACCATTATGATGACTGAGTCTGGAGTTCATAAGAGTGTTACACAGGGTATAGAACTGGCTAGTTATTCCTATATTGTGCTTGTATTTTCCAGCTGAGTATATTTTCCAGCACTTGATTTGGGGATCTTGAGTTACAGATAATCCATTATTGCCACAGGCTAGGCAGATGGTTCTCCTGGCTAATTACGTTTGGTGTGAAGTAAGTTGTTCATGGCCTCAGGGAAAAATCCCATCTTATTAAAAACTTTAGAAGTTGGCATATTTAGTAGAGTTTGTCTCTATCATTATAGAGAGTTTCACCCCCTGCCGACTAAGGATGATGAATGAAATTCATTCTCAGGTTTACAAAGCATTGTGTGTAATCGGTGGGAACAGGCAGAGTACTGTATGCATAAAACGGAAAATCAATGTTATGCAAAAATGATTAAGAAAGAAGATGAACTGAGCCTGTGACAGTAGCTGCAATGAATGAAAATGTCTCAAGGTGTTTAATTTGGAGCTCACTGACACAGGTTGTCATGATAGTTACAAAACGTGGCACAGCTAAAATACTTTATATTTTGAATTGGTGCTTAAACTTTAAAAGTAATCCTTTTGAAATTTTCTGTGTTAAAATTAATGAATGTGTTGCAGGTCTTTCCAAATTTTGTTTGTTTGTATGTTGCTTATTTTTTGTTTGCAAATCTATAGTATTTTATCAGCATTTGCTTTCCCCATCTGTGTCTATTTTTATAACCTACAATTCAAGCTTGCAATATAGAAGGATTTCATCTTCCCATTCTATTTTTCCTCCACCTCCCCCAAAAAGGTTGTTTATGCCAAAGCCATTTTTCCTGAATGCCCAGATCTGATGGCTTATATAATGGAATAAAATAAAGAATTAGGGCCTAACAAATTTTGCTCTTGGAGATATATATATTGTAGTTGTGGCAGGGGGTTTATTACTCCAGGCGGAAAATTTTCGCAATTAATAATACTGCCTGTTGTTGCATGCTCACATCTTTACAGAATATAAATTATGAGCTTTTTCAGTGGTTACAAATATTTTGATATATGGGGGGGGGCAAGGATTTTTCACATCATGATGAGATTTCTCTGAAAAAAATTGTAACTCCAGCTCAGTAACTTTTGGAGGATCTGGCTGTATAGTCTTCTGTATTCCAGGGTAACTGGGACAGTAACTTGCCAGGGATGATATCCAAGGATGGTAACTTTCTAGCTGGTTATAGGGGCCGTTTATAAATGCAACAAGTCCCATGCTCTGTTTTCATACATTACAAATGAGTGTAATTTTTCTTAACAGTATATATTGAGGTCAAATTGGTGCAAAACAGGAGTGGTTAAATGTTAGCTGAGCTGCGTGAATGTTAACGGAACTGAAGTAATACTGAAACTATTGTGGGAGTAGAATGGTGGTGTTGGGACAGATAGCATGAGAGAAAAAACATTTTATTGGGCTATAAATGTAAAAAAAAGTGTCTGCATTGTTGAATGAAAAGTAGTTCTAGCATAAAGTTGCTCAAGCTGAATTTCAGTTTCCCGTGTTCCTGCTTGCATGTGTAACTTCAATAAAATGATAGTTTCTTAATCAGATACATTCAGAGATAAAGCACTATCTTCATACTCGAACTACACTTTGTGTAGTTTTGAAAACATTCTGCAGCTAGGCAGTAACTGAATTTTTGTATTTTATTATGCAGTCATGTCTTGTAAGTCACTGAATTATTGTGGAAGCAGTGTTACTTATGGTTATTTCAAGCACTTAATTGTTTTTCTATAATTTGTTTTTCTGTAAAAGTCTGTTCTTGAATTTAATCCTTCTGATGGTTTTCTAGTTCTTAGAACACTGCTTGGTTAATTTCTTTCTCATCAGATAATAACCTTCATAACCAAACAATTTCCCACCCCTTCTACTTCTACTTCAAAAACATAGATGAACCCCAAATACTATCAAGCTATTTTTGAGGAAGTTCATTTCAGAATTTGCATCTTTGCATACTTCATAGGACTATATTAAATTAAAACTATTTTAGTTTCCTATGAACATGCCAACATGTGGCAAGATCACAACTTGCCATATTGGGACTTCAGCGGTTGAGTGAATCTACCTACACCCAATAAATAAAACTGTATTGTTGCTGAATCTCATGGCCACAAACTGAGGTTCATACATTACAAAATCAGTAGAATACTAGGGATTGCTCGGGATTGTTTTATGTGAAAGCAATAATTCTAAGGAAGGTGTCAAATTAGATGGATTGGATTTTGCTACCATCTAAACTGGTGGTTCCCAACCTGGAGGTCAGAAAATCACCCCCCGGGGGGGATCACAAAGAGCCAAGAGAGGAAACATGTATTAATTTAAAAATATTAAATGGCTGGTCTGTGCACCACCAACTTACGAGCCTGCAGTGCATGTGCACACAGCTGCCTCCGCCTCCCCTTCCTTCCTTCTGGCCAACACAGTAGTTCCTGCCATACAGAGAGCTGAACAGAATGGCATCCCAGCGAGCAAGGAGTACATGGTGTGAATTCATCAAGAGAAGGGGTAGGCTGGACCTTATTTAAGCTCCAGTGGCTCTCCCTTCCCCTTCTCTTTTGTCAGCAGCAGTGAGGGAAGATCAGTTGAGCTGATTGGCTGTGGCTGTAGAGACAGAGGGACCCCAGGAGGGCTCTACCTGCCAAAAAAATAGTGGAACAGAGTCCTGGAGTGTGCCCCTATGAATACACACCTGGGCACTCATAAAAATTGACTGTACAGTTAACTTATAGTACAATGTATACAAATCTACTCAGAAGTAAGTCTTTTCATATTTAATGGGGCTTATGCCTAGGTAGAGATGGAATCATCTGTCAGTTTCAGTTTTCTGTTTCTCATTTTTCTAATCTTAAATTTGGTTCACTACATTTCTGCAGCAATTTGCTGATTTTTTAATATCATGAAAATTCTTCAGCATCTTAGTGCAGATTTCTCAATTTTTGTATGTAGTTTTGACTAATGTGCACATTTTTGCAAGCAGGTTATTCTAATATAATGCATTTTTGTGTGTTATTTTCACCAATATATTAATTTTGTGCACACTTTCATGTATTTTTTGTAAACATTGCTTAGTTGGAGAATTGCATTGCAACATTTGGATAAGAGTGAATTTTGAAGGATGGCTATGTTTTGGTTTTCATGTTTCGGAAAGTGCGAATTTGATAAATTCAGCTTTAAATGTGAACTAAATTAAATTTCTCGCCCATCCCTACTCCCAGGTAAATAAAATTGCAGTAGTCAGACCAGATTAAGATTCTGTTGAAGCTTTGAAGCTGTACTTTTTCGGGGGTTGGGGGGAACATGGGGCTTTATAGTACAATGATGCATCATTCTGGTTAAAGGAAGTAAAAATGTATGTCTGTTCACTAATAGGCAAAAAACCTTGCAGTTGAACAACGTATCTATAGCCTACAGATATTTCTATCAAACTTTAAAAAGCAGGGAAATTGGGCAGCTATAGTGAATGCACCAGGGGAGCAGGAGACCTGACCTCCTCTCTGAGATATTGTACTGCCCTACAAATTTGTCAAAATGCAAACACCATTTGGCTTGGTCTTTCACAGTCCAATCCACTTGCGGTGTAGCTCGGAAGAATTTGGTAACATGTGCCTATGAGCATGACTCTAATAAAGCAAGAATTGTGTCAAACTCTGGGCAGGACACTTAGGAATAGTTTCAGTTGATGCGGCCTGATGAGGGTAGATAAGGTGCTTGTGACTGTGCGGCTAGCAATGTGTCCTCTCGACCCTTGCCCTTCTTGACTTATTAAAGCTTGCCAAGGGGGGTTGACCGAGTGGATCCAGGGTGTGGTCAACGCATCATTGTGGGAGGGAGTGGTTCCAGGTGCCTTGAAAGAGGCTGTGATCCGACCACTCCTGAAAAAGGCCACCCTGGACCCATTGGTTTATGACAACTACTGGCTGGTTGCAAATACGCCCCTTTTAGCGAAGGTGATTGAGAGGGTTGTGGTGCAGCAATTGCAAGTACTCTTGGATGAAACAGAGTATCTTGACCCATTCCAGTCTAGGTTCAGGCCTGGTTATGGGACTGAATCTGCCTTGGTTGCCCTGATGGATGACCTTTAATGGGAGAAGGACAGGGGGAATGCGACCCTGTTATTCTTACTTGATCTCTCAGTGGCTTTTGATACCATTGACCACGGTATCCTTCTGGGCTGACTTGGTGAGATGGGTATTGGAGGCACTATTTTGCAGTGGTTCCCATCCTATCTCCAAAGTAGTTTTTGGAGAATAGCATTGGGTGATTGTCTCATGGCCCCCTGGCAGTTGTACTGTGGGGTGCCGCAGGGGTGCCATCTTGTTCCCCATGCTGTTTAACATCTATATGAAGCCCTTGGGAGTGGTCATCAGGAGATTTGGGGCAAAGTGTCACCAGTATGCTGACGATACCCAGCTCTATTTCTCCGTAACATCTGAATCGGGAGAGGCCGTGCAAGCCCTAGACCGCTGCCTGGACTCGGTGGTGGGCTGGATGAGGGCAAATAAACTGACTCTGAATCCTAGCAAGACAGAGGCACTGTGGGTGATGGTTCCCAAGTTCAGATAATAGGTCAGTTGCCTGCTTTGAATGGGATCGTACTCCTTCTGAAAGAGCAGGTTCGTAGTCTGGAGGTGCTCCTGGATCCATCTTTCTCTCTGTAGGCCCAGGTGACCTCTGTGGCTAGGGGTGCCTTTTACCAGCTTTGGCTGGTAAGACAGCTGCAGACGTTTCTAGACCGGGATAACCTGACCACTGTTGTCCACGTACTGGTAACCTCCAGGCTGGATTACTATAATGCATTCTGTGTAGGGCTGCCCTTGAGGTTGGTCCGGAAGCTGCAGCTGGTGCAAAATGTGGCAGCGAGACTGTTCATGGGGCAGGGTATTGCCAACATGTCACCCCCTGCTGAAAGAACTGCAATGGCTGCTCATTTGCTACCGGGCCAAGTTCAAGGTTCTAGTTTTGGTGTACAAAGCCCTATACAGCTCGGGACCAGGATACCTGAAAGACCGTCTTACCCGTTATATACCCAGTTGATCCCTGCGCTCTGCAGGTGGGGGCCTCCTGCAGATACCATCTTATCAGGAGGTCTGTTCTGCACAATATAGGAAACGAACCTTTAGTGTGGTGGCACCTAGCCTGTGGAATTCCCTCCCTTTAAATATTAGACAGGCGCCATCTCTGTTATCTTTTCGGCGCATATTGAAGACCTTCCTCTTTCAAGAAGCCTTTTAAGTTGAGATCTTATACCAGTCTGCTTCTGTGTTGGAATTGCTTTTTAATATGTTTTTAAACTTTTTTTAAAGAAAACGATATGTTTTGAACTTTTTTTAAAGATGTGTTGAAAGCTTTTTTTAAACAATGTTTTTAAAGATGTTTTGTTTTAATGTATTTTAAAGTCTGTTTTTATGATGTTTTAAAGCGTTTTTAGTGCTTTTGTTTGTCTCCTTGGGCTCCTGCTGGGATGAAGGGCGGGGTATAAATCAAATAATAAACAAAACAAAACAAATAAATATTACACAGGTTGTGCTGGTAGCAGAGAGGTCTTTAGAGATCCCTCTGTGTTCCTGGAACTCTGTTCCTCTTAAGGCTTTCCAAGGACCAAGTCTGAGTGTCTTCTGGAAATGCTGTAAGACCTTTTTTCTTTAGCAAAGGGGTTAGGGACGGAATAATTGGATCATTTCAGCAGTATTTTTAAAATGTTTACTGGTTTAGGCTGCTGTGCCAGCCACCACCATATACAGAAACAGCACATCTTGCCTCAATTACTCGTGCCCTGGTTACATCCATAACAGACTACTGTAATGAACTTTGTGGGGCTGCCTCTGAAAATGTTCAGAAGCTTCAGCTGTTGCCGGATGTAGCGCCTGAGATTCTGAAGATGGCCAAGTGTTGGGAGCACATTAAATTGATTTTATATTGGTTGCACCAGTTATCTACTTGCTTCTGGCCTCAACTTAAAACAATTTGAGACCAGGTTACTTGAAGAGCCACCTACACCTCTATGAACCTGGCCAGGCCTTAAAATTGGTCACAAAGGCCCTTCTTGCAGTCGTCACAGTTAAAGCCAGTTGGATTAAGGAAACAAAAGAGTGGGCCTTCTCAGTGGTGGCCTTATATCTATGGAACTCCCTCCCAAGGGAGGCACTTCTGACTTCCTTGTTTGCTTTTAATTTTGCTTTAATGTGTGTTTGATTAAAATTATGGGCTGGACTTTTAAACTGTCATTATTCTCTGTTTTAAATTGTAACATTGTCTTACTGATGTGGATTAGGAATTATGGTGCTGTTTTTGATTTAAAGAATTGTTAGATGCTAGTTTGTTTTTATCACATTGATCGTAAGTTGCTTTGGGATAACTTGTTTTTTGAAAAGTGGCACATAAATCCTTAAAATAAATAATATATATGTTTATAGAGCTTGACAATTTTAAAGTGTGTTTACCATTTCTTGGTCTCTGGTTTTTATACTGTTCCCTACATGGCTGGTTGCATATAAATAATAAATATAATAACATTTATCATTACAGCTCAATGTCCCCGAGTTGGAGAGGCTCATTTAACATCGCCACAAAATTGAGCCTTTGGTGTCATCAGCCTAGTTCTCTGGAATGTTCTGCCAACAGAGATTCAGCAGGCACCTTCCGTTTTAACTTTTAAATGCCTACTGAAAACCTTTCTGTTCCTCCAGGCTTATACAGGCAATTAAGATGATGTTCTTTTTGCAACAGTTGACCTTTTTAAATTGTATTTTTAATGTTTTTATTCTATTTTTTAACTTGTAAACCGCTTTGATTTTTTAACAAAATAGCAGTATACAAATATTTTAATCAATAAATGTGCAAAATGTATTCTGGATTCAGGCATTTTTAGTGTGACATAGCTTTACGTAAACAAAATGAATGAAATAGCTAGGTGATTTCCCTCCCGTTGTGGACCCTCCCCACCACATTTTGTAGTTATGTGAATTGAAACATATGACAATACCTATATATAATTATAGTGCATGAGCTACAAAGCTGTTGTTTCATAATAGACTCCAACATGTTTAGTAGTTTTTGAAAATGTATCCATCAAATAAGTCTCTGGTATTTGGGCTAGAGTGTACCAGTATTATGCAAAGGGAAGATTAACAGCACTCAGTATAAAACTATGATCCACTTTACTCTTGATTCCCAGACACTATCAACCAAATCAACAAAGAGCAAAACTAGTGAAGAGGTCATGTTCTTTAGTTCATTTGCATCATTATAAGGGAAAAGTCTACTGGAACAGTAAATCTCACTGCATCTCTTAATCATCATAGTACATGTAGAACGATTATGGTTGGAGAAAAAACAGACAGGAAAGCCAGCGTGCCTCAGTACAAAAAAAGACTACATCAGATATTCCACGGCTGCTGACAGTGCTCAACCGGGTCTGCTCGTGATCATTTCAGTCTGTGTACCCAGGTCTCTGACTATCTTCTACCCTAAAAGGCCCAATAGCCCTTAAGGCAGATAGATGAGACCTGTGCCCATGGCCACACATGACAGCAGTAATAATCTCCACTTCTTGAGAGCCAGTGTAGTGTAGTGATTAGAGTGTTGGACTGGTACGTGGGAGACCAAGGCTCAAATCCCCACTCATCCAGGAAGTTCACTGGGTAACCTTGGGCCGGTCACTGACTGTCAGCCTAACCTATCTCACAGGGTTGATGTGAGGTTAAAATTGGGAGGGGGAGAACCATGTTTGTATGCCACCTTGAGATCCTTGGAGAAAAGATGGGATATAAATGCAACCAACAAAAAAATCCCAAATGTCTTTGATCTAAGGAGAGAGGTAATAAGCATTTTGTCCTTTTGGTCATCCTTCCAGTGGTGCTAGCAGGATGCGATTAGGATCAGTTGCCACCAGTGCTCTACCTGAATTTCCAGGTTCAAGAGAGGGAGAAGGAAATGCACCACAGTAAAGGCAGATATCTTTGTTCCTCTCGCCATCTTCTGGCATGAAGGCTAGAAGGCAAGGAGGAAGGTATGGCAAGAGAGGAGACAGGAAGGAGTGTGTCCAGGCATACATGAGCAGGTGAACAGCTGAATGGAAGTTTAAAAAAAAAAAAGATGAGGCAGAACCTCAAAAATATGTTCAAAGAATTTAATATAATGTGCCCAATGCATTTTGGTATATTGCTCCTTTCATCACTGAGTGATACCAAGAACAATATTAGGAATACTCAGTAGTAAAATAATACCATTACATAAAAAGTAAATTCATTGCATCAAATGTATAAGCAAACACTGTATACCCGCTCCCCAATCTAAAATCAGTGAAAAGACTTGTAGACAATTTTTAATTACAATTGGTGAGGGCGGCATTTTCTAATTTTTTAAAAAATGGAGTTGTGAATTCATTAGTCTGCCTGTTTGTCTATAAGTTTGCACCTTTCCTATCTTATAAAGATGTCTCTTTATTTCTCAGCAGAAAACCATAGCACAGTGGTTGGATGTTTCAGTGGATTTTTACATCAACAGAAAATAGGAAAAGAACTTTGTATTTATTAAGTAAGTAAGAGTTTTTGTGTCTTTTGTGTCTAGTGATTTTCACATGGCAGTAAAAAATGCAAAATGATTGTATCTAATGCAGCCTTTCCCAACTAGTGGGCCACCAAATGTTGTTGGACCACAACTCCCATCAGCCTCAGCCAGCATTGCCAATGGTCAGGAAAGATGGGAATTGTGGTCCAACAACATCTGGTGGCCCACTAGTTGGGAAACACTGATCTAATGGGAGCGTTATAGATTTGAGGCCCAAAAGCAAGTAGATAAGAGAGCACATTTGCACGTCACAGTAAACCATAAACCATGGTTTACTGTACATGAGTAAATTGGATCATCTCTGTTCCTCACTGTAACTGCTGGGAGGAAACAAACCATGATCCTTTGTTTGGCATTATGTCAGAACAATGGACTGGTTTGTTTTGTTCCAAACAAACCATTATGATAAGCCAAGACTTTGTGCTTGCCATACTAAACATGGGATTATTTTAATATGTATTTGGGCAAATAGATCCCAAGGATCACACTCTGGATTTGATGATTTCATCATTGGGAGGATGTTGATCTGGATGTATGTTGCGGTGTGTGTGGGTTTCTTTCACTCCTTTATCATGATCGGGTCATTTTCCGGTTAGATTTAGACTTGCTGCAAAGGTGAGGGACCAGTTAGAATAATCTGCCCTTAGAGGTAGATTGATCTGGATGATTCCTGAGAGCTCTCAAGGCGTTTCCAGATACCATAGCCAGCGTTCCTGTTGATGCCCTGGTCACTCTGTGGGTTGTGGAAGCGACTTAAGTTAAAAACATGCAATAAACAAATACAGCCTAGAAAAAATACAACTTCGTAAACCAGTGAAGTAACAACAGAATCCTCTCATCAAGCACAATCCTCATTGGATTGAACAAACCTCATAGAAAATGTTTAAAACACAATTTAACAAAATATGTTAAAGAGCATGGGAGAAAAGAAAGGTTTTTGCTTGGCACTGAAATTATTGCAAAGTGGGTACCAGGTGAGTTTCTTTGGGGAGAGCATTATTTTCTTGTTAAAGCAAACTCGAGCAAATTAGGCAAGTTTTAAACTAATTTTTTTTAAATGTCCTGCTGCAAGAAGTAACTTCCCCTATTAAGTGGTAAATTTGGGGGCCATTTTGGCAATGTTTCATAGGTGGAGTATGCAAATGTTTCAGAGGCGAGACTTACTTTGACAGCAACAATGCTTCTAAACCCTTTTCTTCCTCTCAGACATATATTTACACTCTCCAATGTACATTAGAAGAATGCTACATCAAAATATGATACTAATCTGAAGGGGCTCCTGAGGTTGGGGTGGAGAATGGCAGCCACCAGTTTTCTGCCCGAAGCCCCCTCAGAACTATTCTATGTGACACAGCAACATTCCAAGGACCATCAGAATGGGAAACAATGGCAACAACTGTGAGGAACCTGCTGAGAAGATTTCCACTGTTGCCATTTGTGGCAGCAGTAGAATGAAATTTAAGAGGACAAAAGTTAAAATGGCACCAGTGTTGATATGCTCTTCCCCATAAACTCTTCCCCATAAACAATTTGCAAACTTTTACCCCTTGTCCCCAACCATTCCAATTTTTAATAGAATTTGCATTTAAGTCAAATGTTCAGTTCAGTCTTACTTTAAATATGACCCAAACTGGATTATTGCATTGTGCTTTATATGGGGTACCTCTGAAGACAGCTCAGAAACTACTGTTGTGCAAAATGGAGGTGCCGGGCTGGTAATAGGGTTAGAAGCTCTCAACATGTTGCAGTCACTGAATTATCTAAAGGATGGGGTTAATTACAGGACTGCTTGCACCTATATCACCCTGCCCACAATCTTAAGATCTGTGTCTGAGGCCGTGCTTGTGTGCCCACTGGTGAAATTGGTTAGGCTGACAAGCAGTGAGACAAGTAATTTTTCATGGTTACTCTGGAGTTGCGGTACTCTCCCTTCCCGTTAATGTTTGCTTGGTTCTGTCTCTTTTGCTATTCAAGAAGGCCTTAAAAACTTGGTTTTTTTTGTTATGGCCTTTCCTTAAGAGTTTAGATGCTTCTAGTTCAGTATTTCTCATGCTTCTGTTTGTCTATATCCCTGCAATGCTTCATGTTTTGCCTTGATGATCTTTTGTTTTTATTTCTCTGTACATTGGTTTGTGAGGGCTTGGCCCTGGAAAACAGCAAAGAAGTGGAATAAAATAAATAAATAAACAAACAAACCCTGAGTGTGTAGAGGAGCCAACATAAGAGAGCTTTGTCTTTTGTGGGCTGATAGGGAAAAGCTACAAAGTAGTTGCCTTTTCCTGCCAAAAATGATTGTGTAAACTTGCCATAAGTTCAAAGATGAGGACTGTTTGGATTGCTGTATGTACTTCTTGTTGTTTCTTTGTTAGGGTAAAAGAGAGCTATTTATTCAGAGATTAACTTTAATGTTTCACTACTTTGAAATATGAATGACAAAACAATAGGCAGTTTTCTGATTTTCAAGGGCTAGCTAGTATATTTGCTGTCCTGAGCAAAGCAAGGGACTGCTTGTGAGAAACAAGAGTCATTGTGTATCGCATTGCTAATGAGGCCTCTCCATACATACTATTTTCCTGCTTGAGAGATAAACTCTATGTAGGAAATAGGTTTGTACAGTATATATTGTAACCTAGGGAAACTATGCAAGTGTAGATTTTGCTGCATGTAAATAGACTGGGAACTTGGAAACTAATGTTTGTGAGATTTGTTATAGAAGAGGAGGGCTAATTCAGAATTTAGTTGCTTCAAATGTAGTTGAGTCTTAATATTCTTTTGTGGTTAAATACTTAAGCAGATACAGTAGACTGCTAATATTGTACAATATATAAATGATTTATTTTATGTAGAAAAGTAATAGATTACCAGGATATCTGTGATATGTTGGATTTTTTGAGCTTATAGAGAAATTGAATTTATTAGTTCATATTTTAAATTAATTTTAATACATGAGTCAATAGTAGCTTCATATTTATTGACAGGAATTTCTTGTCTACTGTTGTTTATCATGGATAAAGAATATGAGATTTTATTGACCCAGTAAAAATTTGGACATAAATCACAATATCTTTATTTTTCTGCTTTATGCAGATACATTACCTCTGTGGGGTTTTTCCATTATGGAAACACTGATGAGGCAAATGGGTAGCAGAAATGTGATAAATCCACTGGAGCCCTAGTACAGTAATGCTCTGTATTTTCTAGAATGTGCAAAATGAGGGTGACTTTTGACAATTTTTGGTACTTGTTACACAGACTGAGAAGTTGGTTTTGGACCAATATTAATGGGAAGGCTGTTGTTACTTAATAATTGCTTTTTTAAAAAATGTGTTTTTAAATTTGTATATTTGCTTTCAATGTTTTTAATTGTAAACCGCCCAGTGAGCTTCGGCTATAGGGTGGTATACAAATGCAATAAATAAATAAATAAATATCTCTGGGCCTTCTAGCCACTTTTGCCTCTTCCTTCTTACTGTATTGAACATTTAGATTAGCAATAGTGTGGATGTTGCATAGTTGAGAATGGGGGCAATTAGTGATGCTCACAATTTTTCTTTTATTTCTCTGTACACATCCATGTTAGGGGTTAAGGCTTCTTAGATAATCTAAACTGTGATGTGGCATGAAGGGAAAGTGATTTGTCTAGAATATGGCAAACAAAGTAATCAAACACAGAACTAACTTTCCTTGGTTTGGAATTGCATCCTCTTCCTGTGTTTCTCAAACTTCTTCAGCATAAGCTACTTTGTGTACCTCACTCTAACTGCTGCCTTCTTCGTGCCCCTCTGTCGTGGCATCAGCCATCTCTTCTGCAGGTGAGTTTGCTCAGATGCTTACATGCAGTTGTGACAGTAACAAAAAATGGCCATTAGAAAACAAGGGTCTCTGACCCTTCCTAAAACCACACACTGGAAGACATAAGACCAAAGCATTCGTTCTTCCTGAGTTCTCTTCTTCTCAGATCAGTTTGAGAGGATGGGGCAGTGAAGGTGATGTTCTCCCCACAAATCAGTGTAGATTGATAAAGGGTTTATGATGTTAGACCTACCCAGTTGTCAGAAGGAAGCTCTACTTGCTCCAAGATTCCTTTTCTCTCCAGAATTTTGTTCCTGGGTTGCTCTGTAGTTTATGACCTGTTCGTTCATTTTAAAAAAAAGTAATTTAGCTTGTCTGTTGCCATTTGGGACTGTGGCCAGAATAATGCATGCTGGCAGTTTTTGACTCACTGTCATATGCTAGTTTCAGAAATAAATGGCAAGTCAAAATGAAAGTACTGAAAGGTGATAATTTTAAAATCTAAATTTATCTGTTGACTGGAAAAATATCTGCTCAAGTATACAAACCACAGAGTAATATGAGGGCGAGAATGGGGGCAGGGAACAACAGAGAATGAAGTGGGAGGAGGCAAATGTTCTGATTCTATAATCTCTTTCTTGATACCATAGTTGGACAGCTGTTGTTTCCATTTTTCATTTTGAGAATGTAAGACATTTACATTTAATTTGTGAATGCATTACACAGCAGAACTCATCCACCCAAACTGAGCAAACCTTCTGGTAAAAAGTTGGGCAGCTGATTTTTCCAAGGGGGTGGTGGTTTAAAACATCCAGAGAGTGTCCATAGTGTAGATTAGAGAAATTATGTCCCTCGTGTTCTTTTTCCATAACTCACTCTCATCTCATAGGAACTCTATCTGTAAAGATATATAACTCTTCCTTCTACCTGTTTCCAACTTCATCTTGCACGTTTAAAAAAACTGACACTGGTCTCCTAGATTTATTCTAGAGAAGTTCAAGGAGATGATAGGCTTACAGATTGTTCCCAGATTGTGACTGGGCTCTCCAGCTTTCATTGTACACCATTCTAGGGAACAGCCAAGACACTGCAGGACCACCTGCTGCTGATTCCTATAGCTTCACTCCCTGATGGCAGGAAACTGGCACACAGATCCCGTGTAACTGGGCAGCGAGAAGAAGCAGAGGAAAAACAAGTACTGCTAAGCTGGAGTATTGTGTCCCTGCATTTTATGGGTGGAATCCAAATGGTGCTCCTTGTCCTGTTGGTCCGTCAGAGGCATCTGCTAATGGAAGAGATATAGAGGCAATTTTAGCCAATTCCCTCTCCTCCCTGCAGCCCCAGCGCACCCTGAAAAATCTGTTCTAGTTCCATTTCTGCTAAATCATACCTGTAGTTGGTTATGAAACCCATCAAATATCCATAATAGCAATGGGCTCCAGGGTATAACAGTAAATATGAGTGATACTGACATGCAGAGTAGCTGTACGCTCGTGTCAGTGGCAACATAAAAAGCTGATGTGCACAAAAGTTAGTTTTCCCTTTGTGCTGCCTGTGGTTCCTTTCTGATGTGTATCAATCTTACTGGAATAGTTCAGATGACTATTGCTATAAATAGATTTATCAATGGAAATTGATTGCATGAATTTGAAATTATGTAGTAACTGATTTACAGAGAATCTCAGATATTTTAAATTAATCATGAAATTTTTAAAATTAATTATGAAATATACTATCTGTCTGCTTCTTGTGCATTTATGGACACAATCAGTTTTCTAGTAAGCAAACTTTTGAGAATCTGTGAAACATTGAATCTATTTCTGCATGACTTCTGTTGGGCAATAATTTATTTTAAATAGCTAGTTACACTGCTGTGTGGTTGCCTGATATTTCATAATTTTCTTTCAGTTGGCTAGGATTTCATGGTCATTGAATTGTTTGTGTGTTTTTTCCGGTCGGTCCGTCCTTCCTTCCTCAGGATTACCTCAAGTCTGCTAATACCTTCCTTTTGGATGTGGGTCCTCCTGCTTTGGCCATATTTGTGTAAGCACACACATATTTGAATTGGAGAAAGATGGGTACTGCAAGGAGACCACATCTTTTTCTGTAAGGTATGGAAGTCCTTCATGTGTTTTTGAAAACATGCAGTTTGCAAAGTGTGTGTGTGTGTGTGGGGAAACTAGCTACGGTTGAGATACAGCAGTCTTTTGGCTAGAATATCAACTTCATCACTCCCTCAAATAGCAAACTCAGTGCTCCCCTGATCACAGAAATGGGGCCCAAATGGAGGCCCTGAGAAACAAGAGGGAGGTATAGGCATGCTGCAGTGAGAACCCTGAAAGATACAGAAGTACAAAACATTAAAAAGCTATCCAGAAACAACCCAATGAGGACAGCATACATGGTAGCCTTCAGAAAAACCAGAATGATGAGTGTTTGGTGGAAAAGAAAGCCAGAAACTGAACAGAGAGAGAGTGAATGGACCTTACTTTTGTATCATGTGCTTATGAGAATATGTATATTGAAGGTAGAGACACACTTACTGTTGTGCCAGTTCCAGTGCGTCTCCACCTCTCTTCTGAAAACAGGGGCACATGACACTAGTTGAACTCCACCCCTTTTTACTCTAAAACCTGGTTGGATCAGACTGAGTGTGTTTTTAAAAAATTCACCTTCAGACTGATATTGCAATTGATTGGTATATCAACTGCTTGCTACTCCAGGTGTTGTCAGTAGAAACATTTTGCTGTGGGCAGTCCTGAAAGGTCTGAAGTCAGCAGTGGGGAAGGGAGATGTGTCCAGATGAAGGCAGAGGCATTTCAGAATGCAGCCAGAATAACATTCTTGCTTCTTTTGAAGCGACTAGTGTGCCTACGGTCTGAGAAAACCCATATTGCCCCCCAAAGGGGTGGCCTGATGTAATACATATGGCTAATTACTGATACTTTAAGGAGACGTTTGCATTATAATTTGTTGGTGCCATTGATTCTGGGTGCCTTGGATTCTGTTATGAGCATTTTGTTCTGTGGGGCAGGGCAGGGCAGGGCAAGACACAGCAGCATTTTAGTAAATTTTGCTAAAGAAGTTATGCTGTGAATTGGTAAAGTAGACTTTTCCCCAGTACCAAGACAGAAAAAGGAAGTTATCAGCTTGCAGTCAAGATGAAAAAAGAAAGGGAGTAAGTAATATCTTCATTGTTTTCAACATTGACACTTTCCTGCCCTACTGTGTGCAATGTCCTTAGAAAAATATGGCCTTTTTCTTGAGGCTTCATTTTGGGATTTTGTATATTCACTAGTAACACCCTAGGTATTTGCCACTGTTTTAATGAATTTGGCTGTGAAGCTTCGTTTTGCTTTATGAACTCCCTTGTCACTATTTCCATAAAACTGAATTTTGACAAACACAAACCATATGTAAAGAAGGAAAGTACAACTTTTCTCAGCATTTCTGTCTGTTGATCTGTTAGATCAAATCTGTTGCTTTTTCCCAGTGTGTTAAGCCCTGCAGCTTCTCTTCCTGAGCACACCTGCCAACATTTTAATCTATAAATAAGGAGGTTTGTGGAAGAAAAATAGGGCACGCCTTCTTAACTCCATTGAAATCTTTTTGGAACAGAGAGCTTATTTTGGCAAAGAGGATGAGGAAAATGAAAAAAAGTAACTCAAAACAGCTCAAGTACAGAGGTTGCCCCTCTTAAACAGAAAAAGTCAACATGAGCTCAGTCCAAGTAGTTTGGCTTACACTTACAAACTGATGTTCCAGGTAAGTGCTGCAAGAACTGGGACCCCCTGCCTGACCCTGATTCCAGAGAGAGACTGCAATCAATTTTGCAGCCTCCTGTATCAGCTCCTGGCTGGGCAGGGGGCATAAAAGCCTGGCTGACCTCGATTGGTAGCTCTGCCGCTGGCGGGGTTGCTACTGAAGGGGTGACACCAAAGGGAGTTGCCCCTTGGGATCCCCTTAGGGAGTCCTGAGGATGAGGATGCTACTACCCCTTCTATTTTTAAAAAACCAATCTAGAGGAGATTGGTAGTGGGGAGGGCGTATGGCACATGTGTAGTTCCTGCGCAGGGTGAGAGCCTGTGCAGTGAACTGAACATCAGGAGAAAGTTGCCAGATGCCTTCAGAGTGAGAGTCTGCAACTGGCAGAAGGTTAGCCCTCTCTGGGTGTGAGATTGGGGGGGGGGAGTAGATGTGCCCTGTGTGAGAGATATTGAGTGGGTCTGACTGTTCATAATTCTCTCAGAGGCCTACTGAGATAACTGGTTCAGGTAGGTTTTGTTGGTGGGCTCTTGGTTGTATCCATATCAGGTGTTTAGGAGGAGTCTTAGTAAGGAGGGACATGGGTGATGCCACCCCAATTTCAGTGATCATGGGTAGAGAGAGGTATAGCCATGGGGAGGTGGTGAGCTACCATAAAAGTCAAAGGCAATGCTATCTATGCCTTGTTCCTCACTCCCACTTCTCTCATGGATGGGTTCCTCATTGCTCATCTGCTGTGCCCGCTGGCCTGTGTGTGCTGTTGTTGAACACCAGATCGGTACACAATAAGACCACACTCATCCATGATTTGATCATGGATGAAGGTGCTGAATTGATGTGTATTACCGAGACCTGGGTGGGTGAGCTGGGAAGAGTTGATCTGACCCACCTTTGCCTACCTAAATACACAGTGCACCAGCAGCACAGGCTGCAGGGATTGGGGGGGAAGAGTTGCTGTGGTCTACAGAACTTCCATCTCTGTCACCAGGAAACCACTCTGTCTTGGAGCTGGCTGTGAGGGCCTGCACCTGATGTTGGGCCAAGGAGACAGTAAACTACGGTTGCTGTTGGTGTACTGTGTCCTGCAGCTTCTCTGACTGAGTTGTCAGAGGCCATCTTGGCTGTGTTATCGGAGGAGCCCAGAATGATAGTCCTGGATGGTTTCAATGTCCATGATGAGGCTTCCTGTAGTGTTCTGGGTCGGGAGTTCATGGCTTCCATGACGACCATGGGGCTGTGTCAAGTTGTCACTGGCCCAACTCATAGGGCAGGACACACCCTCAATTTGTTTTTTGCTCCAGTTGGAGGAAAGGGTTGTCTGGAGATGGGAGCGTGGATGTCACTCCATTGTCATGGTCAGACCACTTTCTGGTGAAGTTTGGACGTACGACTCTGATTCCTCCCCTACAGGCATGGTGAACAGATTAAGATGGTCTATCCCCGGAGACTAATGAAATCCACTGGATTCCTGAATGCCCTGGGGGAGTTCCCAATAGATAGAGCAGGTGACCCTGTTCAGGCCCTTGTCATGCTGTAAAATAGCGAGACGCATCGGGCTCTTGACACAGTTGCTCCTGAGCAACCTCTCCGGCATTGTGGAGCCTGGTTTGCACCTTGGTACACCAGTGAACAAAGGGCAAAGAAACAGTATGGATGATGGCTAGAGCACAAGTGATGAAAGATGTGCTGTGAGGCTGATCAGGCATGCGTAAAACATCATAATCGTGCCTACTGTGTGGTGGTGAAGGCGGCGAAGAAGGCCCAGTTCTTTGCCCCCATTGTGTCCTCAAGTAGTTGTCTAGTGGAGCTTTTCCATATTGTCACGGGTTTGTTGATATCAACTTCAGGAAATGGAGTTTTAGACCCTTGGAGGCCTACTGTGAATTATTTGCTATGGAGGCAAGCAACTTTACCCTCAAAGTGCCTCGCAATCTTGATGCCCCATCCACATCTACTGTAGTTCCCAGTGGAGTCTCCAGTGCAATGTCTGCTGTAACTTCTTGGGAACTGTTTCAGTTGATGCAGCCTGATGAGGTAGACAAGGTGCTTGTGACTATGTGGCCAGCAACGTGTCCTCTTGACCCTTGCCCTTCTTGGCTTATTAAAGCTTACTGAGGAGGTTTGACTGAGTGGATCCAGGGTGTAGTCAACATATCCAGCTGCCCTGAAAGAGGTGCTGACCTGACTGCTCCTGAAAAAGTCCATCCTGGACCCATTGGTTTGCAACAACTACCGCCCGGTTGCAAATACCCCCTTTTAAGGGAAGGTAATTGAGAGGGTTGTGGCGCAGCAATTGCAAGTATTCTTGGATGAAACAGATTATCTTGACCCATTCCAATCTGGGTTCAGGCCTGGTCATGGGACTGAATTGGCCTTGGTTGCCCTGATGGATGACCTTTATCTGGAGAAGAGGAATGTGAGTTAATCTTACTTGTTCTCTTGGTGGCTGTTGATACCATTGACTGCGGTATTCTTCTGAGCCAACTTGGTGAGATGGGTATTGGAGGCACTGTTTTACAGTGGTTTCCATCCTATCTCCAGGGTTGTTTACAGAGAATAGCATTGGGTGATTGTCTTATAGCCCCCTGGCAGTTGTGCTGTGGGGTTCCGCAGGGTCCTATCTTGTCCCCCATGCTGTTTAACATCTATGAAGCCCTTGGGAGTGCTCATCAGGAGGTGTGGGCCAAAGTGTTAGCAGTACGCTGACGACACCCAGCTCTGTTTCTCCATAACATCTGAATCGAGAGAGGTTGGCAAGTCCTGGGCCGGTGGCTGGACTTGGTGGTGGGCTGGATGAGGGCCAGTAAACTGACTCTGAATCCTAACAAGACAGAGGCACTGTGGGTTGATGGTTCTCGAGTTCGGATAATTGGTCACTTGCCTGCTTTGGATAGGGTTGTACTCCCTCTGAAAGAGCAGGTCTGTAGTCTGGGGGTGCTCCTGGATCCATCTTTGTCGCTAGAGGCCCAGGTGACCTCCATGGCTAGGAGTGCTTTTTACCAGCTTTGGCTGGTAAAATAGCTGCGGCTGTTTCTGGACCGGGATAGTCTGATCCCTGTTGCCTGTGCACTGGTAACCTCCAGGCTGGATTAGTGCAATGCACTCTATGTGGGGCTGGCCTTGAAGTTGGTCTGGAAGCTGTACCTGGTGCAATATGCAGCAGTGAAACTGCCCACTGGGTATCGCCAACATGTCACCCCCTGCTGAAAGAATTGCACTGGCTGCCTATTAGCTACTGGGCTAAGTTGACAGTTCTGGTTTTGGTGTAGAACGCTGTATACAGCTTGGGACCAGGATACCTGAAAGACCGTCTTACCCCTTGTATACCCAGGCGATCACTGCGCTCTGCAGATGAGGGCCTCCTGCAGATACCATCTTATCAGGAGGTCTGTGCTGCACAACATAGAAGTGGATCTTTAGTGTAGTGGCACCTACCCTTTGGAATTCCCTCCGCTTAAATATTAGATAGGTGCCATGTTTTCGGTGCCTACTGAAGACCACCTTCTTTCAGCAAGCCTTTTAAGTAGAGAACTTATCCAAGTCTGCATCTGGATTGGAATTGCTTTTTAAAAACTTTTTTTAAAGATGTTTTGTTTTAATATGTTAAGGATGTTTTGTTGTAATATATTTTAAAGTCTGTTTTCAGTCAACCCCCCTCGGCAAGCTTTAATATGCCAAGAAGGGCAAGGGTCGAGAGGACACTTCGCTGGCCACATCGTTGCAAGCACTTTGTCCACATCATCAGTCCGCATCAACTGAAACCATTCCCAAGACGTTGCAGCAGACGTTGCACTGGACACCTCATTGGAAACTACAGTAGAGCCCTGCTTTTTGGAGTTCCACTAATATAGCGCGAGTCCCGTCCTCCGCCCCTTCTCCTCGTCTTCTGGGAGCGGTGGCGCAATCAGCTGTAGCGCGGGGAGCTTCAGGGGCCAAGCACTGTCAGCTGGAATGCTGTGGCTGGAGCTCCCCTCACTACAGCTGATCGAAGCCTGTTGCTGCACTGGTGTGGGGAGCTCCAGCTGCCATGCTCCAGCTGACAGCACTTGACCCCTGAAGCTCCCCACACTGCAGCTGATCGATCAGCTGGAGCGTGGGGAGCTCCAGCTGCCGTATTCTAGCTGACAGTGCTTGGCCCCTGAAGCTCCTAATGCTACAGCTGATCACACGCTACAGGTGATTGCGCTTCCGCTCCCGGAGAAGGAGAAGAAGGGGGCGGAGGATGGGGCTCGCAGCAGCAGGCTCACTCGCTCTCTTTCTGGATGGGCTATGTTTCATTTTTTGGCGATTTTCGCTTTTCAGCGGGGGTCTGGAATCTAACCCGCCGTATGAGTGGGGCCCTACTGTACGGTAGATGTGGATGGGGCATCAGGATTGCTACGGAATGAGCAACTTTACTCTTCAAGTTCCTTTGAAACAATTCACAGTGGGCCTCCAAAGGGTTTAAAACTCCATATCCTGGACGTGATGTCAACAGACCCCTGACAATATGGAAAAGCTCCACTGGATGGCTACTTGAGGATGCAGTGGTAATGGAGAAGTGTGCCTTTTTCGCTGCCCTCACTGCCACACAGAAGGCATGGTTATGATGTGATGACTTGAGTCTATCCTGCTGTCCCTATCCTTCTCTCTTCTCCCAATCTCACCTGCATCAGATTTGAATAATACCAGTACACATCAAGGAACTATCCGTTTGAGTAACTTTAGTAATTGGTTGCTGGAACAAAGAAGGATGCATTAGGGCTACAATATTTCAGTGATGATTAGGGAAACACACCCAAAGAGTGTGGTCATTTCCTGTGCAAATGGCAAACGGGCCATCTTTGATGAAATAGACACAAAGCAGTCCTTAACCTATGTGTGTGAGAGACTTTGCAGAGGCCTTGGTTAGGTCAGATGCAAGAGCCAAAGTATCTATTTCTAGTATGTGTTGTGTAGCATTTATAACTATTCCCATTCATCTAAAAGTAAAATTTCTTCAGTCCATTTTACTGCCCCCATCATTTCCTGCTAGCAGCTTGGGAACCCAGCCACAACTCACTTGTGTCATTAGGAAGTATTTTCATTAAAACAATATTATATCTAATTGTGTTGCTTCCTGAAAAATGTCTTATTTTAAGAGGTTCTACACTATTGCAGCATGAGGTATTCATCTGAGAAGATACCTCCCTTTTGTCTTTTGATGCCTGTAAGATGGATGGATTGAACAGAGTAGCTAATGCAGTCAGTGCTTAAGATTCTTGCCAGGCATTTTCCACAAAGCAGTGCTGTTTCCTTTACTAAATGTCATGTGTCTTATGTAAGCATTTTTCAGGAAGCAACATTAACATGGGGTAAACGTAAAAAATGTTCAGGGCTGTAGAAGATCTTTTTTATTTTATCACAGAGTGAAGATGGCTGAGCTCAAGCAGTGTTGGAGGGGAAGAGTGTCCATGTAGCTTCCCTCTCCTTAGATCTTCTGCCACCTCGCAGGTAATGATTTTCATTTGGAGCCAACATTTTTATTGACATTCAAACATTGGGAAGTGGGCCATAGGCTGTGTATGTGAAAGGCATTTTCAGTAAGTTTGGAAGGAAAAACCATGTGTAAAGAGAACATGTCCAGAAATGCTCATTGTTTTAATGTGATTAATGGAAGAGGATGGCACTGAACAGTGATTGGTTTTCATATGATGAAAGTCCAAACAACTGTAACTTGAACTTGTATGTGAAAATGTTGTACATTTCCAAGGCTCTTTTATGCTTCCTTGGTTTGTGTCTGTGCTTGAAAGCATGCGGATAAGTGGCCCGGCCTGCATAGGCATATCCCCATAGGCCAAGATAAGACTGTCAGTGGCTACTAGTGGGGGTGGATGTATCTGTCAGTGCTGGTTTCTCTTTGTTTCTCATTTTCCCAGTCTTAAGCACTGTTTTCCCCATTTCTGCATCAGTTTGTGAACTTTTTTAAAAAAACCTGCATGAAAATGTTTATGTATTTTTGTGTGCATTCCTCATTATATACATATTTTTACAAGCAATGTCACTTAATATAATGCTTATTTGTATCATTTTTACTAATATATCCACTTTTGTACACATTTTTGGGTTGGGGAACTGCATTACAAAATTCAGAGAAGTGCAAAGATTGAAGGATAGCAGTGTTTCATGTATTGGTTCAGGAACTGAGAATTAAATAGGTTTGTATTAAAATGTGAACTGAACTGGACAAAATTCTCCCCATCGCTAGCTACTAGTCATGATGGCTATATTATTTATTTACTATATACGTACACATGATCTCCAGGATCAGAGGCAATGTCAGTCAGTGGGTAAATAGCAAGAGAGGCTATACTTAACGTCAACCATGAGATCACTGTGACTGTTATACATTTTCCTAAAAAAAGAAGAAGCAAATTTGGCTTTTTGTAATGTTAAAAGAATCCCTGATAATGCTACTTGCGAACCTTCTGTAGCCATCTGGCTGGCCACTGTGGGAAACAGGATGCTGGACTAGTTCTTATGGGCTATATGCTGCACTTTAAAAACTGCTAAGAAAAAGCTGCATCTTGTACAAAGAAGGGAAATTTACACATATTTTCTTTAAAATGCATATTCTACTTCTGTTAGTTATTGCAAGAAACCAATAAGGTATTCACAAGTCCTATGCCCTTGCCCAAATTCTATAGAGTTTGCTTTTGGCTTTTATCAAATATTTCCCACACTTTGAAGTTTTTATTTGCAGCCAAAAGGACTAGAATGGTTTGCTTTTTTAGGATGCCAGTACCAAATTCTGTGGATTTTTTTGTGTTTATATGGCATGTCAGAATGCGCAGAGCCATATTTAAGGGCACCTTTTGACATTGTCATTGCATTGCACCTATGAAAGTGTAGTTTGTATTTATGAATGCCTTCCAGAACATACTGGAACTGCTAGATCTGCAGAAGTGGCTACAGGTGTCCAAAAGATGCTGTGCATTTAAAAAGAGAAGATGAGGTTCAGAAAGAGAAGACAAGGTTCAAGACAAAGTTCTACCTCATTCATAACACATCTAGATTCAAAATATTGAAGCCCTGTGCTAAACCATATTTTGGACCCCCCAATCTTCATGCCACACAGGCTATGCTTCTTCTGCTGTGCACATATATACACATATAAGTGCATGCATGTGCGCACATAGAAGCTCACGTTAATGCTTTGTCCTGCAGACACAGCTTCTGTCCTTTCCACCCACCCCTTTTACTCTCCAGCATTGTACAAAAAGTACTTGTATATTTATAACAATTATTCTCACAGCAAAAATAGTACCTGAGACCCACCTCCACATGACAGATGGCTGAAGACTCTTTGCTTCCTTCAATATCAGGGGTGGGTTACTAGATCCAACTGGTGGGCCAGATCCTTGTCTCCCATACTCTCTGCAGACCAAATTTGACAGGGTGCCCACCTGTTAATCACCTGTTAGTCACAATGACATCAGGTGATGCGGTGCTTTGACACCCCAACAAGCAGCTGATTGTCAAGACTTGCGCAGGGCTTTTTACAAGCCTGTATATGTTTTATTCATTTACCCTGTATTAGCCTACCCTGCATTGGCTTTGGAAGCAAGTGAAAAACAATTGTAATTGTTTTCTTAGAATGTTTAGTTTTTCAGTGGATCTAGATAGCTGCAACTCAAACATTCAGCAATACGTTTGATCTTGATTGGTACTTAATCGGGAAGGGTGTATGTGGAAGGGATATAGTGTGCGTTTGTGTTCATGTGCATACATTTACATGCATGTGTAGTGTATCCAAGATGCACTCCTGTTCCCCTCACTTAGATACTAAATGAGGATCTGGTTAGTTTTTGGTTTTAATACCAATACACTTTTACTAGATTGGCATAGGAGCCTTGCTAAAGTTTTTGTAAGGTCTCCAAAAATATGAATGCACACAGAGCTGCTTTATATGGAGTCAGCCGTTATAGTCCAGAATCATCTGCTCTAATCAAGAGTGGCTCTTTGAGGTCACAGTTAAGTCTTCCTGTCCTGATACCCAAGATGTCTTTAATTGGAGATATCTGGGGCTGAACTACCTGGAACGTTTTGTATCTAAATAAAACATGTGCGCTCTCAACTCTGCTGTGACTTCTTCCCCCATAAAACATGCAGGCCTGTACCAGACCTCAGTATGGGAAAAGGTGGTATGAATTGTGCTCTCAAACATCACCCTCTCTTTCACAGGCAGAGAAATTGTGGATGGGAGGGTGCTAGGGGGAAGCCGGGGAAAACTTACTAGCAGTGTTCCTCCTGGTGGCTACTGCGGCCACCATTTGTGTTACCTGGAGGTTCCCTTACCATGATGCTGGATTAAGCATTGTGGCAGGGGACTGTGTATGTGTGTGTTGCTTTTTAGAAGGTTGTTTGGAAGCAGTGCTGCCACTGTGAAATAAACTGATAGTTAGGGTAAACGTCATTCTCCACTTAACTCCTCAGATTTTGGGCAAAAGTTATAATTTGAGGATTTTTGGCCCAATTCTAAATGAAACCACTATGCTACATCAGCAAGTAAGAGAGAGTTTTTTTTCCTTCTCCTTCTCTTCTGACTGGACCATTGGTATCTCCTGGGCAGAACTGATATTGCTCCATCTATGTTTGCTCCATGATTGCGGAAGTGTTTTATATAGGATGACTACTGTTTTCTTCCTCACTTGATTGGAATACAATTTTTGCATTAATTATTCTTTTTGCAAAATATTCAAAGTATTGTTATAAACATATAGATTAATTAATGAAATAAGAATATGCATTTAATAAAGCATACATATTTATAAAAACAATCTAAGAGATATCCTAACTTCTATGGAATACAATCATTGTTTTGCTCTTTACAAGGAATTAACAAAAAGAAAATTATATCAATTGCTCAACACTTATAGAAAGATCTTACAAGAACAGAGTTCATAGTATCATATTATACTATAGTTGTGTCTATTTGTTTCCAAGTAAAGAGTATGAATTAATTTGGTCTAGTACTTTATTATTCCAATTAAGTACAAATAATTGTCTATTTGCTTGCCTTCTTTTACTTTAGTAAAGCTAGTCATTTCATTATATAAGCCGTCTCCCAAACTTTAACTAACCAGGAATCAAGAAATTGTGGCATAGGATTTTTCTATTTTTCACAGGTTACAGTTTTGACTGTCATTAATAATTTTACATTAATTTTATTATGCTTGGTGAATTTACTTTTTTAAAAAACCAGGAGTAGGAAGAGGTACATGCCCAGAAGTGGTTTAGTAGATAAAATTGCAGCAACTCATCTGTGTGAATTGGTTGACATTATAAATGGCATTTGCTGCAATCTCAACTGCTGTTTTCAGACCATAGCAGTATTGTTTTCTTTGAATCAGAGTAGTTCCTGTTTTTAGACAAGCCACTAAGAACATGCGCAATTCAGGCTGTTATCATTTGTAAATATAAATTAGCATCCAACACAAAAATGCAATGTGTATAACTTTATTTGAAAGTGAAAATCAGGTTCTCATGTGAGACTGGTCAGCTTTTCCCCTTTTCTCTACAATTCGTCAAATGTTTAAATCTGTCTCAATCATATGGCTACGTATTCTATCTTCTATGCTTGTCCTTGATAAACCGAAGTGTTTTTACTATATTAATACAAAAAACATCATTAATGTTCCTTATACTGCATTATGGCTTGTTGTTGTTTTGGGTAGTATTGGCAACTTTTGTTATCAGAAGCCTTTTCTAAAAAAAAATCTTAGTTTTAGCAGGCAGCTATTGTCCGTATATAGAATTAGATCAATTCATTCATGAATTGTTTGTGAACACTTGAAGCACACTATATAATTTTTTCTCCTCTTCCCTTTCCTCCAGGGACCATCTTGTAGCATTTCAGCTGTGTGGCAGTAAAATGCAGGAATTCACTCTTAGAACAGCAACCCAGGCATAAAAAAAATAAACGTATGAACAAATCCCAACTTTGTAGGATGTCAGCACAGCCGACGTTGCTGCCATGACATGTAATATATTAAATGCTCTTCTTAAGCTGATATATTGATCTGTTTGTGTGTATGCTTGTGCACACGACTTAAATATTCTAAGGACAGACCACTCCTACCCAAAAGCAGATATATGCTACATAGGAATAGTGAAATGTTAGAGAGAGAGATAGACAGGGTGGAAAGGGTGAAATATTGGATTTTTGTAATTTTTTTTTTTGGCTGTCAAGCAGTTTTATTTATAAGTCCCCTCCCTTTTCCTATATTTGATTATCCTGTTTTAGCTTTTTGCCTTGATTCTCATGCAGAGCTTCTAGGCTACTCTTGAATTTCTTCCAAAATGATGTGTGTGTACACGTAACAGAATTTCTTGCAGCTCTTCTAAACCACCAGTCTCTGTTTTTCTGTGTGCTTTACTCTTGGGAATAAGTCCAGTATCTGACTTTATTGTTAATAATAAGTTTCTCTAGCAGCAACCCTGTGAAGTATGCACTTCTCTTTAGTTTAACAGCTATCTTTGTTGCCAGTGAAACTGACTCCTCTTGTACATTTACTCTCTGTTGTGGTTTGACAACTAAAAGCATTGCTGTAGGACCTGGTTAACATACTTCCTCATCTTTTCTTAGTCCTTTGAAATCAGAAGGCTTGATGTTCACAAGCTGGCCAAAGACCGTGTTATATACGTGTGTGTGCGTGCACATACACACACTTTGCTTTGCAGATTTTTATTCTGCTACAGTTCATGGCTTCAGTGCATTGTGTAAAAGTTCCTAAGATAGTTAGCTTTTTAAAATCATGAACCTTTATTCTTAATCACTAATAGGCAAAAAACCTTGCGGGTTAAGAATGTACCTATAGCCCACAGATATTTCTATCCAACTTTAAAAAGCAGGGAAATTGGACAGCTATAGTGAATGCACCAGGGGAGCAGGAGACCTGACCTCCTCTCTGAGATATTGTACTGCCCTACAAATTTGTCAAAATGCAAACACCATTTGGGTTGGTCTTTCACAGTCCAATCCACTTGCTGTGTAGCTCGGAAGAATTTGTTAACATGTGCCTCTGAGCATGTTCTCAGAGAGGAGGTCAGGTCTCCTGCTCCCCTGGTGCATTCACTATAACTGTCCAATTTCCCTGCTTTTTAAAGTTTGATAGAAATATCTGTTGGCTATAGGTACATTCTTAAACCGCAAGGTTTTTTGCCTATTAGTGAATTCCCCTGCTTTTTAATCTGGGAGGTAAGAAACGGGATCCTGTCCAAGTTTGCTGAGAATGGAGCGATCATTTGCATGGTTATTGAGTTCAGTGGGATTTCCTCCCCTGCAATCATGCTTAGGATAGGTGAAACTGACCACAGGGGATGGGGAGGGGAGAAAGAGGAGGAGGGAGGGGAGGAAAGGCAGAGGGGAGGAGTGGGATGGGAGCAGGCAGTAGGGGGGAGGGGAGGAGAAGGACAGGTTTGATCAATTGCATGTTTATTGAGTTCAGTGTGATTTACTCCCATGCAATCCTGCTTAGGATAGGTAAAACTGACTGGGAGGGAGGGAGGGAGGGCTGGAGCAGGCAGGGGCGGAGGAAGAGGGGAGAGGAGGAAAGGAGAGGAGAGGGGAAGGAGGGGAAAAGCAGGTCTGATCATTTGGATGCTTATTGAGTTCAATGGGATTTACTCCTATGCAATCATGGTTAGGATAGGAAAAACTGACCATGGGGGAGGAGCGTATTGGAGGGGGCAAAGGAAGGGGGAGGGGAGGGCAGGTTTGATCATTTGCATGCTTATAGAGTTCTGTGGTATTTACTTCCATGCAGTCATGCTTAAGATAGGTAAAACTGACCATGGGGAGGAGGAAGGGGGGATGGGGAGGGAGTGTCAAAGGAAGGGGGAGGCGAGGGGCAAGAGGGAGGGGTTAGGAGGGAGAAGGGAGGGAGGGTTTGATCTAGGGTTGCCAGGCTCAGGGCCTGAGAATGATTCTGTATCTTTAAGAGAAGAGAAAATTCAGCCAAGTGCAGGTTTTCTTGCAACACTGTAATGGGAAAAACCACAAGGTCTTCTCCCTTCCCAACTTTTAAAGATACAGAAGACATCTTGGAGGTTGGGCCTGGCAACCCTAGTTTGATGAGTTGCATACTTTTTGAGTTCAGTGGGATTTATTTCTGTGCACTCACGTTTGAAAATGGAAATGGACTGCTTTCAGGTCAACTTATGGTGACACGTTGAATAGGGTTTTCATGGTAAATGGTATTCAGAGGTGGTTTTACCATTGCCTTCCTCTGAGGCTGAGAGGCAGTGACTGGCTCAAGGTCACCCAGTCAGCTTCATGGCTGTGTGGGGATTCGAACCCTGGTCTCCCAGGTCCTAGTCCAACACTGACCCAGGGGAGGGGCAGGGAGGGGGAGGGGGGAGGAGATTGGGTGGGTGGGTACTGGGCAGAGGGGAAAACCCTTTCCTTTCCAAAAGGAAAATATTGCAAACAGTATAATTGATTTTCAGCGTTTCCCTCACCTTTTTGTCCTACAGCAGGCACATGTAGCCTCCCACCTAAATTTAAACCAAAGCTGTTCCTGGCCACATCCACATCAGGCCTTTATTTCACTTTGGAGAGTCATGGCTTCTCTCAAAGAATCCTGGGAAGTGTAGTTAGTGAAGGGTGGTGAGAGTTGCTAGGAGACCTGTTCCCCTCACAGACCTTCAATCAGAGTGGCTGACTGTTAAACCAGTCTGGCCACTGGAGCTCTCTCAGTGGAATAGGAGTCTCCTCTCAGCACCCTTCACAAACTACATCTCCCAGGATTCTTTGAGGGAAGCCATGACCGTCTCATGTGAAATCAAAGTCTGGTGTGGGTGTGGCCCCTGATTAGCTAAGCCAAGCAGCTGTGAATCTGGCCTTTAGAACTCTGACAGTTGGTTCTTACTGAGCATGCCCCGTGTTGTTATAGGGTTTCAGCCAAAATTTCTTAAATTAATTAAGAATGAGCCAGGCATTTTTTTAAACTTTTAAACTGCAGAAGATGAAGGTCAGAGTATGAGGCAAGGCCATTAACAGGATTACAGGTACTCTGTGAACATGGCTGATTTTTAATGAATTTCAACAGATTATGAGAACTCGCAGAAAAAACTCCAAAAGGGCTCTGAGGTTTTTTCTCTCTTTTTAGACTTTGAACTCTCGATTCTCTCTGACTGTTTTGTGTATCACCATGAAAATGTACAGGGTTGTTAAGCAAGCGTTTCTGAGTTCAGGACTATAAGTTTTGTAAGGTTTTGTTTTGCAGTGATCTTATGGGAAGCATCAGAATGGCATGGGGGTATTTTCAATTTAACATTGCGGAATGTGAAAAATCTCATGGCTGTATAATAACTCAAACCTTAATTACTAAACTATAAGAAGCTTGATGTGCATAATGCGTCCTAATGTCAGAGAAATAAAAAGATCCATTGTGTTAAATTATAAAGTCTGAATGAAAATATAGTGTAAAGAAGCTATGATGCCCCCCTTAACTAGCCATATTCTCTGTCATAGACAGGCTGCCAATTATTTTGTGTAACAAGCAGTAACAGGTTTTACATCTATTACAGGGAAACTCAATGCAGCATTTTACTGGTTTCTCTTAGCTATTACTTGCCGTGCTTGTAACCCAAAGCTGCTAGTAGGTTGCTAGATGTAGATTCAAGCTGATTACTGGGTGTAACATCCCTGATTGTGTGGCCATCTCAGGAGTCCTTGCTCCAGCATACCTGTGTGCGTTTTGTTTCACCAGAAATACATACTTGAAACCATTCTTTTTTTTTTCTTGTGTAATGGAGGAGCTGGCTCCTAACTTAATTTGGTACTATATTGTTGCTTTGTTCTTTGTGCTTCAGTTGCATGGGTAGTCTTGAAAAAAAGTTTAATTTTCTGGTAGGAAAACGTGTAACTTTACTTCTATGTAAAAATGACTGGGTCCTTATGGAGATAGATATGCTGGGAATTAACTCCCACTAGGATAGTAGATCTTATTCCCAAGTATGTTTCATGTGAATAGGTCACATATATTAGCATTCGGTTTTTAGGAACTAGTTTCCTGTAGCCGTCAAAGCCTTTCTATTACGGACTCGGGCATAGAGCTTACTCCACAGAGGTTGTACAGGGCAGAAAGTTTCAGTTTTGGAAACTGCATCTGTCCTGTGTGCATCTTGATTTGCATCAGTTTCTAAAACTTAATGTGGAGTACATCTTTTTCTTGCTAATAAAATAAGCTCTGTGCATGCTTTTTTAAAAAAGTGTGTAAGCTGTACAAATAAGCATTTTAGCGTTTCACTTTTCTTGCTCGCTATTAGAACTCCCTCTCTGTATGTACATGTTAGCTTTAGTACCTTTTTGGTGTGGGGTTATTAGTTTTATCACTAAATTTTAGTCATAAATGCAACCATTGCATTTGGATTCTAAATGTGCTACCTCAGAAGTAAATCCTACTGAGTACTTCTTAGGGTGTGTGCTAAGAATTGCTGTCTTAGTTTTTAAAGACTGCTTTTAGGTGTGTGAGGTTGATCCAGAGTTATCTTGCAGACATCTGTCATCCTTGATTAAGTGTCTCAGGGCCCTTTATATTTAACAGCTGGGTTCCAACAGTGTTGCATAATCTTCTATAAGATTCTGATATACTTTATGCAATTTTTATAAACAAACAACAGAAACAGCATCACATGTGTATGGGAATGGCAGAAAGTCTACTTTTAGTTATATGCAATAAGTCAGCAATGAGCTTTACACTTCATTATTGTCTCTCTGTAGTGTATTCCACTTCATAATAAGTCTGAAATTCCAACCAGGGTATTTGGTATCATCACAGACTGAAGATGGAATTACAACTTTAATTTAGGTAATTTAATTCGAGTGCCTTCTTGCTGCTAGAAATACTGGAAGTGGTGATGACAATTGTGGGTACATTGCAGTATTACCTTAGAACCCTTCATCTTCCCATTCTTAGAAAGTGAGTTTTTTAAAATATCCAAGTAAAAATGTCTTTTATTGTGTCCTTATGTAGATCTCCTTCACAAAAACAAATCTCGATTTATTAACCCAGGAAGTACAGGAGCTCTGTTTCTGCACACAGCCCCTTCTCTCTCACATGGGTGGGAAAACAAACTAGGAAGCCACAGTTAACCATAGCTTTCTGTTACATGCAAACGGGATATGGTTAATGGCTTCCAAACAAGGCAGGATACATAAACCAATTTTAAACCATGGTTTCATATCCTGGCTTGTTTGGAAACCATTAACTGTAGTTTCCTGGTTATGTCCAATTGGAAGTGATGGTTAACTGCAAAGGGAGGAGCAAAGTGAAATGAAGGGGCTGTATATGGGAGCACAGAAGTCGTGCACCTCCTGGCTTATTAAGCCAAGATTTGATTGTCAGAATGTGGCTATAAAGTAAACATCTGCTTAATTCACTGAGATTTAAGAAATACTTTTGGCATATCCTATGACTGGCAGGTGGGCCTTGGTAGTGGTGCTGCCACTGAGTGCTACCCAGTTGGCGCTGACTTGTGAGAGGGCCTTTTCAATGGTGGCTCCCCATTTGTGGAATGCCCTCCCCAGTGAGGCGCATCTGTCTCCATGACTATTAATCTTCAGGAGGAATTTGAAACATTCCTCTTTACCCAGGCATTTGATGTCTGAAGAGGACTGTTCTTGGCAACCTGAAGATCACTGATGATAGAATGTTTTTAGCTGTGTTTTAGAATATTTTAAACTTTATTTTACAATATTTTAATAGAGTTTTGGAATGTTTTTCATTACAATTGCGTTTTGGAATGTTTTTAACTGTTTTCATTATGTTTTTTGTTGTTGTTAAATTGTTTTGTTTATGTTTGCTGCCCAGGGCTCGTTCAGGAGGAAAGGTGGATTATACATTCTAATAATAATAATAATAATAATAATAATAATAATATCTATCCTTTTGGAGACTTTGACTTCTGAAAGTATTGTTATTTTTGAATTCTTTAGCCAACAGCTAGCCTTTATGTATGTGAATGGGTCTGTATTATTAAAAATGATTTGAGAGTATTTTTTCTTTGCTGGTGGCATGCTATTTATATCATCCAGGTAACATTTTATGAACTTTCTTGATGCTTGAAAAGCTAGCATGGTTTTCCAGTTGACATCTATCATGGACAGTGTGATTTTGTGCATATTTACTGCAACAGTGTTTCTCTAGCCTGATTTTCATGTTATATTAAGGCTGCTTTCACACTGTATTTTATTCCATCATTCCGACCATTTCTTACCTGGTAATTTACACATTTTGTTTCATCTCTCACATGACATAAAAGCTAGTTCCAGAAATCAAGTGGAATATAGTGGAAGTTTAGTGCTCATTTTGGTGAGAAATGATTTCACAAATGAACAAATGAAGTAATGTGGCCAGCGGGAGGCTGACTTAGGCTGCAAACCAATACACACTTACCTGGGAGTAAGTGCCATTGAACCCAATGGAGTTAACTGCTGAGTAGACATGTATTACATTGCAAGCCTTTACCAGGAGAGCTGGGAGGAGGGATACCTTTGCTATTCTGATTTTCAGTAACAGTGTATGGTATATACATGTATTTTGTATATTGTATTGTATTTTTTCTGCTTGGATGCTTATAATCTAGCTGTCCACTATAAAAACATGTGGCATTATTTGGCTGGAAAAAAATAATACAAGTGTAAAGATCAAACAGATAAATACTGGAGAGATTGACTTTGGTAACAATGATTTTTTTGTATTGATATGATGATTTTATGAGACATCCTTTACATTCATATTCTAAGACTCTGGCATCATACCCAGGCATCATACCACATGAAACATTGGTATTTTGCAGTAACATAATTTTTTTTTGTAAATTACATTTGAATATAATTTTTGAATTTTGATAAAGGTTTAGTGCTAACAAATAATTCAAAATAATTAGATCTAATAGTAAAAACTTGGGGTTTGCAGCATAATGGAAGAGTTGAAATCCCTAAGATATAATCTCAATTTTTGCATCTGCCAAGATGATCCCCCTGTACACAGACCTATTCAGGGTTAAGGAGGAATGTCCTTGGAAGGGCTTCTGGATAGTTGTCATTTTATTTGCAGCAGCAGGAAACTTTTTTCAGCCCAAAGACCATGCTCTCTCATGGGCAGTCTTCCACGAACACATGCCAGTAGTGAGTGGGGCCATGAAAGAGGAACGATCATGATGCAAGGACATGATCCAGCCAGGCAAAAGCTCTGAAGGAGGGTGCAGAGCAGGACCGCTGTGTGTGTGTGGGCTGGGGAGAGTCCTGAGGGCTGGGTAGAGATGCCTGGATTGCTGCATTCAGCCGCTGGACCTGAGTTTTCCCATTTACCTTTTATTCCCTCTGGAACGTACTAGAATAGATTTTGGAAATGAAAAGTCTGAAACTACACATTATATTAATGTCTTGTTGTCCTCAAAACCAGGAACTACATGTTGAATCTGTAATGTCCAAGACAACTTTTTATTTATTTATTTATTACATTTATACCCCACTTTTCATGATAGAAACCCAAGGCAGCTTACATATGGTTCCCAGGCAATCTCCCATCCTGGTACTGACCAGACCTGACCCTGCTTAGCTTCAGCAGGGTGTTGGCCTCATGTGCCTTCAGACCATGTCCCAAAGTCATGGCATTATGCATTTTCCAATTCCTGCTCTGCATAATTGACAGGTGTTCATTTCGTGTAGTGTGCAGATTTGCAGCTTAAGATTGCAAACTTGTGCATGTTTACTTGGAGAAAGTCTCACAGAATTCAATGAGACTTTTGAGTAAATATGCTTTGAATCAGACGATTTTGAAATCAAATTTGAGAGTGTGTGGAGGTGGATTCTGTTTTGAGCAGTTAATGGATAATAATAATTCATATCATTTTGTATTGATACATCTACCATCACGATTATAAAAGACATTAGGGTTTTTTTGGTTGCTGTTATTGTTCCAGAAACCTTGTCTGTATATAGCCACAAGTGCTGAGAAGGTTATGGGAATTCCCCCACCTCCGTGGGTTTCTGATAGTCATCTGGCTTTATGCTAATCTGAGCAGGGAACATTGGCCACATGAACTCTGTGATCTCTGGAGGTGGGGAACATTTCAATATTGGTGGTCACACAAAAGGTGCTGGTTGCTGTAGTGTCAGGGTTTGAGAAATGGTTTTGAAGTGCTGCCTTTCTTCTGGTGACCAAATTGAAGATTTGGGTGTGTGTAATCATATTTGTTTGTTTTTTAAAGAAATGTTATAGTTTCATTAACAAGAAGAGATTGGATATCACCTTTAGAAAATTGTTTCATAGGTTGTAGTATTACAAAGTGAAAGCCTGTCAACTTTGCAGAAGTAGCAAGACAGGCGGAGCAACTTCAGGAATTATTTGCCCTTATATATTTCTTTGTGTTAAGCTGGCACTGCTAACAGACTCCCAAAGGGTTTTACAGAAAAACAACAAACAAAACAGAAATATACGGGGGTCCATCAACTGGAAGTGGAATAGGTGTGATCTTGCCTGTGGCATAATGCCTTCCAAGTTCAAGTGAAACGGAAAAGGTAAACTCCCACTCTACTCTCACACCTCCCAGCTGAAGGTGGCCAGGCTTGGTGCTGTAAGTGTTGGACTATGGAGAGATTTGCAATTCAGTTAGATGTCTTAGTGCTTTACAGACCTCTCCATCATTCATGGAAGTTTAATTAACAGTTTTATAGACCACCTTTGAGGGTACCAGTGTTAAAAATGCAGCACCATGGACTCAAACAATCACTGGCTGCCGGTGCAGAAAATGAGGAGTTGGTGGTTGAGAAATCCAGTGATTTCCTTTTTCCTTTTTTACTCTTTGGCTGTTTCAGACATGGGGCTTATTGCATCAGTTTAACAGATTAAAATGGTAGTGCTTCTATCCTGATTTCTAAAATTCCTTTCACACTACAGTACCTGTTAATTAAAGAACAGTAGATTTTTCAGCTGATACACTGGCATTTTGCGCAGATGTCTTTCATACAGTTGCAATGAATGATTGGTCGAAGATCTCATCCTGTTGCCACGCAGCCCTGTCCCTTTAGCATCTCTCTCTCTCTCTCTCCTCTCTCTCTGTCGCACACTGTGATGTTCCTATATTAATGTATATATGGTAAGTGTTGGTTGTTTAGAAGATATATGGTAAGTAGTGAAAGAGGAGGGGGAGTGAATGGACAGTAGAATGCTAGATGATTGGCTGAGTGTTTAAAATGGCTGAACGTATAAAAGGAAGAGTGAGAGTGGAATCAGGGGGGGAGAAGAGAACTGAGTGGGTTGCTTGGTGGGGTTTAGAGAGTTGTTTGACAGGAGAGAGTGGAGAAGGAGGGAGGTGGAGTTCGGATTAGTATTGAGTAAAACCATATGCTTATGTGCCTTAAGAAGAAATCTTATTAATCTTGTTAGCTTTGTTATCTTTAATAAATACTTAATTTGGTTTACCAAAGGCCTGATCCTTGGCTGGGGTTTCACAGACTAGAAGGGAGGGTAAGGTAATGACCCAGGCTGAAGGGAAACTGTAACAAATGGTGGCAGCGGTGAAGAGAATAACAATACCAGTATTCAGAGTCTCTGGCAATACTAGTATTAGGACGTGACTGGTGGTTGCCTAGCAGGGGGATCTGTTGAGATCTGTGCTAGAGCGGGGAGAGAAACCATAAGAGAGGACAGTCCGGACTGGTGGAGTCCCTGGTGGTGCCTAGTGACAGGCAGTAACCACGAGCAGGTAGGAACCTGACAGGGAGAGCCAGGGAAGGACGCCTCACACGTGGTGGCAGTAGCGGTGGGATACGAACAACAGAGAATCCAGATCCGAACAAAGGAGACTACGTCACAGGTGTTGGCTGTAGCAGTGAGATACGAATACTAGACAATCCCTACCAGTGGTGTGGCAAACAGAAATAACAAAACAAGATTACTTGTGAGAGTGACTGGCAAAGAGTGTGTGGCAAAGAGTGAGTGAACTCAAACACCATGGCTGAATATATAAAAATGAAAAGAGAGGAGCTGGTGGAGAAGTGTGTAACATTCAATTTACCTCACGAGGGTAAAGGGGTAGATGAATTGAGGGTAGCACTTATAGGATTTGCTACTGCCCAGCAAAAACAACCTGTCAGAGAAGAGACCCCAGAAGGATATTTAAGCAATCCCGCTTATATAGAGTACTTGAGAGAGAAGTTGAGGATGGAAACTGAGAGAATGAGGATGGAGGCTGAGGAAAAAGACAAACAGCGGGTCTTTGAGGCTGAGGAAAAAGACAAACAGAGGGAGTTGGAAACTGATAAGTTGAGAATGGGGTTTGAGGAGAGGGAGAAGCAACGAGCAGTGGATGCCGAATTACAAGTAGAAAAGTTAAAATTTGAAAGAGAGAAGTTTCATTCTGATGAAACAAGAAAGGACAGAGATGGAGCAAAAATAAAAATTACTCCAAAGGACTTTGCTGTCTATGAGCCTGGTCAGGATCCTCAAATTTACCTCAGCACCTTTGAAAAAGCAGCTCAGTTGTGGGGGCTACCTGAAGATAAATACATGCAGTATTTATCAAACCTGATTAAAGGGGAATTGGCTGAGGTATACCAATATTTCCCCTCGGACAGGCCCGTCACCTATGCTGAATTCAAAGAAGCAGTGTTTAAAAGATTCAGACTGGGGCCTGATTATTTTAGAAAGCTTTTCAGAAATTGCCAGATACAGACAGGGAGGTCTTTTGTGGAGCTGGGGGCAAAACTGATGGACATATTTGGGAAATGGCTGACAAGTGCAAAAGCTCAGTCTGTGGAGGAGGTGAAAAACCTCATGGTATTGGATCAATTATACCATCAGTTAACACCAGAAATAAGGCTCCTGGTCAAAGACCGTTCCCCTACATAGGTGCAGGAGGCCGCAGAGATGGCGGATCACTTCGCCTCCAACAGAACTGGCTGGTTGGGGAAAACATCAAGAGATTTTAAACCCAGACCGTATAACGCTGGCAGAAGGGATGTGGTACCACAGAGAGTGAGTCCTCCAGTAAAATCTGAAGGGCACAGGACACCCCAGAGTGGATCTGTGTACCCTAAAAGTGAGGAGAAATTATGCTACAAATGTGGTAGACCGGGGCACCTACGTTTTCAATGTGAGGTTGCCAACCCCATTAGTAATCCTGCTCAGACATGGGCAGTGAAAACAGAGCCCAAGGCTTTAGAAACAGCGAAAAAGGTTCAGTTCTGCCAGATAAACTGGACAGAAGTAACAGACCTTGATTCAAGTCTGAGAGAGGAAGTGAGTGTACAAGGGGCAACTTATTGGGCATTGCTTGATACTGGTGCCGCTCAGACATTACTGAGGCCAGATTTAATAAAATCTGAGGTAATATTACCTCAGGAAACTGTGACTATCCAAGGAGTGAGGGGTCAACCAGAGAGTTTGCCTGTGGCCCTGGTGGAAATGACTTGGAGAGGCCGAGAGGGCCAATATAAAGTAGGCATTAATGCCCAGCAACAAGAACCAGTAATACTGGGAAGAGATGTAATGGGCGCCCAAGGAAAGATCTATGTAGTGACCAGACAGCAAATTGGCAGAGAAAAAGAAGCCATATTAAGGGGGGCTGAAACAAACAGGGTGGAATCTGTTAACCAGCCTCAGGTCACCATAGCAACCACTAGCAGGCCTGCTGAAGGAGACAAACTGTATCAAGTGGTCTCTGATA
This sequence comes from Rhineura floridana, assembly GCF_030035675.1. Taxonomy (NCBI): domain Eukaryota; kingdom Metazoa; phylum Chordata; class Lepidosauria; order Squamata; family Rhineuridae; genus Rhineura; species Rhineura floridana. The sequence continues at coordinate 214,271,838 of NC_084480.1, forward strand.
ATGATGAGGCAGATCAATTCAGGGAAGAGCTGCAAAAAGATATAAGTTTGAAGCAGATAAAGGAACAAGCTCTGACCCAACAGATTCCTTTCACTGACAAACTGAGGAATCAAGTTGTGTGTGAGAATGGGATTTTATATAGACTGTGGATGCCTGCTGAGAGAAAGGATGAATGTGAACCAGTGAAGCAATTGATAGTACCTAGCAAATACAGAACCAGATTGCTAGAGGTAGCCCACGATGTCCCATGTGCAGGACATCTGGGAATAAAAAAGACCAAGAGGAGATTGGCAGCACACTATTATTGGTCAAACATCTCCAAAGATGTAAAACAACATTGTCTATCTTGTGGAATATGCCAAAAGGTGGGAAAAAGTGGAGTAAAGACTAAGGCACCCTTAAAGCCCCTTCCTATAATTGGACAACCCTTTTATAGAGTGGGAATAGATTTGGTGGGCCCTTTTTCCAAACCCACAAGGCATGGCAAGAAATATCTATTGGTGGTGGTGGATTTTGCCACCAGGTAGCCAGACGCAGAAGCACTAAGATCCGTGGAAGCCCCTGTAATGGCAGAGGCTTTATTAAAAATCTTTATGAGGCTGGGTTTCCCTCATGAAGTGCTGACGGATCAAGGCAGTGTATTCATGGGAGAAGTGATGCAATGTATGTGGAAATGTTGTGGTCTAAAACATCTAAAGACCACTACTTACCATCCCGCCATTAATGGGTTAACAGAGAGATTCAATGGCGTTTTGAAGGGCATGATAAGAAGCTATGTTCAAGATCACCCACAAGACTGGGATGAACATTTGGGATGCTTCTTATTTGCATACAGAGAAGTCCCTCAAGAGTCAACAGGCTTCTCACCCTTTGAACTCATGTTCACTAGAAAAGTGAGGGGACCTTTGGAACTATTAAAAAATTCATGGGAAGGAACCCTGGGAGAGTACAAAACATCTGTAGTAGATTTTGTATTGGAATTCCGCAATAAATTAACATCAATGATGGAGATGGTGAAAAAGAATTTGAGTCAAGCACAGCAGAAGCAACGTTACTGGTATGACAGAACAGCCAGGGAACGTGTGTATGATGTGGGAGATATGGTTATGGCGTTCATACCCAGGAAACATGACAAATTACAGGCTAACTGGGAAGGACCATATACCATCAGAGAAAGGCTTGACACAGTGACGTATGTAATCACCACAGACCAATTAAACAAAAGCAAAGTGGTTCATGTAAATATGTTGAAGCCTTACCATACCAGGGATGCAAAGGTGTTGCAAGTTACCTTATTCCCTGAGGGAAGTGGGCCTGAACTTCCAGATTTGGTACAGGAAAGCAAAGACAAAGGAGGGGTAGATCAAGTGGAATGGTCAGAGGAGATGAAGGAGGAAGTAAAAGAAGAGATTCTGAGAGTTTTGAAAACCTATAGGAATCTCTTTAGCAACAAACCTGGCCGAACCAGTATAGTTATACATTCCATTGATACTGGAGATCATGCCCCAATCAGATCTGTTCCGTACCGTGTGAATGGGAAAGTTTTGAATGAGATCAAAAAGGAGGTGGAAGATATGCTGGAATTAGGAGTGATCAGGGAATCCATCAGTCCCTGGGCCTCAAGTATTGTCCTGGTTCCGAAAAAAGATGGAACGACAAGGTTTTGCATTGATTATCGGCTAATCAATAAAATTACGGTCCCAGATGCGTATCCTATGCCTAGGGTAGACGCAATGTTAGAGTTATTGGGGGCAGCAACCATTATCTCTACACTAGATCTCTGTAAAGGATTTTGGCAAATGGAACTAGACGAGCAATCCAGAGCCAAAACTGCCTTCAGTACACCAGATGGGTTATATGAGTTTGTGACCTTACCCATGGGACTAAGGAACTCACCAAGTTCATTTCAGAGGCTAATCAATACTGTGTTGCAAGGCATGTCAGATTTTGCAGTGGCCTATATCGATGACGTGGCCATTTTTAGCAAGTCGGTGCCTGAGCATGTCCAACACCTGACAACAGTATTGGAGGCCTTAAGAAAAGCAGGCCTCACAATAATAGCTAAGAAATGCCAGTTTGGACTAAAGGAAGTAATCTATTTAGGACATAAGGTGGGGAGTGGGAAAATCACCCCCTTATGGAGCAAGGTGGAGGCAATACAAGCGTGGCCGATCCCCTTAACCAAAAAACAAGTCAGGGCATTTCTGGGTGTGGGTGGATTTTATAGGAAGTTTGTGAGAAATTTTGGGGAAATAGCAACCCCCTTGCATGAATTAACAAAGAAGAAGTGTTCTGAGCGTGTGGTATGGACGGATGAATGTCAGAAGGCTTTTGATCTACTGAAGCAAGCCTTGTGCCAAGGACCCATATTAATAGCACCAGACTATGAGAAACCATTCATCGTGGCTACAGATGCGTCGGACCTGGTGCTGGGAGTCGTCTTGCTACAGGAGAGAGAAGGCACCAGACATCCAGTGGCGTACCTGAGTCGCAAGCTGACGCCGAGGGAGAAAAACTATTCATCGGTCCAGAAGGAGTGCCTAGCGGTCGTGTGGGGACTGAACAAGTTGCGCCCATACGTGTGGGGACGAAGATTCACAGTGACTACAGATCATCGGGCCTTGTTATGGTTGCAGACTATGAAAAACCATAACACTATGCTGCAGAGGTGGTCCTGGGCCCTACAGGACTATCAAGTGGACTTCCAGTTCATAAAAGGCAAGGACAATGTACTGGCCGATGGACTTTCCAGGCAAGTGGCTGGGACTGCAGTGACGTGACCAGACGGAGGAACACAGAAAGACATTTTCCCCATAGAGACTTTTATTTGTTAACGTGACGTATAAATCCTGGAACAGGAATAATACTCTGCCGTTGTTTTAAGGGGGGGGAAATGTGATGTTCCTATATTAATATATATATGGTAAGTGTTGGTTGTTTAGAAGATATATGGTAAGTAGTGAAAGAGGAGGGGGAGTGAATGGGCAGTAGAATGCGAGATGATTGGCTGAGTGTTTAAAATGGCTGAACGTATAAAAGGAAGAGTGAGAGTGGAATCAGGGGCGGGAGAAGAGAACTGAGTGGGCTGCTTGGTGGGGTTTAGACAGTTGTTTGACAGGAGAGAGTGGAGAAGGAGGGAGGTGGAGTTTGGATTAGTATTGAGTAAAACCATATGCTTATGTGCTTTAAGAAGAAATCTTGTTAATCTTGTTAGCTTTGTTATCTGTAATAAATACTTAATTTGGTTTACCAAAGGCCTGATCCTTGGCTGGGGTTTCACAGACCAGAAGGGAGGGTAAGGTAATGACCCAGGCTGATGGGAAACTGTAACAAATGGTGGGAGCGGTGAAGAGAATAACAATACCAGTATTCAGAGTCTCTGGGAATACTAGTATTAGGACGTGACTGGTGGTTGCCTAGCAGGGGGATCTGTTGAGATCTGTGCTAGAGCGGGGAGAGAAACCATAAGAGAGAGCGGTCCGCACTGGTAGAGTCCCTGGTGGTGCCTAGTGACAGGCAGTAGCCACGCGCAGGTAGGAACCTGACAGGGAGAGCCAGGGAAGAACGCCTCACACACACACACACAGGTTGTAGGTTGTATAGACATAGGTGTGTGTGTGGGAAATGCTGCTGGTACTGGTGCCTAAGCCAGAATACTGGTACAATTTTCGTCAGTCAAAACACCCCTGCGCACCTAAAGGGCAGGAGCGCATTGAATGCTGGGATGCCTGTCATGTGAGTGGCTGCAACTAGTGAACAACTCTTGCAATTTTCTGGATTCTCAAGCTTCCAAATGGATTATTTCTGGTATTATTTATCATGAAAATTAGTGCTAAACTTGTACTATATTCCACAAGATTTCCGGAACTAGGTTGTGCTTTGTGTGAAAGATCAAATACAATGCGCAAATTACTAGGTAAGAAATCGTCAGAATAACGGAATACAGTGCAGTGTGAAAGCAGCCTTTGCTGCCACTTGGCTATGTTTGCCTCAGGTATATTCTTTGAACATTAGAAGTTACATAATTGCAGCTTACTGTCACATTAAAAATGACTAATGACATAATTTGTGTTTTCAAAATAAACAGCTCAGCATGAGAGGGTGATATTTCCAGGAGACAAGGGTGAAGTATTAGGGTAGAAGATGGAGATGGCTGAGATTCCTCTTTAATGAGCTGTAGTTTACATATCCCTTTGAATAATGTATATTGCTTGCTTATGTTCTTCCATATACATGAGCTGTTTTACACCAAGGTCTAGCAGTAATTGGGAGCTACTGTAGTCTTGTATAACAAGATGTTACATGTATTTTAAAGAGATGGTATTTTTAAAAGAAGTGACTGTTGAACCGTAAGCTTGCCCTGGGGGTATATGGCCAATTCTGACGGAATAGCTTCCTCCTCAGGAATGCTTTCAAAATACTATATACGTAGGGCAATATCCAGCAAATTAGTTCTGTTACCACAAGGATCTCTGGCTGTGCAATGGAACTTCCCCTCCCTCGCTCTCCTTTCCCGCCTGAACCAAATCCATTCTGGGGGTATCCCAGCTACCCAGAGCACATTTGGGGAAGGGTGTAGGGAGAGGAGAAGGGGGGAAAATTACACTGTGTAAATGGAAATACTTGTGCTAATGGAACTACTTTGTTGGGTATCACCCATAGGAACTAAATATCCATGTTAATTTCCATTCTGGTGTATGTATGTTTCTGTGAGTAGACTGAATTCACTTCCTTGTCATTTCTTCTTCCTTGAAACCAGGTTTTTAGCCAACACTGAACTCCTCAGAGGACAAAAGTAACTGTGAAGATTCTGGGTGTTGTTTAGGCCATAATTTTGCAAATGCTTGGAGGTACATTTATTGATCCTGAAAATGTTTTCATGAGACAACCAGCAAGGTGTGGCAGAAGGTGGTAACCTTGTTTTCCCCCCAGGTTGTTATGGAGGGCATTTCTGTATCTTGGGATGGCACCTTCCATTGGTGGCTGAAGTGGCTTCTCCTGTTCATGTGAGTAGTATGGAGAAGTACCCAAGCTATCTCACAGCAGAGGTGCATAACAGGTCGTGTTCTGCAGTCCCTGCCCATAGGATCGATAGGAACTGGCTTGAGCCCTAGACATGGCTAGCCAGAGCCTAGGGATGGCCTCTGAAAGGCTATTTGGAGATGCACAGGAGCAGCATTTTTGGCTGGGCATCAAACAAGAAGGTGCCAGTTATGGTGTCATCCCCTCCCAGGTCTGCCAAGATTTTCCAAAGTTCCTGCAGTGGGTAAAGGGGTTTGTGGTTAAAGAGGTGCAAAACGCCATATCTTCAGAAGCATCCGGATCTTTCCCTTAGCATATCTAGTTTACCATTCATAAAAAGGAAAGGAAAAATAGTTACAGGCGGGCCCCACTTATACGGCAGGTTCTGTTCTGGACTGCCGCCAAAAAGCGGAACCCATAGACAATAATGGTGCACATCACGCAAAAATGACGCGAAAATGGCGTGCGACGAGAAAAACTGCAGTAAAAGTGGAACAAACGCCTTAAAGCGGGGACTTTGCGCAATGCCGCATTAGCTGAATGCCAGAAAGCGAAGCGCCAGAAAGCGGGGCCCGCCTGTATATATTTTTACCCATCATGCTGTTAACAATTTTCAGTATATTGGATGTCTCTTCTTGCATTGAACCAGCTTTCAGTCTTTGATTGAAGTCCTCAATCATGAAATCATGAAATGCTGCCCTGGGCTCCTGCTGGGAGGAAGGGTGGGATATAAATCAATCAATCAATCAATCAATCAATAAAATAAAATAAAATCCAAGGTTAAAGGGGAGCATGGCTTGCCTTGGTGCAAGATGGCTGCTTGAGTTCAACCCTCCCAATCCCCCAAGGGCCCTTTAAGCTGTCACTGACTACTTTTGAGCAATTTGCATCTCCTAACTAGTTGCCATGGACGTGGGAATGACTACTGTGTCTGGTAGGACAAAAGCGAGAATTGTACGATTAGAGACTTTGGAGTTAAAGCGGCCATTAGAATTGGATCTGTCAAATGTATATGAAATTGACATGGTGCACGGGGGGGGGTAAAGGAGGGAAAGGTGTAAAAGTGACTAACAGTTTAGCAGATGACAGTGATATGGTGCAGTACTTTCAAATGCTACTTAAAGAATTAACGATTTCTTGGCTGGCAGCTATTTCTCCATTGGACCAAAAACCTTCTGATATGCTAAGTCAATTGTCTGACTTTGCCAGTACAGCTGGAGGAGCATTGGACATGAATTTGAAACAGCATTCTAAAATGAAAAGATTGGAGACCGTTACTCGAGATTTACAGATTTGAATACCAGGAAAATATTGGTCATAGGATCAATATTAGCTTTAGGGGTTTTCTGGAACTGGAAGAGGGGGGTCCTTGATTGACTTTATCCTGAAATGGGTTAAAAACCTGCCAATTGACGTTGACCCCTACAGACAGCGAGCAAGTGTATAGAGTGCAGGGACCCTACTCTCAAAATGGTGGTCTCGTTCTTCTAAAAGCCACTCGAGGGAAACAGGCAAAAAAGTTTTACCTCATTGGACTTCATTGAACGATGATGATTGAAACCTTTATTGGTTGACAGGAGATCCTTTGCCCAATTAAGTATGCATTTATTTTGAGATTGGCATTTTTCACTTTTTAAAATTGCACTTTTCTGGTATTAATGTAATTGATAATCACTGTGTGGTTGGTGACAATTTTAACCGTTACTGCTTTTGATCATATTCGGTGCTGGGCTATATGAGTGTCTCATAATGGTATATTTGATCAAACCCCCCCCCTCCTTCCTGAGTTTAGCACGGGTATGCTGTTTTTTACCCTGGGATGTACCTGTTGTGTTCCACACTTGGAAGTGCTGGCTTTTTTGTTTTGTCCTTTGTTTAATTAAGTTAATCCTGTTTCTCCAAGTTTTTATTCCCTTTCCCTTTTTCTCTTTGTAGTGAAGATTCTCTCCTGATGCAATAATGGGCAAATGAAAGTGCTCAGTTTCCAATCCTGTGATGGTGATTTTTAAATTAGTTTATTGGAACATTAAAGGTTTGGGGACAGCTCACAAACACTCTTGTGTAGTGGCTGCACTTAAAGCTGAAAACTCCTTCAAGGGACACACCAGAAGGCAGCTCATGTAAACACAAACATAGTTGGCTGGGCGAGCAATGTAGTTCATTTGGATCTTCAAAAGCTAGAGGGTTTTCTATCCTATTGCCCTGATGTTGTCTGTTGTCCATGGATACTAGAAGGTGCTATGTGTTTATATGTGGATATTTAGAAGGAGAGTAAGTTGTATTGGGCTCAATTTATTGTCCTAATATGGGCCAATATGAATTCCTCAAAGATGTACTCTCTGCGCTACACTCTTCAAATGGGGCAGAATTATACTGAGGGTATGTGTGAGCTGAATGCTGTTGTAAATGAGGTATTGGACAGAAATGGCGCCTCCACTTCAGGGGGCAATGAACCCACTTCTCTGGAGTCCCTTCTTCAAGATCATAGGCTGGTTGGTGTTGGCATTTGAGACACCAATGTGACAGTGACTTCACCTTTTTTCTTCTCGCCATAAATTGTACTCCTGGATTAATTACCTTCTGGTATTTCAAGATGTCTGTAACACTGTCCTTCATGCTGATGTTGGAGTGATGTTATTGTCTTACCATGCCCCAGTTACATTGGAACTTAATTTTGGACAGAAGGCTTGGTGTACCTTCTCTCCTGGGTCTTTTACTGAGATGGGAAATTAAAGACAGGTTGCTTGACGTTATCATTCATTATTTTGCAGAGAGCAATACCCTGGATGTTGGTGTGACCACAGTTTGGGATTCTATAAAAGCTGCAGTGCAGGGGCATTGTATTCCAGAGGTGACATACCTCAAGAAAAGTACATGGCTTGAAAAGACTAAATTGCTGGCAGAGGTAGCATTCCTAGAACAACAACACAAACGGGGTGGTAGCCCTAAGGTATGCAGATTTGACTCAGAAATGGACTGAATTAGAAGCCTTAGATATTGACAGAGTTAATTCATCACTAATTCATCCATTTGAATGGATCTTATTATGAAATGGGGAATAAACATTCTGTTGATATTAATAAAGCTTTTACAGACTTTGATATGTCCCTCTATGAATCAGGCTGCCCAATTGAGTGGAACTTGCACAGTTGCATTGCTAATGCTAAACTGCATCATCTCACCAAGGCTCATAAAGACATGTTAGATCAGCCAATTACTTCTTCCAAGATTCAGGATGTTATTAAGAATCTTACATGAGGCAAAGTTCAGGGGTAGATGGTTTTGGCAGTGACTTCTGTAAGGATTTTGCTGACTGTTTAAGTTCTCATATGACTGCATTGTTTAACAGTATAGTGGAGGGCGAAGATGTGCCTGATACATGGAAAGATACATGGTTGATTGTGTTTGCTAAACCTGATAGCGATCTGAACCTGTTGGGTTCATATTGACCTATCACACTGCTCAACCAAGATGCTAAGATCCTTTCAGCAGTTCTTGCAGCTCAGTTAAACAGTATGATAAGATGGTATATTCTGTTGACCATTGAGCAGTACTGTCTGTAGTTTTTCCATCAAGACTATGGCAGAGCAAAGCAGAGCATGGGTTAATCTGCTTACAGAGGCTTGCCAGGCTGCCAAGGCCAACACCTGGCGTTGGCAAGGGCAACCATTTCGATAAAGGCTGGAAAGCGAAACCAGCCAGCGTTGGGGGAAAAGTCTATGGAGAGGAATGTGAAGCTGGATTGTCTGTGTCTGAGGCTTGTGTCTATACCAAGTAAAGGACTCTTAAAACTTTCAGAAGTCTGCATTTGTCTCTGTTCTCTGGTTCCTCACTGCCGAGTAACTCGCTTTTTCACACGACCACATATTCATGGCAATCAGTATGGCTTCATCCCTAAGAGATATTTATTTATTTATTTATTTATTTATTTATTTATTTATTATTTCGACTTATATACCGCCCTTAGCAAAAGTAGCTCTCAGGGCGGTGAACAAACAAAGTAAAATACAATATATCATAATAAAAACCACAAAAACATATACAAACAAACAACAAAAAACACAATAAAAATGAAATACAGCACAAATTAAAGAAAATACAGATTAAAAGATTAGAAAGGTTAAGAAGATTAAAAGATTAAAATGCCTGGGAGCATAAAAAGGTCTTTACCTGGCGCCGAAAAGATAGGAGTGTAGGCACCAGACGTACCTCTTCGGGGAGGCTGTTCCACAACTCAGGGGCCACCACAGAAAAGGCCCTAGATCTGGTAACCACCCTCCGGGCTTCCCGATGGGTTGGTACCCGGAGGAGGGCCTTAGATTCTGAACGAAGTGAACGGGTAGGTTCGTAGCGAGAGAGGCGTTCCACAAGGTATTGAGGTCCCACGCCGTGTAAGGCTTTATAGGTCAAAACCAGCACCTTGAATCTCGCCCGGAAGCAAATAGGAAGCCAGTGCAGACGCGCCAGAATAGGTGTTATATGCGAAGACCGACTGGTCCTCGTCAATAGTCTGGCAGCCGCGTTCTGCACCAGCTGAAGCTTCCGAACTGTCTTCAAGGGCAGCCCTACGTAGAGCGCATTACAGTAATCTAATCTTGAAGTTACCAGAGCATGAACAACGGAGGCGATAACTTTCCAGTGCAATCAGAAGAGCTTTAAATGTTGTGTGTTATAGTACCTCCCTAAAAATTCCTACTACTTTAATCTCACTTAATATATTCAAAGCATTTGATCGCCTTGAATAGCCTTTTTTTACATGATATATTGAACATTATGCAGTTTGGGAACAAATTTAGTAGTAGTATTACTTCTATTTATACAGGGACATGGACATCTGTGAGAGTTGATTGAGTGGATTCACCAGCATTTGCTCTGCATAGAGGCACACAACAGGGTTGCCTGCTGTCTCCTCTGCTTTTCGTTCTTTCTGTAGAAGTTTTAGCCAATATGATTCAAAGTTCTACATCGATCCAGGGAGTAGAAATGGGAGGCAGAGCGTTTATAGTCAACCTCTTTGCTGATGATGTCCTTCTATTTTTATGCAGTCCCCAAATGGCTCTTACTGTTTTGAAGGGCTTACTGACGGAATTTTTTTCTGTGTCAGGATTAGACGTAAATTATAAAAAATTGGCTATGGTGTGTGTTTTCACCCCATTAGAACTTCAGCAGACTATGGCCACTGAACGTGGGTTTCTGCTTTAGCCTAGTAGCATTAGATATTTGGGTTTGGTACTCCTTAAGGCAGCCTTTTTCAACCAGTGTGCCTCCAGATGTTGTTGGACCACAACTCCCATCAGCCTCAGCCAGCATTGCCAATGGTCAGGAAAGATGGGAGTTGTGGTCCAACAACATCTGGAGGCACACTGGTTGGGAAAGGCTGCCTTAAGGATTGAAGCAGCTTAAAAAAGCGTAATTTTGGTCCACTTATCAAACAAACTCGAAAAGACCTTAAAGCTTGGGAAATGGTGCATCTCTTATGGTTAGATCACACTGCAGCAATATAAATGGCTATGTTACCTAGATTGTTATTTCTGTTTCAAGCACTTCCTGTGTAGGTTGAAGGTAAAGAAATGGATTGTTGGCAAAAGTTAATTTATTCCTTTATATATGAGGGGAAACAGGCTAGACTTACAAAGCTGACAGGTTTTTGTCACCAGAAGGAGGGGGATCTGGGGATTCCAAATCAGCATCTTTGATGCCAGCAGTCTTAAACAATTTCTCCAAGTCATTTGAAATAATATTACAGTTGATTGGGAGCATATGGAACTGGGCTGTGAGAGCTCTTTTCTTTGAGCTCTACCTTTCTTGAAATTGTCACAGAAAAAACTCATTTGAGTTTCTAATCCCTTTCTTCATACAACAATATAGATTTGGGTGAAATGATTAAATTCTTAGCTGCTTCTTTATCTCCACTTTTACCTTTTTTCTTTAGAACACCTCATTTCTGGGTTTCTTTTAAATATGTACAATCTAGCTCCTGGGAAGAGAGAGGTTTATACTGAGTGCTTGATCTTTTTGATGAAGGCAAGCCTCTTCTTTGTAACCAAATAGCATTCAAGGTGAGACCCCTTAGAGTAAACTGGTTGCTGCTTGCTCAAGTACAAGCTCTGAGTGTGCATATTAGTAAAACTGAGGGCTGCCCTAGAGTACTTATCTTCTATGAGAGTTTTTTTGTGTGATGTATTTTATATATAAAGGTCTTTTGTTATTGTTATGTAGCAATACGGTGAGCCTAAAGGAAGTGTGAGAAGCATTACCATAGAGCAGGAGTTGCCAAACTGTGGTCCATGGGCCACAAGTGGTCCACGATTTTCATTCAGGTGGTTCTTGGCACATCTGCATTAAATATTCATATTCATATTGTATTTTAATTTGTTAGAACAAATTAAACCAGAACATTCACTAGAAGCTAAAATGATGAAACTGAGGTTATCATACTTTGGACACATCATGAGAAGACAGTATTCACTAGAAAAGACAATACTGAGAAAAACAGAAGGGAGTAGAAAAAGAGGAAGGCCAAACAAGAGGTGGATTGATTCCATAAAGGAAGCCACAGACCTGAACTTACAAGATCTGAACAGGGTGGTTCATGACAGATGCTCTTGGAGGTCGCTGGTTCATAGGGTCGGCATAAGTTGTAATTGACTTGAAGGCACATAACAACACATTTTTACAATATTCAGTTGTATTTTTATTGCTTCTTTTATTTCTTATATTGTATTTTATTATATTACAATATGAATTGTATTTCATTGTATGCATTCCATAGAACATAAGAAATAAAAGAGGCAATAACAATACAATTAAAAATCATATAGCATTTAGCACAGGGCAGAAAAATTATTAAGTGGTCTGCCAAAACCCACAGCAATTTTCAAGTGCTCCGTAGGAAAAAATATTTTGGGAACCACTGCCATAGAGGATAGCTCCTAGAAATCTTTATGGACAAAGCCTCCACTGTGTTCTGTATCAGCCAAATATCGAGAAACTATGTTGAAGGTAATACTATGTTGGTACTATACACCACTTTGGTTGGGACAGATAAATCCTTAATTATTAATGGAGTGCTGGCAGGGCTATCACATGTTGGGTAGCTATTATGACAAGTGGTAGTCCGCCCAGTAGTTAGTTTTTTCTGGAATAAGATTTTTTCAAGAAATTTTGGGCATTGTTTCATAGATTATCCCCCCCTCGCTGTAATTGGCTTTGTCATCTCTGCTTAAGGGACATTTACAACAATTGCAGTGTACATTGTTAATAGTGTTTTTATTGCCAGCTGTAAAGCAAGAAATTGCCCAACCACAGCTCTCCATTTACACTGGCTGGTTGGTGGTCAAAAGCTTGGAATTTAGCCTTACTAGAGCAATAGACACAACAAAATAGACTTAGGCTGCAATCTACTTAGAAGTATGTCTACTTAGAAGTATGTCTACTTAGAAGTATGTCTACTTAGAAGTAAGCTCCATTGGGTTTAATGGCAATTACTTCTAGGTAAGTATGTATTAGATTGCAGCCTTAGTAGAGGTGTGGTTTAGTAGAGGTGTGGTTCAGCCAGATAATTTTATTGCATCTTGGTGGGCCCCGTTGATTATGCCAACAGTGAGGAATACACTGCTTGTCCACCAACAGATAATTTGTCTTGTTGGTCAGGTTTGATTCAGCGATGTTGATATGGGACATATATTCTTTTCTTGTTGTTACATTAGCATGCCTACTCTTGTCTTTTTTCTTTCTCTTGTTTTTTATCATAACTATTTCTGTTGTTAAAAATGTACATTAAAAAGGTTAAAGAGAGGTAGGAATTTTTAATTTGGAATATGCAGTAGTGTAAATAAATTGGATATGTGTTAAAAATATCACTGTTCCTGAAAGAATGCAAATAATAATTCAAACGTTTGTGTTGAGTTTATTTGACTTAACCAGCTGTCAACTGCAGCAAAACTGGCATGCGTTTATGTAGTACTGATTTTCATTATCAACACAAGTCGCCCTGCCAAGTCTCTCTTCTCCATGTGGTATCTTATCGTGTGACCTTATCTTGAAGATGCAGATGTTACAAAATTGCTATGCTAGTGCATGGCTAGATGTGCTCATATTAATGTTTACGAATGGTAGTGGCAGTCCCAGTTCTCCCCCACTTCCACTTTTCTATTGAAGTATTTTTGGTATGTTTCACAGTGAGAGAAAAATGCTAAGATTGAAAATTCAGGTAGATTTTTTTAAAGGGACGTTCTTAGAGAATAATAATAGGTACCAACTGCTTTCTGTTCATAGTCTGGATTTTCACGGCCTACATGGTTTTAAATCAAAAGTCTTTGTTTAATTCAAAATACTCTTGTGTGTCCTACATACCCCCCCCCGAACTCTAAGTCTAGGAGAAGGCAGCAGGCAGACTTTTGAAGAATTGTGGAGAGAACCAGAAAGATTCAAACTACCTAGGCAGGTGTGAGTAATATAGACTCACTGTCTCAAGGAATATGTTTTAGATCTGACATCACTTCCCAGGAACAAGTATGTAGTCTTACCAAGGTCAAGACATCTGTCCAAATGTCAACTGATGTTAGTAATCCCTTATGGGTTGGATATAAAGGCTATTGAACTCATCCTTTCTTATACAGAAACGATGTCCCTGTAGCAAAAACCTCATGTGTGAAATTGCCTTTGGGAGAAACTTTTGCCAAATATGGCAGGCAGCACCTCAACAGATTTTTGGATTTGGAAGTTTCTTGGATTTTGTGGTAGCCTTCAAAATTAGTGAAACATTGTTTTTTTTTTTTGTATAGACAGTTATAGAACACCAGTAGTGTGTGTTGGGTTTTGTGCATTTAGGTTGCAATCCTATACACAGTTACCTGGGAGTAAGCTCCACTAAATTTAATAGGATTTATTTTTGAGTAGTCTTAATGTATAGGATTGTGCTGCTGCTTATATCTTTTTATTTAGTCATAAGGGCCTGAAATGTTTTTTAAAGATAGCATTTTTTTTTGGTCAGGAAGACATTTTAAAACTTGCTTTTACACTTTTAAAATTATTTTAACTGCCTACTTTCTTGTTTGCACTGAATTTCAGAAGCGAGTACTAAGCCACCAGGAAGCTTTTCCAATTTGCTATACTCAGTTTTATTTTTCTGCTATTTATCTATGCTTTTTTTTTTTGGAAGGTAAACTTTTAACCTAGAGGTAACCTAGGTGAATTACCCCCAGTACAATCTCAGCATCACAGCATCACAGAAGATGTAGATTCTCATTAATTGCTTATTACTTTATTTCTATATCACCCTTCAATGTAGATATTCTCACAATAAATATGCCAGAATGAAAAGGCATAAATCAATATATAATAATTGATAGTAATATAATCACTATAGTGTAATCCCTGAAAACCTCAAAGGAAAAAATAGCACAGTAGGTGTCAGGTGAGCCTTCCTGGGGAGAGAATCCAATGAACGGGGCACCACACTGAGAAAGTCTTCTTAGTGCTGATATCAGGAGCATTTGATGGAGGGAGATGATATTAGTGCTTAGCAGGCTGATTGTTCATTAGGAAGATTTAAAATCTTCTCCCATATTTGTATTTAGCGAAGCTGAAAGCCGCTAATATTACATTTGGTGAAAATAAATAAATATATAAATAAATTTATATAATAGAAACATTCTTATATTGCTGTGAATCCAAATTATCTCTGTTCCTGAAACTCAGTGGGCTATATTCAATGATAACCTGTCCACTTGTACAGTGGAAATCTATTTGTAGGACAGGATTTCAGTTTCACTTCTCTGCCCTTCCAGCCCCCCAGTGTACCACCAAAATCAGATTTGGAGAAGATTTTTGGAGCATGTGGAGGGGGGGGGCTGCAGAGGGCAGAAGAGCAAGAAGACCTGTTGTGTGAGCAGACATTGCTAGTATTATGTTGGCTCTCACCCACTAAAAGGAGACCATTTATACGAAAGGACTGAGTTATATTTCATCCCCTTTTAATGTAAACAGATTTAGTCAATTTCTTCATCACTACTTGCATAATTTAACGAAGCACTCCTTTAGGGTAGGGGGCTCAGAGATGAGCCTTTTTTGCCACTAGAGTTTTTGCAGTCTTATTTTTTCATATTAATAGATGTTACACTGAGGGAAAGATAAATTCTGGAGAGGGAGTAGGCGTTTTTGGAGATGGGGAGAAGTGAAAAGTCAGTGATTGATACAGTGTTCTATTTCAAGGAGTACTTTTTAACAGGATTGTCATTATTACAGATGTACTGCATTTTTTTTCATTCTTGGCATGTTGCAACTATTTTAAAAATGGTGCACGGCCTTGGGAACCCTCTAGTAACTTTCTCTACCAGGTGACACATTTTTGTTCCATCAGTTGAGTCACTGGACCACAGGTCTGACAATCATTTATACTGTTTTACTGAAATACCTTGTAGTAAATAGTGATGGGGAAGTGGGAATTCAAATGAAAAAGGTAAAGAGTAAAATACTAGAATATACATCATGTCTGTAGCAGTCATTGTGAAGCACGTGCATTTAGGAACTCTTAGGTTTCAGCTCTTTCTTTGGCCTCTGACATCTGGTTTTCCGTGTGTAGGAATATTTTTTTAATGGGGGCATTCAATAATGTAATCCTGCACCTCAGTTTTATTTGTCCCTTTTCATAGAACAAGCCTCACTGAAAATTAATCCATTAATAGAAATTTATTGATGGTGAAATATCTGTCATTTCACAAGAATGTATAAATCTACATGACTTTTAACTGCAAGAGTTGTAAAGAAATTCAGAGAGGTTGAATGATTTGCTGAGCCAGCCTACTGACCCAGCACTGAGTTGCATGGAAAGGAAATATTGGCCAAGTGAGATTACGTAACCAAAAATTGAGCTTCCTGCTCAGATGCTACTTTTCATAGTATGCAAATTAAGCACTTAAGGTAGTAATAGATCTTATTTTAGGATGATCCTGTGACTGTACTAATATTCACCCAGTTTCCCATACAGCAGTTTTGTTATGAGGGTTTTGGAAGGCATGTAGAGAAAATGCAGACATAACCCAATGAAAGTTTCACAGTTTTATTATGCGTTCGAATGAAGCCTTTCCTTAAACTTGAGTAAGTGAATATGTGGATTAATGTAACTCAACCTGAAGAAAGCCATGCAGTCTGCCAATATTTAGTAGAGTTTAAAACTGCAGCTAGCATTTTGAGTGTGTTTGTCTATAGACATGGGGTGGTATCTCACTGCGTCATGACTACATTGATTTCAGTTGGTCTGCTTGCAGTATGACTTAGTCAGATGCCCATCTAGATTGATATGTACTTCCACAATAAGGTGAAAAGAAGCAAGGGGCTTCCTGTTAAACTTGCATTGCATTCCATTTCACTTTGGGGAGTTATCTATCAAATGAAGGAAAATTAAACCAAATGCTCTTACAGTGTAAGTGTAAAATGTAAGATCCTGAAGATGGTTTGATTTGCATTCACACATCATCCTTATTTTAATGCAGTGGCATCCAAAAATGGACCCTATGATAAGGGTTTATAAGGACAGTTGCTAAAAGGAACAGGGAGATTGCGGAGAAGTTCACTAAGTTCTTTGCATCTATCATCACTGATGTAGGACAGATTGCTATGTCTGAATGAATTTTCGGAGGAAGGGAGTCTAATGAATTGTAGCAAATAGTGGTGACAAGAGAGGAAGCCCTAGCCCTTATTGACACATTAAAAACTAACAAATTAACAGGCTCAGATGGCATCTACCTGAGAGTTCCTAAAGAACTCACATGTGAAATTGCTGATCTTCTAACACAGATATGTAACGTATCCCTAAGATCAGCCTCCATATCTGAGGACTGGGAAAGTGGCTAACGTAATGCCAATTTTAAAAAATGGATCTAGTGGTGGGGACCCAGGAAGTTACATCTGTTTTGGGAAAACTGGAAAGCATTATTAACAATAGAATTATGAAATATAGAAGAGCAAGTCTTGCTAATAGGCAGGTGAAGGGCGATGAACTAAAGAATCTTTAATTAGTTGAAAACTATAAAAATATTGGTAAAAGAACCCCTGAAAGGCAAGTTACTGCTGGTGGTTGGAGGGTGTGTGCATGCACGTGCGCATATGTGTGTAGCTTTGCTGGACAACCTCCAGGCTTTTGATTGCTTTTTTCTTAAATGTGTATCTCTCAGGCCTTCTCAGTGTTACCAAGGTTTAGATTGTTGTCAAAGTACAAAACAAGAGGTTCAGTTTTGCACTGTTAGGATCCGGGTAGAGGATGGTGTATTAATAAAAAGGGCCAGGAAGTACAGGTAGACAAAATCGAACGATTGTGGGTGGGAGTGACAGGGAAATGCAGAGATGAATAATAACAAGGAGGAAGGGGAGAAAATAAGAGATATATAAAGAACATTGATGGTTGAAGTTAGCCTTAGTGAAAATTGCAGTTGCTTGGCGGGGGTGGGGGAATCTCCCTAATAACACAGCACTGGACTGGTGGTTATTTGTTTTTATTCATTTTAAATAGTATACTTTTCTAATTACAAAAAATTAAAAACTTTTCCTGGATGTCACGTTGCACTTTTGTAGGAGCTAAAATATTTCCCAACCCCTTTGTCTTTCTGTTCACAGGCATTGTCTACTGATACCTTGGCACCATTACCTCCCCCCCCTTTATTCTAACCTAGTGACTCCTGTTAATCAGGAGTCACATAGTAAACACATTCATTTATTTAACTACACTCATTTCCCAACTTTCATCCATCCAATGCAATATACATGTTCCCAGGTGAAACCCATTCAGTTATTGATGAGACTAGGCCTCAGATGAAGTTGCCGTGCTATATAGCCATTAGATTTGGCTATGTGATGACTACAACTAAGGGCAATGCTTCCTGCATTGCACTACCATTCATCTGGACAGATGAACACTTCAACCACCTCTTTTGATATTATCTTCCTAAAATTCCAAAAGGAGTAGCACGTTTTGCTGCTACTAAAAAGCACTCCCTACTGTTGTCTCAGCCCTGTATCACAGGCACCATCAAGTAGGTGCCTATGTTACTTATGTAACAACAATACATGCAGTACTCAATAGGGCAACGAGTGTTTACTTCGTTTGGGATGGAATGGGGGTGGGGAGATTATGTTTTCCAAGCAACAGTCTACTGCATTTTGAACTCTAGGGAAATGGCATTTCCTTGTAGTGGTTGTGCTCCCTTGATGGAAACTTTCTAGAACTCCTGCAACTGCTAAGAAATTAGTGTGTGCAGTACACAAAAGGTTGATTGCCTAGGTAACCCCCAATACAATGGCAGAATGAGTACAATGTGTGAGTTTACCCTGTGTTGAAGGGATAGAGGAAACAATAAAATACTTTATTAAGACAATTTCTATTGATTTCTCTAACATGCTAAAGAAACAGTGATAGGTGATAGCATAGTGCTAAATCATCAACACAGGAAGAGGCTTTAAAGAAGATCCCTCTTTCTTGCAGAAAACTGATCATGAAAAGAAGAGTAAACTCTTAAGTTGATGCTAACTTGATGTTTGAAGTGGTCATAGAGGAGGTGTTGAATGCAGCAGAGGAGTGAGGAGGGTGAGGGTAACCTTTGTGTCTTCAGATTGGGTAATGAAGATACTGTAATTCATTTGATTTACCTACCTACCACACCATCCATGTTGCTTATCACAATGATAATTTGTCCTGATTTCCCTGTGGTTACTCCTACTCTCCGTGTGTTCATATTCTGTTTAATCAGCAGTTGATCTAAAGTTAATCATCAAAGAATGGTAACAGCCGTGCTAACAGGCAGCACTTAAAAAAACAACAACTTTCAGTTACAGAGATAACAGAAAAGCACAATCCACAAAAGTGTCCACCTACTGTTCCTCCTCAACCCCCAAACTAGCTTACTTGAAGTTATCAGGAACACATTATAGACAGCTTAGGGATTTCCCCCCCAACCACTTGAAGTGACATTTCCTCTCTGAATATTTGTTTTGTTTTTAATTGTAGCATCCTGGAGCACAATGAAAGAGTTTTAATGCACAGACCTCAGAAAAAAAACGCAGCAGCACCTGGTAAAAGGAGGTTGCACTAGGAACACTCTTGTGTTTTTGAAGTAAGTAATGGGTGCAATGTTGATATAAGGAAAATCGCAATTATTTTACGTATTTGTTTTTGTGTCTCAAAAGATACCTTGATATTTCTGTAATGCATGCAGAGGGATTACTGAAAGGGTTAAAGTAGACATGATGGTGGCAGGTCTATGTGTGTTAAACTCCAGCCTGTGCCAGTCACGTAGAAAGAGGATGCGAGGAAGAAGGTCTGATTATAACAGCATGGGCAGATGATTATAACCACTCGCCCACCTACAGCTTACTTTCCCATGATGTGTCCTTTCATGTGTTTTTGTTTCTTTCTTTCTCTCAGCCAAACTCCAATACAAGAAATGAACTCGGCGGGGGTGGGGGTGAGGAGTACTTGGGGAGAAGGGGCTGCAAGGAGGGAAGCAGCAGCAGTTCCCTGTTTACATGTTCTTTTTTGCTATTAAAATCAAACAGCGCAGATCTGCCATCATGTCCCATTTGACTCTGACTCCCAAATACCAGTTAGGGCCAGAGAAGAAGTACAATACATGCGCTGATATTCTTAGGAGTTTTATTTAGGTCATGTTCACTTGTTGATCCCTACAAGCCAGGAAGTATCGCTGCGGGTTGGTTGTGCTAATTCATACATCAGGGTAGAGGTGGACCGTGCTATCCAAGCAGGGGATGTTGTGCAAAATCAGAGCTGATTCTAGGCTTGAAGGAGCAGGCAAGAGTTATTACATCAGTTGGCCCCTCAGTGCTCGAGACCTCAAGCCCTGCATTCTCCCAGAAACAATGGTAGCATGCTGAGTTTTTGGAGAAGCATTGTCTGTCACTTGGCACCATATTTGCCCATGGAACTCAAGCAGGGGAGTTTGGGTTCTTGCTTAGCCCCTTACCACACTGAGAGCAGTGGAATAGGTGAATTTTGCATCAAGAGACTAAGCTTGGGTAAAGCCCAGCACATCATGGCAGTGCTTCCCATGCTTCCAGTTTAGCAGCCTGTGGAAATGCCTTGTAGCTATTCCTTAAGTACTTATATACAAACTATAGTTTATTTCTTGGTTGTTTTGCAAAGAGGGAGCTGTTACCTTTAACATGCCTTTCTGCAATTAAGCCTGTAGCCAAGCCTAAGCATGTGTAACTGAAATAAGTGCATATTCTTTCCCTGTTTACTTTGTCTCTGCTTTCCTCCCCTTCCTGTTTTTCCCTCTGGTGAATGTAAATTGGATATTTTGGGGGGGGGACTTGTACACGGTAAAGTGCCGTGCCCACTCATGCTATACAATTGTTTCATCCTCATCCTCATCTTACGATAAGGATTAACGTCTTAAATAGTGAATGTGTGCATACAACTACATTATCTTTAAAGATGTAGGCAGTGTGGTGTAGTGGTTAGAGTATTGGACTATAACCTGGGAGACCAGGGTTTGTATCCCCACACAGCCATGAAGCTCACTGGGGGCTTTGGGCCAGTCAGTGCCTCTCAGCCTTAGAGGAAGGCAATGGTAAACCCCCTCTGAATACCGCTTACCATGAAAACCCTATTCATAGGGTTGGCATAAGTCGGAATCGAATTGAAGGCAGTCCATTTCATTTTCAGGCACCTGTATTGATCTATTAGGGGAAAAACTTTAAAAATTATAGTACAAGAATATCTGTATTGAACGAACAAAAATGTCACAAAATAAGGGAGTTACCTTTTGCATTCTCCAGAAATCTTCTTGAGGCTGGATATTAAACAAAACAAGGTGTGTGGGTTGAATTTAACTATATAAGTAAATAGGTACTTGAGGCCTTTGCAGTCAGAGGTCTTGTATTCCATGCAGAACAAGTAAAATATAGGAGGTGCTGTGCTGTGTCTGATTCCTGGTTTAGGGCTGGTCCTAGATTTTGAAGGGAGCCTGGGAAAAGTGCCTTCTGGTACCCACTTGGCTTAACTGGCAGCGGCAGGCTACAGCAGTGCTCCAAACAGTCCTGGGCAGGTGGGTCTATTTAAATTGATCATAATGCTTCTGATCAATGTTATGTAAGGGCATTGCGGGAAATTAAAAATCAAAGCTAGACCCAGTTTACCTGGTGCTGCTCAGATCTCTAGGCTGGGAAAATTTTTTGCAGGGGGTGACAAGGGCAGGCATCAGTGGTGGGTCTTACCAGGATGCTGGGGCCCTGGTAGCTGCCCTTGGATAGCAGGTACTGGCCGTGACCCTACTCTTGGTAACCCTCTGTGTTGCCAACCACACAACCTCTAATCTGTTAAGGATGCAAGGAGGTGGGGGTGGGGGACACTTTGCTTAGCAATGCAGCTGTGGAGTACTAGGATTTCAAGACAAATGTGTGGGTTAAAACTGTATATTCTCCTGCGATTGTTAGGCTATTGTAATTGTTTTATCCAAATATCAGTGTTCTTGCAGAATTTTGAGTTCTCTTTGTCAGTTCAGTATTCACATTTTGGCTGTGATAGTTTTATTCTTTTCATGACACAGATTTTAAATGGCATGATTAAAACAAAATAAAGTCCCCTTTCTGCACCATGGCTGTGAGTGACACTGGAATGTTTGAAATAGTAACATAATTAGCAGCTACATGACTCAGACTACATTGTGCTATTTTTGGTTTTGTAATTAAAAAAACAAGACAACTCAGTATGAATAGTAGTGTAGTGCCTTACCTCTTTCACCCTTTTCATTTTCCAACTCTTTATTTTTCTCACATTATAAAGCTGGGGACCTCTACATCTCTCTTTTACTATGTGGTCTGGAAGGAAACTATTATAACCCTGCAGCCTAATACCATTTGGAAGAGAATGAACAGAGAAACAAAAACCTTTCAGGGTTTTCTCTTGTTAGAAATACAGAGCCTTGTTACTTCCACACATTGTAAAAGGATAGAAGTCACTGTAAGCTATGTGGCCCTGATTCATGTATTTGCTGCTTTTCTTTCATTTGGGAGAGAGGAGTATTCATAGAATGAAACTTTTGGTTTCAGCACAGCATAGGATGCGTGTTTTTGGAGAATTTCTGCATCAGCCTCACACTTCTTGTGACAGTGATGCAGCATCTGTCTTCTGAAAATTATTTGCTTTTAAAAGAGGTGTGGAGTGCCTCAGTGGTCACGCTGTTCCTAAGTATCTGTACTCCTGGAGATAAAATTAAAAAACAAAAACGAAATAGAGAGCTTGCTTTTCTTATAAGCATTCATTTTTGTGAAGGTTTGCTGTGAAGTAGGTGGCTGTGCCAGCCTGTTGGTTAGCAGAGCATCAAGTGTTTTGTTCCCTGATCCCCTGGCTCCTGTGTCAGATGAAAATATATATGAAAAAATAAGACACACTTCAGAGCTATGGGGTTGTTTTCAGTGTAGTGCTAGGGCAATTGTTCTGTTAGTGCAGGGGTTTCTCCTTTACGTGACAGAACAATCTCCTCATGCTCCACCCCTCCCAATTTTGTCCTGAGGGTTCTCCAAATTTTCCAGAGCAGATTTGGGGTTGGCATAGGGTTCTCACAATAGGAGAAAAGGAGGGAAGTCCATTGCACTAGTGCTAATTCTAGCCCATGGTGTCCACAACTACCTAAAGCTCACCTTTCTATATTTGTACCTAAGAGTCATGTTGCAAGGAGAGAGGCAAAGGCTGAAAATGCTACATGATTGATCCTCTACCATGTCTTTGTGGGTTTTTTTAATTTTTAATTTTTTTGCTAACATGTTTAATTAATGAACATTTTGCTGTGCTGGTTCCAAAGAATCAGCCAAAGATATTTTGTTGGACTGGTGTGTTACTAACAGGTTTTTGAGTTATACAAAGTGTTTCTTAATGGCTCAATGAGAGAGTTTGTGTAACTCAGAACATCAGTGAACTGACCACTAATAATGTTACAGTATTTGGCTCCAGTCATATATTCCATGAAGCTAAGAAAGCTCTCACATAGGTAGCAGCACATTTTTAAAATAGTATCATGATGTCATCTGATATTAAAGGCAAAGTGAGGGCTCCCAATCCTCACTCCTCAGACCTGCAAAAATCTAGATATATTTGTGTTTTAATTTGTATGTTAATGCCTTTAAGTTTGCTTCTCTATGTATTAGATGCTTTGCGCAATCCTTTGGGGGGGAAGCAGGGTATACATTATTTAGATAGTGATAATAAACACACTTGCATCCTTCATTTAGGATTAGGCACACCAGCCACATTTACAAACTAACTTTTCTATTTTATGGTGGTTATGTTGGTTTTGTTTAAGATTTTTTAAAATGACATATCTATATTGTATATCCCTGGGATTTCTGATAAAACCTAAATGAACTATTCAGTGTCTTGAATGATACTGACATGCATTTATATTTGCATAAGGTGTTAGTTATCATTGTTTCATAATAGTTAACTGACTTGATCCAGTGTCCAGGTGTGTGCTTGCTTCCACCTCCATGCATGAGATTTCCTCTCCCCGCCCCACCCTGGCCTATCACTTGTGTATGTGTAAAGTGAGGGACGGACTATGTGTATGTGTTGCCATACTCAGGCATTTATTTATCTGAGGTTTTGTAAGTAGTTCAGTCTGTATGTTAAAGCTCTACTGTATTAATGCAATAGATATTTGACCATCATTTTGACCAGTTAAAATAATTATCAACAGACTGGTTAAAGAGTCAGCCCTATCCAAACACTTGTTATTCTATTAATATAGTTTGCTCAATGGTTCTATTAAAAGGTACCATATGAACTTTTCATTCTACCTATCAGTTTTGCACATTCATATTTTCATACTTTGTTTCAAAGCAAGAGATAATAGGCATATGAATAATGTGGCCTAAACCAGGAAGATACCTTCAGTTGAAATTAGCAAGCGGTTTTAAAATTAATTGTTCAAAACTACTTGTTTATTGAGAAGTTTTGGCACTGGATTTTGTTGCAAATGTTAATGTTTAGGATAAGGAGTTGTATCCAATGTTGCATGAGTAGAGTGCTGCTTATGTAATAGGGCATCCCCTTCTTCTCTTGCCCCATTCCCTTCCCCCAAAATCTGCTCTGAAAGATCCCCCACAGATTTTGAGGGTACACTGGGAGATGTTGGGGGTAGGAGAAGAAAGAAAAATGTCTGCTGCACAAGTGGGACAACAGCACTGGATACCACCCATGGTTGTTAATTTTTTTCGTCTTCGGTGCAGTAATAGAGCTTTTGAAGATTAAATAATAATAAACATGTTAGATAAGAAACCCATGAGTTGTGATGATGACATTAGCCTCAGGAAAATTAACCAGTGACTAGTGTGTTCATCTTTCCATTGAAATTACTCGGTTTCATAAGAATTCAGCTCAGCGTGGTGTCTGTTTATAGGTTTTCTGAGGGCTGTTGCAACACTGAAAAACTCGGCAGAGGACTACGTAGTTTGGCAAGGAGTGAAGCCAGTAATAACCTTTGCTTCAAAATGTGACATTCCATTGTTTCGTACATAAATAGAGGGGTTTCTGGCTCCCACGCTCCATTATCTCATTCTCCCTTTTGGAAAGACTATCTTGCCATTAGCGTAATCACGTACTGATCTTTACCTGCAATATTGTTGGGACAATTACTTTTTTTTGTATTTGAAAATGGTCTCTACCTTAAGCCTGCTTTTGTTGTTTATTTGTTAAGAGTTGTTAGCAGAGCTTGGAAAAGTTACTTTTCTGAACTACAACTCCCATCAGCCCCAGCCAGCATGGTCACTGGATTGGGCTGATGGGAGTTGTAGTTCAAGAAAGTAACTTTTCCAAGCTGTGGTTGATAGTAGCTTAATATAGTAAAATGTTTTGGGGGGGGCATCTGTTTAGAGGTTCTTGTGTCCAAGGCCCATTTTTTGTCTTGCAAATGATGAATGAAGTGTGTACACTGTACCTAATGTGTTATGTGGGGCTGTTCATCTGAATACATTATTTCTTCATTTATGGAAAAATACAAGCTTTTAACCGTAGATCATGAAAAACTATGGAATGCTTTAAAAGAAATGGGGGTGCCACAGCATCTGATTGTCCTGATTCGCAACCTATACTCTGGAGAAGAAGCTACTGTAAGGACAGAATATGGAGAAACTGATTGGTTCCCCATCGGAAAGGGTGTGAGACAGGGGTGTATTTTATCACCTAATTTATTTAATCTATACACAGAAGATACCATACGGAAAGAGGATTGGACCAAGATGAAGGAGGTGTGAAAATTGGAGGGAGAAATATCAATAATTTAAGATATGCAACAAATGCTGATGAAAGTTAAAGAGGAAAGCACAAAAGCAGGACTACAGCTGAACCCCAAAAAGACTAAAGTAATGACAACAGAAGATTTATGCAACTTTACAGTTGACAATGAGAACATTGAACTTGTCAAGGATTATCAATACTTTGGCAGAGTCATTAACCAAAATGGAGAGAATAGTCAAGAAATCAGAAGAAGGCTAGGACTGGGTAGGGCAGCTATGAGAGAACTAGAAAAGGTCCTCAAATGTAAAGATGTATCACTGAACACGAAAGTCAGGATCATTCAGACCATGGTATTTCTGATCTCTCTGTATGGATGTGAAAGTTGGACAGTGAAAAAAGCGGGTAAGAGAAAAATCAACTCATTTGAAATGTGTTGGAGGAGAGCTTTGCGGATACCATGGACTGCAAAAAAGACAAATAATTGGGTGTTAGAACAAATTAAACCAGAACTGTCACTAGAAGCTAAAATGATGAAACTGAGGTTATCATATTTGGACACATCATGAGAATACATGATTCACTAGAAAAGACAATAATGTGGGGAAAAACAGAAGGGAGTAGAAAAAGAGGAAGGCCAAACAAGAGATGGATTGATTCCATCAAGGAAGCCACAGACCTGAACTTACAAGATCTCAACAGGGAAGTTCATGACAGGTGCTCTTGGAGGTCACTGATTCATAGGTTCGCCATAGGTCGTAGTCGACTTGGAGGCACATAACAAAAAGACCTTTATAATAAAAATAGGGCAAAATGCTTTGGGAGTGGTCTAGAGAAAGTGGGGCCAGGGGAAGGGGGAACTCTTTGCATCTCTCTGCATAGCAAGCTGTTTGGTTCTTAAAAGAAATTTTTAGGGGCAAATGAGGGCTTGGTAATTGTATTTGTGTGTGTAGATTATATTTTGTTGCATGTGCACCTTTGATTGCTTGTGGATACTCAGTTTGCCAGTGAACAACAGAATTGTTGGTTTGTTTACATCAGTGTATATGAGCCTCTTTAAAAAGGAGCTGAAGGAAAGATAGACTTGGTGTGTTGCTGAAATAATATGATTACACCACTGTGGTATATTGCTTCAGTGAGATGCACTTCATATTCATACAAGTTATAACTCTGAATATACTGCCGTGGTGTTAGGAGTAGGGATCGACAAATCTTTCCATTTTAGTTTCTCTCTCTTTTTTCAATCCTGAGTTCAGTTTGCCACATTTCTACATCAGTTTGCACTCCCCCCCCCAAGAGCCCTCATGAAAATTGATCACCATTTTACTGTGCATTTCCTCAACATACACATTTCGGTATATACTTTTCCTGTAGTATAATGCATTCTTGTATGTTATTTTTACAAATGTATGCACACTCTCCCCCAATATGTGCAGTTTTGTACACTTTTTTGTTGGAGAGAAAACATAACATTTGAAGAAGTGTGAATTTGAAGAAGAGTGAATTAAATTGCAAAGAAAACTGAACTTCTCCCCCATCTTAGTTTGGAGTGTCTCCAGTGTAAAACATGTGTTCCAGGTGATAGTGAAATGAGCATTCAGATGTTTCCATCATTCTCATTGTTGCATGATCCACCTTGGTAAAGTACCTTGTCCTTGCTTTTTGTCTTATGCACTAGTATGAGAATTGGCAACATCTGCCAGTGTATCTTCTTTCATTTTATAAGTTTAGACAGATATGTCCAGATGAACTCTCACATCACCATTGATTTTGAATACTGCCAGATACACTAATTATGTAGGTGTGGTTACACCGTTGCATTGTGGTGGTGTGTAGCTCTTGCTAACCTCTGAAGGGGGCAGATAACGGCTCTGCAAATGTTTATATGATCAGCAAGAAATATAAAAACTAGCACAGATGGTCTCATTTTACCACTGGCTATATTTGATTATGAGGTTCTGCTAAGGCCACAGAAGTGGTGTGTGCGTGCACGTATGTTTCTGCGAAAACATCTTTAGATAAGCTGTAACTCAGAATTTTACTTAGTATTCAGCTTACGTTGAGTGTTGATGATTTTGAGGTTGAAGTAACATTTGTCTACTGTCTACTGTGCCTATAACTGCAGAAGGTGAAGTGTTTTGACATATGTTCTGCCCAAAACTGAAGGTTTCCGAACATTTCTTTAATCTGAATATGTAATCTTATCAAAAAGAGTTGTGTAAATGTGAGCAAAGATAACATATTTCTTCTTCCCTCATTTTTACGACTATTAAGTGAACTTTGGCAAAACCATTGTTGTAGGATGGATCTAGTCTCTTGCGGCTAGTTCCTTTCTTCACCAACCAAATTAGAGCTTTGTACTCTATATAATTATTGACTTATCTGGACTATTGGTGAAGATGTATCCCCATCCCATTTTATCCATTTTGAGTGTTGAATTCACAGCTGTCCTTTCAAAGTCAGTGGTGTGTTTTCCAGCCCACCCACAAATAGCCCTGCCTTAGGGGAAAAGGGGGCACACGGGACTGGTTCAGACTTGCTATGTGAATGAGCCTTCAAGGAGCCTTATGTTTGTGGGATTCCTTCTCTCTCCTCTTGTGCATGGCAACTCCCTCCCTCATTTCCTGGTTTAAGGCAAAAAAACAGTAGCTTGTCTTCTTCTGTTTCCTTCTTTTTTGGTTTGAGGCAAAGTGCCAGGGAGAAAGGAGAATGGGAGAGGAGGAAGCAGGAATGCACAAGTATGGATTGTGTTGAAGGCTTGTTCACAGAGCATCAAACCATGGATTGGGGCTACGTCTGAACCAGCCCACAAATTCAGAAACCTAGATAATTATACAGGCATGAGAGTGGCTGTATACTATAGCCAATATGGATTTTTCACATTCCACCATGTTAAATTGAAAATATCCCCCATGCCATTCTGCTGCTGCCCATAAGCTAATTTCAAAACAAAATCTTAACAAAACGTATAGTCCTGAACTCAGAAATGCTTGCTTAACAATCCTCTAAGCTCTTATGGTGATACACAAAACACTCAGAGAAAATCCAGAGTTCAAAATCTAAAACAACAGTAAAATAATCTAGACCCCTGTTGGATTTTTTTCTGTCAGTAGTCTCATAATTTGTTGGAATTAATTAAAAAGCAATCATGTTCACAGAGGACGTGTAGTCCTATTACTGACCTTGCCCCATACTCTGACCTTAATCTTCTGCAATTTAAAAGTTAAAAAAAATTCATGGCTGATTTTTAATTAATTTAAGAAAATTAACAGAGGCTATGATAGCGCAGGCATGCTCAGTAAGAACTAACTGTCAGTGTTCTAAAAGCCAGACTCACAGTTGTTTAGCTTGGCTAATGAGGGGGGCACACCCACACCAGACATTTATTTCACTTTAAACAGTCATGGCTTCCCCCAAAGAATCCTGGGAAGTGTAGTTTGTGAAGAGTGCTGAGAGTTGTTAGGAGACTCCCATTCCTCTGAAAGATCTCCACTGGCCAGAGTGGTTTAATAGTCAGCCTGTCTTCTCAGAGAATTCTGTTGATTGTAGCTCTGTGAGGGGAATAGGACATCTCTTAGCAACTCACAGCAACCTTCACAAACTACACTTCCCAGGATTCTTTGGGGAAAGCCATAACTGTTTAAAATGGAAAAAATGTCTGGTGTGGATGTGGCCAGGGACTGCTTTGGTTTAAATTTCAATGGGAGGCTACTTGAGTCTGCTGCAATATAAAAAGTTGGGAGGAAACCCCAAAAAGAATACTGTTAACAAGGTTTTTGTTTTGGAAAGGAAAGGAAAGGCTTTCCCTCTACCCAGGGCCTGCCCACCCAATCTCCTCCCCAACCTTCTCTTCCCGCTTCCCCTCCCCCTTCCTCCCTACCTCTTTACTTCCCTGCCCCCCCATATTGGTTTCACCTATACTAAGCATCATTGCACAGGAGCAAATCCCATTGAACTCAGTAAGCATGCAAATGATCAAACCTGCCCTCGCCTCCTCCTCCCTCTTATCCCATCCTCTCTCCCCCTCTCTCCCCCTCTCCTCTCCTCCATCCTTCCCCCTACCCATGGCAGGAAGTCCCATTGAAAATAAGCATACAAATGATCAAACCTGCCCTCCCCTCCTCCCATGTGTTTTCATCCCTCCTTCTCACCTCTACCCCTCCCCTCCCTTTCTCTTCCTCCCCTTCTCTCCCTTCTCCCCCTTTCTTTTCCCTTTCTGCTCCCCCTCTCCTCTCCCTTCCTCCTCTCCTTTCTCCTCCTTCCCATCATCTCTCCTCCTTTTCCTCCTCCTCCCCTGTGGTCAGTTTCATCTATCCTGAGGATGATTGCATGGGAGTAAATCCCATTAAACTCAATAAACATGCAAATGATCAAACCTGCATTTCCTTTGCCCCTCCCCTCTCCCCTCCCTCCACACTCCAGCCCTCCCTCCCTCTCCCATGGTCAGTTTCACGTATCCTAACCATGATTGTACAGGAGTAAATTCCTTTAAACTCAATAAGCATGCAAATGATCAAACCTGCCTTCCTCCTCACCTCCCACCTGTTCCCCTCCCCCCTGCCCTTTCTCTTCCCCTCTTTCCCCCAACCCTCCCTTCTCCCCCATAGTCAGATTCACCTATCCTAAGCATGATTGCAGCTGAAATAACCCCATTGAACTCAATAAGTATGCAGATAGTCCATTCTCAGAAAACGTTGAACAGGATCCCATTTCTTACCTCCCAGAGTAAAAAGCAGAGAAATTCACTAAGATGCAAAAAACTCTTATAGCCAACAGATATTTCTATCAAACTTTAAAAAGCAGGGAAATTGGGCAGCTATAGTGAATGCACCAGGGGAGCAGGAGACCTGACCTCCTCTCTTGAGATGTACCACCCTACAAATTTGTCAAAAATGCAAACACAATTTGGGTTGGTCTTTCACAGTCCAATCCACTTCCTGTGTAGCTTGGAAGAATTTGGTAGCATGTGCCTCTGAGCATATGGTGAGTGGTGGCAACACCTGCCATCTCCAAAAATGGAGAATTACATTTTTGTCTGTTTGTTGGCGTTCTTATTTTGTGTCTTTCCTCTATTACTACTGTTTCTACAGAGAATCTAACCTAGAAAATTACATTTCACTCATTATTCATCCTAGAAATCTGTATCAAATGTATTTTTATTAATTTCAAAGCCTTTTTGTTGGTCAGTGTCATATGATGGTGAAGACAGCCTTTTATGTTTCAAATTGGAAGTCATAATCTATTTCTCTTTTGGGTGCATTTCCAACAGTTGAATCTGAAACTAAAGCTTTGATGTAAAATCAGACTGATTACAATATATTGCTACTTAAGCAATAAACCTAGCTCTTGGAAAAAACAAAGTTGGCCTGCCCAAGATGCATGTGTTCAGCTTGCTATGTTTAAACCACTCCACTTAAGGAAGGGTGGGCATGATCAATTAAAAACAGAGAGTACACCTAGAAATTTGCTATAATATATTTCACCTCCCACTGTTTTCCCTTGTACAAACTGAGACCCTCTTCATGTCCACTGGAGATTATTCTGCAGAATAGTCAGTGCTATTATTCCACAATAGTTTATGGCATTTTTTTTAGTGTAAAAGTTGCTGTACCGCACACATTCACAGAAACAGAAGCAAAAGTAAAGAATTTACCATAGGAAACTTCACTAAAATTGTAAAGTAAATCAAATATATTTAAAGTGACTATCTGAACTATATCAGTATTGTTTCTTCCTCCCTGCTAAAACAAGATCAGCACAGCACATGTCTTGTTTCTGTTATTTGGGCTGATTGCAGGTGTTGCCACCACTCACCATATTCTCAGAGGCACATGTTACCAAATTCTTCCAAGCTACACAGGAATTGGATTGGAGTGTAAAGACCAGAGCTTGGAAGTAATTCATTACTACTTGTAATTCATTACTTTTTTGAGGAATGAGTGGGTAATTCCTTTAGATTTTGATTGTAATAGAACTAGGAGTAATTTCATTACTTTTGTAGAGTAATTGTAATGTTTCCAGTATTACTTTTTTGGGGGGAGCAGGGCAAGTCTTCTTCTCCTCTGATTTGTGGATGAAACCCATGTGCCTCAAACTGTGCAGCATCACTCTTCCCTCATGCTCTGTGGGTGGGTAGGAGGCGACGAGGGAGGAGGTGGAGAGTGAGACGGGGTGGAGTGGAGAAAACAATTGTTTAAAAAAATGGATGGTGGTGGTGAAGAATGGGATGGAGGGAAAAAGGAGCTGGAGGGCAAGAACGGATAAAGGAGGAGAAGGAGGCAGCAGCAGTATGGAGGTAAAGAACTGTGGAGGGGAAAGATGACTCTGTGGGTGAGTGAGTGAGTGAGTGTGTGTGTGAATGTGTGAGTGAGTGAGTGTGTGTGTGTGTGTGTGAGAGAGAGAATACTGTGTTTGTACTTGGCACACAAAGTGGCCTCCACCACCCTCTCCGGCTACTGTGCTGCATTTGCAGTATTTCACCTTTTTTGCATCTCAGGGGAAAATGGTTGCTTGGGTGAGTGTCCCTTAGTTGGTGGCAGGGCAGGGTCCAGGAGGTGGTTAAGTGAGAGAGTTTATGCTTGCTGGTTGAGTGGGGGGGGATTGCACTTGGTTTGGTGTGCAAAGATCGGAGTAGTGGCCTCTGCCTCCCTCCCCACCTCCCTTACCAGCAGAGAGACTACCATTGCTATCCTATGGATAAAAAGAACTATTCTACTACCTCTGTATGTGTGTGTTTATTTTTAATGTTGTTTTAGGGTACTTAGATGTGCAGCAGCAAAGGGCAACACGTAGGCATTTCTTTAAAAAAAAGTAACTGAAATGTAATTGTAGTGATTACTTTTGAGAAAAAGTAAAGCAGCTATTTTCAGAGCAATTGTAATTGTAACGGTAATTACTACTTTTTGGGGCCATGTAATTGTAACGGTAATTCATTATTTTTGAAAGTAATCTTCCAAGCTCTGGTGAAGACCAACCTAAATTGTGTTTGCATTTCTACAAAAGTGTAGGGCAGTACAATATCTCAGACAGGAGGTCAGGTCTCCTGCTCCCCTGATGCATTGACCATAGCTGTCCAATTTCCCTGCTTTTTAAAGTTTGATAGAAATATCTGTGGGCTATAGCTATGTTCTTAAACCACAAGGGTTTTTTAGGCCTATTGGTGAATATAATTGCAAGTGTTCATGAAATGGTGGGGTATTGCTGTTCTCTGTTTTTCTCCTTCAATAAAACAAAACAGGGAAGAATTGGCCTCCAAAATATTTTTTTTAAATGAAATTTGCTATATTGATAATGAAAATTAAGGGTAGTGGTTTTTGTTTTGTAAGATTAAGATTTTTTATATTGGTCTTAATATTTTGATTGGGGAATAAACTCAAGGAAGTGGGACTTGCAACAAAACGTTGCAGTGTATCTCCATCCTCTAAGAGCAAGAGTCTTGTTTGGGGCCAGCCTGGAACAGGAGACTTGTGGTAGTGATCAAACCGTGTATATATATATGTGTGTGTGTGAGAGAGAGCAGGAGTCTGTGTTTTGGGAGAAGAGGGGAAAAGGGATATTTTCCTGTGCCCCTTATCAAGTCCCCAAGGGCTTCCCCAGCTGTGCTATATATAGCTCTAGAGGACTCAGGTTTGGGACCCAGTACTGTGCTAGATTGCTGATTTTTTTCAAATTTTCCTCATGGCACATTCTCAGTCTGTTGACTTCAAAGAGTGAAAAGAGAGTATGTGTTTTGTGAAAAGAGTATGTGTTTTGAAAATGCAGCCACCTGGAGAGGAGAGAGGGCTAGTGCAGTGTCCCACTTGACTATTCACCCAAGCAATTGCTACCCCTAGGTAAGGCAGCAGTTGCATGCTTGGTTTGATTTCATACTGCACAAGCCTATGTTCCACTATGAATCTGTACACATCTTTGCAATTAAAGCACATGACTTCCCCCAAAGAATTCCAGGAACTGTAGTTCACCCTGCACAGATCTATCATTTCCAGCACCCTTAAAAACTACCGTGCCCAGGATTCTTTGGGGAAAAGATTTGCTTTAAATGTATGGTGTGTAAGCAGCCTGTGTTGGGTTTTTTGTTTCTTGCATACAATGTTGTACAATTGTAGCAAGGTTGTACAATTTAAAGCTTGCAATCAGGACCGCCACCAGGCATTCCGGGGCCCTTGGGCACCAGCTTGTCCCAGGCCCTAGCAGACGCTCCACCTACCTGTCTTTCCTGTCTTTTGTGGTGGTGCGCACTGGGCTGCCATTAACCAAGATAGCAGCCGAGGTTTCCCTAAGGGGATGAAGCCTCCGCCTCCATCTTGGTTGATGACACCCAGACGGAAGCTCTCTCCTTGGAGTGCTACTGCTCCCCCACCCTATCGAGGGGGCCCTCAGCAAGGGCCCAATCTGGCCGCCCTTTAGCGCCAGCCCTGCTTGCAATTGTACATTTCTCTGGGAAATTAAACATACATTTTTTTACAAGGGCAGTGTTTTAGTTTGGCAGATGAGGAAGCCCTTCTCAGTGACATAGTTGGCGAGGGGGCAGGGAGGGTTAAACAAAAAAGAAATGGAGACAGCCTTTATTGAATTAGCTCCAGCTTACTACCATAGAAACACAGGCTTTGTTCATAGTTTGACTGCTATGAGTTGTAGCCCTAAGAACTAACACAGAACAGCATGTAAATGTAAAGTTATATAGATATGGGCTATGTAATATAGCTAACCCCTTAAACTTACATAGAAATTATTAGGTATAGTAATTTTTAAATTTGATTTAAACATTACTTTACTTTGACAATGCTTAAAAAATAATGAATACAATCTTCTTTGATTTTAATTTTGGCTCAGGATCTTAGTATACATCTGAAAAAATTAGTGAGCCCTGCAGACAAATATGTTTGAAAGCAAAATATTTCCTCAGTTGACTGTCTGCCAAGGTGCTCTGTATCCTTTTCTTGCATTGATAACATCATAAATACCTAAAGGGCTACAAAAGGCTGTTGAGATCCATTTATTCTTTTGGGTGTGTATCATGATAAGCAGTGGCAGCAGAAGAACAAAACCGTGAACTTGAAAGTTGGAAAGGAAAGCACACAAAAAAGGTGTTCCCACTTAAGAAAATATAAAAATATAAATTTAGCATTTACTGGCAACATTCATGCAAGACAATCACTAGGGATTTACTTGTATTTACTGGGACAGCATTAGGGTTTTGTACCACATGCTCACCCTGTATTTGTGTGGTGTGAACAGGGATTTCAGAATGGTTTTAAGTCAGGCATGACTTCACCATATTGCCAAGGCCTCTTATACGATAGAATAGTTTATATGTGCATGGCCTTTTGTCTTTTGCTTTCCCTTCCCCTGTTTTTGAGCACAATAGCTATATTGCATTGCCGGACCATGAATTAGAGCACACTTATCTGAGCCCAACAATCTGACCCCTCTTCAAGTATTATGCCTTACCAGGGAATGTAAATATGAGTGGGGACTTCACATAGTGTTCCTGCTACCAATGTCCTCTCATGCGCTGGCCTCTGTACAATTCATCCCTGGCTTATCTGGGTCTGAAGGAGACTTTTAAGTATGTTCAAGTGAATGCCAGGCTTTGACTCCACAGTGAGAGGATACTCGTCTAGTAGTCACATTTTGGCAATTCCTTTCTTGGGAGAGTTTTTTGAGGCAATACTTACCAATCTACTCTAGCAGGGGTGGGGAATTCCAGCCTGCAGACCAATCAGCCAGGCTTCCCCATTTAGCCCGGAAGGCTATTTTGGGCTAGCTACTCCCACTTGCCCTACACCTGAGGTCATACAAGTAAGGCGAGGCTTCGATAAAAGGGTGGATCTTCAACAATGCCCCTTTGCACAGTTTCCAAAGTGCCCAACAACCAGCTGGTTATCAGGAGCTTTTGAAGCATTGTGCAAAGCAGGAACCCAGCACTAAGTAGGATCCTCCCCCCCCCCCCACATTGGCTGATACAAAAGATTTTGGCTGTGTTTTCAAAGCAGGTAGCAGGTAGCGAAGGGCTGCTAAAAGCAAGCTTTTTCCTTGTGTTTAGCAAAACCTTACTGCCTGCTACATGCCTTGAAGTCTCAACTTCAGGACTTCAAAGGACAAAACCCCCTGATATCATTTGTGATGTCAGGTGATTGAGAGGTAGGCGGCCCTGCTCACATGTCAAATTTGGTCTGTGGAGCGATAAAGATTCTCCACCCCATACTGTAGGGAACTGCACTGTTGTCATATGTCCTGGCTCTGATCCTACAGGGAAGAATGGATGAGGATTGTGAGGTTAGCAGTGTAAATGAGTGGAGCTCATCAGCAACGGGGTGTGTGTGTGTTTGGGGGGCAGAGTTCCATATTATATTCTACAGCACATGGTGGTAGCTAATTTGGGTTTGTGATTTGTGGCCAGCAGGACCTCCTTATTCTTTGTCTCATTTGTGGAAGACACCCGCTGCAACCTTTTGAGTAAAGGAAGGCTGATAAGCCTGTAAGCAGTTTTCCCAAATTGCAGGAGATGGGGTGAGCGAGACATCCAGGGACTGAGTGTGTTTGAATGCTCTGCAGGTCTTAGGATATGACTTGGAGGATGGAGTTTTCCCTTGAGACGTAACCTCTCTCTCTCCCTGGTGGCTCCTCCCCCCTTTGCTTACTTGTGTGGAGTGCCTTGCCCTTCTGACCTTGATTGTGGAGCAGGGAGGAATTGCTCTTGTGTAATTTTGCATCTGGGACCATGAAGTCAGGCTGGTTCAGATGTAATGCTAAGCCATTGTTTAGTGATTCAGGAGTGAGCTGCAGTGAGTCTTGAGTTTGCACAATCCCCTCATCCTCTGGCATGGCCACAAGGGAAACTTGTTTCTGCTTTAGATTAATAGCAGCTTGCTCTGTTGTCTGAACCGGAACAAATTGTGGTTAGTCTTACAATGGTTAGCTGAAACAAGCCAACTTCAAACCATAATTAATGAGGTTGACTTGTTTTAAGTAACTATTACGAAGATTAATCCCATATGAAGATTAATTCCAGAAAACACTCTAAAAGGTGAATAATTTAAAGCAAACCCACCTCAAAACATGGCTTCATATTATGCCTTGGAGGCATGTTTTGGTTAGTGCTAACCATAGTTTGTCTGACTCAGAGGTCAGGGTTATTGCAAACCATGGAAGGGAAGAATGGAGTCGATGGTTTGGTGATCAGATTTCATGACTCAGTTGAGCCAATAATTAAATAATGATGGAAATGTAGGCTTCTGAATTACTGATTAAATAAAATTTTCATCTGCATTAAACTTTGTAGGTTCAGAACCTGTGTGCTTGTATAAGCTGATTTGATTACTGTACAGTTGGTATTCTGGGGTAGACAGTGTGATCAGAAAGTCTTTGGTTTGAATGTTGTCTCTGTGATAAACTCATCTTAGGTTCATCTTAGGCAAGCCACTCTCTTTTTCTCTCAGACTCGGTCCGCCAATATGCAATATACTGACTTGGCTGACAGGGTTACTGTAAGGATTCAACTAGATAATGCATGTAAAGTGCTATGTACATTTGAAAGCACTATACAAATGCTACGTATTATTAGGAATTATTTCTAACTTGTTATAGAATCATTGGGGCATCTGTAACAATGCTAGTGGCTTATTTGTGAAATTATTATTTCCATTTATAGACCGCTTACTATCTAAAGATCTCAAAGTGGTTTACAATAGAATACACAAGGTACAATAAAAAACATATCAAATTAATTTACAAAGCAAAATACGTAAACCATATCCATATACATAAACACAGTATAAAAGTCAGAATTCACCAAGGGAAGCCCATAAGCCGCCCTCCCCGCTCTATGAAAGTGTCAGAAAACAAATTATGTCAACCGTGGAGGAGGGCGATAAGCAGGTAAGGTTATTGTTCCCCTGGTGCGGCTTGAAAACAAGTTTCAGTTTTAAGGCAAAAGAAAATGGATAGACTTACAATAAAACAGCTGCCTTGTAGTAAATCCCACTTTTTGGTGACAAATCATGCGAGCTTTGCTTCAGTGAGTGGTGATGTCATCAAAATTTCTCCAGAGTTTTCATTAACCTGACTTTTCCCTGAGGATTTCTTGGGATATGTTGCTCTTAAATGCCTAGAATCTCTTAGGACTACACACTTCCCTTGTTTTGCTGTATAGCTTTCTGAAGAGGCTGCTCTGAGCCTTCCAGATTCTTTTATTTGCTCCTGTCAAACATGGACCTTGGATTTCAGGAAAGCCGATTTTAGCAAGCTCAGGGAAATGATGGGTAGGATCCCGTGGCTAGATAGACTAAAGAAAAAAGGAGCCCAAGAAGCGTGGGAGGTCATGAAGAACGTATTACAAAAAGTGCAATCGCAAACAATTCCAAAGAGGAAGAAGAATGGAAGACATCGGAAAAAGCCAGTGTGGCTACATGGAAGACTGGTGGAGGAGGTAAAAGTAAAAAAGAGCATGTATAAAGAATGGAAGGAAGGATGCATCACCAAGGAAGAGTACCAACGAGTGGCTCGGGCTTGCAGGAATAGCGTGAGGAAAGCTAAAACCCAGAATGAACTGAGGCTGGCGAGGGAAGCGAGGAACAACAAAAAGGGGTTTTTCAGATATGTTTGAAGCAAGAGAAAGACCAAGGAAACGGTGGGACTGCTGCTCAATGAGGATGGCAAAATGTTGACAGAGGAAAAAGCAGAACTGCTCAACACCTATTTTGCCTCCGTTTTCTCCCAAAAAGAGAACAGTGTGCAACCTTGCATCGGTAGCACTCTCAGTAAGGGGTCGGGACTGCAGTTCGAGATTGATAAGGAGATAGTCAGGAAATACCTAGTTAACTTAAATGAGTTCAAATCTCCAGGGCCTGACGAACTGCATCCCAGAGTATTGAAGGAACTTGCGGATGTACTCTCGGAACCTCTTGCCATCATCTTTGAGAAATCCTGGAGAACGGGAGAGGTGCCGGAGGATTGGAGACTGGCAAACGTCGTCCCTCTCTTTAAAAAGGGTAAAAAAGAAGATCTGGGGAATTACAGGCCGGTCAGTCTGACTTCAATACCGGGAAAGATATTAGAACACATAATAAAAGAGTCCATTGGCAAGATTTCTAAAAGAGTCTAGATTTCAGCAAGGCGTTTGACAAAGTCCCCCACGACCTTTTGATTAGCAAACTAGTCAAATGTGGACTACATGGAAATATTGTCAGGTGGATTCACAACTGGTTGGAAAACTGTACTGAAAGAGTGATCGTTGGTGGCTCTGCTTCGGACTGGAAGGAGGTCTCAAGTGGAGTGCCACAGGGTTCTGTCCTGGGGCCGATACTCTTTAACATTTTTATCAATGACTTAGATGATGGGGTGGAGGGAAGCCTTATGAAGTTTGCGGATGATATGAAACTGGGAGGGATAGCTAACACAATGGAAGACAGGAATAAAATCCAAAGGGACATGGATAGACTAGAAAATTGGGCTGAAATTAATAAAATGACATTCAATAAAGACAAATGCAGGATTCTGCTTTTAGGCCACAAAAACAAAATGCACGGGTACAGGATGGGAAATACCTGGCTTAGCAGTAGTGCGTGTGAGAAGGACCTTGGAATTGTAGTGGATCGCAAGTTGAACATGACCCAGCAGTGTGATGCTGCGGCAAAAAAGGCAAAAGCGGTTTTGGGCTGCATAAACAGAGCTATAGTTTCCAGGTCGAGGGAAGTAATAGTCCCACTATATTCTGCATTGGTCAGGCCTCATCTGGAATACTGCGTTCAGTTCTGGGCGCCTCATTTTAAGAAAGATATAGACAAGTTAGACCGGATTTAGAAGAGGGCGACAAGCCGGTATGGAGAACAAGTCTTATGAGGAAAGGTTGAAGGAACTTGGCATGTTCAGTCTGGTGAAGAGAAGGCTGAGGGGTGACATGATTGCACTCTTTAAGTACCTGAAGGGCTGTCACATAGAGGAGGGTACAGATTTGTTCTCTGCTGCTCCAGAGGGTAGGACTAGGTCTAATGGTTTTAAGTTGCAAGAGCGTAGATTCAGACTGGATATTAGAAGGAACTTCTTGACAGTAAGGGCGGTTCGGCAATGGAACCGACTGCCTAGGGAGGTGGTGGGATCCCCTTCACTGGATGTCTTCAAGCACAGGCTGGACAGCTATCTGCGGGAGATGCTCTAGCTGTGGATTTCCTGCTGTGAGCAGGGGGTTGGACTCGATGGCCTACAAAGCCCCTTCCAACTCTATGATTCTATGTTCTTTATGCTGGCAAGCAGTCAAACAAGTGTAATTTACTACAGTTTTGCTCCACCAAATTTTGGAAGACAAGAGGGCAGTAAATACAGTCTGTCTTGCCAGAATGCAAAGTATATTCCCCTGGTATGTTCATGCTTTTTACAGCTTATCACTAGCACCCATTGTACCTTCTGTGGGTTCCTTCAGCTGACTGAAGACTGCCTGGGATTCCATAGTTTGAATAGCAATTGATAGACCAGAGATTACAAGCTGATTCTGGGTCAGTTGCATGGGATAGAGAATGCAAGTAAACCCTTGCCTGGAAAATGCTCAATTTTTCTTTGTTGTATTTGAAACATGTAGGGAGATGGCTAGCAAATGGCAAAAGATTACCTTTGGACTGAGGAGTGGGTATTTGGATTAATAAAAATCTTGGTAGCTGGCAGTTCTAAATATTTTTCCCTGCCAAAGTCAAATTATTTTTGTGATGATGTGAGTTTTTTATTGGTATTTTGCTGAGAGTTGGGAAGCTGCACAGGCTCAGAGTATTGTTTGTGGTCCACAAAAACCTATGCAATAATAAATTTGTTAGCCTTTAAGATACCACAAGATTTGCTTTGTTTTACCGTATTGTATGTGTTTCTTTTTGGGAGAAAAGGGAGCTATTTGGGGAATTGCACCAGGGCCTCCAGCTACCTTTACTCAGCCTTGCCCCTGGCCATTATACTATACTCCTCCAACTATATCCCTTTTCAGAGATACTGCTTTCAAATGCAGATTCTCCCCCTTCCAGTTCATTCACTATCATAGCATAGAATAGATGAGAGGAGTGAATGAGCCCAAGTAACCTGTGTGTTATCCATTCAATTAATACCCACAATTCATTTGTCATTATTAGTTATGGCAATGTTGCTATTCGAAGTTATTTCTTCTGTTGTTTGGAAACCACCCCCCCCCCCTTAATGTCCCATCTAGACACAGTTCTCATTCTCAGCAGAATATCTCTTTGGAATCTTTAATTCCAATTCAAGTACATTACTCAGTGAGTGGAAATGGTCCTTACAATAACTCGTAGCCTAAATTGGCAGCAAATTACATTTATACCGGAATGATGGCTTTGCATGGGATTCTTACTAATCTGAATTATGCTGTTTAGTGTTATAATTGAGACTGTCATACTATGGCATAATTGCATAGCAATAGCATTAGATGCTGTTTTAAGAGCATGTGGACAGAATGTGTAGTGATTTCAGAATACTAGTATGCAATTCTTTGACAGACTAATTTGATTTTTTCATAATATCTAGTGGCTTTGAATTTTCAGAGTAAAAGTATTACACTTGCCTTTGCATGCAGGAGTTAATAATGTGATAAGAGTTGTGTCTTAATGAGAGATCACAAATATTTGTGCATTTCAGAACCTGCACTATCAGAAGACTACTTACCTGAATGCATGTCAAACTTGTAGACAGGTGAATATAATCTGCATTTATGTAAGCACCTGTTTATTCCAGTGTTTCGTGAATGAAACTGCTAAAGCAGAGCCCAATCCAGCCGCAGTTATGTACTTTTAGGGCTCATTGATTTCTATGGAAGAGTTCCATTTACTCTAGTGGAATTTGGCTGGATTGTTTCCTCATGCATAACTAAGTTCTACAATTATCAGGAAAAGAGATTTAAGCCCTTCTTGGAGGATTTCTTAGCTAGGCAAAGATCTAGCTACATGTTATCTAATTTACTCATTAATAGCCTTGCTGTAGCTTGCATAGTTTTTGTTTGCATTGCTTACAAGGTTTTGTCTTTCATTATATTCCTGGGTTCCTCTATCAAAGAACATTTATTTTGGCTGTGTCTTCAACCTTTTTCCTCCTGAACTCATAGGAGTGGTTTTCTTGCAAGGCCTTAGGTGGCTTTAAAAGAATTTTTGAAGACTTTTTGCACATCTGTGTATTGCTGGGATCATATGAGAGACCACTGAACAAACTAGAGTAGGAGAAAAAGTCATGAATAATCTAGGAAGTACACCATCCATGTTGCCTAGCATTCATTTGGTCACCTGTGGCAAGGAGCAGCCACCTCTAGGCAACTCGGCGTCTCCCCACTGCTGCAGGGGTAAAACCTCATGCAGGGCTGCCATAGCATTGTCGTGTTTACATAGGACTGACAGAGGATGAATGCATGTTAGGATTTTCACAGCACAGTCCTCTGCATGTTTACTTGGATATAAGTCCCACTGTGTTCATTGGGGCTTACTCCCAGGAAAATGTATAGAATTGCAGCCTCTTTTTCCCAACTAGCCTTAGAACTACTTTTTAATCTAGGGAGAAAAACAAATGGTGTGTGCCCTGCTTTCTGGCTGGCTCACTCTCCTTTCTACTTTAAAAACCAGCGGCTCTTAAGACCAGGAGGGAGATAATGTCCTGCCTGCAGCCTGTGTAAATGATGCCCTGTTTCACACCGTGCTATGCTGTGGAGCAGCCTTCCACAACCTTTTGCCCTCCAGCTGTGTTGATGTAGCCCAGAACACCTGGAGGGCACTAAGTTGGAGAAAGCTGCTATGGTGGTGGTCATAAACATTAAATACAGCCAAGTTGCATAGATGTACTGGAAGGGAATAGATTTGGTGTAAGTACACTTTCTTTATCCTAGAATGTCCATATTTAAAATGGGTACTGGACAAAACTCAGTCTTTTATAACAAATGTTGATAACTAAGGTTAATAATATCAACAAACTGAGGTAGAGGGTATGTGTGTGTTAAACCAATGCATGTGTTATATGTGTGCTATATTAAAATGTCTTTTGAATTATGAAGTAACTTTTTTCCTGAACCATACAGGAAAACAAATAATTCAATTAGTGAAATATTGGAATGGAAAAAGTGCAAATAAGTAAGACCTCAATTGACCACAAGCATTAATTACAACTGTAGTAGATGTATGCTTTTATAAGCCCATTTTAGTCAATGCATTTTCTTTGCTTCCCCCATTCCCTTTTCAGTATTTTTAGATATAATCCATTAATACATTTAGTCATACTCCCTCCCATTTTTCTTCCTACACAGGGAATTTATATTTAAAATATTTAGAATGCATATTCCATATAAGCAGTAGAATGAACCATTAGAGCCATGTAGTTTTAAGCCTGATTTTTTTCTCCCACTATTTTTCAACAGTAGCTGAAGAATTTATGGTATTTCACATTACAATAAGCACCAATTGCTTTGTGTGGTACCATTGCTTTAGCCTCAGTTGGAATAAACACTCAATTGCAGTGAGCCTGCAACTGTAAAGGCAATAGGTTGATGACTGAAAATGATTTATACACAGTCCTCTGAGTTATGTTATCTCCTAAGTGCATGTGACATTATGCCATTCCTAATGGTATCTAATGACCTTGTGCTCTGTACATTCTCTGCCTTGTAATCTGAATTCATTTGTCATTTTGTAGGCTTCCAAATTTACAGGAATGTCATTGACAACTAAAATAACACAAATATTGTGGATGCTTGGGATGTTTCTGTTTTATATTT
This sequence comes from Rhineura floridana, assembly GCF_030035675.1. Taxonomy (NCBI): domain Eukaryota; kingdom Metazoa; phylum Chordata; class Lepidosauria; order Squamata; family Rhineuridae; genus Rhineura; species Rhineura floridana. The sequence continues at coordinate 214,314,845 of NC_084480.1, forward strand.
AACAATGCCCCCCATTGCATGTTTTAACGAAGAGGAGGATTTGCTTTAATATTGACAAAGAGTAGTGGAGCATGTAATCTAAAGGTATGTGTTTGGGTGTAGAAAGAACAAAAATTCTCAAAACACCAAATTATTTTAGGGGGAGGTTTTTAGTCCATATCCTAACACCTGTTGTGCTAACAACCATTAAATGCCTGGGAAAGTAACAGTCGTGGGGGAGGAAAATACAGACTACCAGTTCCAGGACAGCGAAGCAAATGGCTAGATTACATTGGTGTTGCTGAAAAGTTCCACCCATGCTGTAGGCAGATAAGTGGGAGCAAATATTTAAGACTAGAGTGCTAGTTTTGAAATCTCATTATTATGAGCAGTCCCATAAGTGTGACTAAGCCAGAGGTGGCAGATTGCTGCATACTTAGGCTGCAATCCCATATACCCACTTACCTTGGAGTAAGCCAAACTGTACTCAGTGGGACTTAATTCTCAGTAGATGGATACAGGGTTGTGCTATTGGTGTGCCTAGTGCTAGCTGAGTCGTTTGGAGACGTCAGTTTAGCTGCTTATTCAGAATGTCCTTATTTCTGAATGCTGAATGACCTACTTTCCAATATCACTTAAGCTGATTTTGCAACATACTCTTAGATGGCGTTGGCTTATTCCCAAATTCACTCTACACAGAAGAATCATGTGGAATAATGTCTGTATGTTACTGTGGTTGGCAACTATAATAGCTGTCTGTTTATTGAGAGATAAACAGTGTAAAAGAGGGTTGAGGGAGGGAGAGGTAGAAATTGCCATCACCGCCACCACCACCTCTTCCTCCTCCTTAAGTTATTGCCATTGCAGCTGCAGTTATCCCTTCAACTCTCCAGCTTCTTGTATTCTTGTTTACTTGCCACTGCAGATTTCCACTAGTTATTCAGTGAGGAAGGGTCTTTGATTTGTGTTTGAATGGTCCTCTTTGGAGCCTCATGACTTGATCCCTGCCCTGTATAGCTGGAGGAGGATAAAAGGAAACCATGCCTGTTGCTGTCTAGCAACCACTCACACATCCCTGTCACTTCCAGGTTTTCAAGAATTGATAGGGGAAGCATTATTGGATTGAATAGTAATCACCATGATCCAGTACTACTGCCCTTCATGGAAAAGGCCTTAATGTCAATGCAGCAAACTATGAAGTTGCAGTAATGGACTGGCTAGGAGTTCGTGAAGAGTCAGGTTCGTAGCCTCCTTTGGAGTGGATATGTCCCAGAGGTCGCTAGATGCTGAACTCTAACTATGACATCAGTAGATAAAAAATTGCATTTTGTATATTATGAAGCAGGAAGAGGGCTGTACATCATGCTAGGATGTTTTCTTCATTATTTCTAGGGCCGTTCCTTGTACTAATAGTTGTATTCACATTTCTGCTATTTATAAACAGATCCCTGGTATTTATACACCAAAAATAGTTACAATATGACTGAGCAACCATGTCCTTAGAGCTCCTCCAGAAGTAGCATGGGGTTTCCTCCATATTGGATGATCTACTGATCCTGAGAGGGAAAAAAGGAAAACACCCAAAGCTTCTACAGCCATATTCCTGCTACAGAAAGTAAAGGAAGTATGTGGTTACTCTATAGGAAGGATGGGCTTACAGTTCTTACCTTTCAGCTGCTAGCCACAAGGCTACTCCTTGTTCTTGCAGGTGAGGGTTAGAATGGACTTCATCATATGAATGCCTCTCCTGGCAGCCACCGCATGGGATGACTCCATATCCCTCTAAGAACTATGAGGTTGTAGTCTCCAGCCTAATATTCTTATTTTGTTATTTTTTTTCCTTTATGCACAGAACAAAGATGTAGTCTTGGCTACAGTTCTCACTGAGGTGGTAAATCTGTTTTGGGCTGTGCCACATCATATGAATGAAAGCTCCTCTGTACACACAATCCCTTTGTATGAAGGGAATTTTGTGTATGGGATAAGAAACCCTGCCTGCCATCTGATATGGTACAGTCCAAACCCAGAGTTCCTACCTTAATGGGAACTAAACCTTAGTAGATATGGGCCTTTGAAATAAAGTACCTATTAAATGTGCCTTAAATAATGCTAGTTGTTTCCCCTGTTCTCCTCCCTTTTAATGCACTCCTTGCACAATATCTGCAGGCCAAATGTACCCTTTGAACTTGAAAGAGAGGTAGTATGAAAAAGGAAACCACCTCCCTTCCGATATCTTGACAGAGCAGTTTCTAAATAATTATAGTCCTTATGCTGTCCAGAACAAGTACAACAATGAAGCACATGGTTGACTTTGCTTAAGTTTCCGGATACCTTTTGGGATGTTTGCAGTTTACAAGGTTACACTCTACTTAATTCTTGTTTTTCCCCCTTTTGCCTGACAGAATTCTTTTAGTGAGTTGGTTTTAAAGGATTTTTTCCTGCTGTTGGAGGTGTTCATAACCTCTAATTTGCTTGCCACACCTTTTGCAAAGAACAGCAAGAGCTCAAGCAGATGGCAAGAAGCCACAGAACTGTCAGGCACTATGTTGCAGAAGAATGTTCAGCATTGCCTCCTGTGTCCTATCACATTTGATGGAAGTAAGACAGTAAGCTGTTTTGCAAATAAGCCAAACATTCTACAGCCATCCGTTTAAGCAGTACCCTGAAAAGCTGACTTGTCAACAAGCCGTAAAGACTTATCAAAATGAGAAAGGTAGTCTTTGTATGGGTAAATGAAAGGCAAAAGGCGAGGATATATTCACTCACTCATTCACAGGCCGTCTAGATAGGGAAACGTTTGAGACCAAAACCTCAAGTTGCTGCTCTTCAGCTTGTTAGTTACAGCATTCAGTTCACTTTCTTTTTGTCTTGCAATAGGGAATGACACCTCTAGCTTTATTATTGCATGGGCCCTGTGTTACTATTAAAGAGCTATACGTTTTCAAAAATAATGAGTTGCATGAAGTATGTGAATACCTTTTCCCCTAAACCTCAGAGAGGTGCATCACATGTTCCTGACCTTGTTTCTCAAAGGAATTTTAAACGGGGGGAAAATAGGAGTACTAATTAGTGCCTCATTAAATACTTTTAGTCAAGTATGGTAATTTTCTTGAAAGGATAATGTAGTCAGTGAATAAAAGTATACTCCATTAAATAGTGAATGCAAACTCTTTTTTAAGCATCAAGGCTTATTTTACATGGGGGCCCGGGTTAATGTGATTATAGAACAATGTACTTTATTTAAAGAAACACTCCCAAGCTGTTTGTGTTTTAGTTGATTTGACAGAAGGCAAACAAGTTCACTGGTTGAATTGGTGGTTTATAATGCTGAACCTGTGTTAATTTTTCTGCACTTCCAGTTCTTAGTATACGGTTCACTTAGATCCTGTTTAGCCCAGTTCTCGTGTGTAAGTAAGCGCTTAGCTGCAACCACTTCTATGATACAAAGAGATTATGTACATTTCTTGAAGACTGCATGGTGCAAACTTCCAAATAGCGTTTGAAAAAGTAGACTACCTAATTGCATGTACACTCTACTATCTTATTTGTACGCATAGTGGCAGAATCACAACAGTAAACGTTTTGTGCATTTTGGGCATTGTCAGTTACTTTATTCTTAAATTTGTGTTCTACTTTTCCTCCAAGTAGTTCATTATTTATATCACATTTCTTTCCTCCAAAGATCTCAAGGAGGAGCATGTGGTTCTCCCCCTCGCCATTTTATCCTCACACAACCCTGTAAGATAGGTTAGGCTGAGAGACAGTGGCCCAAGGTGACCCAGTGAGCTTCATGGTGGAGTGGGGATTTGAACCCTGATCTTCCAGGTCCTGGTCCAACATTCTAACCGCTGTGATGGAACTAATATCTTATTAAACAATAAGTATGTGAAATAGGGTGGGCTATCAACTGAACTTCATGGCTGAGTCATATTTTCAAGTCTAATATTCAACCCACTACCCCTTCGTCATCAGGTGTTCGGAATGCTGTTTCAAATACTTGAAATCCATAAACCACAACAGAACTGTGGCAGTTCCTGTATTGTGATGCCTTAGCAGTACAAACAGCAGATAGGATAGCAACACAAGTGGCACAGTCCAAATTAGAAGTAGTTGTGGACAATCTGGCACAACCTAATACTGTGACTGGGGGGGATTGTTTTGGATGCTGTTGTGTTTCCTCTCCTCAATGCATTCCCAACTGCGTGCTGAAGCATAAAACCCGCAAGCCCTTGCTACATTTGTTGCTTCACTGAAGCAAGAGAGAAACATTATTTTTGAAGAAGACATACCAAATGTAAATTTGCACAGACTGGAAGGGCAAACGGAGAGGTGTGGTAGTAACTGAAGCTTTTGTAGCTGAAGAATAGAAACCATTTAGTATTCTGACAAAGTCAGTTTAGGTCAAGCTCTTTGTTTTGTGAGGGTTTTTTAATGTCCTGCACTAAAATGCCCTCATAGTAACAGTGGGCCAACCAGGTCCAGCCTTCTGTGCTATTGAGTGCCCAGCAAGATAGCTTTCCTTTTCTTCACTGACAAAGCTTTACAAAGGAGAATCTAGAACAGAGCAGACAAAGGAAGCAGAGCAAACTGCAGTCTTGAAGCTAAATTACAAAAGAATTTCTTAGGAACTATTGCACCAGTTCTGACAGCACATTGAATTGAAGTTAAGGACATTTAATAATGGTTTGGTGTGATGTCTGCATGAATAAACCATGGTTTCTAATTGGCTGGCAAATCAGAATTTAAAAAAATGATTCCAAATGGGTTTGTGAATAGTGCTTTCTGATTAATCTGGTTTGGCATGAAGTCTGTATATCAATAGAGTTGCTTCCAGTCACTGAGACTGAATGTGTCCAAATTTTGACAAAAATTTGTCAACAAATATGGAAAACTAAACAATGGCCCACAGACTGGAAGCTTTCAATATACATCGCAATTCTAAAGAACGGGGATTTCAGGGAATGCAGTAATTATCAAACAATTGCCTTAATACCCCATGCAAGTAAAGTAATGCTCAAGATTCTACAACAAAGGCTCTTACCATGTATGGAGCGAGAAATGCCAGATGTCCAAGCTGGATTTAGAAAAGGAAGAGGTACCAGAGATCATATCGCAAACATGCACTGGATAATGGAATGGACCAAGGAATTTCAGAAGGAAATCACCCTGTGCTTTATAGATTACAGCAAAGCCTTTGATTGTGTAGATCATGAAAAACTATGGAATGCTTTAAAAGAAATGGGGGTGCCACAGCATCTGATTGTCCTGATGTGCAACCTATACTCTGGGCAAGAGGCTACTGTAAGGACAGAATGTGGAGAAACTGATTGGTTCCCAATAGAAAAGGGTGTGAGACAGGGGTGTATTTTATCACCCTATTTATTTAATCTATACGCAGAACATATCGTACGGAAAGCAGGATTGGACCAAGATGAAGGAGGTGTGAAAATTGGAGGGAGAAATATTAATAATTTAAGCTATGCAGACAATACCATACTACTAGCAGAAACCAGTAATGATTTGAAATGAATGGTGTTGAAAGATAAAGAGGAAAGCGCAAAAGCAGGACTACAGCTGAACATCAAGAAGACTAAAGTAATGACAACAGAAGATTTATGTAACTTTAAAGTTGACAACGAGGACATTGAACTTGTCAAGGATTATCAATACCTTGGCACAGTCATTAACCAAAATGGAGACAATAAGTCAAGAAATTAGGCTAGGACTGGGTAGGGCAGCTATGAGAGAACTAGAAAAGGTCCTCAAATGCAAAGATGTATCACTGAACACGAAAGTCAGGATCATTCAGACCATGGTATTTCCGATCTCTATGTATGGATGTGAAAGTTGGACAGTGAAAAAAGCTGATAAGAGAAAAATCAACTCATTTGAAATGTGTTGGAGGAGAGCTTTGCGGATACCATAGACCATGAAAAAGACAAATAATTGGGTGTTACAACAAATTAAACCAGAACTATCACTAGAAGCTAAAATGATGAAAGGGAGGTTATCATACTTTGAACACATAATGAGAAGACATGATTCACTAGAAAAGACAGTAATGCTTGCAACGACAGAAGGGAGTAGAAAAAGAGGAAGGCCAAACAAGAGATGGATTGATTCCATAAAGAAAGCCACAGACCTGAACTTACAAGATCTGGTGGTTTATAACAGATGCTATTGGAAGTCGCTGAATCATAGGGTTGCCATAAATCGAAATTGACTTGAATGCACATAACTACAATGGCCAATCATAGTTATGGCCATCAGTCCACCCTGCATGATGGCGATGGAAGTGAACATATGAAGCTGAGTGCAGAGAGGACAGAAAACTAAAACAAAGAAGGGCTAAACCATGGTTTGTGTTTTGAATTGCGTTCTGGTGTGATACCTCAATTAAGTTGCTGTCTTGAATGGCATTTGTACAGAAAGGCATTCAGCAGGGGTCCTTCTGTTGATTACTGTAAATATTCTGTCTATTGTTGCTGTCCTGAGGGTTATCTCTAAAAGGATGTTGAAAATCTTTCCCCCCACTTTATGTGAATTTATTTTGTTTGACTTTCAGGAATTTCAAATGACAGTAGAAGCTGGAAGGGGACACATAAATGTGTAGGAATTTATAAAACACAGCTTTTACTCTAAACTGGGGTTGTGAATCTGTGGCCCTCCTGAGGTTGTTGGACTACAGCTCCCATCATTCCTGACCACTGGTAATCCTGGCTAAGGCTGACATTGGAGGGCCACAGGTTCCTTACCCCTACTGTCAGGTGAAGATTGTTTATGAAATCAACAAATTTGTACATGGCTGTTTTTATGTCTTGCTACATATACTTTGGACAATTTTTATGCATTTTGTTACTCTGGTACTGTTACATAAATGATGTTGCATGGACAAGTAATGCAGACTTGTTGGATATTGGAAACTGGATTGACAAACAATTATCAATGAAGGTGCTGCCACATAGTAATTCCCATGAGTTAAATATGTATTTTACAAATAGAGCTCAAAAAATTCTTTCTCATTAGGCAGTGAGAAATATATACTGTAAAGCATTGCAACTGTGGGCAGGTTCACACAGAGCTTTAGTGTGGGTCTGGTGCTACTCACAGCCCCTTTTAATTTGCATGGATCACATGACGTTGCATAAAATCAGCAGCTAGATTGCAGTTTTCCCCATTAAATCCATAGTATATCAAAGCTCTTTTAATCCAAAAAGGGAAGGTAAAAATGACTTCAGTTCCTATCTCTGAGTGCTTGTAGACGCTTTACTCTGATGCTTTAGGTGGACGTGTCAATCCCCCTCTCCACGCCCACTCCCTCCTCCTTCCTTTTTTCATTTCATTTCCTGTTTGGCTGCTGGCTCCTGTTCTGCAAGCCTGCTGCAAACTGTGCTTTATTTTTCTTTCTCCCCTAATTTGTGCACAAAAGCATAACACTGTTCAAGCAAATATTTGCATTCCATTTGGATTGTAGCAGTGAAAATACAAATAATAGCACTATATGAAACTCTGGAACAAACTGAGCATGCTTAGTTGCCAAGGTAACCAGAGGAAGTGAAAAATTGACCTTAAGAGGGCGTGGTCATTAGGAAGCTGCGTGATTAATCCTTTCCCTTCAGTGAATGAAAAGCACCGGGTTTGCAGCTGGCTTTGAGCCCCCTATGTGGAGTGTGCAAACAGAAAATGGAGGTAAAAGAAGCGTCTTTAATACAGTGTTTTGCTCCCATGTGGATAAGCCCTGTGTTAATTGCCTTTGCAACAAACTACATGTAAATTGTCTTATGCAGTGCCTTTGCAACAACCTATAAGGGAGCGAAACTTCAACACCATAACAGAACAGGTGCTACTGTATTCTATTTATTAAATATTTATAAACCACTTAGTTTTCAGAGCAGCTTACAAGTGGCAATAAAAACAAAATGAAAACATAATAAATCAATCCAGTAGCAGTAAAGATAAAAGGCTAGCAACCAAGAGAGCAGTAGTGTCACATCACGCTAGAGCAAAATTAAACTTCTAAGTTGATTTGGAATAGAATCATTTTTGTCTGGCACCTAAACGCTAGTTTTAAAGCAAATATCCCTAGGGAGAGGTTTCCAGAGGCATGATGCTACTCCAGAGAAGCCTCTGTCTACCATGTGTCTTGCCACCAAACCTGGGGAGATCCAGAGAAGAGCCTTCAATGTTATAATAAAAAAAAAATCCCTGCAAATGGAAAAGGAGAAAAAACAGCTCATTCCTTTCTTTTTTGGAGAAGTTGGTGGAAGGAAGTAGTGGTAGCCTTTTCCTCCCCATTGGGCTTTTGTGGTAGGTAGCAGTGAGGCACTGCTAGCCCTCCTTGCAGTAACCCAACTTACAGGAGAAAAAACACCTCTCTCTACACAGAAAATGGGAGTTTGCTCCCATAGGTTAGAGGTGGCTGCCTCATGGGGAAAAAAACAATGAGAAGAGAGGAACTACCTCTCCTTTCTTGTCTGTTCTCTCTGGAGGAAACAAAGGGTTAGTTTCCCCACCTTCTCATTAACTTTTTATCAGAGGCAGGAACATGGTTGTGCTGAGATTATTTGTAAATACTAGGCTCGTAAGACAGAAACCATCTGGACTTTCCCCCCCCTCTCTCCTCAGTGGTTGTAGAAGGGTAGTTTCTCTGCCCTCCATTGGGATTTTGTAAGAAGCAACAGCAAAAGCTAGCACAAGACCAAACACCTCCTTCATCCCCCCCCCCGTATGCTGCATGTCATTGGAAACTGGGATGGAAAGGGGGGGAATCTATTATAATCAGGAATATTAACTTAAACTAGAAAAGCCAAGAGAATGTTTCTGGGAAAACACTTTGCCTTCACTTTTTTTTTGTCTAACTCTTAGACCCTAACAGGAAGTGTCCTAACGTTCCCAAAGACTGCTTGTTAAAAGTTTCCAGAGAAGTGTGTATCTTTTTAGTTAGCCCCCAGGGCACAGTTCAGAGAAACTCTACAGCCTTGAGAGCAAAACAAGTGTGTAATCCTTTTCTGAACAAGCTTAGGGAAGCTCACTGACTCACTGAGCTAAATCTTAGGCAGCATTCGAAATCCACAGTTGGGCAATGCCTTAATTAGGACTGAATAAAGTGTCACAAAATTGTGGCAAGCTTTCGAGTTCTCCAGGACTCTTCGTCAAGCTAGATGGTAAACAGAGCAGTGGGGGGAGGGAATCACTGACACCTCTGTTCTGTTTAACAACTAGCGTGATAAAAAGTTCTAATACAGGTATTGCCCAACTGTGGATTTTGAGGTTTTGTCTTATGGCTGCCTTTGCTTTTTTTGTGTCTTTTATTTGTGAACCTCCACTTATAACCAGCACTTTAAATGGTTCCTGACAGGTACATATTGAACCACCATTGTAATGTGTCTGGTACAATCTGCCATTTCAAAATCAGGAAGGTGTCTGTAAAGTTATGAACCAGCTGAAACTTCCAAGTAACGTGTTGCATCCAGTAACACACATAATTGTGATTTTCAAGGAATTGCTGTGGAATGTAAACATAAAACATTGCCTCAATTACCTGTAGTACTTAAAGAAAACAGTAAACAAAAGCTAAATGATCTTCAAAAGCTATTGGGAAATAGTTAGGAAACAACACATAAGATATCGTATAATATACATCTTTGAGAAGTAACATATGGTGCAAACCTGTAAACATCAAACATAAGAGTGACATTTGTCTCAGTATATTTCTTTACAAAGAAGGCTTACCTAATTACATATCATATAAAATTAACCTTTGAAACTCAAGTAGAAATATATATTTGTTGTTGTGGTGGTGGTGTGTGTGTGTATATGTATAAGGAGAGGATTTGACTATATGACAAATCACTGCTTATTAGCACAGTTGGTGCAAGTTATCACACTAGTAGCTTATAAACTTAGCACTTATGCCTTGAAAACTGAGTAAAAAATGTAACGAATAAATCATGCCTTAAGTATTATGTAGCTCGTTTAAGACATCTGGTACTTAGCCAGAAACAGGATACTTAACTAGATGAGTCATTGGTCTGACATAGTATGTTTAGGTCTGTGATAGTCTCTACACCAAAAATTTAAAATATAACATATTTTCAACAGGAACCCAAAGGGTGGGTACTACATGCAATTGCTGGCATTTAGTTTACAGAAACTATTCTGCTTCCAAAATCAGGTTTTTCAAAGAATTTGAAATATGTTTCATTGTATTTTTATACTATTTTATGTTCACCGCCCAGAGAGCTATCGCTAGTCGGGCGGTATATAAATTTAATAAATAATAAATAAATAAAATAATAATAATGTTTTGCAAAAGTCAGTACAACACAATTTGAGCGAGGGAGAAGAGCACATGGAGAGTAAAGCCAGCCAATTAGGATGGTTGAAGGGCTGTTTTTATAATATATGAAATGTAAAGTGCAAGATGTTTCATTGATCTGTTTTTCTATTTAAAGAGTTGTGTAGGGGGTGTGAGTATGCGATAGTGTTTCTGTTGTCTTAATGCTAATTTACAATTAGAGCTGAAATGAAAATGGTGTTTGATCTTTTAGAAGTGCTCTGAAATGGGTAAAACATTTTTCCTATTTAGAATGAGGTTGTTGCCCTCACTTGGAATTGGCTTCATTTACCCACAGATACGGCTACATGGCAATAGCACTTGTTGCATGTGTATTTGCTGCATTCATACATAATGTTAAGCCAGAAACTGTGCATGGCTTCATGATACTGCACTCAGCCGAAGCACTCCCATGTCGCTTTTCCCTTCTGTGAGTGGGGAAACAAGCCATGAGGTGACTGGCTGTGATATCCAAACCTAGGATCATGGTTTGTTTCACTCTAAAACAAACTATGATTACTAGCCAGACATAGTTTGCTTGTTTGACTTAGCAATCATGGTTTCTTAGGATGACACAAACCACAATCTTAGGTTCAGATGTCACACTAATCCTGTTGTGATTTGTTTCCCTGCCCATGGAAGGGAGGACAAAAGAATGAGTGTTTGGGCTGTGTGTACAGTATGAGTTATTAAACCATACTTTCTGGCTTAGTGTTACATGTGATTGTAACCTGTATGTCATGACTTCATCATAGTTGTTATTATCCAATATTAGCTGAAATCACCATCCCAGGAAGAAGACAACCCAGTTGTGTGTGGGGGGGGGATGGTGCCAAGCAGCAGCATATTGGAGAATGAACCAGCAGGGACTGGTGTGTGCATACTCAGGAATTATTACACCTCCATTAAAACTAATATTTTGTCCCAAATAGTAAATGGGTGAATTTTCAAGTTGGTCCTAATTAAAATGACTGCTAAATATTTCTGGAGCTTACATTTCCCTTCTCGCAAATGCTATGCCCTGTAACTAATCTTGAGCCACACTCTCTTCCTTTGTTTCATGCTGTTGCAGAGAGATAAGAGGGTGGGTAGGGAGCTTAGCTTGAGCTAAGCTTAGGAGCTGTCTGCATGGCTGGAGGAGAGGAGTCATAAAGAAAAGTCTCTGTGTGGAGCATAGGTAGGAACTTTCTTCAGCCCAAGGGCTGCATTCCTTTGTGAGCAACCTGGACGGATGCTAGTATTGGGTAGGGCAAGAGGCAAAAATGAGTGGAGCAATGAAAGTTAGTTTTATCTAGGCCAATTTCTATACACACTCAAACACTCTTTTCTATGCTCCATTCAGGCTAGTAGGAGCCAGGCAGAGATTTCCCACTCTGATACAGAGAAGTGGCTGCAAGAGGATGAGACAAAAATAGATGTTTAAAAAATTGATAGGAGCAATTTGTAGTTGTGAAAGTTCCTGCAAATTTTAGAGTTGCAGTGTACCTCATGAAATTGAATGGCAGCCAAAATGTGTAGCTAATACATGTCTTATTCAGTGTGGAAGATGGACAGAACTGTGTAGGGTTTTTGTTGGTGTTCTTTGCATGCTGACTTTATAGCACTGTGTAAAACATCCATGGAGTTATTTAATAGGTAACTCTGCATTAGACAACAAGCTGAAGACCATTAGGCCCTTGGCCTGATCCACCAGGGCTCTTCTTGTGTCCTTTCTAGCAGGTATTTCTGGTGTGATATAGAGCCTGCATGGTGACCAATGTTTTAATTGTATGTTTTATTTTTGTTTGTTGTGTTCTGTTCAGTGGCGGCTGGTGGTCACTGGGACTGGTAGGGCAGAAGGTAGGGAGACTAACAGTAGGCAGAGCCAGAGCCAACCAATTCTAGTTTTGCTGCCGTCCTCCTCCCTGCTGAGTTCTACAAGAGCCACACTGAGACTGGGGAGGAGAAAGCTGACAGGCAGTGCCACCCCCTGAACTGGTTGTAAAGAAGAAGGCATGCGGGCGGGGGTTGGATGACAACAGACTGAGGATGGTGGGCCAGTGCCCCATTCATTCTAATAGACCAGCCTCCACTGATTCTGAGACCTGTGGGATATAAATTCTATAAGATCAGTAAAATAAAATAAACAGGGAGCTGAATGAGTAGAGCCTGTTCTTTGTTTGTCCCAAACCTTGAGAGGATGTGTCTCTCTTTCCTTAAGTCTTGCGAAAGTTAAACTAGTTGTTCGCTAGTTATGTAGCATGCAGCTACATATCTAGGATTTTTGACTTAATTACAGGCACAGCTGGGGAGTAAAATTAAAAATCATACAGCATTTAGCACAGAACACAATTGTTACAACAGAAAGAAAAATCATTAAGTGGTCTGCCAAGACCCTCAGCAATTTTCAAGTGGTCCATGGTGAATTTTCATTTTATCAAATTCATCTATCAAATGAATTTCTAGTTTAGCCCTAAGACAGGGAGAGGAACAGGATTTGGCTGTAGGCCAGATCCTTATCTACCCTACCCCTCGCGGGCGAAATCAGTCACCTAACATTACAGTGATGTGCTGCACTTTGAAGCCCTGAGAATCAGCTGATTGACGGGACTTCAAAGTGCCATGCAAGGCAGGTAAAAAAGTGGCTGGACCAGGCCAAAGGGTGCATTGGAGTAGGGATGTGCTGGAATTCTGCCCAATTTGGATTTGATACTGAATTTTCCATTAATTTGCTTATTCCCAATTCTCAGTTAATTTGCTGAGGATTGGATTTTAATGGAGCAAATTTCTGCGGCTAAAAAAAATCTACCTCTAAAGCATTGATTGTAAGAATGATAATTTCTTGATATTTCCTTTTAAAATATCAATATTTCCTTCAAAATACCAATATTTCCTTTAAAAATACCAGTTTTAATATTGATATTTTTCACAAGGTGGAAAAATGGATTGGTAAAAGCAGTAGCTAGCAGATACAGAACAAACTTGTATCGATGCCAGCCTGTTAGGTTGAGGGAATGCTTTCGAACCGGCACTGGCCAACAGATTCCTTCCTTACTTTGAAGTCATGCTGCTCATCCAATTGCCAGCAGAACCCAGATGTGCAGCACTTCAGAAACCCCTCTGATCAGGTGATGATCAATTGATTTGTATTATTTTAGAAGCTCCTTTTTCACCCAGCCTCCGTATTACCTGCCCACACCTGATGTCTTATATGATGTCAGGTGATTGGGAAGTGACTGTGGCTCAGTCAAAATGGCCTAGAGGGCCAAATGGGGAGGCATGGCAGGTCTGATTAGGCCCATGGGCCGGAGTTACCCCACCTGTGCCCTGTGTCCACTGAGTCCAGTGCTGGTTACTCCGGCATACGTATATTTTGGATAGCAGCTTTGGCTGTGTTCCCGTACAGTAGCTCTGCTGGTTATCACTTACTTTTCTGAGTCTATATTTGTTAACGCTTTCCTTCCAAGCCTGTTAAAGATCTTTTCCCCTTTCCTCAGTATGAGGTTTATAGGTCTGAGATGAGGGTGGGTGTTGGTGCAGTGGCTGCTGATGCCACAAAGCTCTTTCAAATAGGGGAAGTACTGGTGTTCTCATATGAAATTCAGAAAGGGGAGGCATTTGAGAGAGATCACTCTCTGATGAAAGGTTACAAGTTTACTGAAGACTGCAAACTGCCTGCCCCTCAATTTTCAAGTGGTACCTTTCCAGTGTAGGGGAAGTGCTATAACTCAGTGGTAGAGCATCTGCCTTGCATGCAAGAGGTCCTAGGTTCAATCCCTGGCATCTCTAGGTAGGGCTGGGAAATACTCCTGCCTGAAACCCTGGAATGCTTCTTTCCCTCAATGTAGATAGTACTGAGCTAGATGGACCAATGGTCTGACTTGGTATATGGTAGCTTCTCATGATTCTGTGTTCACAGGAACAGTAACTTTCTGAAAGTAATTTGGGAGAAAAAGGCAGACAGACCTGCAAATGTGCAGGACAGTGTGAGTGAAGACTATTTGGGTTAGTTCATTGGTGTATTTAGAAAATTACACATGCAATCCATGTTTCATTGTCAGTGATTCAGCTTTCAATGATTTTATATAGTGCCTGGGCATGATCCCAAGGAAAGGAATATTAATAGAAAATAGAGTGGGGTGTCTAAAAATATTTCTGCCAAGGAACAAAGAGCTGCTCACTTTCCCAAGGGAAAAGTAATTGTATGTGGAACCCTAATTAAATGTGCTATAAGAATGACTTGTGAAGTGTGTACCAAGTATTTCCAGGGCGTAACTCAGGAAAAGCAACAAACTTGTGTGTACATTCTTCGGTAGCCAGTAAATTTGTAATCAGTTCCACATCTAATTTCTGAAGGTACTCCTTTATGTAACCAACCAGTGAGAAGATAGAGCATGCATTTCAGTGCTGATGTTAACATCCTAAGAATATAAGTCCAGAAGCCATGGAGGAAGTTGCTTTAGCAGCTTATCCATATTCCTAGCTTTTATCACTTCCAGATTGCTTGGCATTTTGGAGAAAATTCAACCAAAACTATGTCTTGCTCATTCCTTTTGAAACTTCATCCCTTCATATTCTATTGGTAATAACAGAAGATCATTTTGCCAACATGTGTCTCTTAGTTCAATAATGTTTTCCAACCTTGTATCAGACTTGCAAATAATGATGTGCTGGTTGCTTGTTGAAAATAATTGTCTAAAATTTTACTACATAGGAAGCTTTTTAAAAAGTTGGATTTGGGGGGAAATGACTTATATAGGAATGTGTGAGCTAGCAGACTAGTGATAATTTTGGGGGGGGTTAGTACTACTGTGTTCTTATTTGTAAAGTATGTCTTACATTCTTGTACAGTTTGTTCTAGATAATGTCTAAATTAAAAGCACTGATAAAGAGGTTGGCTACAGTTCATTCACACATCTCTTCATAAGATGTTTATATAACTAACCATAATAAGAATCTGTACCTTGTCAACCAATGTGATTCTCAGCTTTTTATATTTTCAGTGTGAAAAAGAGAACAATACTTTAAAAGTAGTATTCTTCCAGGTGAATTTTGAAATTCAATAGGCTGTTGTTTTCTCCAGTGTTTGAACTCAGATGCTCTCCATGTCTTCTCATTTACTCACTAAGTACTCTGATAGAGCTAATTCCAGGATAACAGTACCTTACATAGACTTAAACTGTAACTAAGTTTAAACCACAAAGTGCTTTACTAGCTTTGGCTATGAGCCTGCAGAGAGCCCATTGTGAGATTCATTGGCATTTCAATGGAAGAAGGATTAAAGTGTTTGCGGCCTATTGCCGAAATAAAACACAAACACCATTCATTGGGTTAAATCATGGGCCACTTTATTAAACGGAATCAATTAGAATAATGAACCTGCAGAGGGGAAATCAAGTGCGGGAGCATTCTGATGATCCAGGCAAAGCCTGCTTGCAGCCATAGGGCGACCAAACCTTGCCTGAGCCCGGGGCTGCCCTGTGCCAGACCCCCAGCTCAGGCCACACCCAGAAGATGTGTAGGGGGTCCAACCCGCATCACCGCCCCCCGGAGCCGTGAAACTCCGAGCGGATGAGGCACGTTGGCCCCAAAGGTGGCCCGTGTTCTGCCCCCCGGGCCGTATAGCCCTGAGCTGCAGGCCCCCGGACCGCCAATCGCCCCCAAAGGTGCCTAAAGGTGTCACCTAGCTGCCCTTTCCCTTTAAACCTTTTCCCGCACTTCTTTGCCACAAGTGACCGTTGACATATTGAAGCTAAAAACACACCAATCAGCCTATTAACCCCCAAAGGCACCCGTGCTAACCCTTGACCCGTCCCCCCAACCACAGTGTGGAGTAGGCAAAAGAAACCTGCCAGCAAAGCGAGGCAGGCAGGCCAAAAATTCCTAGTCGGCCCCGTAGCGACCAAATGAATCACACTGCAGTAGAGGGAGGGTCGGGCGGGCGCCGCCAAAATTCAAAGGAGGGCGGGAGGCTGGTGGAGTGGCCTTAAATGGCCTTCAGCTGCCCCGCCTCCTTACTGTGCGTCACGACGGTGCGCTGGCGCGCCACGTGCGCACGCACACACCCTTGATGGCGGCCTGGCTTCGGCAGCAGCCGCAAACACGCCCCTTTGCCCGGCAGGTACCTTTTCCCGCACTTCTTTGCCACAAAAGGGGGACAAGCCTCTGCTTAGTCTCCCTTTACCCCACACCCGATAAGAATCTCATGCAGACCCCTCTGCAGGTCCATCAGGAGGATGGCATCGTTGCCTCCCGAACTGCATGTCCTCACATGCCTGCCACTGAGGGCCTTGCCCTCCATGTCTGACCACAGCAGACGACCCAAGGCTACCGTGGCCTCAACTGCATGTCCTCACATGCCTGCCACTGAGGGCCTTGCCCTCCATGTCTGACCACAGCAGACGACCCGAGGCTACCAAGGCCTCAGCTGCATGTCCTCACATGCCTGCCACTGAGGGCCTTGCCCTTCCTGTCTGACCATAGCAGACGACCAGAGGCTATTGTGGCCTCAACTGCATGTTCTCACATGTCTTGCCCTTCAGTAACCTTCTGCCCTGAACCCTGCTGGAACGACATGGGTAGGAGACCATTCCAGCGCATACTCTGTCGACCCAGTCACCAAACCATGGCCCACCATCAGAGGCCCAGCTGTGAACCAATGTGCGTTTGCGGCCCCAAGGCCAGCCTATGAGCTCATGCCATGGCTGCAGAGTAGACTGCGCATCTGCTCCATCCCCGTCCAGCAACCTGCCAAAAACAGAAACAATCGTGAACAGTTGGGTCCCAGACCTTCAGACTCACCCCTGGGGTGAATGTATTCCATGCGCCCCCTACTTCCACCTCCTAACGGCCTGCACCTGCATATACAAAAACCAAATAGACCGTCCCAGGTAGGCAATTCCACTGCCGGGTAGGCAACCCCAATTCCGGAGGGGCATGACCCTCAAACCCCCATGGGTCCGCTCCCAGGCATCGCGACACTAGACCGAAACTTTATGAGGGAAGATCCCTCCCCCTGAATATCAGGCAACCAGGCCTATAGCTTCCGGCCAAAAACACTATGTCGCCGTCATGGGGAAGTGTCCAGACCAGGGGAGGGTAAAATAATGTGGAATGACTCTTGTACCCCTGGTCTGCCTGGAAACAAACCTTGGACCCCAGGATGGCTCGAAGGGAAGTCTGACCTGGCCCCAAACACCCCCACCCCCCATCCGGAAGGCTCCAAAATTAAGTGTGAGGGGTGCTACATGTAACCGCTGAGCTTTGAAGCATGATGGTCACAGGGCACCTCCCTGATCAACAATCCCTGGCGGGTCAGGTGAACATGGAGGGTGAGGATAAGGGGTATGGGGGTGTGCATGGGCCAGCTGGCCAGCACATGACATATCCCAAGACATGTGAATGGTCCTAAAGGCCCCCTGCAAGCCTACCTTGCGACACACTGACAGACAAGCTTTACTCCTACCATCTGTGATGAATTCCAGGACATGATTCCTAGGAATAGGCCACACTTTGCATAGCCCCTGCCATCCCCCAACTCCCAGGAATCCCCTCCTGCCCTGACCATCTCTGACTCCCCTCCCCCATCTCCCAGTATGCGGTATGGGACTAGCAGAGTCGGTCCTTCCTCTAACTGAAACACCATTGACACACTGCAGGAACGGAGGGGGCCACACCGCAGGTTGGCGCATAAGGCAGCCAAAACCCTGAACCTGTGGTAAGGCTGTGAAATCCCTGTTATGGCACTATAAACCCCACCGCAGAAGGCCCCCAATACCTGAAGGGCAGAAAGCAAACACTTTCCCAGCCCCTGAAAACTTCAGGATCTTGATCTGCAACAATTCAAGCTTTTCCCAGGCAGCCTGCAGCCCTGGGTCCAAAAGTCAATTTTAATACCCTGGAAGGTGAACACCGGGGCAGGATCCTCCACTTTCCCAGCTGCCAAAAGAACTCCCCAGTTCATAGCTACGCTATAAACTGTGCCATCAAGCGCTAACATGCATCCAAAGTCTGCCCTACCCGAGAACTGGACATCATGAAAATAGTGCCCCACCGCTTCTGGGGCCTCTCGTCTCCTGGCTGTCCCTTCCAAGAAGGGGCTGAAGTGCTCCATGCAAGAATACAGCAGCCCATAGGTAATGCTCTGCTGCATAGTTGACCTAAAAGGCAAAACTCAGCAGCTCAAAATCCACCATGTGTAACAGCTGGCAACGCAGGCAGATTAGCTGCCACACTTGCCCATAAGGCATCTCTGCCACAGGTGCGCACTATATTGAATGAAGTGTAGTGCACTGTGCATAGACTATCTGGTATGAAGCCATCACTGACTGACCCCACTTGTATGACGGATGGTGAATCAGGTAGACTTTGCCCACTGCCACTTTGGGCACTATACGGGGGGGGCACTGAGAGAGCAGAGGTAGGGGATGATGGGAAGGGGCCAATAACCCTGCCCAACTGTATGTCTTCATCAATTGTCCCCTGGACCAGTGCGTCCATAGGATCCGGAAAACCGCATAATAAAGAAAAACCACATCATAAAATGAGTCTCCCCATAACTGGGCAGTCTGCAAGCAAGGTCCATAGCCCTCGAGCGTAGCTGGGAAGGGACACTTTTCTCAAGCAGCCTCTGCTGGGGGCTGCTTCCCACTCCTTTGGGGGGCCCTGGCCCCACATATCCTTCTGGCTTGTTGTTGTGCCTTTAATAGCAGGTTCGTATTCAGCAGTTATTAGATGGCATGGAGTTAAGCAATGTCATCTTCTAATGTCTGCAGATCAAATGACTCTTAAAAGCACAGGACTAGAGGCCTGTAAAAAAGGTGGGCACCTTATCTACAGACCAGTTTGTAAACTAGCTAAAGAGAAGATGCAAGCAAATGTGCAGCCTGCACGTGATTAATTCCATTATGTTTAAATAATTTACTCAGAGAAATATGAATTGGACCAATTCTATGCATACTTACTTATGAGAAAATCCCCGAGTGTATCGTTACTTCTTCCCCCGGAAGGGTGCATGTGATTGCACACATACAGCAGAATCCTATGTGTGTTTACTCAGAATACCACAGATTAAATGGGTCTTAGGACAGAGGTTTATGGGACTTAACTGATGGAAAGGTTCATATATTTTTACCTGGGTTTTGAAGAACGTATTTGGGGGGGGGAGAAGCTTGACAGTGAAAAAAGGGGGGATGAGTTCCCTTTGCATTTGGAGTTGAAGTAGTTTTGGAGGTGAGGTTGCAGCACTAACTGGGGGTCCCTACTGGCTCCTGCAGCCTCCTTTCTGTCTCCAGCTGCCCCCCACCCTCATCAAAAAGCCTCTGCTCTTTGTAATTACATTGCATTGCTCCAATCCAAATGGCCGCTACGTTATGACAGAGCATCTTTCTAGGTTATTCTGCAAAAGAAGTGGCGGCCACAGGCAGCAGGAGGGTGTGGGAGTGCAGGCAATTTTTTGGGGGGGCCCTCTCATCTCAAGTTCTCCCTAATTGACTAACCCCTTCTCTGAACTTTCCTGGTTTGCAAAACAGTGAGGAAGTGGGATGGCCTTCTCAGTACATCCCTTAATAAAAGCATCCCCTCTCCAGCTGCCCCTGGAATGCCCCCAGTGTCAGATAGCCCACTACCTCTCTAGGTAATTGGTAACTGAAAAGTAACATTTAGTTTAAACTAAAAATACACTTCAGTATCAAGAAAAGGAGTCTATTCCTATTTTGCTTTCTGTAATGGGAAGGGGACCCCAATAGAAGTATCTCCTGGCCCTAACTGGAGGTTTGCCACCCATTACAGCATTGTGAGAGACATGTAGTGAGCAAGTGGCAATGTCAATTGCCACATAAAGTGTGGAACTGGACCTAAATACATAGAAGAGGAGAGAGACAGCTCTTCGTCTATGCATCATCCCTTTACCTGCTGCATTACTATGCTTAGAGAAACAGACAGGAGCTCTCCATGAATACTTGCTTCTATGTTCTTCACAGAAGCCTGCCTGCATAAATATTTTGTTTAGTTTAAATAGAAAATCCTTAAAATAACCTTTTCCCCTACTGTTCTTTTCAAATTATATTTAATCCATAAAAATGCTGACTGTAATTCACCTTCAGCTAAAGTAAACATTTCTCTCTGCATACTTAAAACACAGACACACATGCCCTGGGTTGCAAGACATATTTGGCTTTTTCAATCTCTCTTTTACTATCAGCATAGAATTAAATTTTAAACATAGTCTCTCCCCCTACTCCACATATTCCAGGTTTATGATAGAAAGTCTAGGGTACTATTTAACTAGAAGTAGGTTGTTGTGTTTCCCTTAATCCCAAACATTATTTCTATGATAAATGATGGAATCAGAAGGTGATAGTTTGAAGGAAAGAAACAGGAGAGAGCAGAAGAGCATCAAAGGTGCCCCCATAGCAGTGCAGTTTGTTTAGGCCTGACATGTTCTGAATTAAAGATTCTTCCTCAGGGGTAACTGAAACTGAAACTGTAACTGGAAGGCCACCCGTGCCCCGCTGCGGCTGAAAGTCCTCACGCGTCTCGTCGCAGCCGCAAGGCCGGCCCATCAGAGGCCTCACCGCGGCTGAAAGTCCTCCCGTGCCTCGCCGCCGCTGGAAGTCCCCATGTGCCTCGTCGCAGCCGCGAGGCCGGCCCATCAAAGGCCTCGCCGTGGCCGGAAGGCCTCCTGAGCCTCGCCGCGGCCCGAAGGCCCCTCGCGTCCCGCTGCCGCCGCTGCCCCCGCTAGGCCGGCGCACCAAAGGGCCCGCCGCGGCCGGAAGGCTCCCCGCGGCGCGCAGCAGCCGCCGCCACAAGGCCTCCGCCGCCAAAATTCAAAGGAGGGCGGGAGGCTGGTGGAGTGGCCTTAAATGGCCTTCAGCTGCCCCGCCTCCTTACTGTGCGTCACGACGGCGCGCTGGCGCGCCACGTGCGCACGCACACACCCTTGATGGCGGCCTGGCTTCGGCAGCAGCCGCAAACACGCCCCTTTGCCCGGCAGGTACCGGGCACGGAACGGGATTCCTGCAGGATCTGGGCCTTGTTTTAAAACTCATATAGGAATTACTTTGTTTTTTTAAATAAAGCAAGCCTTTGGTAGGCAAAATGTCCTCTCTGTGTGTCTATATCAGTAGTGTAATGACAAATACAGAAGTGCAGGGTCCCTTTATGATAGTCACACCACACCTCCTCATCCCTCTCACAGCCATGTCCCCTTCTAAGATAATGCAGCCTTCTAAGATTGTTTTATTTATTTATTGAATTTATACCCTGCCCTTCCTCCTGAAGGAGCCTAGGGTGGCAATTCAATAAAATTGTATTTTATTCAATAAAAATAAGCTTTCAGTCTCAAGTGAGTTGTTTGGACACCAGGAATCACCGGGGTCCTAAAGAGCTGCTGTTTCCCCCTCCCTTGCACTAAGCTAGATTCTTCTGTCTCCTTGTAATCTCCATTTGAGATCAGGTACTCCTTATAAGTTATTTTTTGCATATTCTGTTGTTGTTATGTGCCTCCAAGTCGACTGCAACCTATGGCGACCCTATGAATCAGCAGCCTCCAAGAGCATCTGTCATGAACCACCCTGTTCAGATCTTGTAAGTTCAGGTCTGTGGCTTCCTTGATGGAATCAATCCATCTCTTGTTTGGCCTTCCTCTTTTTCTACTCCCTTCTGCTTTCCTCAGCATTATTATATTTTCTAACAAATCATGTCTTCTCATGATGTGTCCAAAGTATGATAACCTCAGCTTCATCATTTTAGCTTCTAGTGACAGTTCTGGTTTAATTTGTTGTAACACCCAATTATTTGTCTTTTTCTCAGTCCATGGTATGCGCAAAGCTCTCCTCCCACACCACATTTCAAATGAGTTGATTTTTCTCTTATCCACTTTTTTCACTGTCCAACTTTCACATCCATACATAGAGATCGGGAATACCATGGTCTGAATGATCCTGACTTTAGTGTTCAGTGATACATCTTTGCATTTGAAGACCTTTTCTAGTTCTCTCACAGCTGCCCTCCCTAGTCCTAGCCTTCTTCTGATTTCTTGACAATCATCTCCATTTTGGTTAATGACTGTGCCGAGGTATTGATAATCCTTGACAAGTTCAATGCATATTCTACTACACATTAAGTGTGTGTGGATGTTAAAAAATCCCATGGTATACAAGTCTCTTTGTGCTTAATGGGACTTACTCCCAGGTAAGTGGGTAAAGGCTTATACCCTAGGCCTTCTTGTGAGGAAGGCACAGAGGAAGGCTCATGGTGAGAGGGCCACTTGTACTGACCAACCTGGGAGTAAGCACACTGGAATACAACTGGGACTTACACATACATCTAAACACACAATCATGTGAGACTGGTTGAAGCCTGGAGGTGTACTAAGGGGGGTAGGAGGTGGAGAAAAAAAAGTCACTTCCTTTATAAAGATGCATCATTTTGGTTAAAGGAAGCAAAATTGTATGCCTAATATAAACACTAGGTACTGCTTTGCGGCCATTTTACACCTCCTTCTATAGCTTCACAACAAGCCTGTGAGGTAGGTTGGGCCCAAGGGCACCAAATGAGCTTCATTTCTGAGTGGAGATTTCAAGTCCTTTTTGCTCAAAATTGAAAAAGGGAAAAAATGCTGTAGTTATTATGAATTATTAATAAATAATCACGACAAATGATTCAGTACTTGATTTTTAACTATTTAAATCTTGAATTTATCCCAGCATAAACATCTGAACAGAATTGCTATAAATCTTAAATCACTTTCAACCCCTTCAGTCTGAAATACAATGCCTGATCATGCACTGAATGTAGCATTACCAGCTGAATGACCTACAGTAACATCACTTCCCCCGACAGAAACATCCAGACTCACACCTAGCTGTATGGAAATACAGACACATACACACACACTTCCCCCTCTCCCAACTTTCCTCCCTCTCTTTCCCTCACTAACTTATTTATTTATTTATAGAATTTATTAGTCGCCCATCTGGCTGGCTGTCCAGCCACTCTGGGCGACGTACAACATAGGCATATAATACCTAGACATTAAAAATCTAAAAACAATGAAAATAAAATCTAGCCCACCCCAAAAGCCTGCCTGAAGAGCCTGGTGGAAACTCATCATAGAAGGGGCATGGCGGAGATCATTTGGGAGGGAGCTCCACAGGGTGGGGGCCACAATTGAAAAAGCCCTCTCTGGCTTTGGGCTGGAACAAAACCACACGTCCCCCACTCTTTTTTTAAATGAGAGAGAGAGAGAGAGAGAGTTTCTCTCTTTGCTCCAAAAGAGTTTCTAATTACTGCTTTAGAGTGGAGCTCCCCCCCCCAATCAGTTGCATGGGATTTCATTTGCATTGTCAGAGTTTTCTGATGATCTTCCTACATTTGTTACTGAGATACTTACCTGGTAGTAAGCCCCTACTCTCTACAGCAAGCCCCAGTGTCTCCCTCAAAGTTTGCTGCTGGCTGGCAGCCTGAGCTTGCAGTGATCATAAGAAAGTAAGTACCTGGGCTTGGCTGTCCATCCTCTTCTCTCTGTAAACTTCTATCTCTCAGGGCCTTCTGACACTCTCTTCCCCACAAGAACAAATGGTGGGAGCCAATCAGTGTGCATGCTTATTGGCTTTAGTGACTGCTCACCTTCCTAGATTCAAGGCTTGTTTCTCCCAAGGTAACCAGGAAAAGGGGCAGCTTTTAAATGCATGCACGCAGCATTTGGGAGTTGTGTAACTTGATTTACGGTAGAGACAGAGGGACTCTAGGAGAGCCAGGAGGTAGCTGCTGGCAAAAAAAGTAATGGGACTATGTCCCAAGGTGTCCTATTGTGAATACACACCTGGTGTGTGTGCATGTGCGTGCAGAGTATGGTACATGCAGAGTATTGATGTAGAGTTGATTAAAAGAAAAAATGGTGAGAGAATAGCTGTTAGAAATGAAATGCTGGTAATTTGTTGTTTCATTTGGCAGGCAAAACTATCATTCACTAAAGTTCAAGGAATATGGTTTCAATCCAAAAAGCATCTTTAGTTGTGCACATGTGCATCAGGATTTCCTCCTCTCATACCTTCCTGCTGTGAATCAAAAGCCACTGCTAGGGGTTCCCTAAGTTTGAGGCAGTTTGTTGGGTGGTTACTTCCCTAAGAAGGGGATTCAGACTGCTCATTTGTGTGGAACTTACAGTTTGGCTTTCTGGGTTGGAGGACATGAATAGAAGGCTTACTCTCATCTAAGCACATATTGCATTGGCTATATGTGGACATGTAAATAATGTGTATTGATCTTTCTAGCTCTTGGTCTTCTTGTGCAAAGGTTGTAGAATGTGCTAAATAATGTGATAATTGTTACCTGTTTAAAAGTGGCTTGGATCAATAATTATTCATGGTATAATGTTTGAGCATATTGATTATACCATTATTGTCAAGTCTAATATGCTGGTGAGAGTGTTTAAAATCCTTGTAAATTTTGTGATTCAGCTAACATCTGGCCTTGAACAAACAAAGCAGGTTGCTAGAGCAAGTATTTCATGAATCGCTTTATGGTATGAGGATCTGGCTGATAAGTTGTCTTGTGGTTCTTTCTGACTCATCTCTTTTGTCTGGGAAATGAAGCTTGGGAGTTGGCTGTTTCATCACTTTCTGACTGAGTATGAAGTAATTATTCTCAAACCTTCCCTCTCCCTGCATACACATGCACATGCGCAGTGGTGTAGAACCATACATATTCTATAGAGAAGGCAGCTAGCCTGGGGGAAAAAAGATCTCTTACAGACACATTGGGTCCCCTGTCCCCCCCGGGAGTGAGGAGGTTAATTCTAACTTGCCAGCATTGTTTTTATTTTATTTTACTCACCACAGAACACTGGCTCTTTTGCTCAAAATACAAATATTGTATTTCAGGTTCCTCTTTGCTCAGGAGTTAAAGAGTGTTGGACTAGGACCTGGAAGATTAGGGTACAAATCATCGAGTTACGAAGCTCACTGGGTGACTTTGGGCCAGTCATTGTCTCCCAGCCTAACCTACTTCATAGGATTGTTCTAAGGAACGTTTGGGAGAGGGAGAACCAGGCATGCCAACTTGAGCTCCTTCAAGGAAAGGTGGGATATAAATGTAACAATAAATAAATAGGTGTCCATATAACAAAGTCTATAGAATCACAGTTTTAAAAAAATCAGATCTAGTGATGGATTATATTGAATGAATGAAAAACATCAGCAAAAATACACCACGTATCATAAATTACATATTGTTTTAATTGAATATAAGGTGCAAAATTACAAGTTGCACTTGAACCACAAAATTTGTATTTTGATCTTCTTTGTATGAAATGGTAAAATCTTGATATATGAAAGTTTTAATGTGTGATTTTAGAAACTTGAGATGCAGAATGATATTGAACTTTTTTTTTCTCTTCAATTTTTTTAATATGCTTTTGTTGTTGTTGTTATGTGCCTTCAAGTCAATTACGACTTATGGTGACCCTATGAATCGGTGACCTCCAAGAGCATCTGTCATGAATAGGGTTGCCAGGTCGGAACCATCCAAAAACCTGAGATAATGGGGGTGGGCCCTAGTGATGTCACGGGGCGGGCCCTAGTGACATCATTAAGCATGATACATTGTATCAACCACAGTTGCTTGGAGCATACCATTCAAAAAAAAAATCTCTGATTGGAGATTAAAATAGAAATCTTACCTAAAATAGGGTGTTCCTAGGTCCATCTGAAGTGACAAGGTCATTCCTTCTCACAAGCTTAGGGAGCATGGATGCAAAATGGAAATGGACTGCCTTCAAGTTGATCCCAGATAGGGTCTTCATGGTAAGCAGTATTCAGACAGAGGTGGTTTACTATTGCCTTCCTCTGAGTCTGAGAGGCAGTGACTGGCCCAAGGTCACCCAGTGAGCTTCATGGCTGTGTGGGGATTCGAACCCTGGTCTCCCAGGTCACAGTTCAACACCTTTAGAAAAATGTAAAAAAGCAAGGTGCATGAAGAAGTCACTAAAGTGTTCTGAAAGGCTGTAGTATTATTATTAAACACATAATAAAGTGACCTCTCCCCCCTCCTGTAAAAAACACAGAACAAGTAAAGCTTCTTCTTCTCTCTATTGCTAATTAAATGAATTTTCTGCATACAAGCTATTTTAAGTACACTTCCTGAAGGCATAAAACTTAGTTTCCTCCTGCCCAAGAACCCTATACAGAAAATGTTATTCACAGCTAAATACTGCAGCAATCACTGCTTACGCCACACTTACAACCTAATCCCAAAGTCTGTGTGCATGTATGATGTACCCACGGACCTCTTGCGTGCCCAGGCTGTGCTATCCACTCACAATGGAAGGATCTTGTCAATACAAAGAGAAAGAGTGTGAAAGTAGATCAGGCTCCACCAATAAAACATGTGGGTGAGGGATCAGTTATGCACAGAACATATCAGATCTCCTGCAGCTGTAAGAATGCTCTGGACTGAAATGGTGGGTATCCAAAACTGAACATTGGAAGTACAGGACAGCTCCCAAAACCTGGAACTCCATCAGCATAGAGGTGAGGAAACTGAAGCCTGTGGGCCTAATTAGAGCGGCCAGGCCCTCCCATGCCAAACCACACTCATCTGCCCTACACCTAACATCACATATAATGGCAGATGTGAGGCAGATAAAATATGGTTCAGCTGAAAGGAGCTTGCAGGCACCCAGACCAGGTGGTGCCTGCAAAGTCTTGTGCAACGGGCTTTACAAGACCCAACAATCAGCTGATTGTCAGCTCTTGCAGAGTGCTTTCTTTTTTTTAGATTTCAGTATTGTATGATTATATGGTTGTAAATTGCCCTGGAACCTTATGGTGAAGGGCAGGTAAGAAATCTCTTGAATAAATAAATTTTAAAGCAATCTGAATTGGTGGCCATCAATATATCTTGTGGGAGTGAAACTATGAGCTGTCTGAGGTACAATGTACTTTTGTCTGTCCTCAGTCTTCGTAAGTTAAGGCAAGAGGTGTCCTTCAAACGTAATGGGAAAGTTGTGGCTGCAATCCTAACCATGTCTACTTAGAAGTCCCACTGAATTCTATGGGGCTTACTCCAAGGTAAGTAGGGTTAGGATTGCAGTCTTATTCTTTTTTTTTACTGAACATAGGCACTTGTGTTTGACAGGCCACATCTGCACAATACATTTAAAGCAGTTGTTATACCGCTTCAAACATTCATGGTTTCTCCCAAAGAATCCCAGGGACTGTGGTTTGTTGAGAGTGCTGATAGTTGTTAGGAGATCCCTCCAATTCCACTCACAGACCTATAATTCCTAGAGCAGTTTAACAATAAATTCCTCTTACCAGAGAACTGTATCTCTGTGAGGGGAATAGGGTGGTCTCCAAACATCACCCATTACAAAGCACTTTAAACCACATGTTTAAAGTGGTATATGTAGGTGTGGATTTGACTGAAGTTTAAATGAAAATCATGTGTACAGTTTGCCAGCTAGAAGGTTGCTGTCTTCTTTTTTTAAATGTGAAGCATGATTTTCCCTTAACAGGCTTTTTAAAAATCTCCTTGCTCTCTACATCACATCCTCTCTCTCTCTCTCTCTCTCCAGCCTCTCTCTCTTTCTCTGTCTCTCTCCAGCCTCTCTCTCTCTCTCTCTCCAGCCTCTCTCTTTCTCTGTCTCTCTCCAGCCTCTCTCTTTCTCTCTCTCTCCAGCCTCTCTCTTTCTCTCTCTCTCCAGCCTCTCTCTTTCTCTCTCTCTCCAGCCTCTCTCTTTCTCTCTCTCTCTCCAGCCTCTCTCTTTCTCTCTCTCTCTCCAGCCTCTCTTTCTCTCTCTCTCTCCAGCCTCTCTCTTTCTCTCTCTCTCTCCAGCCTTTCTCTCTTTCTCTCTCTCTCTCCAGCCTTTCTCTCTCTCTCTCTCTCTCTCCAGCCTTTCTCTCTCTCTCCAGCCTCTCTCTTTCTCTCTCTCCAGCCTCTCTCTTTCTCTCTCTCCAGCCTCTCTCTCTCTCTCTCTCTCTCTCCCTCTCTCTCCAGCCTCTCTCTATTTCTCTCTCTCCAGCCTCTCTCTATTTTTCTCTCTCCAGCCTCTCTCTCTTTCTCTCTCTCTCCAGCCTCTCTCTATTTCTCTTTCTCTCTCCAGCCTCTCTCTCTTTCTCTTTCTCTCTCCAGCCTCTCTCTCTTTCTCTTTCTCTCTCCAGCCTCTCTCTCTTTCTCTTTCTCTCTCCAGCCTCTCTCTCTTTCTCTTTCTCTCTCCAGCCTCTCTCTCTTTCTCTTTCTCTCTCCAGCCTCTCTCTCTTTCACTCCCTCTCTCCAGCCTCCCTCTCTCCAGCCTCCCTCTCTCCAGCCTCCCTCTCTCCAGCCTCCCTCTCTCCAGCCTCCCTCTCTCCAGCCTCCCTCTCTCCAGCCTCCCTCTCTCCAGCCTCCCTCCCTCCAGCCTCTCTCTCTGGACGCTGGCCCTCATGCATAGGCCGCACATGGGTGCCACACCTCATGGGTGCCGCACAGCAGCAGTGGACGCCGGATGGGGCCAGCTCCTTCTTAGCCCCGAGGACGCCCGGCCGCTTCACCTCTCCTGCTGTGGTTGCCGCTGGGCGGCAGCGGCTGCGATGGGCCCCCCCAGCCAAAGACTCCTGAGCCCCATCGTGGCCAGTGCCGCCCAGCAGCACCCACAGCTGGAGGGGTGAAGTGGCCGGCCATCCTTTCTGGAGCAGGGGAACTGGCTCCGGGCCGGGGCTAAGAAGGAGCCGGCCCAGCCTGGCCTCCACTGCCACCACCTCTTCATGCCTGCTCAGGCTGCCAGGCCGCGTGCGCCCCATCTCGGCAGCGGTTGCTAGGAGACGGCGTCCGAGCAGCCTGCCAGCCTCAGCAGGAGTGGAGGCCGGCCAGGGCCGGCTCCTTCTTAGGCCTAGAGCCTGCTCCAGAAAGGACGGCCGGCTGCTTCACCCCTCATGCTGTGGGCATCGCTGGGCGGCAGCGGCCGCGATGGGCCCCCCAGCCAGAGACTGCTGAGCCCAATCGTGGCTGCTCCCGCCCAGCGGCGCCCACAGCATGAGGGGTGAAGCAGCTGGCCGTCCTTTCCGGAGCAGGCTCCGGGCCTAAGAAGGAGCCGGCCCAGCCTCGCTGCCACCGCCTCTTCACGGCTCCTGCTGAGGCTCCTGCTCAGATGCCGTCTTCTAGCAACCGCTCCCGCGGGGGATGCTACTGGGGGAGGTCCCTGAAGGGGCAGCAGCTGGACGAAGGCACCCACGTTGTGGCAGACGCGGGCCAGGCAGCTGCGGGCTCCACGTCCAGCACCCTCACCTGCGGACTGCGGTTGTGTGGGCGGTGGGGCTGCAGCTGCGGCTGTGTGCCGCTCGCCAGCGGGCAGGGGCTGCTGCTGGAGGGATCCCTGAAGGGGCAGCGGCTAGATGTGCTGGGCCTCGCTCAAGCACAGAAACAACTATGGCGGCTCAAGTCCTCCTGTCTCTGCAGTCCCTGCCTCACTGAGAAAGGGCGGGAAGGCGGCCAGCCACAGCCCAACGTATGCATGTGTCAATCACGCATGCGTGGCTGAGGGGGCCAATTAAAAGCCAGAGATCCACCAGTTTAACTAAAGTATGGCCGGAGACCGGAGACGGCCCCCTTTTGCCGGAGACTCCGGCAGAAAACCGGAGATCTGGCAACCCTAGTCATGAACCACCCTGTTCAGATCTTGTAAGTTCAGGTCTGTGGCTTCCTTTATGGAATCAATCCACCTTTTGTTTGGCCTTCCTCTTTTTCTACTCCCTTCTGTTTTTCCCAGCATTATTGTCTTTTCTAGTGAATCATGTCTCCTCATGATGTGTCGAAAGTATGATAACCTCAGTTTCATCATTTTTAGCTTCTAGTGATAGTTCTGGTTTAATTTGTTCTAACACCCAATTATTTGTCTTTTTCTCAGTCCATGGTATCCGCAAAGCTCTCCTCCAGCACTACATTTCAAATGATTTGATTTTTTCTCTCTTCTGCTTTTTTCACTGTCCAACTTTCACATCCATACATAGAGATCGGGAATACCATGGTCTGAATGATCCTGACTTTAGTGTTCAGTGATACATCTTTACATTTGAGGACCTTTTCAAGTTCTCTCACAGCTGCCCTCTCCAGTCCTAGCGTTCTTCTGATTTCTTGACTATTGTCTCCATTTTGGTTAATGACTGTGCCGAGGTATTGATAATCCTTGACAAGTTCAATGCCCTCATTGTCAACTGTAAAGTTACATAAATCTTCTGTTGTCATTACTTTAGTCTTTTTGATGTTCAGCTGTAGTCCTGCTTTTGTGCTTTCCTCTTTAACTTTCATCTGCATATCTTAAATTATTGATGTTTGTCCCTCCAGTTTTCACACCTCCTTCATCTTGGTCCCGTCCTGCTTTCCATATGATAAGTTCTGCTTACAGATTAAACAAATAGGGTGATAAAATACACCCCTGTCTCACACCCTTTTCTATTGGGAACCAATCGGTTTCTCCATATTCTGTCCTTACAGTAGCTTCTTCTCCAGAGTGTAGGTTGCGCATCAGGACAATCAGATGCTGTGGCACCCCCATTTCTTTTAAAGCATTCCATAGTTTTTCATGATCTACACAGTCAAAGGCTTTGCTGTAATCTATAAAGCACAGGGTGATTTTCTTCTGAAATTCCTTGCTCCATTCCATTATCCAATGTATGTTTGCGATATGATCTCTGGTGCCTCTTCCCTTTCTAAATCCAGCTTGGACATCTGGCATTTCTCGCTCCATATCTGGTAAGAGCCTTTGTTGTAGAATCTTGAGCATTACTTTACTTGCATGGGATATTAAGGCAATAGTTTGATAATTACTGCATTCTCTGGGATCCCCTTTCTTTGGAAGTGGGATATATATTGAACGCTTCCAGTCTGTGGGCCATTGTTTAGTTTTCCATATTTCTTGACAAATGTTTGTCAAGCTTTGGACAGATTCAGTCTCAGTAGCTTGAAGCAACTCTATTGGTATGCCATCTGTTCGTGGTGATTTGTTTCTTCCAAGAATTTTAAGAGCAGCTTTCACCTCACATTCTAAAATTTCTGGTTCTTCATCATATGGTTCCTCCGTGAATGAATCTGTGATCCTGGCATCTCTTTTATAGAGTTCTTCAGCGTGTTGCTTCCGTCTTCCTTTTATTTCATCTCGGTCAGTCAGTGTGTTCCCCTGTTGATTATTCTGTTGGCATCCCTACTCATGGTTTAAATTTCCCTTTCATTTCTCTAATCTTTTGGAATAGGGCTCTTCTCATTTTGTTGCCCTCTTCTATTTCTATACAATAACTATTGTAATAGTTTTCTTTGTCCCTACGTACTAGTCGTTGTATAGTTGCATTTAGGCTTCTGACTGTGTTTCTATCTCCTTTTACTTTCCTTCTCTCTTTAACCATTTTAAATTTCTTCAGTCATCCATTGGGGTCTTTCTCTCTTTTTAAGTAGAGTTATTGTCTTTTTGCATTCTTCCCTCAGAATTTATCTTGCTTCATAGTTCTTCTGGTTCTCTGTGAACTAAGTTTAAAGCCTCAAATCTGTTCCTTATATTCTTTTGGGATATTATTTAAATTGTATTTTGGCATTATGATTGCTTTGTTCTTCTTTAGCTTTACTCTTATTTTTGATACGATCAGTTCATGATCTGTACCGCAGTCTGCTCCTGGTCTTGTTTTTGCAGAAAGTATGGAATTTCTCCATCTTCTTATTTCCAATTATATAATCAGTTTGATTCCTATATTGACCATCTGGTGATGTCCACGTGTGCAGTCGTCTTTTCGGTTGCTCAAAAAATGTGTTGGCAAGAAACAAATCAATGGCTTCACAGAATTCAATGAGTCTTTCTCCTGCTTCATTTCCATCTCCTAAGCACCATTTCCCCACAATTCCTAGTTCTTCTGTGTTCCCCACTTTTGCATTCCAGTCCCCCATGATTATCATCATATCTCGTTTTGATGTGTGATCAATTTCCTCCTGTACTTCTGCGTAAAATCTCTCCAGTTCTTCTTCTGCGTTTGACGTTGGAGCGTAGACTTGGATGATGGTTATGTTAATAGGTTTCCTGTTTAATCTCATTGATATCACTCGCTCAGAGTGTAGCTCATTGTAGCTCCTAATTGCTTTTGCTACATCACTTCTCACTATTAAAGCAACCCCATTTTTTCTTAATTTCTCATTTCCTGCGTAAAATATTTTGTAGTTGTCTGATTGAAAATGTCCCATTCCAGTCCATTTTAATTCACTCACGCCAGGTATTGTAATGTTGATATGCTCCATTTCTTGCTTGACAGTTTCTAACTTCCCTGGTTCATGCTTCTCACATTCCATGTTCCTATTGTGTGCATCGTACAACTCTGGACTCTCCTTTTGCATCTGTGCGCATCGCCTCTGGGCTTCCTTTCCGCTTTGACCCAGCTGCGTCATTAGTCACAGCGCTACTCGTACTTATCCTTTGTTCTTCCCCAGTAGCTCGGTGAGTGCCTTCTGACTTGGGGGGGTCTCATCTTCCAGCACTATCTCGTGTTGCAGTTTGGATACTCTGTTCATAGGGTTTTTGTGGTAAGAGGTATTCAGAGGTGGTTTACCATTGCCTTCCTCTGAGTTTGGATGCATCTTAGTCTGGTGTTTCAGCTTTGACCATTCCGCCATGGGTGCCCCTGCTAGGAGTCTAGCCTCTTGGTCTAGACTCCTGACGGCATTGCTCTCAGCTTCTTCAACACTCTCAAACCCCCTCACCATGTTAAGGTGTGCATCCTAAAGGGGGTTAGTATGCTTACCACTACAGTTTTAAACTTATTATTTTGACAGTGAAAGTAGGGACAAGTGAGAATGTTGGAAATAAAATTCCTTAGGTATCCAGAAAGTACTTTAGAGCTATGGGTGGTATATAGTGCTGCGTATGCAAAGTTGTACTTACACAATGAGACTTCCCCTCCTCTCCCCTGCAACCACTGTGCACCCTCAAAATCTGCTCTGTGGGCCCTCCAACCCTCTGGAGCAGATTTTGAGAGTGAGCAGTGGGCTACAGGGGAGGGGAGGGGAGGTGAAGTCCCGTTGGGCAAACAGATCTATGCTGCATGAGCAGAATAGGAGCATTGGATACAACCCTATATATTACCTACCCCAATGGAAAATTGGGCTCATATTTTCCATTTTCAGTGAAATCACTTACGGTGATCCTTAGTAAAATGTATCCATATATCTTTGCACAGTGAAATACCACACTGAATATTCTCAGCTCAAAATGTGGACTACAGAACAGAAAGAGTTCTTTATTCCTCTTGCATGCCAGTTGCTTGATTTGCAACTGGATGGCATATGAAAATAACTACACAAGGAATTCTATCGTTAGCTCTGAAATTAAGTGGTCTTGACTAATTGTGAAAAGACAGAAATTCCTGAATATGAAATTCCTGAATTGGAGTAAGAGGCTCCTACTTTTGCTTTGGCTTTCAGTTGCAACTTAGAATATTTACATGCTTCAGAAACTATGATTTTAAATGAAACCCTGCTGATGAAGGTGGCATACTGGTGATGATGACACTTTTTTTTTTAATAGGGTCTGTTAAAGTGATTTTTGCCAAGCAGGTGAAACATACAGCCGTGGCATCCTATGACAGTTGTTCTCATTAGAAATATTGATACATACGTTCGTCTCATACTTGTCTCACAGTTTTTACAACAGTCCTGAAATACCTTAAGAACTATCATATTACAGATGGGTTTATTTTGTGTTGATATATTATTTTTGTTGCTTTTAAAATTATTGCTAGGCTCTGTTGTGAATTCTTATTCCAGTCTTATTGCAGTGTTGAACTTATCAATATGAAATGTTTTGATGGACCTCTTGAAATGCTCAGTTTTGATTTGCTTATATTTTGCTAATTATGTTCTGAATTGATTTGTTAATGAATTGAGTAGTGCATAGGCTCTAGAAGACAGGATAGAATTCTCTAAGTAAATAAGATACTGGAATGTTGTAGGTATGCTTTGCATGTTTTGCTGTTTTGCTCCAGGGGTAGCCAACATGGTGCCCTCCAGATGTTGTGGATTACAACTCCCATCAGCCCTAACTAGTATGGGATAATAGGAGTTATAGTGCAAAACTTCTGAAGGGCACCACGTTGGATTTCCTTGTTCTGCTTCATAATTGTGAGCTGTTTTGATGCACTATTACCATCAAAAGAGTGCATAAAAGTAAATTCATGATGCTAGCAAAAGTGACAGCTGAGGCTGTAATCCTAAATGCACTTATTATATATATAGAGAGAGACCCATTCAGTATTGTGGAACTTGTGTCCAAGTAAACATGCACAGGCTTACGCTCAAAGTCTGAGAGAGTAGTTTACCTAAGGTCATCCTATAAATTAATGCCTGTGTTGAGATGTGAACTGGGTTGCTTAGCATGTACCTCCATGAAATGCAGCACCTGAGATAGAGACTATATGGCCCTCTAAACATAGTACAGCTCCAGCTCCCATCAGCTCCAGCCAGCATGAGCAATGATCAGGGATGATGAGAGTTGTAGTCCAACAACATCTGGAGCGAGGCCCACAGATTTCCCATCCCTGTGTTATACTAAACCAGATTTGACTGTGAGAGTGATGGATATGTCGTTTTCATTTTTAAAAAAATGGTTCTAGCACTCATGGTTGTTGTGACAATTAAGAAAAAATATGAATGGGTCCAGGGATGAGGAATGAAAAGGAACATTTAAAGAAGCCTGAATATATTGGGAGAGTAATCTTCAGTGGGTCATGTCATAGTTGTGAATGTATGGGATTTGTTTCTCTTCCCTTTCCTGGAAGATAAGGATGGTGACAAGAGAACTTTGTGAGTTGGGTGTTCACTGCAGGTTAGTAAAATGCTACTGATAAGGTTTTTTTTAAAAAAAAGTTCTTACCTTTTTATGAGAAGACATTTTTTCAGCAACGGACCTTTCAGTTATCATATGATAATTGCAAATGATAATACCAAAGATCTCAAGTACCATATTCATTTTCTTTCTTCATGCATAAACGAGTGATAACCCTTCGGCTGTTGATGTGTATATGCAGGTGTTGTTGATGTAGACTAAATTGCCCACCCTTTCTTTTATGTTTCCTAGGGATCTCTTGTTGCTTCCAAGTAGTTCATTTCTGTATGAAGTTGTCCTTTTTTTCTTTTGCACTTTGCTTGAAAAAAAATATGGTGTACTTTTACATTCAAATATGAAGCAGTTCCATATATCTGTTTTAAAATTACAATGCAAGCAGGAAACATATAATATTGCCCAAACTAGGATTTGCAAATCCAAGAGCAGCACTTTCAAACTTGTAGTCTGGTCCGTGTTTGTCCTCTTTGAAAAGAGGTTTTGTGAGGTATAAAACAGGCAGCTATTGACCAGGTGGAAGGAAGAGAAATGAGTTGGGATTAGGGAGCTGCTGCCAATAGTTGGCTTCTGCCAAGTCATTAATTTCTCGGAGCTGCTCTGTGCCTGCTTCAGTTAAGGTGAGCACAGTTTTATTTGGAATAGAGAGAAGTCCAAGGAAAATCCAAATTTGGTCATTGTTATGGGGACAGTACGGGGTGTAAGACTAAGCACAAATTCATTATTATGACTACTAGGATTTTTATTTCTGTTTTTCCTTGTTAACAGTTACCTCTTCTTTAATTAGACTTTTTGAGGGGAAATGTACAATATCTATTTCTAGTCTTTTACAGTAATTGTGATTTGCTCATACTAATTCTAGTAATCTGCTTCCAGCTCCTGATGTTTCCTTCTCTCATTCTCACTGAAATTACATGAGAGCTGGGGGATATCTCATTTTTGCCCATTTGGAATCTATCTTTGCCTAGAATAAGCTGTGAGATGTGGGTTGTTTGAGAGATCACGTTGTTTTTGTGCTATATCATTTTCAGTTCAGGTGAACTTGTTACGAACTCTACTACACAACTCTAAATCTGAGAAGTCTATTATGAAAAAAATTGTATTGTGCAAGCTCATTCTGTATGTGTTTAATTCATTATTATCCTAATTTGCTGCCAACAAGGAAGCCCTGCTTGTGGGGAACTTTTTGGGATCTATTTCTTATGGCCAAGCATACATTGCCTGAGCAGTCAATGGCAGCTCTGGCATACGTGGAAACTACCAAGTGCACTTACCACTTTGGAAAATGATTTCCTGAACTTAAAGGTAGTGCCCGATGCAAATGAGTGAAGCGAAAGAACAGGAAAAGAGTCCCACTATAGTATGCAAAGTGCTGCCCTTGTGGGGATAAAATTGGCAGACTTGGTGAACCTAATGAAGTTTTAATGAAACTGCATTGTTACAGTGAAAAGGCAACAGGGGGCACACTGCTGTAAAATGATTTTGTTTGTTTGTTTAGGCAATAAGCAATTGACACACATCACAATGAACAAGACAGATTGTACTAGATTTATTGGGGGGGGGGAGAGGGAGGAAATGAACCAAAACTCCCTGATAGCTTGTTACTGTTTATTTTAGTTGGAAGCAATAACTATTAACTTTAGGGGGATTTATTCCTTCATAAATAATCTTCATATTGCAACCTTTATGTTGTAACATCATACGCCTTGCCATCGAGTGTGGGCAGGCATGCTAAATAAAATGTTAATGCCTAGTAACTTTGGCTGACTTATTTGCAGGATTAAGTCAGCCACAGTTACTGGAGTGTAACATTTTATTTAGCCTGCCTGCCCTCATGTGGGAAGAGTGTGGGGTGCGTGGGTGGGTGGAGAACCATGTTTCATAGATCTTCTTTGCCAAGTCACTAGGAAGAAATTCTTAAAACAAGAGACCCGGGGAATGCCTATTTACAAGTCTTATCTGATTATCTTTGTTTTTTAACTTTTGTTTTTACTAACCAGTCCCTTTATCTTACACAAAAATTAGAAAGTTCCAAGTTCTCTAACATAAATAATGCAATATCTATACAAAATAAGTTAATGGTGTGTGTGTGTATGTGAGAACATGCACTACACATGCATGTTAGCTGAAGAAATTTCAGCAAGTTATTTCCTAAGTACGCTGGTTACATGGGGTTTCTGTATACTTGATCTTACGGGCTAATGCACTAGATTTCCCCCACATAGGAAGAGTGACTCGGTTGCTTTTTTCTTCAATTTGCCCATAATGACTAACGAAGCAACCTTAGTCAACAAATAAAACTAGAAAAATCAGTGGGAAAAATTAATAATGCTAAAAGCTATTAATATAAGATGGCCCACATTTTCTTTCCAGTGAGAAAGCCTTTAATATTTTCCACGCTTTAATTTTTAAATTAAATTCGCTTAAGGGTTGGGGCAGTTTGTATGTAATGCTCTGAGGTCAAGGGCCCACACATGGAGTGATTTCATTGGGTGCACATTGTGAAACCATTTTGCCAAAATAGGTAATTCATCAGGGCTGCTGGAACACAATTCTGTAGATCTGTGTAGGAATCGATACTCTGTTTACAAGACCAGCAAGGTCTGCATTTCTCCTGGTTTGGAATGAACATGATAATGCTAAAATGGGTGGGTGAGGGTGTTAAGAGAGCTCCCTGTAGACTGCTGTCTACTGGATCTGGACCCCCCCCTTAATTTAGGAAGCACAATATGACAGACTGAGATTTCCTGCTGAAAAGCATCCAAGTCTAAACAATTATTGAAAGGATACAGTATGTAAAGAGTATGCAGTCTGAATGTTTTTAAGTCAAGGTCAACATCAGGAGTAGGTTATGGTACTTACTATTTAATAATACACAACCAGTAAGAGGGTTGTTCCTGTAAATATTCTTCTACAACAAGAGTTGTTGATTTTGCAACCTAGTAAATCTACCTTGTTGTTAACTTGTACTGTTTTAAGGTGTGTGTGTGTGGAGGGGGCAGTATTCAACTAAAATGTTGCACTAGCACAACATGATTTCCCCCCTCTCCCCACACGTGCCCTGTGTTGTCCCAAAAACTGCTGTGGAGGATTGAGGGAACCCCCAGATCAGATTTAGGGGGCACATTGGGGGAGGAGAGGGGAAATTGCTCCATTATGCAAGGAAAAATCCCACTATGTTGAATACAACCCTTAGTGATTAATGAACAGGATTTAAAAGGTATGCTTAGGATCATATTTCTACCTGTGATATTGATATTCCACCTTTCCACCATTCAGTGTAGTATACATGTGTTTTCCCTATTTTATCTTTTATCTTCACAGTAAACCTGTGAGGTAAGTCAGGCAAAGAGAGGGAGAGAGCAACTGACCCAAGATCACCTCCACAATCCAGGTCCAGGATTCTATTTGTACTGACTCAGGGAGTCTCTGCTTGTGATTCTTTTTTGGAAAAGGGCATGGGAGGAAGCTCTTTCACCTTCTTATGTTTCATGGTCCCACCCTTTAGGGTGTCCTCGTAGTGCTCCTAACTGCTGACTCCTGGGACTAGACTAGCTGCCTATAAACCACTGTGTATTTATTTTGCCCTTTTCCTGAAAGGGGCCTGCTAGCACTGAGAGGCAACTGTCCCTTGAAGGGGGGGTGATAGTCCCAAGATGTTGCAACAAGATTGTGTCAATAAGTATAAACAATCTCAGAAAGGTAGAACCATCTCATTACTCCTCCAAAAAGCCATATATGAATGAGGATTCATGCATTTCCTAATTTAGTGTCTACAGCAGTGGGTAAAACAGCATCAATTTTTAGCAACACTGTGGAACATTTTGCCAAAATACCCTAGTGTAGACAAGGCCACACATATTTGCTACATGTACTGTTCACAGAAGACAGATTGATGTTAATTAGGAGTGGGTGGCATGCGAGTATAAAAATAAAATTCTTTTCTACAGTGTTTTACTCTTAAAAATAGAGTACATGATGTGGTGATTAGTATATGTGTGTGAAGAAACGCATGTGTCTTTTTAATTTTGTGATGGCATCAGGAATTTGCATTCACTTGTTTAATAATATAAATATAAATAATATTTAATAATTTTTATTAATAAATAATATTTAATAATTATATTTAATAATATAAATATAAATAAGGGAGTGCAAGGCCTTTTTTGAACACATTATGTTCACTATAATTTATTTATTTATTTATTTGATTTATAGCCCACCCTTCCTCTCAGCAGGAGCCCAGGGTGGCAACATATAACATATTTCAGGTTTCTGCTTCTTTGGAATACATTGGCTCCCAACTTACTTCTGGATCCAATTTAAAGCACTGGTATAGCACTTTGCAGGTATTGGCTTATAGGTAAAGTGTAACCTATAAAACTGAACAGCTTAGGATCAGGTTCCTGAAATATCATCTCCTCCTACGTATGCCTACCTGAATCTTAAGATTCTCTTTTGAGGCCTTGCTCCAGGTGCCCATAGCAGTTGAAGTGAGGCAGGTGGCTACCAAGGAGAGGACCTTTTTGGGGTAGTATCTGGGCTGTGGAATAACCTCCCCAGACAGGTTCACTCAGTGCCTTTTCTATGGTCGTTTCAGTAGCGAATGGAGACCCTTTTATTAACTCGGGTTTTAAAAACATGTTTCAAATTAATCTTAGACCGTTGTGGTCTAGTGTTGTTTAATTTGGGTTGTAAACTATTATGTTGTCTCCATTGGAAGAAATGGGTATTTATTTTTTGCTGTCTTTTATTGGATATTGATAAATATATCAGAGATGTGGAACATGTGGCTCTCCAGAAGTTGCTGAACTACAGCTCCCATAATTTCTGTTGGACATACTGACGAGCGCTGTAGTCTGACAATATCTGGAGGCTACAGGTCCCCCACTTCAATTATAAAAAATATATATTGTATTTTTAATATTGTCTTGTAAGATGCCCAAGGAACATTTATTGATGGGCAGCCATATACATTTAATAAATAAATATAAATAATAAATTAAGTATACTTTGGCTAAGGGAGAGAATTCTTGAGAATCCATGAGGTGCCAAGAAAGCTATTCAGGCTACAACCCTATATACACTTACCTTGGAATAAGTCCAATTAGTAGTAGGACTTCTCAGTATGCACAGGATTACACTGTCAGAATACTTGCTTTTTAAAGTTATTTTAGACAGACTATTATAAGAAATGAGTTTATTTGCAAAGATTGGCAAATTGGTAAATTAGCTAACGAGAAGAGATTACTTTAGCTAAAACTCACCTTTATTGTTTCTGGAAAATAAGATGCAATGAATTAAACCTGTGAACTGAGTAAAGGACAAAAATGAGTAACAGAGCAATCCAAATGCTGGGGAGCCGGCGGAGGGGGGTGGTTGCGGCAGAGGAGCTGGCGGAAAGCTCTGTGGGATCCTCCTGCTGCTCAGGAACTGCCAGCCTGGTTAAACACTGGCTCCATTGGGAGCTGCACGCATGAGCTAGCCAGGAAGCGCCAGCTCCCACAAACAGGCCTCCTAGGGAATAAGCCCTCCCCGTAGAAGTCCATTAAATTTTTTTACTGCACTGGCCTTTTGGCCAGCAGAGTTTACGGGCAGATCAGGTCCTGGAGGAGGGCCCTGAACCTGAGGAGGAGCCCCCCGATGGCTCTGCCCCCAGAACACCCTGTTCTCGGGGGTTTTGCTGGCCCTCTGTCCACCAGGCTGCCATCCCCAGAAGACCCCCAGTGGCACCAGCAGGCTGCTGGTGGCGTCACAGCTAGCCAAGTCCCCCCAGTCTGGCGGGAAGGTGAGTTGGATTGAGCCCTTAGTTTCTTCACAGTTGAAACAAACAACATTTCTTACAACAACTTTCTTCCTATCCAGTAGTATTCTTACCACTGTTCTTTGGGAGCTATGATAGAAAAAGATCTAATTGGCAAGTAGTGGCAGGTATGGTAAAGCATAGTCGATTGGCTTGGTATATTACCCTATCAATGGCAAATTAATGTAACTGTTTTGCCAACATACAGTTATATTTAATGTTTTTTGTAGTTAACAAATGTTATGTTAATATTCAAAATTAGGCCGGACTAATGCATGTGTTTAATTATTATACATTATTTAAAATGTAGTATATTGTGTTTTGTTTTATATATTTATTTAGAAAATTTCTAGACTGCTTTACATTAAAAAAAACACCTAAGCTGTATACAACATACAAAAAATAACATAAAACATGGTATAAAATCACAGCACATCATAAAAATATAAATGTAAAATACAATGACCGAAATACAAAGATACAGAGCTAGAAAATCCAACCTTCAGTGTGAGAAAATGCCTAGGCAAAAAAAAAAATTAATTAAAAAATGTTTTCTGGAGGCTCCTAAAACAGATAACTGATCGTATCTGCTAAGTGAGAGGGAAGGGTGTTCCAGACTACAGGGGCAACCATAGAAAATGCCTGCGTCCAGGTCACTGCTGCACAACAATCAATAGGGAGTGATGCCACCAATGGTGTTTCCTTTGATGACCTAAGTGGTTGACTTGGTCCCTCTATTCAGGGAGGCAATCTTTCAAGTAAAGTGGTCCTGAGTTGTTCAGGGTTTTATATGTCAGCAACAAGACCTTGAACATGGACTGGTAGCTAACCAGCATCCAGTGCAGTCCTTCAGCACAGACATAATGTATGCACATCTAGGTGCTCCACTCAACAATTTGGCTGCAGCATTCTGCATGTGGCTGCAGCTTTTGAGTATTCAGAGTGCTTTGCATACATTATCTTGTTGCAATCCTACAACAGCCCTATAAAATGAGAATTATTGTCCCAAGGAACTGAGGGTTAGAGAGAGTAGCTGCAGTTCATACAGTGATGAGCCACAAACTATGGGTTACCATGCACATGCTGATAATATCCATTTCGTTTCTCCCCACTAGCACAGAGGAGAAACAAACAATATTCCAGACTTAGCATTACATCCATTTTGTCCAAATCAGGGATTGCCTTTTATTCCTGCTCCAAATTTCTTAATAAGTCCAATATACTTTACTGATTATCTGCTGATGCAATCCATTAGCAACAACTTTTGTTTGTATGTCTGGAAAGGATTATATTTCCTGGAGCAATCCAGAAATAGCATAAACTGTATTTTTATTTTGGAATAATCAAAATTCTCTTTGTTGAAGATGCGGTTGGTTTTTTGTTTGCTTTTGTCTGAAAGGAAATGCAAAGGAAATTTTTTCTACTGGTTGTGTCCTTGAATTCTTTATTTGTTTACAATAAACAAAAGCTATTGAGAGCTAGTATTAAACTGTGTAAAATAGCACATTCCCCAGTGGTTCCTGGAGGGCATTCATTCTACAGCTTGGAATGGCGTCTCTCCTCTGGCGCAGTAGGCAGGGTCCAATCTTCAGATCACCTCATCCGGGGGAGGGGTCATCCCACTCTCTCCTTCTACTGCTGTGGACAAATGGGGTCCAGCTGTGTTCCCTAAGAGCCAGCCATCTTCTATCTCCAGATTTAAAAACTCACCTTTTTTCAACACTTCTCCATCTCTGTCCTTTTTCCCCAGTGTTCTTTCCCTCCCTGACTTCCCAGCACAGGGCAGGGCAACACATAGAGGGCCATTAGGCCTATAACGAGGGAGCAGATCTTTGGGCAGTGGTTTGCGCCTTCTCGTTTGGAGGAGAGGCACGACCACATTTCAGCCCGCACAGCAGTGACCTTTTCCTTGAGCGTTTTGGCAGCTGTCTGTTTGGCCATGGAGATGCGAACCCACAGTGGCCGCATTAAGGCGCAAGGCATGGCCTTCCCTCAATCGTGCACAGTGCGCAAAGGCACAAAAAGGCTGTGCAAGGCCTCAGCATGCTATCAGGCCCTTCCTACCCCATCTTAGAGTTGGCTGG
Organism: Rhineura floridana; assembly: GCF_030035675.1. Lineage (NCBI taxonomy): Eukaryota > Metazoa > Chordata > Lepidosauria > Squamata > Rhineuridae > Rhineura > Rhineura floridana. The sequence continues at coordinate 214,357,873 of NC_084480.1, forward strand.
GTCCTGTGGTTGTTCCCGCCTGCAATGGCAAGCCCATCTCAGAGGCCATCACTTGAGATGATTGAATGGCTTCAATAGACCTCTCCGAGGCTTACCTCCATATTCCAATCCACTGGTGGCACAGGAAATACCTTTGTTTTTATTATGCTAATTGCCACTATCAGTACAGGGCAGTACCCTTTGGTCTTACCTCTGCTCCCAAAGTATTCACCAAGGTCCTGGTAGCTCTGGTGGCTCATCTGAGTATGTTGTGGGTGAGGGTTCCTCCCTACCTCGATGACATCTTGGTCAGGGCACCCTCGAGGGACCAGTGTGCCACAGATGTACAGGCCACCTTGGATTGCCTCACCAGTCATGGCTTTGTGGTGAACTATGACAAGAGTGCCCTGGAGCCCAGACCGAATATCACACATCTCGGAGTTCAGATAAACTCTGTCCATTTCAGCATGAGGCTTACTCAGGAACGGGTGAACAAGATCCAGGATCTCATGGCAAAGGTGATTTTGTCAATTACTGGATTTTATGGATCTGGCCAAATTGCAGGGAATGCTGGTTTTCTGCCAAGATCTGGTGAACTGGGCTGGTTTTACTCTCTCCCTCTCCCTCAAGTGCTACTGCCATTCCAGGTCCAGATTGTGGAGTCATGCAAGTTGAGGATTCCGGTCAGTCCAGATCTGTGCGTGGAACTGAGATGGTGGTTGACCCTTCGGAGGTTTATGGCAGGGGTTAACTTAGAGACACTGGTGAGGAAGATCCTGACTATGGATGCCAGCCTCTATGGGTGGGGAGCACATTTGGACTCTTAAGTGACTCAGGGAGTATGGAAGGACAGCGAGTGGCTTCAAAGTATCAGCTGGATGGAGCTACAGGCAGTGCGATTGCCGCTTCAAGAATTCACCTCACAGGTCATGGGGGCTCACAACACCGTGACCAAAGCATATACCAGTTGTCAAGGAGGGACGAGATTGGCTGCTCTGGCAAAAGGTGGCCCAGTTGCTGCCGCATTGGGTGGAAGCTCATCTCCTGTCCTTGAGTGGTGGGAGTCCAGAATGTAACCACAGACTGGCTGAGCAGAACATCTTTCAGATACAGAGGGGCATCTTCACCCCCAGGTCTTCTAGCAAATCATCCAGATCTTCAGAGTCCCACAGGTAGGCCTCTGCGACTTACCAAAATACACAGTTCAGCAAGTTTTCATCACCTAGAAGCCTAGGGGTTGGATTCCCTGGTGACTGATTGGCCAGCAGGTCTTCTTTACGCATTTCCCCCTATCCCACTCCTGTTGCAGATGGTCAGGTACATCAAACACCTGAAAACCAAGGTGATTCTGGTGGCACCGTATTGGCCGAGAAGGGCATGGTTCCCGGAGTTGTTACATTTATCAGTCCAGAACCCTTAGCATATTCCTCTCCTGTCACACCTGTTGAGTCAGGGACCGATCCTCCACCCGTGCCCAGAGATTTTCTGGCTAGCAGTGTGGAGGCTGAGCGGCTATGGTTAGCAGAGTTGGAGTTTTCTGCGGCAGTCCTCAGTACTCTCTTGTCATCGTGAAAGGCTTCAACCCATAAGACCTATGGCTCCACTTGGAAGGTTTATGTAGAGTGGTGTTGGGCCAATGGGCAAGACCCAGCTTCTTGGCAGATGGCAGATGTGCTGGGATTCCTGCAGGCCAGGGTGGAAAGGGGGCTTAGTACCAATACCCTTAAGCGCCAGACATCGACTATAAGTAGCATTCTTGGCTGCAGGGGTGGCTGTAGGATCATCCATTATGTCGACAGTTCCTCAAGGGGGTGAGGCTACAGAATCCCCAAGTCATTCATCGTTTTCCCACATGGAACTTAAACTGGGCACTCTCCGCTCTCATGCCCCCCTTCAAACCCCGACTACGTTTGATGTAAAGTTCTTGACTCTTAAGACAGTCTTATTGGTAGCTATTACATTGGCACACAGGGTGTCAAGAGATAGAGGCTTTGTCTTCAGACCTGCAGCACAGAATTTTCCATCAGAACAAGATGGTGCTTAGGCCAGCCCCATCCTTTATTATGAAAATCAGTTCTGTGTTTCATGGATCCCAGGAGGTGGTCCTTCCTTCATTTTGCCTCAGTCCATATTCCTCTAGGGAATGGGCTTGGCACACTCTAGATGTGCGTAGGGCGCTCAGGTTTTATCTGGATAGGACCGCTAGTTTCAGGAAGTCAGAGGCACTCTTCATCTCCTTTGGCGGGGTGACTGTGGGTCAGAAGGTTTGCTGTTTGTCCATTTCATGGTGACTAAAGGAGGCCTTTATCCAGGCCTACCAGGCTTTGGGTAAACCACCACCGGGAGGGCTCACGGCCCATTCTCAGGGGGGGGCTTCCACCTCAGCAGCCTTTAAGGAAGGTTTTCCCGTCACAGAAATCTGTAGAGCTCCCAGATGGGCATCCTTGCGCACCTTTGCTAAACACTACAAAATTGATTCCTGGGCTTCAGCGGATGCTGCCTTTGGGAGGAGGGCTTTGTGTTGTCTCCTCACCGCATCTGTGAATGCCTGGCAAACGCTTTCTAACTTCTCCTTATGGCCATGCTAGAGAGGAAGTGTGCTGGGTTCAAGTCTCACACTGCTTTATTCTTGTGATGCTAAACCAGCCTTTCCCAACTAGTAGGCCACCAGGTGTTGCTGAACCACAACTCCCATCAGCCTCAGCCAGCATTGCCAATGGTCAGGAATGATGGGAATTGTGGTCCAACAGCATCTGGTGGCCCACTAGTTGGGAAAGGCTGCGCTAAACTATGGTTTAGCATCATGTCTGAATGAGGACCATTGCTGGCATAAAGTGGTACCTGTAGCAAAAATATGAGTGGTGACTACTGTTTACTAGGAAGAAACATGGAGCAAGATTTCTGCCTTGCTTCCCAGGCACAGATTTGTGTTGCTGTTATACTGTTGCACCTATCTCTGATCATTAGGTTCAAGGTGTAAACTGTTAAATGTTTTGCTCTGGAGGGAGAATGAATGGATAGTTTGTTTCTTAAAATGTTCTTTTTTATATTGGTCATTGTACATCCTACCTTGCAAAATGCAAACAGACAGATGAGTGGAGCAACAAAAGAGACATTTGCGAGGCTAATTTATATGCTGTCAGAGCATAGGAAAGAGATTGTTTAAGTACACATTTTGCTTGGCCTGTAAGTCATCCCATTTCATCCCATTTATTCTGTTTTATCTATAGTGTACTTAAAAAGGCTCTCTAGTGTATACTTTTCCATTCTTTCTCATGATAGTATTTCCTTACTCGGAATTGTCAACATAGTTAATTTATTGACACTTGCCTTTTGTGACCAATGTTCTTAATGAAAATTCTAACAACCTTGCAAAGCTGTTCTAGTTGTTTCCTTCAGTACATCTTGTTGCCTTCTCTAAGCAGTTAGAAGCATCTGTCATAATCCATCATTAACTATCTGATTCCTTCACATAAGGAAGCTGAGCTCTGCTTAAGAATTGGTACCAATAGCTTAGTATTGAGCTTGTATTAGGCTTGTATTGAGGGTAGAGAATTTAATTAGATTATCAAAGCTTTATTACTTTGAACCAAGATTTGGCCCTGACTTTAAATTAAAATAGTAATTTCCTTTTCATAAAATCATTTGCTGCCAAACATTTAATTCACTGTATGTTTAATCACGTGATTTTTTTTTCACCTGATACCCACAGCTTGTCAACATTTGGTAACTATGCATCTATAACTGCTTCATTTACAGCAGATAAGCTTGTAGTACCTTAAAGACTAACACATTTCGGAGGACATAAGCTTTCATTTACTGCAGCCTACTTCACCAGATGCATGAAGTGTTATCCTGAGTTGCAAGCGGTTGGGTGGGAGGATTGTAAAAAGTGAGGTCAAAGGGAAATTAAATGGAGAAAAGTACAGACAGTGATAATTACATTCTTAATGGTGGTAATTCATAAAACAGTTCTTGATAAGCGCATAAGCAGAGCTGTGCTGGATAAGGCCAAGTCCCATCTAGTCCTGCATCCTGTTCTCACAGTGGTCAACCAGATGCCTGTGGGAAGCCTGTAAGCAGGACCTGAGTGCAACATACTGCCTCTGATAGTGGAGCCAAATCATAGCTATCATGACTAGTAGCCACTGATAACCTTATCCTCAATGAAACATAGACATCCATGTTGACACAGACATCCTGGCATCATTGCCTATGGTGATCCCCAAATCCATCCCTCATCAACTATTCAACTATTTGTTTTTCCCACAGGACATTCAAATAAGCCTGTATCCTGAGTCTTATAAACTTACCCTTGCCTTGTATTGCTCATCATCAATATCCTTACATCCTTTTGGTTAGAGTGTTGGACTACGACATGGGAGACCACGGTTCGAATCCCCACACAGCCATGAAGCTCACTGGGTGACCTTGGGCCAGTCACTGCCTCTCAGCCTCAGAGGAAAGCAATGGTAAACCACCTCTGCATACTGCTTACCATGAAAACCCTATTCATAGGGTTGCCATAAGTCGGAATCGACTTGAAGGCATTCCATTTCATTTTTTTCCAGTAGTGAGTTTCTCCACTTCAGAATTTCAGCAGCCAATAGCAAGTGTGTGGTATTGCTTTCCAGCTGATTTCCTTAGCATGTTTTTTTCTTTTGCAAATTGAGCTGGACTAGCTTAAAATATTATAAGCTGACATCAAACCTGTCATTAGTTTAGTCATAATAGTTAGAGTATGATATTTTTACACAGCTGTGATCAGTACATATTCTTTCAGTTGTGATGGAAATAGCCAGCAGCTAAGGTTTCCAATGCCAAATTTATGCAATCTGCCCCATCCATGAGATAATGATGTGTATGCATGAGTATGGCACATGGACCAAATTCACCTATAACACTGCTATTAAAAATCTGACTATATAGCGAATAGCTCTGGAGATGTTTTGTAAGTGGGTTTTATTTTTGGACTCAAAAGCTGATATAATTTGTTTTATCTCTTTGTTTATTTAGTAAAGATAATAGAATTTGGGTGTTTACATGTGTAAGTGAAATTTATAGCAAGTGAAATCACAATGCAAAGAGGCATATTGTCTTTGTGATGTCGCTACAAAAATGGAGAGATTATTGCAGATGAATTCTTGGTTCTGGCACTAAGTAATGCAAGCTGTTGCAAAAGCAATCCCCCTCTTTCCCCTTTGGTTCCCTAGCTTAGAATTTAAACAAGCATGATGGCAATCACAAATAAGCTGCCTGTGTAAGGGTTCCACACATGTTCAGTTGCTATAAACACACTTACCATGCAAGTTGGCACATTTGCTTATAGAATTAGCATGCTGGTGACCTAATGTGAGCAGGTGTGCCAGTTGGGCTGCTAAGTCTACAAGTGAATGGGCTGACTCACATGGTGTGTTTTATATGGGATTGCTTGTGCATTCAATGCTCAGGGTAATCTGTTGAGTGCGTGCCAGTAGTTGGCAGAGTCAGAGCCAAAGATGGATGGAGTCATGGACAAATATGTTCTAGAACAGGTGTTGGGAACCTTTGGTCCTCCTGATGTCGCTGAACTACAACTCCCACTATCCCTGACCATTGGCTATGCTCACTAGAGCTGATTGGAGTAATACCAACAAGATTGGATGATACCAACATCTGGAGGGCAAAAGGTTCCCCACCATTGTTCTAGATTAACTAATCTGGAATAAAGTTCACCCTGCTTCAATTTTCACCATTCCTATCTCAAATCAGAATTTCCAATCTTTTGCAGATTTACTCAAAAGTAAGCCCCACTGGGTTTGATAGGGTTACTCTCAAGTATACAGAGTATTGTTTTTAATGCAACAAGACAATACAGCTACTGTCCTGGAAAGCAAGTGAAAGTAATTCAGTGTCAGTGACACATGGCAGAAGCATATCAATTTGTTTTCAGAAAGTTGGGGACAGAAAGTAATTTTCTCAAGCCATGCAACCACATCTAAAAATGCCATCAATTAATTTTTATCCAATAAAATGCTACCCCTCCATTTGTTCTGAAACTACATGGAGAGAAAGAATAAACACTTTTAAAAGCCAGGAAAAATCAGACTGTAATGAACAGGAAGTAAGGAACTCTGATGGAATGGAAGAATGGGGCAACTTCTAGGAGGCATCAAGGTCAGTCTCAGCTATCACCACTCCTCTGTTTGCAAGTGTTTTTAAGTTGCTTTTTAAGTTAACATATCCTTCAGGCAAGAAACTCCTTTTACAAAGTCTTTTTGGGTGTGGGGTGCATGTATGGGGGCACACTCTGACATAGCCAGAATGTGGCTCCTTGTTTACTGGATTTTGGCCGCTAGAGGCAGCTCTCTCATGTGTGGCTCCTTGCCAGGTGGTGCAGGCACCTCCACAGGAAACAGTGCTTTGGATGCCCTGGAAGCACAGTTTACTGCAGAGGCATCTGCTCAATTGTAGGGGAGGATGGCACAGAGAGAGACAGACAGACAGACACCCAGACAGACACCAAGCCAGACACCAAGCACAGGGTGTTAGTGGTGTCTGCCCCTTGCCTGCCTGCTTGAGTGTATGGAGAGGAGAACTGCTCAAAGCTTTAGATACTACATGATTTTTTAAAAAAAGGCAAGGCAGGCATCCCTGGATGCATTTTGGAAGAAGCCTTCAAGTGGTCTGTATGCAAGGCTTACCTGACCTTTTTGTTTCATTTCAGACATGTATTGTTAGTTTTCAATAAAAGGTTTGCTGAAATATGTTGAACTGCTCTTCTTTTTTGTGGTGTAGGACCTCCCTATTCATTCCATGTTATTCCTACCTCTAGTATCAAAGTTTCTATTAAAGAAGTGCCTCATTAACTGAGGTATTACTGTAATAGTTTATTATTTGGTGTGGGAAGGATAGGACATTGTCAGGCCCTCCCTTAGCATGTGCGGGCCCCGGGGCAAAAGCATAGTTGGGGCCCCCCCACATTCTCTCTCTCTCTATATATATATCCTTTCCTCCAGGCAGCGGCGGAGGCTTTGTATTTCGGCTGCTAGGAGCTTGTGGCTGCGGCTCCCTTTTTTGCAGTCTTCGTTGGCGACGGCGGCGGCTTTGTATTTTTCGGCTGCGGCTCCCTTTTTTGCAGCCTTTGTTGTAGACTCGCTTAGTGTTTCTCACTGCAAGGTTTTCTCCTTTCCGGCTCGCTACCGCGGCCGTCAGGAGACTGCCACTGCACCTCTTCCTCCCGGCTTGTTTCTACGCTCCCCTCAGCTCGCTACTGAGGCCGTGAGGAGGACGCGGCTGCTGCTTTTATATGCAGATCGCCAAGCACAGGGCTGCCCCAAAGTGCGGGGCCCGGGGCAACTGCCCCGCTTTCTGGTGCCTAGTGGTGGCTCTGGACGTTGTCTTCCTTTAGAACAGGCCAATTCCAACTTCTTTTTCACACACTTAACAGAGAATCGCCTGTGTGTGCTGTGGTAATTGGCCTTTGTGTGCATGACAACATGTACGCCATTACATATTACACAGGTAGTTAATGCATATGTTTCTATGTATTTGCCTGATTAATGTGATCCTTTAACTAAACAAAAACAGAAAATGGGGGGGGTAATTAAGCAAATCTATCATATGCATGTGCCACCACCATCTTACAAATAGTGGGTAGTGCAAATATGGACCCATGTATCACCACACACAGTTCATGGCTAAATAAGGTATGTGGACTGGCCCTAGGGATGGGGTTCGCTTTCTGATTCCTTTCTGTTTTTCAATTCATCGAATAGGCTGCCAGTTACTATTTGCTATAAAGTGTGTTCCGCTAATTATTGCAATTCCCAGTTCTCCTTTTTTATTTTTTTCTAAAAAATTACGCAATTTTCACCGTTATTCCTTATGCTGCTGTATATTTATATAATGTATACAGCAGCAGCAGGTTGCAAAAATAATTACGTAAATAATTACGTAATTCTCACAGCAGATTTTTTTTGAAAAAATTACTGTGTCACTAACAGCTGCTAACACATGCGAAGAGCCTGTTCAACAATGAGATGAACTTGCAAATTATCCCAGAATTCGATACCAAATCTGATTTTGCGAATATTCTACACCATTGCTAATTAGCCTTTTGATGAAAGGGATTTCTTAGTCAGGTTTAGAATAGAGATAACCATGAAATTACATGCTAGTTTCCCTACAAATGCAAATGAATGAATTAGGATGACAGAAACGAACCAATTTAAGTGAAATGTACATTTTGACTAATCTTGGGCTTTCTGACTCAGTCTGAGATGTAAAGAAACTCTGGTTATTGGTTGCTTTGTCATTTTTTTTTCTAAGAACCTTTTCAATTAAAAAAATGTAAATGCATATTTTGGATTTCTTCAGAAGAGATCTTACTTCTGATAGTATACATTTAAAATTAATTAGTAATTTCTACTTTTGTTTTTGCAATAAGAATCTAAGTATTTTCAGAAAAATTAGGTTCTATTCAACTAATTCCTACTCAAAATAGACCAATTGAAATTAATGAACCTAATGTAGTCATGTCTATTATCTTCAGTGGGTCTACTCTGATTAGAACTTGCATTGAACACTTTTTTCCTGTTTAAAATTTGTGCTCAAGGGCTAAATGGTACTGTAGCTCCACTTGCAACTGTATATCCCATTCTTAATTTACATGAGTTTGATTTTTCAGCTTACCAGTTAGACATGTAATCTCATAGCATCTTTAAAAAATGTGGGGGGAAATCTTTTATAATTTGAGATTGTTGGGGCATTTTTGTTAAGGAATAGGAAATTAATGTGCAGCTGTTGTCGTTCTGTTCTGCAGTTAGTTTTATAGTATAAATTGATAGTTGAGGTTGCTAGTAAGTTTAGAAATGGGAGTTGAAAAAATCTAGTTGTGATACTGTAAAGCAGATGTGGCTAATCTGTGGGCCTCCAGATGTTGTTGGACACTCCCATCATCTTCATCTTGCATGGCCAGTGGTAAGGGATAATGGGAGGTGTACTCCAACAGCATCTTGAAGGTCACTGGTTAGCCACACCTGTAAGGTCGCTCTGGTTGATGATATGAGGAGGGCATTAGATAGGGGAGAATTCACCTTTCTTGTCCTCCTCGATCTCTCAGCGGCTTTTGATACTGTCGACCACAGTATCCTTTTACATCGCCTGGAGGAATCGGGAATAGGAGGCACTGTACTACGGTGGTTCCATTCCTTTCTTTCCGACAGGCATCAACAGGTAGCATTGGGGGAGGAGGTTTCAGACCCTTGGCCTCTCAATTGTGGTGTGCCACAGGGCTCTATCCTCTCTCCCATGCTATTTAATATCTATATGAAGCCGCTGGGGACAATCATCAGGAGATTGGGGCTGCATTGTCACCAATATGCGGATGACACTCAGCTCTATCTCTCGTTTAAATCTTCACAAGAGTCAGCTGTGGAGACCATGTCCAAGTGCCTGGAATCCGTGAGTGGATGGATGGGAAGGAACAGGCTGAAGTTGAATCCTGATAAGACTGAGGTGCTACTCGTGGGAGACAAGGGAAGGTTGGGAGATGTTGACCTGGTGTTCGACGGGGTGAAATTGCCCCTGAAGGACCAGGTCCGCAGCCTTGGGGTTGTTCTTTATTCCAAGCTGTCCATGGAGGCTCAGATTTCGGCAGTGAGCCGGGCAGCTTGGTATCAATTACACCTCATTCGTAGACTGCAGCCCTACCTTCCTGCTCATCAGCTCCCACTGGTGGTACATGCCCTGGTCACCTCTCGTTTGGATTACTGTAATGCGCTCTACGTGGGGTTACCCTTGAAAACAGTCCGGAAATTACAACTTATACAAAATGCTGCGGCTCGACTTCTTACAAACTGTCGCTGCCGGGAACACATCACTCCAGTGTTGTTCGACCTACACTGGCTTCCAGTTATTTTCCGGGCCCAATTCAAGGTGTTGGTATTAACCTTTAAATCCCTATACGGTCTCGGCCCAGTTTACCTGATGGAGCGCCTCCAGCGCCACCAACTATGCCGCCCAACAAGATCAGCCACACAGGACCTTCTCTCAATCCCGCCAACTAAAACAGCTAGGTTGGCGGGGACAAGAGAGAGGGCATTTTCAGTGGTGGCCCCCACTCTCTGGAACTCCCTCCCGTATGACCTTCGGCATGCCCCTTCCCTGAATGTATTCCGCCAAGCTTTGAAGACCTGGCTCTTCAGACAGGCCTTTGGGACTTCCGGGGAGGGTTAAATTTTTACGACGAATAGCCTACTACTCTGTACTGGAATTGTTTTATTGTTTTATTGTTATATTGTATTTTATGATGTATTTTATTATGATGTAATGTATTGTCGTTAAATTGTACGTCGCCTAGAGTGGCCATTGGCCAGATAGGCGACCCACAAATTATTATTATTATTATTATTATTATTATTATTATTATTATTATTATTATTATTATTATTAAGGCCTTCAACCAAAAAAGACTGAGTTTGTGTAATTTATAGCAAATGAACTCACTCGATGTTGCTGAAGCTAAAAGAAGAGGTGTGTGTGGGTGGCATAATTACATACAGTAATACCTTGCATTAATGTACTCAATGGGACTAGAGCGAATACGTAAACCGAAAATGTCCTTAAAGTGAAGCACTACCTTTTAAAACTTTTTTTACCTCTCCTTCATGCGGAGCCTCAAAGCCCCACACTAAAGCCTCTGCTGCTGCGCTGCCGTGCCTCCCAGCTGATCGCGATCACACCTCCCAGCTGATTTGCGGTGGCGCGATTGCGTCTATTTCCACCCACATGCGCTAAAGCCTCTGTTGCTGCGCTGCGTTTCTGGAGAAATACAGGCATATGGAGCATGTACGTTATAGCGAGGCGACGTTAAGTGAAGCGACATTAAGCGGGGTATGCCTGTAATCTGTTAATAACATGATGTGCAAATGTGTGAGCTCGAGATACTGGCTTCCAGAATTGGTAGGCCTGAAGGATATTGGAGGAGCTGGTGAATGATAAAAATATGGTCAAGAGAGATTTTAGTGATTTCAAAAATTCTTTCCTTAGCCTGTCCACATGCAACACCATTGCCATGATGAGGAAGATACTGTATTCTTTCCCTGAGGCATTTGTACAGATTTCATTCCTCATGGGTGAGATAATGGTTCCTTTGCACATACTGAGAAATTACATTGGGTTCTGTCCAATGTTAGTCCTACTCTGAGTTAAATCCACTGAAATTAATGGACATGACAGACTTATTAATTTCAGTAGGTCTATTCTGGGTAAAGTATAGTTGGTACAGCCCACCTTTCCTTATTACTTGAAGTGTTCTGCATCTGAAAGTGGTTCTGTAATAAACTCTGCCTAATATTATACCCTGAAAAATAGTTCCAACAAATCTCCCTTATATTTACAGGAAAAAAAGTCTTAGTATTATTGCTGATAAATGGGTAGCTTAGGTGACATAGTGAAACTATAGTTACTTGAGTGCTTTAAGTACATAACTGTGAATGGCCGAATCCTTTAATCCTAAACAAGAATTAAAGCAAGGACCGATTCAAATAGCTTGTTGGCAGAATGGGTCAAGCAGTGATGCTGCTGTCCTGTATGCTAGTATTTTACTAATAGTATCAAGGTGTAAAGCTATGATCTTAAGTTCTCTTAGAAATGAGTTACATTGACATCAGGGATGCTTTAAACTGTTCAGGAGTGGCTTATAACATGACTTTTGTGGACAGATCAAACAGCTCCTCTGTTCTCTTCCTTGGTATGCAGTTTACTGACTTTTTCAAACATGAACAGCCTATGAAATACCCAGAACAGGTAATCACGTACAAAGTTATGTGAAAAGTATGAAATATATTTATATATTCATTTTAAAGCCAATTTGTTTCTTTGCAACACTAACTTTGCTTCTCACAGATACTTAATTTATCTCACTTGTCTCAGAAACACTTGGCTCCTTCAAAAATGTGAAAGCTAATTCTTGGCCTGAATACTTCATTAGCAACATGAAAATCACCTTTTTGTTCAAAGCCGAAGATAAAGTGCTGTCTGAATGAATCCTGCTTCTCATTAATTTGAGCCTTAGGAAGTAGAATAAAGGTGTGCAAATGAGAGTGCTTTCAAATAATTTCAAATAACTCATAATTACATGTACATAAAACGTATTGACTTTGAACATGCTTTATGGCTCGCATGGGGTGCTCCTTATTCAAGAATGAAACTGAAGATAAGTTCACCTTTAGTGACTGTTGAAATATTTTGGGTCTGGTTTTTCTTAACTTAAATAGTTGCAAATCACAACATTGTAATTTTGAAAGATAGGACAAATACATGGACAGTTTTGTGGAAAGAGCATGGATAGCTAAATGTGTGTGATGTTCAGCTTACTCAGTCCTGGAGGTCACATCACGAGTATAACGTGAGATGGAGTTAAAGCTGCCTTTCATGTTTTACTTGCACATAATTGATGCAGTTTGTATGTCATTCTCATGAATGTAGTACATGCCAAAGTACAATTTGTAGATAGCATTAACTCTATAATATCTGTATTCTGAAAGGGATGCTTCAGTAAATTCTTTTCTCTTTGATAAAAAGTAAAGCTGTGATTCTGGGGATTCTAACAAGAGACCAAGTGCTACACAGAATTATCTAGGAAGATCACATATCATCCACACATAAGGAGGAGGAAGGTAGATGCTTGATAATTTGGTAAATACTACATACTTGCTGTGGGGTGGATGGGAGAGAATAGGTAATAGCACAAAGAAGAAAGACCACTGGGAGGAAAAACTGCCTTTCTACTATTCAGCCATGGCAGTTTTATTTATTTTATTATTTCAATGTATATGCTGCTTTTCTACGTAAATATGCCCAAAGTGGTTCACAACATAACAACAAAAAATACAATTGAAGACATAATTACAATAACAATCTAAATGCTAATTCATTTCCAAACATAATATGACAACCAAAATAAATAATTAATTTTGATAATATGGACGAATATGAAAACATTTTAAATTAATTATAAAATCACCTTTCAATCATTAAAACATATTGGGTGATATCAGTTAACATATATAAAAACCAGAATCAGATATGATAAACATTTCCAGTGCAATTAGATATTAACCATAATATAAGCAGCAGCTGTATATGGAAGCACAAATGAAGTGCACAACATTTCTTTATAGAGGTTAACAGTTAAAGTGCACCAGTTCCTAGCAGCTTGATCATATACTATGAAGTGCAAAAAATTATCTCATTAATCCTTGCATGGAGCCACTCTTCTGTCAACAGTAACAATCATCTTCAGCCTGACCTTCTGCTCAAGGTTTCCATTAAAGCCATCAGATAACCACAGAAACGTAAGAGTGTCTGTATGAAATAAACCCCCCTCTCACACGAGGAAGCCCCATCCAACACCACTTCTTCCCTGGCTCTCATCCACAGAGGGGATCCGTAACTAATGCAACAAAAAGAGTGTCCCTCTGTCCTCCCGCAAGGCACAACCCAAAGAGACAATCTCCTTAGGTGTCTTCCCTCTGGTGCCTCGCAACCGACAGCAGCTCCTCATTTTGTCTCTTACACCAGTAAGAACCTTCCCAAAGAAAGCACCTAAAGACAACTCAGGTGTTTATTTGTTTATTTATTTATTTACTGTTTAGTTTATATCCCACCCTTCCTTCCAGCAGGAGCCCAGGTGTTGCTGGTCAGGAAATCAAGATTTGGTATTGCTTCCCTTCAGTTGCAACTAATGGGCTTCCATATCTTGCAGTCTTTGGGCTTATCAACATAAAGGGAGAGCAAAGTTGTTTGTGAATTCACCTTAGCATCACATAAGAACAGAATATGGTATTAGATTTAGAATTCTGATTATTAGTTTTCTGGAGTCAGTGTGTAAGAAATGAAAGTGATTTCAGTTGCAGCTGACCTGGAGCGTCTGCTATAAAATGTGTTGGGAATTGGCATAGATGCTGCCAGATGCTATTTGCATTGATCTTTGTTGTGTTCCTTTGAATAAACCATCATAGTGCTCAAAAATATGAAGGACTGAAATCCAAATTAAATCCATGGTTGGTGGTTGAGCTAACATGCTCCTGTAACCTTGGTGCTGTGTGCCAAATACAGAAAGTATTTGGATTCTTTGTTCCTTTTGGTTGAGTTCACACATGCACAATTCATCACTCATTGATAACCACATTGAGTGATATCTTTGAAATAGCTATTACAGATTGGACACCACCGACAGAGCTTTCATACCCTTAACATCACCTCAGAATCAGTAATTCCAGTGTAGGCCATCAACATGTTCAGCTGCACGACACAGAGGATTTTAAAGAGTTTTTACAACTGTGTAATTCTCTAAAAAACTTCTTTTTTTAAAAAGTGAAAAATGATGAGCTAGGAGGGAGGCAGTCAAGTAAAGTCTCTTTAAGGGTGTAGAGGGTAGAAATCACTAGCAGAGTCTGGAAACAGCCTTCTTGAGATGAGATAGCCAAAAGTTTTCACTGCTGTATTAGTCTATTTTGGGTTCCAAGTGATTGGTCTTCTGATCTTTTCCTTAACGAGTTAGAAGTTCTATCATTTAGTTACTGGTTTTTCTTTGGTCCCTATCCCTCCAATTGTATTCCTTTCTATAAAATACAGGGATGGGGAGGAAACAAAGATAGCCCTTGTAAGGCATGGCTTTTATCAATTTGCTTTTCAGGAGCAGGCACAATACATTACAATGCAGTATAGCAGATGTGCTATACTGTGTGCTATACATCCAAACCAGAAGTGCTATACTGACATTTTTCCTCCTCCACATACTATTGTGGGGTTCTGAGACAGTGATAAAGAGCTAAGAGTAATGAAATGGAGGTAACACTAAACTTATTTAGCTGCTTTTATGAAGTATCCACCATGTTGAACAGACAGCTTATTTGTGGCAAATTGCATTATAATGTCATATAATTATTAGGAATTTGCTTTTCCCCTTGCTTCTTTCTTTTGAATGTGGGCAAAAATAAAATTCTGAAAGATACTTCTCACATTTTTTCCAGAGTTAAGGTTTGCTCCAATTCTATTCTATTAATGTAATTTTATTGTAGCAAGCTATTTGCTTTAACTTCAGTAGGACTTGTCCAGAGGAAATTATTTCCATCTTGCATTGTTAGGTCATGGCAAGCATGTACTTGACGTTTTGAGAGTTTGTCTTTTGTAAGTTGGGTCAAAGAACTTTCCAACTCATCTTAAAATTCTCCCAGTGTAAAAAGTAGTTTGAGCATTTGACTTGAAATCTTTGTAAAGGAGAATTAGTGTCAGTATATTGTGTTATTTCCTCCCTCACTTCCAATTTTATTTTGTAAAGTGTGTGATCTTAGTACAAAGCTACAATATGACTTGAAGGCTGGACCTACAATTGATGGTTTGCTGAGAGAAGTATGAGTGAACAAGCAGATCATCAAAAAGCATATAATCCAGTCCTTTTTTTGGTGACAGTGCTCACCTGTACTGAGTAGCAGCACCTCTTTTTTTGTTGCCTATAGCAACCATTTTGCACTGGTACCTTTTATCAGGATATGAGTACCAGCACCTCATTTATTATTTTTTTACACACACAAAAAGCACTGGTAACATCCATGTACAGTCATTATCAAGGACATATCTAATGTGCAAGAATATTTTATTTTTATTTATTAATTTATTATATCCCGCTCTTTCATTAAGGTGACCAGGGCGGCAAGCAAAAACACTAAAACACTCTATAACATCTTAAAAACAGACTTTAAAATATATTATAACAAAACATCTTTAAAAATATATTATAACAAAACATCTTAAACATCTTTTAAAAAAACAACTTTAGAAAAATCTTAAAAAGCAATTCTAGCACAGATGCAGACTGGGATAAGGTCTCTAATTAAATGGCTTGTTGAAAGAGGAAGGTCTTCAGTTGGTTCCAGAAAGATAACAGTGGTGATGCCTGTCTAACATTTTAGGGGAGGAAATTCCAAATGATAGGTTGCACAACACTAAAGCTCTTTTTCCTATGTTGTGTGGAACGGACCTCCTGATAACATGGTATCTGCAGGCAGCCATCACCTGCAGAGCACAGTGATCAACTGGGTATATAAAGGGTAAGATGATAGCATGTGATAAGTCCTTCCTGGACTTTACCACTTCAGATTGCAGATCATATACAATTTGAATGTTCTCTGTAAAAAAAAAAAAAAAAAAAGATTTTCCCCAGAGAAAGCCTACTATGTCAAGTCAGACTGTTTTTACGTGATCTTCCTGGCTCACCTTACATGTGCAGGCAGGTTATTGCCACAGGAAAATAGTGAAAGAAGCAGTTTTCTTCTTGCAGATGTGCAGCAGTCTAGGAAAGACTGTTGTGTTTACCATTTTGCACTTCTATAATGGCCCTGAGTGGCTGACTGAATGGCGAAGGGTGAGAGATGCCACTAAGGGGTAACAGGTGACTGAGTAGGTGGGTTGGTGAAAGCCGTGTCTGAGTTTGAGAATCTGCAAGTTTCATTGTGGAGTGAGAGGAGAATCTGACATCATGGGAAGGTATTTTAAAGGATTCAACAACTGGCCTTTCTGATCCCATCATCTGCACAGACTCTCTGAGAATGTTGGCTGGGGAATGCTAAAATGGTTTAAAATATTTTGTCAACGTAGAACTTACTTATCCAGTAAATGTTTTGAAGGTAATTGCCTAAGGGATTGAGTAAATATGGGACTACTCACAGAGGCACACTGATAAATCCCACTCATCATTGGGCATTCATTATGGTTGGGGCAGGTGTGTTCACATAACAGCCCAGCAGGTAGACCCAGCAATATTAGGTTGATAGTATAACTGTTAATACAGGAAGAGAAGGGAACAATTTTTGCATGGATGGAATTCGATAAATACTCCACAATTCATAAAAAAGGGTTCTAATACTGACTTGAGCTACCAAGATAGGGGCTGCAGCTACAATACTGTAGGATTCTCCCACCCATCTAAATAAATCTGGTGTAAGGTTGAGTTCTGTTAATAGTCCTAAATAACTCTCATTATCTCTGGGATCGTTAAGCAAGTCCATAGGCAATTTATTCTTAAGTGAACTGTACTGTAGTTTGCATTTATGTAAAATAAATTGTAAAATAAATTTTACCTTATGGTATAATAATTCTTTTTTTAAAAAAGAAATTGATTTATTTGTAAGCCACATATATTGCTTTTAATAAATGCAGTACCTGCATTTTTATAGGCTCTCTTAATATGAATATGCGAGTGGTAAACGCATACCACTATTATCGATCTGTGATGTAATTGTCCTACAGATGGATAGAGGGGAATGATGTAATCCTTATCAAGTTACTGAAGACATTGACCTTGAAAGAGATCAGATGACTGAACATCATGGCCAATCACTAAGAACAAAACATTTTTCTTATAAGCTGAAATGCCCTTATAGTGATAACAGATAATGGAAGAATGAATTTCAGGCAATTTAATCAACATTCAAAAGATATATTTCCTAATGAGCAAGGTAGCATTTGGATTGTTGGAGAGCTAGTATTTTACCTTCTTTAGTTTTACTTTTGATGTTCTATGTCACATATGTAAAATCCCACCCTTTATTCCAAATGATAATTTCAGAGCTGGTTATTATTTCTAGTTTCTTGTTTATAATAATCATAGATTGGAATTGCCTTGTGCAAACTCACCAATACAATTAGGTCCTTTTTATGCTTTAAAAATCTTCCTGTTAGCTCAGCATGATAGAAGGTGGGATATAAATGTAACAAACAAACAAATAAATAGTTAACATGTGTTAAGATGTAAATACTTCATATTAATGCAACATACACCACCAGAAGGAGGTATATGAAAACTGCCGCCCTGGACTCCTACTGGGAGGAAGGGCAGGATATAAATCTAATAAACAAACAAATAAATAATAACACTGTGACATTGTTTTTCCTATATTCACTGGTAAAGGAGTGAATCACAGAAATCATAATTCCACCTAGTGCACTATAGTAAGTGTATCACTGATAGTTTACCACCAGTGACACCCTGAAGCATTAATTTTGGAAGATAGTGTTCTTCACAGGAATGTATGTGGTATAACACCAGTGGTTTGAGTTGTGTAACTAATGCTCTAGCCTCCCTGCTGGGGTAGCATAGGACTCTCCAATGCATGAGAATTACAGCAAACTGTTGTAGTTCTTGGTGATGTATGTGGTACAGCCAGGAATTAGCAATATTAATGGAAACTACCAGTGTGATTGTTTCAGACATTAAGCATGCAATAAAAGAGAGGCATCAAAAACAGGGATGATCACTTGATGTTATAACTTTTGCCAAAGGTGGTTATGTATATACTTTCTGTGCTTTTAATTATTAATTGACAGGAGGAGAATGCTTTCTGCCTTCCTGGGGCTTTATTTGGTATTTTGTTTGCTATTCTATCTGCTGTTGTACTGTTGACTTGCAGTGTTTACAGTTTATGCTGTAATTTTTGAAATGTAGTTATTAAATTTTGAGCCATCTTGAATATTCATAGGAATTATAAAGCAGGATATAAATTACCCAAATAAATATATATATAAAGTAGTAGAGATTCCATAAGCAAGTAAATACAAGATGGGATTTTGCTTCGTAATGGACAACCTAAAAAATACTGAAGAAAATGAATTATCTTCTTCCTGCAGGTCAGGAAAGCAGATGCTATACAGATACATTTGAAAACAAAATACAGTAGGGCCCCATTCATACGGTGGGTTACGTTCCAGACCCCCGCTTAAAAATGAAAATTGCCGGAAAGTGGGACATAGCCCGAAGTCTGCTGCTGCTCCATAACAATTAGCTGTACAGTACAGGTGATGGCTGTCAGCTGGAGTGCGGGGAGCTCCAGCCGCTTGGCAGTGCTTGGGCCCTGAAGCTTCCTGTGCTACAGCTGATCGCCCCATTGGCGCCGTATTAGCAGAACGCCAAAAAGCGGGGCCCTACTGTAGAGCATTCTAAGGATTGTTCAGGCTGACATGGTGAATAAATAGATAGATTTTTCCTCAATGAAATACCTGCAGACCTCTCTAGAGGAGTTACAAATCATCCAGCTGTGTGATGAACAAAGATTAGAAGGTCCAAGTTAACTTTTAAAGAGTTTATCCTACTGAAAGAGGAAGTCCACAAATGGATTGCCCTTCTATATGGCTCCTCTGTACACAAAATGGGCAGTGGCGGGGGGGGGAACCTGCCATGTCTGTGTTTGTGTGGGTCTGTGAGTACATACTGTCAACATTGATGTTGCTAATTATCTGCTTGACAAGAGCTGTGTTTGGACAGAGGAAGGGACTGCAGGCACATCCTTCCCTAGTCATAAGGAACAGGCGAATTCTGTTAAAGTTGAGAGTACTGAGCATCTGCTTGGTAGAGTAGAATCTTGCACACTGCAGCTTGTACTATGTGAGGCTCTCTGGCTGGAAGCCCACAGGTAACTAAAGAGATACTGTGTGTTTTTGAATCTCTAATACTAACTGGTTCCTGGCCTAGCCCCGTAGTTCATTTTATACTTGCCTCCTAGGCTTCTGTTTATAAGTGCAGCTTCCCCATTCAATTTTGCCACATGATAGATAGGTCTGAGTGGCTCTTAGAAGATATTGGGAAGCTGTAATAATTAGAATAGGAATTTGAGAATTTTGTCTCAAGATATGAACAGGGTGGTTCACGACAGATGCTATTGGAGGTGGCTGATTCATAGGGTCGCCATAAGTTGTAATTGACTTGAAGGCACATAACAGCAACAACAACAATTTTGGATTAAAATATGTTTTGGATGAGGTAGTCAGTAATATATAAATATGAGTGTAAAGGAAGCAGGCAAAATCCTCGCCTTTCAAAAGTTTTTATCCCATCAGAGGAGTAGTTTTGGCATGGTTTCAGTGAAATTAAAGGAAGGGATTTACAGGTTTTGTATTAATATTTTCAAAAAAGGTTTACTCCAGGGTGTTTAGAATAAAATTTGTTAGAGAAATCTGTTTGTATGCATCACAGATTTTTTCAAAATTTCCTCTCTCTCTCTCTCTCTCTCTCTCTCCCTCTCTCTCCCTCTCCCTCTCCCTCTCCCCCCCTCCCTCCCTCCCTCCCTCCCTCCCTCCCTCCCTCCCCTGTTTCTGAAGAAATAAAGAAAAAAGATACCATTTTAACATTCCTCCATGTCATGTTCTGAACAGGTTGATGTGAAGATTTGAAAAAAAAGTGTCACAACCTATCAGTTTATTTCTTTGAGATCCATTAGCGATCATATTCTTTTATGTGAAGATGGGAAATGCCATTGAATTGAAACAGAAAAAAATAATCATAGTTATGGCATTTTAGAAAAGGCTGGCATGCCTCCATGCTGGAATAAATCTTGACATCTACCATGTTTCTGCAGTGCCAGTTTGCCTGGTCACTTGGGGACATGTGCACCCATGATTGTGTGAAAGTACCATATGAACTAACAACACATGCCTTGCAGTGATTTCTATTACTGCAACAATAGTTTTGGTGACAATGGAAATTGCTGTAAAGTACTTTGTAAAATACTGCTGGTTCACATGTGATCATGCTCCCCAGGGGTGGGGAAATGTTGCAAATGACTACGTGAGCCAGTTTTACAACCAGAAGGGGTAGAAACTTCACTTTGTTTTAATGATTTCACTTGGACCGAAATAGTTGAAGCCTCTGGAACGAATGGTTTATGTCCCACCCACCCACCCACCCCGACCACTTGAAAATTGCAGATGATCTTGGTGGACCACTTAATGATTTTTCTATCAGGTGGAGCAATTGTAATATGCTGTGCTAGATGCTGTATGATTTTTAATTGTAGTTTTATTGCTTTTTATTGCTTATATTATATTTTTTATATTACAATATGTATTCTATAGAATTCAAATGGTAATAACACAAAATACAATATATAATAAAAATACAATTAAAATCAGTATGAATATTTAATAAAGACATGTCACGGACAATCTGAATGGAGCTTGCAGACTACTAGTGGTCCATGGACCACAGTTTGGGAACTACCAATCTAGATTACAGCCTACTGCTTCTGACACTTGTTTTGTTCACACGGTGTGGTATCTTAAGAATACTGCACTTTTTATCTTTAATTTAGTGATTTTGCACCCAACAACTTTATATTTGGATAGTGACATGCTATTTATTATTTTTGGTGCAAAATTTGGGCTTTCTTGAGATTAGGTTAGATTAGATTTAATTTTTATACCTTGCTTTTCTATTACAGAAGTACTCAGAGTAGTTTACAGGAAAGAACAAAAATACAATATAAAACAATATAAAAGACTGACTACAATATAAAATATAAAGTACAGTATAAGATATTAAAATTACATATTGAATACAATAAAGACAGGAATACAATAATAACAATACAAATAATACAATAAAATTTATATTCCAGTTGCTGTTCCTCTTGCTATCTTTAGCGGAACAGAGAATCCAGGACTACATTCCAGATCCCCCACAAGACCTACCCCAAATGCTGTCCTCCCCCTAGTATTCACCCAAAGACAGCCAAGGCACTAGTGTTAAATGAGTCTGCTCCACTATATTTTTATCTTCTCGTTTTTATCAGTATTCCCCTGGGGGGTTAGGGGCATCCCTGTTAAGATACCCATGGGTGGAGGGAGGCATGATACTAAAGATTGGTGTAGCCCAGCCTTTCCCAACTAGTGGGCCACCAGATGTTGTTGGATCACAATTCCCATCTTTCCTGTCCATTGGCAATGCTGGCTGAGGCTGATGGGAGTTGTGGTCCAACAACATCTGGTGGCCCACTAGTTGGGAAAGGCTGGTGTAGCCAGTCAAGAGAAAGAGTAGAAACACAGCTGAAACCTATCCCCTTTTCTGGTCTTTCACCCAACCAACAAGATCTGAGTTGCCCTGTCAACCGGTGTATAAGCTGGGAGGAGTTGATCTGACACAGCTCTGTCTGCCTGGGTATTCAATTCAGCAGCAACATGGGCTGGAAGGTTGTGGAGTTGCTATCATCTAGAAGGATTCCATCTTCTTCACCAGGAGACCAGTATGCTTGAGGGCAGGATTTGAAGACTCTTCTGCAGCAGTAGTGCCCACCCCACTGGCCGTCGTTCTCCCCATTGTAGCATGCTGAGGCCTTGGGTGTGGTTCTGGAGAATTTCAAAATTCACCTTGGGAAGACCAGTTTAGTATTTCATGGCTGCCATGACAGTCATAGGGCAGTCTCAGAATATCATTGGCCTGGTACATTTATTTATTTATTTATTATTTGATTTATATCCCATCCTTTCCCACAAGGAGCCCAGGGCAACATTCTGTGGAACACATAGGATCTGGTCTTTTCAACAAAGCAGATGGGTCTGGAATTTTGTGTGTGATGTGTGGCATTCTTTAACCCCATTGTCATGGATAAACTGTTTCCTAGTGAGCTTCAGATTGACAGTGGTTATTCCCCTCTGCAGCAATGAGGGCCCCTTTAAGTTGGTTTGCCATTGTAGACTTTTGGGATCTGATGGATTCTTGAATGCTCTAGTGGAGCCTTCCGGTTGACTTGGCTGACACTCCTTTTGAAGCCCCAGTCTTACTATGGAATAGTGAAATGGAATTGGTATTTAACAAGATCACTCCAAGCACCATCTCTTATGGGATGGAATCATGTAATCCTTGATTTTTCCATCAGTTACAGGCTATGAAACAGGCAGGACAATGGCTAAAATGGAAGTAGTCAATTGTCATAGAGACTATGACCAAACATAAGTAAAAGCACATCCTCATGCCAACTTTGTAGCAGTGAGGGCAGCAAAACATTCTCATTTCTCCACTACCATTGCATTGTGAAATAGCCATCCAACAGAGCTTTTTTGAGTGGTGAAGGGGTTATTGAAATCAGACCTAGATGAGAAGTAGCTAGAACTCTTGAAAGCCTGCTGTAACAAATTTGCAAGGCATTTTGAGGGTAAAGTCACTCATATTTGCACTGAACTTGATGCAAAAGATGATAAACTTCATGTTGAGATGTCTAGAACAGTCTAGTAGTGTCGAGTGAGACTAGTTTCAGGTAAAGTGGCCTGAGAATGTAGACACAGTGCTTGGCGTGATTTGGCTAGCCACTTCTAGAGATTCTTCCTGATCTCTCAGTGCCTTTCAATACCATTGGCTCCTGCAGTTATGCTTAATACAATTGTTCCTGGACCAGGGATAGTCTTCGTATAGTGACCTGTGGTCTAGTAACTTCCTAATTAGATTACTATAATGCATTGTAGGAGGGTGCTACCCTTGAAAACGACTTGGAAGCTTCAATTAGTAGAGAGTGTGACTGCCAGAATGTTAATTAATTCAGCTAGATGGAATTGTATTACACCAATTCCAAAAGATTTGCATTGGCCATGTATTCACCTCTGAGACCAATTCAGGGTGGTGATGCTTACCCTTAAAGCCCTGCGTAGCTTGCAACCCAGATACCTCAAGGAATACCACTCTCTATACCAGCCTGCCCATGCGTTAAAATCTTTGGAAGGGGTTCTTCTCTGTGTCCAGTTGTCAGGGATATACGTTATGTGGAGTTGCAACAGAGGGCCTTTTCTATGGTGAAACCTCATCTGAAGAATGTCCCTTTCCATTGCATTGCAGCTAGCTTTGACATTATCATTTTGGTGTCAGGTCAGGACTTATTTATTTGCCCATTTTAAGGCCTTTGCTGTTTGACCCACACTGTTGGTGCTGTTTTGTTTTTAGTTGCCTCTATATATTCTGATATTGGGAAGCTTAGCCCATTTGTTGATGATTACCATGGTCACTGGGCACAGTGATGGCTAAGCATGAATTAACTCATGTATTTATATGTATATATATAATATTTTCTCAGGGACATGAACTGCTCTGAAGAGGGACAATGCTTGAACCTCTTAAATAGAGTTTCTGTTATTTATATCAGTTCATAACTCTTAGTATAGGGCCTGCTGCAATAAGCTTATTGGTGTAAACCTGTAGCTCAATGGTAGAGCATCTGCTTTGCACACAGAAGGTCCCATGTTCAACTTCTGACTTCTTTAAGTATGGCTTGGAATGTTCCTCATCTGAAACTCTGGAGAGCAGCTGCTGGTCAGTGTAGAAAATACACAGCTAGGTGGACCAGTGGTCTCACTTGGTAAAAGTCAGCTTTCTATGTCCTGCTATCCCTAAGAGCACATATAAAGATAATAACCTTGCTTGCTACAACTACTTCTTGTAATTTGAGAATTTGTTGAAGAGTGGTGCCAAAAGATCTATAATAAATACTTAGCATTGTATAAAATTATCCCTTTGCTGAACTACATTGACCTAATAAGTCTGGCCTTGCTTCTAGGCCCATGATGGGAAGCCAACTATCTGACAATAATATATTTGTCTTTGTATGCAGAAAGCAATCAACACTTCCTCATAATCTTCTCCAGCAGGGCATGATTGATATTTTTAAGCATACCCTCTCTATTTTCTGAATAATCTGTATAAACAATTCTTATTTTTTTCTGCATTAAAAGTTCTGTCAGTGTAGTATTAATTGGCATAATTTATGCTGTCTTTTATGTTCTTGTCAAAATAACTTCAAGCAGTGTTGAAGTTTGTGCAATTCATCTTCCACCGTTACTTATTAACCTTTATTTCTGCTTACCTTTGAAGTTAGGAACCCAAGAACATTAGTTTGCAAAGCAGTTCTTAAAGTTCATCATGCCAACAACAGCCAACCAGATATCTATGGAAATTCACAAGCAGAACATGAATTCAGAAGCTTTTGTCTGCTGTTCATCCCTGACATATTTGGAATTGTAGTATTCAGAGGTTTGCTGTCTCTGAACAAAAAACATGTACTCCAATACACACGTACCTGGGAGTAAGTCCCGTTAAACCCAATGGAACCTACTTCTGAGTAGACATGTATTGGATTGCAGGTTAGTCCTTGTATTATAGGCATCTAATTTTACTTGCCTTAACCAGATGCATCTTTGTACTATAAAGGGCCATATTTTTTCTTTCCACCCCACTCCCACCCTGGAAATTAGTATAGCTTCAAGGCTTCAACCAGTCCTTATCTGGCGTAATTAGTGCAATCCTATACCCAGTTTGATTTATCTGGGAGTAAGCTCCATTAAACGTAAAGAGACTTACTTCAGAATATACAAATTGTACTGTAAGTTAACTATACAATTATTTTTAACAAGTGCCTGGAGAAGCGCCTGTTTGGAACTCTTTGCATTTGCCATGGAGAGGGGGATTTTTTAATTCGCACAGAACTTCCAGGGAATACTTTCCTCAGAAGATGAAGATGCATCCTGGTTGTTAGGGTGACAGGAAGGGCAGGAAAGAAAACTGGAAGCAGCAGCTGTTTAGAACCCTGGCTGCTTGCTGCTGTAACTTCTGCCTGCCCCTCACTCACCCTGAAGCTGCGGCTGTGAGGAGGCTTTTGGCTCTGCTCCTTGCTTTCTCAGCAGCCCTTCTATTTCTGGGTGGCTAGTGAGCAGCGGCAGCTAACTAGCAGTGGTAGTCTCTCATCTGTCTGCTGGTAAGAGAAGGGAGGAGAGCGGAGGGCCAACCACGCACAAACTCTCTCACACTCTCAGCCAACAAGCATAGTCTCTCTCACTCAACCACCTCCTGGGCCCTGCCCTGCCACAAAGCAAACATTTTCCCCTGGGATGCAAAAACGTAAGGTAGCCAGGGAGGGCTACTCCCTTGCACCAATTGCAAATACAGCACTCACTCACTCACTCACTCACTCACTCACTCACCCACCCCCCACACACAATCCCTCACGTCACAGTTCTTCATGTCCATTCTGCTGCTGCCTCCTTGCCCTCCAGCTCCTTTCTCCCTCCACTCCATCCTTCTCCACCACCATCCATTTTTTTTACCAATTGTTTCCTCCACTCCACCCCCTTCCACTCTCCACCTCCTCCCTTGTCATCTCCTAAACACCCATAGAACACCAGGGAAGAGTGATGCTGTCCAGAAGCATGTGATTTCATCCATGAATCAGAGGAGTAGAATGCTTTCCGTGCTCCCCCCACCCCAGTAATGCCCAAAAGCAGTGCTGGAAACATTGCAATTACAGCTCAAAAGCAATAAAATTACTCCTTATTTTATTATGATCAAAATGTAAAGAAATTATCCACTCATTCCTAAAAAAAAGTAATGTTATAAGTAATTTGTTTTTCCTAATGAATTACTTCCAAGCTCTGGGGATGTCAAACCCAGAGGCCCAAGCCTGTCACATACCTTGTCCAGTCATGGGACCACTAACTTACAAGTATGGGCAAGAAAAAATACAGTCACAACTTCCACCACACACACACACACACACACACACACACACACACACACACACACACACACACACACACACACACACACACACACACACACACACACACACACACACACACACACACACACACACACACACACACACACACACACACACACACACACACACACACACACACACACACACAAAATCTTTGCCTTTGTCCCAACCCCAAAGGGACAATCCTCTTTGGGGTTGGCTTGTCACTGGCAGCCTGTGGTGCTACCTTGGGTGTTCTCATAAAGTCCTTGGGGCTTAGCTTGTGCATGCACTCCTGTCCCAGCTTTTAAACATCGCATGTTCAGGAAAAAACCTGAACTCATCTGTCTAGCAATATGTTTCTACCCTCTTCTGCATTCTTCTGCTGAATCCTCAGAACAGTGGTTTTCCTGTCAAACATCTTACCATATACAGAACTCTGTTAAAATTTCGTGCCAAAATAGGCTAGTGTGATACAGCATTTCAGTTCATGTTAATGTGAAAATCACAACTGTTTTTGCATGACAATTGACATGAAGCATCTATGTTTTAATGTTGAGAATAACACCCATTGTTGCCATCGCTGATAGAGCTCAAGTAGCTTAAAACCTTTAAGTGAAAAATTCTTTCTAAATAATGTCATGTTCAAAATGTAGCTTTCTGTTATAACAGAAAGCTTGGTTCATACATTCTTCATTGATAAGAATAGCCGTTTGAAATATTTTGCATGGAAACTAAAGCAGGAAGAGATTTCCGTATATGTCAGCCAAATAATCTTGAGGTCTTTTGATAAAATTCTGTTAATATTAAATAACAGTTCATTCTCAGATTTGACAGGAAGTTTAGCTGTTGAGTGAAGATAAACTTGCTGCATGACATTGACATATTTTTTTCTCATGCCCACCAATATAACTCTTGCTAGCCTTTACTTTGGGACATCCAGATTTTGAAATGCCGAATAGTGTAGTGATAACATAATGAATTAGTTATAATTTCACAATAATGGTTAGCAAGACAAATAATGTAGTTTTTGTTGGAAGCCGAACTATCCTGGAATGAAAGCAGCACTGCATGCAAAGAATACTGGGCAGAACAGAAATCAATGCCGTCTTACATCCCTACCTATAACAAAGATGGGTCTTTTGGTTTCTTTCCTCCTCTAGGCTCTCCTCTCTATTTCTGTAATAATAACTGAGTATATAGACCAAGCAAGGAGTGAGTTAGCCAGTCCTTTATTTTCTGTATGTTTCTCTAGTGGAATTTTAAGTTGTTTAGTTGTTTCTAATTAATTATGTTATCACTACATTATTCCATACCATTCATTTCAGTGAAAAGAAAACAATGCAAATTGGGGAGAAAAAATGGCATCAATAATGTATCTTTATGTAACATTTATGGACTGAAAACAACAACAGCAAATACTGTATTTGAGGGATTGACTTCCGTTCCACACATGGGATGAATAAGTGAAAATTGGCAGGTTCTGCTCCATTTTCGTCAGAATTCTCCAACATCCCTAGCTACAAGAGAAGCGAATGGACCCAGAAGTGGAAAAGGTTACATGTAAAGTAGTAGTTTTTCCTTCTCATGAAAATGAGAGGTAGGGAAGGAATGGAGAGAATTAAGAAAGTTGAGATGCAGTAGTTATATGTCCTGTTGTAGATGGAAGTGGGAAAGGGAAATGGTTGGATTTCTTCACAGTAACCTAAAGATGCGCTACTCACAATGGGCTATGACTCACCATGAAGCAGGTCTCCCTTTTATTTTATTTTTTTTAGCCTGGGTTCATTAGAATCCTTTTTATCTAGTTAAAAATAGAAAAATTATTTCCTTAAAGAAGACATGGCTGAGTGCCTCCTACAATGGCATCCTCACAGTTTCCGAAGCTAAACAGTGAACCTGGTTTAGAAACAAGGAACACAAGGGAAACAGAGGCAAGGAAAGGGGTCTAGTAGAGTTTAAGCAAGAGATGGAGAGGAGCCAGCTCTCATGGCTTTCATGGGGTTACTGCATCTTTAAAAAAAAAAGCAGTGTGGAGCAAGTTCCTGGGATAATTCCAAAAGGCTGAACAGGTTGGGAATGCATTGTGCACCCAGTTACAGGAAAAACAATTTTTACAACCTCAGCTTGAATCTGAAAGAGCTTTTTCATAAAGGTCTGGAATTTGGACCTGAATGTCATTACATAACAAGAGACATAGGTGAGACAGGCTGTGTCATGCCAATTAAGTGTCATGCCACAGGATAAAATGCCACCTGTGTGCCCATTCATTCTATTTTTAGCAAGGCAGTGTTGGCTGAAAATAGGGTCAGGCTTGGACCTCTCAGGAAATGCAAAAAGAATACTTTGGTTTAATTAAGGTGGGATACGCTTACCAGTTAGGAAGTATTGACTAACAAGGGAAAGGTAATGACCAAATTATAAGTGTTCTTTGTATTTGATATGATACCAGATCCCATAGTTAATTGGGGTAAGATGCATATTCCTGCTTGTGGTGGCGTGTGCTGGCTCTATCGGCATACTGACACTTTGCTCAGAGCAAAGACAAATCACACACACACAGTCTTAAGGCATGTGAATGTGCAGTGTTCCAGCTGAACGGTGCTGCTCAGTAATAGAATTTAGTGGTGGCAAAGCCAAAATTTCCATTAGTGTAGCTGTAGGTTGGAGCAGATATTTTGGGACAAAATAGTGCCTGTTATATTTGATATAGTGGGGTGGAATGCTGCCAGATCTCCACTGCTCTGTATGTTGTACCAAGAATGGCATATTAGAGAAATATGTGAACTTGGTATTTAGCTTAATTACTATAGCTAGAATTGCATTTACAAGCACTGAAAGAATTCTAGCATTTTTGGTGTAGATCAATGACCTGACTTGGGAAGCAGTTTTTATGATTACCCTTACTTCTTCTGACTCAAAGATGGTAGGATTAGAAGAAATGCTTTTCAAACCAGTTAACAGTTATTGGAGACTGTTTTCTTACTTGCTACTCATGTGAGCAATTATAAGTTGATTTAATTGCATTGGTGTAATAGCAGTACAGAATTTATAGGCAAGTCTGCTAGTACTATATATGTCTAATGCCTTATTTCTAATTTTATCTGTGTGGTTACTTTTTATACACTTGATAATATTTACACTAAAATAAAACAAAATTTGGTCATATCTCTATTGAGTAATTGTTTTGCACTTCACTGATATATCTTACTAAAACAAAGCTGTGCAGCTGGAAATCAGCAAATAGAGGCCCCGGTGTCCAATCTGCCCCCATGAGGAATCCTAGGCAGGCAGAATTTGAACTTCTTGAACTGGATCAACAGCATATTTCAGGCCTAATGCCAAAATATGCCTTCCTTCTCCTTTCTGTTTTGTCCCCCATGTTATTCAACATCTACATGAAACCGCTGGGAGAGGTTGTCTGGGGTTTTGGGGTTCGGTGCCATCAGTATGCTGATGACACTCAACTCTATTTCTCTTTTCCACCTGAAGCCAAGGAAGCCGTACAGGCCGTAAACCAGTGTCTGGCATCAGTGATGGACTGGATGAGGGCAAACAAGTTGAGATTAAATCCTGACAAAACAGAGGTACTCCTGGTCAGTTGGTGGGCAGATCAGGGAATAGGGATTCAACCGGTGCTGGATGGGGTCGCACTCCCCCTGAAGTCTCAGGTTCGCAGTTTGGGTGTACTCCTGGACTCAGCTTTGAATTTGGAGGCCCAGATTGCTGCTGTATCCAGGAGCGCATTTGCCCAATTAAAACTGGTGCGCCAGCTGCGCCCGTTCCTGGAGCTACCTGATCTGACTAGGGTGATGCATGCCTTGGTTACATCCCGCTTAGACTACTGTAACACGCTCTACGTGGGGCTGCCTTTGAAGACTGTTCGGAAACTTAAATTGGTACAAAGAGCTGCAGCCAGAGTGCTAACCGGGGCTGGTTACAGGGACCATACAACTCCCCTGTTACAACAGCTCCACTGGCTGCCAATTTGTTTCCGGTCACAATTCAAAGTGCTGGTTTTGACCTACAAAGCCCTATACGGCTCAGGTCCAGACTATTTGACAGATCGTATCTCCCTATATGAACCTGTCCGGGATTTGAGATCTTCAGGTGAGGCCCTTCTTGTGTTCCCCACACCTTCGCAAGCACATATGATGCGGACATGAGATAGGGCCTTTTCGGTGGCCGCCCCTAGGCTGTGGAACTCCCTTCCGAGTGAGGTGCGGTCAGCTCCCTCCTTGCCGTCTTTCCGGTGACAAGTAAAGACTGTTTTATTTCAACGGGCATTTGGGATAGAGAACGACTAGGATTAAGTGTCATAGGTTTGGTGATTACATTATATGATTTTATTATTTTAAATTGTCCGCTGTTTTTAACCTATATTTTATGGTTTTAATTTTTCTCATAGTTAGTTCTTTTTTAATAATATACTCTGTATGTTTTAATGGTGTTGTTTTTAGTTGTAAGCCGCTCTGAGTCCTATTGGAAAAAGGGCGGGGTAGAAATAAAGTTTATTATTATTATTATATTATTCTGTCTTCCTGCATGCAGGTTCTCTCTCCATTTCCTAGATTTTGCTAGCTGTAGTTTGCCTTAGTGTCCAGATTGGCATATTTATCAATAGCACTAACCTCCAAAATGCAGTTTGGAAACTCACCTCATACCATGCTTTCAAACTGTGGTTTGGAGACCAAGAGCTCATCCACACGGTGATTTAGTGTGTGTCTGGTGCTACGTGCATCCCTTTGTAATTTGCATGGTTCACACGATGTTGCAGGCAAGCAGAAGCTAAAACGCAGTTTTTCCCTTTCAATCTGTATCAGCCCAATTCCATTATAATGTGAAAAGGAAAGGAAAAACCATCTCAGCTTTGCTGCACTCCTCTGTGTAGGTACTTTGCTTCGGGTTTTTTTAGTGGGCAGGCTCTTTTAAGCCTCATCCTCTGTTCCCTCCCTCTCTGCCCCCAGCAGAAGCTGCTGCACCTGCTGCCTGCTTTGCCTTTCACTCACTCCCCCCTCTAATCAGTTTCATATAGTTTTGTGTCAATTGCACTGGAAGCTGGGAGAGGCTTGCAATTGACAAGAAACAATTGACAAAGAAACCCTCCCCTTCTCCATTAGCAGTATTGATACTCCAGAGGGAGTAAACATGTAAAAATGAGGGGTGGGGCCACAAGGAAATAACTATACTAAACCTTTCAGAGGAATGCCTACTTGTCTGAAAGGAAAACTGCGGATTGGAAGCTACCATTGAGCAAGAAGTGTGGACCTTGAAAAGCTATTGCGATGGTAAAAGCAGCTTCTTTAGTACGAAGTTAGGCTCCCATGTGGATAAACCCCAAGTGTAACCGTAGTTTGTCTGATTGGATAACATGGCAAGGACGTTTGGCAAACCCTAGGAAATGTGAGAGGGAACCTACATGCAAGAGGTGAAGGAGTACACCCGCTTGCAGGGGGGATTTCTGATTGCCAAACTGTGCTTTGTTATTGCATCTGAATTTAGCCATCATCTATCTATATGTGAGAGTAACTATTTTCGCTCAACGCTTACAACTGCCAGTGAGTTGCCTAAGATTGTGTTTCTGATCTTGGACAATTCTATTCCCTTGTCATCAAGCAACTAGTTAGAAAGGGGGCTTGTAGTACAAGTCCTTCTGATAATTCAGTTTCAGAATTGTGGTCTAGATGTTTTCAGATAACGTTGCTGCTGAACTAGGCACAGGCAACCTCTGCATTGTTAGAAGTGAGACTGCCAACCAATGTGTGTTAAGTATTTGTGCTCTTTGGGTTTTCTAGAGGTACATTTATTATTGCCAGTTGGTCAAACCAGAGGTGCATTTGTCTTTTTTTCCTTTTTATTTCTGATGTACTTATATTGCTTATATGTACTGATGTGGCAACAGCTTTACTTCTATTATTGTCTGCATAATTAGTTTCATGGTTTAAATAGTCTCCTTTTTTCCTTTTTCATGTGTTGCAGCATTCTTATCCTTTGAATAAAGATGTGTGGAGGAAGCTGCTTTTGTAAGGTTGCCCAAGCCAGTGTGTTGTGCTTTTACTTGTCTTAAGGGCCTTTCAAGGGATGGTCTTTTATGATATAACATTATTACCATTTTGCTCTACCTGTGGTGAATGTCGTAGTACTGTTAAAACTCAGCTTTGATTGTGTGATAAAAGTCAAGGTGTGAAACTAAAGTACCAGGACAAGGCCAGCCTAAGACATTTTGATACTTAAGGTGAGAAATCCAAATAGTGAGTGCGTCCTGACACTCTGCCATGCAAAAATAACAGTTTAATTGTGCTGGCCTGTGCACGTTTATTTGAAAGTAAATGTACTACGTTCAGTGGGCCTTATCCTCATGTAAAATGCAGAGAACTACAGTCAGTTTACCATCCATGAATACAACGAGAGCAGAAGGGAACAATAGACAATTCTCACAGTGGAGATAGGAAAACAGTGGGGTTCCTCAAGGATCTGTATTGCAACAAGTGTTATAATGTTTACTTTCTTCATCAATTTGTAATTAGGGATGAGCTGGCAGATCTGATCTAATTGTGGCCAGCACTTCATGAGCCACATTTGACAGGTAATTGGGGCTTCCTTCCTGTTAATCACCTGACTTCACTTGATGTCAGGTGGATCTGACCTAATCTCAGCAGCATGGCTTGCTTTTGGCACCAAATTTTAGTATTTTTCCACTTAATTTTTATTTATTTTAAAATAGACAAATACAAATGGGAACACTTATCAAAAGAGTGCATCAAGTCCAAGAGCATTAAATCATTACTTTCCATCTTTGGAAGGATACCAATGAAAATGGATAACATGCTTCGTAGGTAAGTATATATTGAAGGAAAAAAGCATTGCTAAGGAGCAAATTACAAAGTGAAAAAATTACAAATCCTAAAAGCTAATATAAAGGGGTTGCTCCTTTGCAGCTGTGGCTGTGTTTGCCCCACAGCTAACATTACATGATATCAGGTGAAGAATGGAGCAGGGGTGACTGGGGAAAAACATCCTTGCGGGCCAAAGATTCCCCATCCATGTTGCACATACAGTTCAGGTAGCCTATCTCGAAAAGGGTATGGAATTGCTGGGAAGAATAATTAGGGGCTTGGAACACCTGCTCTACTAAGGCTGCATCATTTGGGACTTTAGAAAAATGATAATTAACAGAGGAATGATGGAGGTTTATAAAATGATATGGAGAAAGTGGAGGGAGGGAGAATATTTTCTTTCTTTCTCCCCATCCACTTTTTCATAATACTAAGACTTGGAGTTATCTAGTGAAATTGATTGGCACTCGATTCAGAACAAAGTAAATCTTCACACAACAAATAATTTATGGAATTCACTGCCATGAGATGGTAATGGCCACTACATTGGATGCTTTAAAAGGGCTATATAGAGTCTTGATGTTTGGAGGCATCTTAATACCAGCTGCTGGGAAGCAACAAAAGGAGAAAGCACTTGCCTTCATGCCCTGATTGAGGGCTCTCTGGAGGTACCTGATTGGCTACTGTGATAAGCAAGATACTGGGCTATATGGGTCTTTGGTCTTATCCAGCATTGTTGTTCGTACATTTGCATTTTATCGTAGACCAGTCTCTATCTCTTGGCCTAACCTAAAGCACATCAGATGCCTTTGTCGCCAATCTCCCAAACTATGGTTTGGAACCTTATCAGGAGTGCCATACAGGTACCTTTTCCCTCTTCTGCTCTTGTGAGTAGGTTTTTCCACTTCCTTTTCTGGTTTATTATAGCCATCACTTGCCATGATGTCTGATCATGTTTTGCAAAACCATTTCAAAACATGGTTTGAAAACAATTCCTGCTTGCAGTAGCCATTGTTTCCCCTTTTCAGCTGTCAGTGACTAGAAAAAGAAAAACCAGAACCTGCCATTGCTTTATAGCTATTCAGAGAAAATATGAATGCTTATGAAATGTGCTTCCTCTAGTTTTCTACACATTTGGTGGTTCTAGATTACATGTTTCTAATTGCAAAGTGGTACCAGTACATAAGATATCCTTTATTTAATATTTGGTCTTGCTGCTTATGCATGGCTTACTTTGGCCACAGCTTTCTATTCCTTTGTGTGCTTTTCTTTTCTCTGTAAGTTATGTGCACAAGTAAATGTGCGCATTGAAATATTTAGTGCAGGTTGTTCTTTTAAAAAAATGCTTTTGTGCATTGTTGATATTCCTCAGAAGAAAGCAGTCGCTCTAGATTCAAATGTAGATTTCCGTCTGCATCATAATAATGCTCTGCTGTGTCATCCTTATAACTGCCTTGTAAGGTGGTATTCTTGGAGGTCGCTGATTCATAGGGTCACCATAAGTCGTAGTCGACTTGGAGGCACATAACAAGAACAAAGGTGGTATTATCCCCCATATTGCAAATGAGAGTGAGACTGATAAGTAGTAGTGGACCAAGTGCCACCAATGAGTTACCTTTTTTATTTCACAGCTCACACTCTTAACTGCGACGTTACTCCAGAGTATTGTTTTTGTTAAGTGAATGTAGGATGTAGAAGTACAGGAATAGTCTACGAAGGAGCACCATTTCTTATTGTGAGTGGAGTGAAAAGAGCAATGTATAATAGTGACTCTGTACGTATGTGCAACTTTTCAAGCAACAAGAACAATAGATCTACTATAGGCAGGCTGCTTATAGTGAGTCACTGGCCAAAACACAGCGAGGGTTTACCAAGTACGGCTGTGACTCATTTTGCTTATCTACTAAATTGACTAACAGGACAGAACTTACGTTTCTTAAGAATCTTGCTAACGTTTGACTCTGCTGAATGTGCAGTTAGCACTGGCACATTACAGATCAGTCTTTTCAAAGCATAAATATGAAAAGAATAATCTGTACAAGTAAAATCCAGTTTTAAAATGATAAGTAGTTTGCTATATCAACAAATCCTGGTTTATTACAGTGAAGGGGAAAATGAACTGCTTAGTACAGTATTTATTTTGATACTGGGCCAGTTGACCTTGCATAAAACCAGTTATAGCAAGGATTTCTTCCATGGTAACCCTTTGATATTTGTTATTAGGAATATCTCATGTTAGAAATAAATAGTGCAGGTTCCAAAGGCCAGGTTAGAGAGGGCTGGAGTGCCATATTTGGCCCCTGGGCCTCTGGATTCCCCATCCCTGTGTACAACACAGCAGTGGGGAGTAGCATAGGAGCTCTCAGTGTAGCATGGGACATTCTTACGTCTCTTTCTGTCTCTGCCCCTCCTCCTAGTCAGAGAGTTGTAAGATACACATGGCCAATTTAGCAAGATGGTGAAAGAAAAACAGGTACTACATAAGCTTCCTTAACTTGATCGTTGTCCCTGCTCAATTTTTTGTCGTTGTGGCTATGATTCTAGTTTTAGTGTTAGGCACACGAGAAGGGAGTGAACGAAACCTGGCCTTATACAGATAGGATGTTCTCTTAATTGTTCATCCCTATCATTTGACACTTCCTCCACATTCCTGGTAATAACTGTTAATATTGATTTTCTCTCTTTCTCACTTCATATCCTTCTCCTATCTTGTCTTTTTAACGGAGACTGTAAGCCTCTGGGTATGGACAGTGCTACTTGGATGTTTTGTGTAAGTGCTGATACACTTTTGGTTCTACATAACTGTTAAATTGTAGTAACAATGGTGTGGATATATATTTATATATCTATAATATAATAAAAGTATGGTTGAAGAGCTTTCTCTCACACCCCTCCTTTATCCTTTTCTTCTTCTTGAGATAAGAAGAAAGCCAACCCAACAAAACTATGATTAGTGCTGTGCAAAGCTAGCCATGGAGTGTGAAATCAAGTCTCGTTCCTTAGTAGTCTGAATAGCTAATAAAAATGCTAGTGAATCGCAACAAAGAAAGAAAATATTTCCACAGTATCTGAAAATTATAGTAACATTTACAGCAAAGGTCATAGCACCATCCAACCTTGTCTGAAAATATTCTGAGTGCCTGACAGAATATACGTGAGTTTCTGATTGTGAGACCATACTATTAGTAGTCTTTGATTTGTTTTAATACTGCCTGCTGTTCTCTTTTAAAGAGACAAAAGGTTATCATTTTTAGTTTACAGCAAAGAAAAATGCATTTTCTCATAAATGTCTAGTTATAAAGTAATTTGAACTAAATTTCTGCAAATCATTTCCAAGAGATTGGCTGTCAAGTATAATAAAAAAGAGAGACAGCACTTCTGTGGAAACTGATTAGACTTTGTAAAGTAGGTTTTTTTCTTGAACTTGAAATGTGGTTGGAGATGTCACTTTTTAAACAGGGCTTTGAGAAGTAGTTAGCTTTTAAAGTGCACCAATTCACAACACACAGAGTGATTTTGAAGAGTAAAGTCTTAAGAAGAAAATTGACAGATTCCCTATAATTAAGTGACGCAAGCACACACCACAATTCTGAGGGTCAAACTACACATTATATTAGCTATGCAGCTATGCCTTTAAGTGCTTGTGGTTTTTTTAAACATAAATTGCCCGCATAAGGGACCCAATCTGAATTGGAACCATGGTGGGGTTGGGCTTTAAACCTTTACTCCCTCCCATCACTTTGGTTCTGATCTGAATTGCTCACCCCTCAGTAGCAATTTGGCTAGAAAAACAAAATGTTGCACTTAAAATCACTGCTATGTAGTCAATGGAACATATAGGTTGGCCCTGACACTTTCCTATCCAACAGGTTTTGCACAGCTGGCATAAGAAACAAACATAAAAGAACTTTTGAATGGATTTACTAGGCAATTTAATGTACCATATATTCCGGCGTATAAGACGACTTTTTAACCCCGGAAAATCTTCTCCAAAGTCGGGGATCGTCTTATACGCCGGGTGCTGAAAAAGAGCGGGAAAATTAAGTAAAAAAAAAAGCTGCAGCGGGAGTGGAAGCAGTCGCAGCCACCGTCCAGAGAGAGCGTCGCGGTCCAGAGAGACCGAATGAGCGTTTATAAATGCTGAACACCCACCTGCCACTCAAAGGAAGACAAATGCATCAAGAGTATCAGGAACTCCTGCCTCCGCATACAGGAAGTTTCCCTTCTAGGACTATCTGGACGGCGTCTCAGTGTCACCGATAGAACATCGGGGCTCCACCGCGCGCCCCTTACCGCTTCCCCGCGGGCGCCACTCCGGCGTCGCCCTTCAGGCGCAGAGGACCCCTCTGGACGGCCTCGTACTCTGCAGACATCCCTCTTCTCCGGAAGCGAGGGCGAGCGCAGGCCAGCACTTCCAGGGCAGCGGGCTACCCAATAGGAGCTTCAAGCCAGGAGGGGCGGGGCAAGCGGCGCCTTCCTTCCCCAGAGGGAAAGGTAGAACAGCTTCCAGCTTCCGTTCCTTCCGGGGTCTTTCGCCGCAGAGGCACTGAAAGTGTAGAGTGATGCCAGCTTCCAGGCTCCGCTTTTCTTTGTGCCCCCCCCAGTCCATATCCTGCTGCCGAAAGACACCAGATTGGAGGAGCGAGCGGGAGCGGTGGCAGCGGCAGCCCGCCTCCCTCCTCCTCCTGCCAGCCGCAGAGTAGTCCTCTCGCCCGAGGGCGCCCTTTGCTCGTCCTCGAGGCTGCTCCTCCCCCCGCGCGGCTATCCTAAGGACATTTACCTAGGAGAAAACCTCCCTGAATTTACTGGGACCTACCTTGGATGCATAGTACCGGACTACTCCTTTATGCACGCCTGAAGGACAGCAGCCTCCCCCCGCCCGTCCTTTCCTACTAAGAAATGGGGGTAAATTATTCTCAGATTGCACCCATAATCTTAAAATATGGGCACAATCCACTTTTATGTCCTTTTGATTGTAATGGGAGAATTAGGCAGGCCCTTGACAGTGCAATCTTATGCATGTTTACTCAGAAGTAAGTCCCATTAAGTTCAGTGTGTGGGGATACTCTCTAATAAATTTGTTTAGGATTGCCTTGCACATCTCTCTTGACCTCAGGATTTACGTTGCAAGCAAGGCATCGGCATAGCTATGTTTCTTTGTTGATCTCTCCCCCCTTTCTTTGTCCGTTTACATATAATAGTTGCTTGAACTGTATCTTTGGAAAAATAAAACCCTATCTTCTATGCTTAGGGGGGAAATACTTTCTGTTTCTGCATTTTTCCCTTAGTTGAGTTGCACACATTTATGTATAAAACAACAGGGCGAGTATATCCCAAACTCTATATTTTAACTGGAAAAGTTGGGGGTCGTCTTATACGCCCAGTCGTCTTATACGCCGGAATATATGGTAATTGTATTGTATGAGGGAGGCATTGCTGTAAAATGTAAAAAAAGTCTGACTATCAGTGTAATTCTTCTGTAAGATTTGTAGGAATTTTTAAAACACCAAGAAATATAATTGTATGCTGCATTTTGTAAGACAAAAATGTCTTAGTTTTTTCACAAGGCCTTTTTTGTTAGGAAACCACTCCCTTCTGCTTGTGCTGTTCAGACTGGCTGCTAATTGTCTCCTGGTTGATGACATTTTCCATGCGTTGCCATATTGTGCCAGGATTGTTACAATTTAATGCTATTAATTGTTTGTAGAGCCTTGGCTTGCAATTCATGCCAAGGATGGCAGAGTAGTAAGTGAAGAGCTCTCTGTATTCAAAAAGCCCTTACTGTTTTCTAATTAAAAAGTCCTGAAATCTGAGTTATTGCCTTCTATGGAATGCTGTCAATACTGTTTTAAGATCCTCTCTTTTTAAATTATTTGACCTCCTTTTGTCATGAGAAGGTAGCCATGCATATCACAATTGTAAAATAATGCAGTTGTGTGGGGTTTTTTAAGCACTTTGGCTCTACTCAGCCATTGTCTTTATTCATGCAGACTCTTTGTTCCTGGAGAGATTCTGATTTGAAGAGGTAGGCTCTGTCCTCTAGCAGCCACTCTCCATTGTCTGCTTGATTTGACTATCTGGGTTACGCTGCTGGGAGATTGCCAGATTTTATTATCTGGTTTACATTGCCAGTAGAGTGAGTACAAATTTCACATGCTACCCAGACCAGTTAGTCCATAACATAGCTGCTAGATTATTGGGTTTATCAGACAAGAGCAAATCTCACTGGTTCTAAAATGGCTTTACTGGCTGAAAGTTTGTTTTTGGGCTCTGATTCAAAGCGCTTGCATTTATGTTTTTCAAGCCCTATATGGCCTGAGATGTTATTTAAATTGTATTTTGGCATTATGATTGCTTTGTTCTTCTTCTTTAGCTTTACTCTGATTTTCGATATTACCAGTTTATGATCTGTACCGTGGTCTGCTCTTGGTCTTGTTTTGAAGTATGGAACTTCTCCATCTTCTGCTTCCAATTATATAATTGATTTGATTCCTATATTGACCATTTGGTGATGTCCATGTGTACAGTTGTCTTTTCGTTTGCTCAAAAAATGTGTTTGCAAGAAACAAATTATTAGCTTCACAGAATTCAATAAGTCTTTCTCTTGCTTCATTTCTATCTGCTAAGCCCCATTTCCCCACAATTCCGGGTTCTTCTCTGTTCCCTACTTTGGATTCCAGTCCCCTATGATTATCAGCACATCTTCTTTTGGTGTGTGATCAATTTCTTCCTATACTTCTGCGTAAAATCTCTCCAATTCCTCTTTTTCTGTGTTTGCCATTGGAGTGTAGACTTGGATGATGGTTATGTTAATAGGTTTCCCATTTAATCTCATTGATATAACTTGCTCAGGCCTTGCATTATAGCTCCTGATTACTTTTGCTACATCACTTCTCACTATTAAAGACAACAAAAAGGGTAGAACAAGAGCCCTATTCCAAAAGATTAGAGAAATTAAAGGGAAATTTAAACCATGAGTAGGAATGTTGAATAATCAACAGGGGAACACACTGACTGACTGAGATGAAATAAAAGGATGATGATGATGAAGATGAAGATGAATTTATTTATACCCTGCCTTTCTGCCAAAGGCCCTCAAGGCTGCTTACAAAGAAAAATAAACACAAGTATAAAAATACATCAATGAAAGCAATACAATTTACAAAAATTAAGCTAAATAACAAATAACATTATTAAGAAAAAAAATGTCAGGGAAAGAAACTCAAAATTGAAGACCTTGTTTTTAAAAGATATGCATCCTTTTTCCTGCAATGTTTTGCATCTCAGTGTCACAATTCCCTGAAGCCTGTTCCAACTGAGGGTGGTGGCGGCTCCATGGTCTTTTCTGTGGCACCAACTCCCACAGCTTGAGTCCCGATGCCCACCAGGAGCATGTCGTGGAAGCCAGTGAAGATGAAGCTGCGGCAGGGGGAGGACGCGGGGCTGCCAGGGGAGGAACGCAGCGTCGTGGGCGCAGGCTGCACCGCTGACGAAGAGGAGGTGGTGTTAGCGGGGGCGGCAGCTCCCGAGAGGCAGAAGGGCGAGAAACCACTTAGACTTCCACACGATGTAGGCGGAGGCATGACTGCTGGGCAGATGTTGCCCCTTCCTCTGCTGGAGCCACTTCCTGCAAGAGAAGA
Source organism: Rhineura floridana (assembly GCF_030035675.1). Taxonomy (NCBI): domain Eukaryota; kingdom Metazoa; phylum Chordata; class Lepidosauria; order Squamata; family Rhineuridae; genus Rhineura; species Rhineura floridana. The sequence goes on from NC_084480.1 coordinate 214,398,658, forward strand.
AGATGCTGTTGGCGGCGGCGCTGCCGAGAGCCAAGGCAGAAGGCGCGCACGCCAGGTAAGGCAACTCCCATGCCGTGTGCCTCTTACTTAGAGGGCTCTCGTAGTCGAAGTGGAAGCTGCCCGAGGGCGACTTATCCAGCGGGGTGCTGGGCATGGAGAGCAAGAAGGCGCCCTGCGGCATCCCCTCGCCGGCTGGATGTACCAGAGCGCGCGAGGGCATAGCAGAGCGCGCGAGGGCATAGCAGAGCGCGCGAGGGCATAGCAGAGCGCGCGAGGGCATAGCAGAGCGCGCGAGGGCATAGCAGAGCGCGCGAGGGCATAGCAGAGCGCGCGAGGGCATAGCAGAGCGCGCGAGGGCATAGCAGAGCGCGCGAGGGCATAGCAGAGCGCGCGAGGGCATAGCAGAGCGCGCGAGGGCATAGCAGAGCGCGCGAGGGCATAGCAGAGCGCGCGAGGGCATAGCAGAGCGCGCGAGGGCATAGCAGAGCGCGCGAGGGCATAGCAGAGCGCGCGAGGGCATAGCAGAGCGCGCGAGGGCATAGCAGAGCGCGCGAGGGCATAGCAGAGCGCGCGAGGGCATAGCAGAGCGCGCGAGGGCATAGCAGAGCGCGCGATCTAGAGCTAGGCATCTGAAGTGGTGCATTCCATGCTGTCACCTCAGGATTCTCGACCTGCTGTATTCAGCCTTAGCTTCCGAGGTGGGAAAACAATCAGTTGTTCTGAGAAGATGCTCTGCGATATAGCCTTAACAAGGCTAGAAGATAGAAGCAATACACTGAAGAACTCTATAAAAGAGAAGCCAGGATGACAGATTCATTCATGGAGGAACTGTATGATGAAGAACCAGAAATTTTAGAATGTGAGGTGAAAGCTGCTCTTAAAATATTTGGAATAAACAAATCACCAGGAACAGATGGCATACCAATAGAGTTGCTACAAGCTACTGAGACTGAATCTGTCGAAATTTTGACAAACATTTGTCAAGAAATATGGAAAACTAAACAATGTCCCACAGACTAGAAGTGTTCTGTATACATCCCAATTCCAAAGAAAGGGGATCCCAAGGAATGCAGTAATTATCAAACTATTGCCTTAATATCCCATGCAAATAAAGTAACGCTCAAGATTCTACAACAAAGGCTCTTACCATATATGGAGCAAGAAATGCCATATGTTGAAGCTGGATTTAGAAAGGGAAGAGGCACCAGAGATCATACCGCAAACATAGGTTAGATAATGGAACGGACCAAGGAATTTCAGAAGAAAATCACCCTATGCTTTATAGATTACAGCAAAGCCTTTGATTGTGTAGTTCATTTAAAACATTCTCTAAAAAGAAATGGGGGTGTCACAGCATCTGATTGTTCTGATGTGCAACCTATACTCTGGACAAGAGGCTACTGTAAAGACAATGTGGAGAAACCGATTGGTTCCCAATCGGAAAGGGTGTGAGGCAGGGGCATATTTTATCACCCTATTTGTTTAATCTATATGCAGAAGATATCATAGGAAAGCAGGATTGGACCAAGATAAATTGTAAATTGTAAATTGTTGCTTTTATGTTATTAGTTTTTATTGTTAGTCTCTTAATGTTTTGATGTTTACATGTTCTGCTTTGTACGTCACTTAGAGTGGCTGACAATTCAGCCAGATAAGTGACTAATAAGTTGAATAAATAAATAAAAAATAAAGGAGGTGTGAAAACCGGAGGGAGAAATACCAATAATTTAATATATGCAGATGATACCATACTACTAGCAGAAACCAGTAATGATTTGAAACAAATGATGAAAGATAAACAACAGCATCATTGGGTCATAGAAGTCTCACATTTCCAATAAATCTAACTGCACCCAGCCATTATGGGAGCCGTTCTAGGAATTCCTGTCTCTAAATATTGCCATCTGCACCTTCTCTTCCTGCTTAATCCCTCCCCTGCTGACATCAAAGATTTAGGACCACCCTGGCAAAGCATTCCCATTGTGCACACCTTGGAATCATCACACTTGATCAGTCAGACAGCTTTCAAGTTGGAGTGAAGCTGGCTTGAAGGGAAAATGCATCAAAACACAAAATGCCAAGGTTCCGGAGAAGAAAGGAGTGGAGCATAGCTAACAAGTGTGCTCAGAGTTGGAGATGCACTGGAAACACCTAAACGCAAGTGTGTATGTAGCCTCACTCTTCCTTGATTAAAAACATATAGTGCCTTGCAAAAGTAATCAGACCCCCTCATATTACTGAATTACAAATGGTACATTGTAATTTCATATGCCTGTGCTGTGGAAGCTCCCAGTTTATACAGATGAAAGAAATTGCCCTATCGAGAACACAATTACCTTACCATTGAACCATTAAAGTTGCTGTCACATTGTCAGGATAAAAACCCCACTGTTGAAGGATTATTGGTCAGGCTGTTGATTTGAAGGAAAATGAAGACCAAGGAGCATTCTACAGAATTGAGATGTAATACAAGTGCATAGATTAGGAAAAGGGTACAAAAGAATATCCAAGTGTTTGGATATCCCAGTCAGCACAGTTGATCAATAATCAGGAAGTGGAAGCTGCATCACACTACCCAGGCAATACCAAGAAAAGGCCGTCCCTCAAAACTCAGCGCTCGAACAAGAAGGAGACTTGTGAGAGAAACCACAGAGAGACCAACAATCACTTTGAAGGAGTTACAAAGTTCAGTGGCTGGAAATGGAGTAATGGTGCACCAGTCAACCATAGCAAGAGCACTGGATAACACTGGCCTATATGGGAAGGTGGCAAGAAAGAATCCATTACTGCAAAAGTACCATCTGAAAGCACATCTGGAGTTTGCTAGAAAGCATGAGAGTGCCCAGCTGTGATGTGGGAAAAAGTTTTGTGGTCAGATGAGACCAAGATAGAGCTTTTTGGCCAAAACTCAAAGCGCTATGTGTGGTGCAGACCTAACACTGTGCATGCCTCTAGATACACTATCCCTACAGTGAAGTATGGTGGTGGCAGCATCATGGTGTGGGGATGCTTCTCATCAGCAGGGACTGGGCATCTTGTTAAAATTGAAGGAAGAATAGATGGAGCAAAATACAGGGAAATACTGCAAGGGAACCTGATTCAGTCTACTAAAAAACCTGAAGCTTCGGAGGAAATTCACATTTCAGCAGGACAGTGATCCCAAGCACAAGGCCAAAGCAACATTGGAGTGGTTCAAGAACAAAAAGGTGAATGTCCTACAGTGGCCCAGTCAAAGTCCTTATCTCAATCCCATTGAGAATCTGTGGCGCTTTTTGAAAATTGCGGTCCACAAGCAATGTCCAACCAACCTGAACGACCTGGAGCGAATCTGTCAAGAAGAATGGCCCAAAATCCCTCCACCGTTGTGTGCAAAGCTGGTACATACCTACCCCAAAAGACGTAAAGTTGTTATTGCAGCAAAAGGTGGCTCTACCAAATATTAATGTGTGAGGGTTGAATACATGTGCAAGCAACATGTTTCAGTTTTTTATATTTCTTAGAAACATTTCCTTTTTTTTTACAATAATTTTTATTCAAATTTTCATAAAACATACAAAACAAAATCATAAAACATTCAAAGACAAAAAACAAAACAAAACAAAAATGATTAAACAAAAAAATAAAATGTTGACTTCCCATTTGTCGCAGATCAAATCAGTTATAGGTCTACAATATATAACAATCCTGTCTCTTAAATTATATTATAAGATCACTTTCCTCCAGTAGTTATCTTAATTAATCATCAAATCTCATAAACATTACTTTATTCTTTCCACAAAAAGTCAAAGAGAGGTTTCAATTCTTTAAGAAATATATCTATCAATTTTTCTCCAAATAAACATGTCGATTAATCCATCTCAATAATAATAATCTTATTGTCATAACCATAGTCCAAATAAACATATCGATTAATCCATCTCATCAAAATCTGTTAGGTCCAATAATTTCAATAGCCATTATTCCATTATCCCTATTAATTCCATCTTCCATCTTCAATAGTCCTGTTAAGTCCAGTAATTTCAGTGTCCAATCTTCCATTATCAGTATTCCATAATAATCTTGCTGTCATAGCCATAGTCATATAATAAGAGTCTGATGGGAATTTCCTCTATCCCAAATATTTTCTTGCCATCGATTCTGAATAAGTTGCTGAAATATTGTTGTAAAGTCATATCTCTGTTCTTCTTTTTTACAAAATGCACTGGCTCATCTCTTGAGAGTTTTTCCATTGTCCCATGGCTGCAGTTAATTCCATAGATTTTCTCTATATCAAGCTCCATCACATCATTCCAGTCCAGAAGATTATCCAAGCCATTGATAACTTTATCTCTAATATCTTCATTAATTTCTTCAGAGATAACGTTAAATTCCAAACAGTAGATTTTATTTCTGATATCCATAAACTCCAGATCTTTTTCCAATTCCACATTTGTTCCAATCTCCAGGGCTTGTATCTTCCCTTTATTTTTTCTTTTCTCATCTCTGATCTCATTCTCCTCTCTCACAGGATCCCCTATTTCTTTAAGCTCCTGCGTCATTTTGCTCAGTTCAATTTTCAGCTCCTTACTGCCCTGTCGCAGGGTTTGTTTCATTATCTCAATCTCATCCATTATTTTCTGAAACATAATTACTTCCAGATTCTCAGCCACTTTCTTGATTGCCATTTTTAAAACCACGAAAACAAAACAAAACAAAAATAAAGAAGAACCACTTCTTATTTCAGCAACAATTGGGTTAATATTCCAGGCTTGATGACATCACAGTATAAACAGAGCAGCCTGCCTTATCTCTCAGTTAGTGGCGTCGTGAAGAAGCAGATTCGTCAAAATAAAATAGACCAAAAAGAGAATAGTCCCAGACAATATAATGTTCCTCGGAATAGAAATCCCTCTTCTGTTTATATCTTTAGAATGCACTTCCAGGACAGCTTTTTGCAATAGAAACAGAGATAAGCTGTTAATTTCGTGAATAACAGAGAAGAGTTATAGCTCACCCAGAAGTTCTTTAAAGCTGATTCATTTGACAAATCTCTTTTTGCTGCAACAATTTAAACCAAGTAAAAAAAATAATAGAAAGAAGGGTGCTTGCCTGTTAGTCCGTTTTCTCTTTGAAGAAAAGATAAACGTATCGCATTAATCAGATAGAGCTTGTTCGGAAGTCCGTCCGGCATTGCTGGCTGGACCTTTTCTCATAAATTAATGAAATCCAGTCCTCCCAACAAAAACAGGCTTTTGAGGTTGATCTCTACGTTTCTCCCTGCCCGGGAGAAATTTCATCAGTCAAAAAAAAAATGTTCTGACTGATTTATATCTGAATAAGCTTCTTTTGAGGCGGGAGCCCGTCTCAAAAGCAGGCACAAGCGAAGTCACCCTTCCCGGAAGTCAGAAACATTTCCCAACATAAAACCAATGACACCTTACAATAATTGTTTTTGAGTTTCAGTGTTTCAAAATAAAATACCATACAGAACAAAATTACAATGAACCATTTGCAATTCAGTAATATGAGAGCATTGGTCAGGGGTCTGACTTTTCAGAGTAAGGCACTTCTGGATTTGCATTTTCCATCCCTTTGCCGAGATATTGTGGAGTAAGGCTAAGGACTGCCATAATCTAATGTTCCCTCTGATGTGTGCACCATTCTGTATTAATGAACTGGTTCTATGGCTTGTTAGTTTGTAATATGGGGAAGGAGGCAAAAATTACAAAGTAGCATCTTGTGCTTACAAAAACAAACCATGACAATTTTATGTACGCACTGTTAGTTGCTCAGGTGAATAGCCAAAAAATACAAAAGGAAAGAGTAGTCAATAGCTCTTTGTTTGGAAAAGGGTAAACCACAAAACTAGAATCCTAATATTTTTCTTTTGCCAGATTCTTTGTGCAAACATTCATTGTTCGTGATCCTGTGCAGTAAAACAAAATGTCAGGGGCTTGGATCCTAAGGAGTTAATGGAAGGAAGGCTTCTTGTCCTGTCCTACCCCATAGCCATGTGTGCTCCCCTACACCAAACCCTCTCCAGAAGGTTGAGGGATCCTCTGGAACAATATGGGATGAGGGGCCGGGGATTGCTCTGGGGAGGAGGGGACAGGAAACTTATTCCATGAACTTTTTTCAGATGTCTTAGGATAAAAGGCAATGCCAGTTTTCTTTTGTGCAATAAGTCATGCATCTTTCTCTCTCTCTTAGATATATGTGCACAAGCATGCACATGCATGCGCGCGCACACACACACAAATTTGATGGAACACCACTTTTCTATTAGAGGGGTAAAGTAGAGATGGTTAAAAATATCAGCACTATATACAGCTTTCTTAAAAATGTTCAGCTATTTCCTTAAAATACTTAGTAGCTTAACTGGAAAAGAAAGCAGCAACTTGTTTGGGAATTATATTATGCACAGTTGACAAAACTGATACTGATAATTGTGTATCCAGTCATGGCATAGTGACTTCTTCCAGGAAGTAATTTGTTAGGTTAAAAAAATCAAAGAAGAAAATGCCAAGTCAGCAGGCTAGCAGATAGAGTCGAGGATGAGAGAGTAAGTCTAAATATACAGTGTGAGCCAGTGCTAGTCGCTGAAGCGTTGGGGTGTTACGATTCCTCGAAAAGACAGTATGCTTGCATTGCCAATTTATTTAATTTGGCAAGGAGCGAGGAATTTCCTCTTGTGAGGAGGCAATTCTAACCCCCTTGTTAACCAAAATTACATTTCACTTCCATTCAGCTTACACATGTGTCCTGCCTCTTATGCCCAGCTATCTCTGTTATTATTTTCACTACTTGATTGACATGGGCAGGAAAAAGTTATTCTAACAGCAGCTGTATAGAATCATGCAAGGGTAACAACTATTTCTACTGTTACCTGAAACTGATAAGCCAGTATCTGCCCTCAGAAAATGACATACACGCAGATACCTTTGAATTTGAGTGGCATTTGTAATGTGAGAACAGAATGTGTGTGTTTTGAATGCCATTAAAGTATTCCCCACCCCCTGTTGGTAGCCAGTGGGGCAGAGCAGGATGGGGCAGCATTGCTTACCTGGCCTCCCAATGCAGAGTTCGCTATCTGTAACCAAGAGGGAAAGGGGCAAGATGGCAGGAAAGTCAGCACGATGTAGGTGCAGCGGGGGAACTAATTCAGTGCTCCTGTTGCTACACCTGCACTGTGCTAACCTCCTCACCTTCTTGCCCCTCCCTCTCTTGGTTGCCATTAGTGACCGCTTTGTTGGGAAGCTAGTTGAGAAACATTGCCCTGCTGTGCCCTACCGGTTGCCACTACACCCTCTCCCTCAAAAAACCCTGAGCCGTAAGACACCAACTATGTTCTGGGAATTAAAAGGGTACAAGTAGGACCTGCAACAAAAAGTTGTACTGCAAACGGGTCCTGTTCATTGTGTCATCCAGCTATACCATCTTTCAGGATACTCTACCTCTCCACTTCCACTCTGTGTTCTGCGGCAATTGAGAATGCCAATCCTCATTGGGGTGTTGGGTGCTCTTAGGGTGCCCTCCTTTGATATTTTTTCTACTTCTACTTTCCACAAAGCTTGGCATTTCCCTGAGTATTCTGATGCCACCCTCTTATTTCTGTCAGGAGCCCTGTTTTGGCTACATAGCTGCCATAACTCTTCAGTTCACTGTTAATATATAAATGGGGGGACAGCCGTCCACCAAAGACCGCTCCTTACCACACAATGTCCATTCCCAGATCATAGAGATCCTTCTCTCCCCCCCCACACACCCCAGGTCGTACATGTGCAAGACCATACTCTGCCACCCCTGGTTCTGAAGAAGGCAGCTTTGCTCACTGAAGCTCTGCTGCTATCTCTTCTTCTTCTGGATCACAGTGTAATGGAAGCTGTCACTAGGGGAGAGGTTTAGAATGGACTCTCAAACAGCAAACAGAAGCTGGGCCCCAGGAAACCCCCCCCCTCTCTCACACACACTTAATCCATTCCTATAATTCTCCCATATATTAAAGTTCAAACATTTTTTTCCAAATAAACAGATGTAGCAGATTTTTAATGAACTTTTACATTAGTATTTTAAAAATGAATTGTAAATACATATTGCAGCAGACTCCAGGGTGCCAAATGTTCCAAATATTTTTTTCTGGACATCAGGAAAAAGGGAACATAAGAGCATTTCAATGCTTCATAAAGGTGGGAAAAATAAAATAAAATGAATGTATCTCATTCTTTCCTCACATACCCCTCTCCCAGTTTTCAGGTAAGTCCTAACAAGTAAAAGCCCTGCTCAGTGGATTATTGTTTGGGCTGTATTTGGTTTTCGTAAGACTGTCCCAGTGCTCTAAATTACCTCCTTGGTATAATAAATAAATTGAAACATTGGCCTGTCTTTAACTGCAAATTATTCAATGGATAAAACTTCTGTTATGAAGATGATATACTATTGCTTCAGGCTACACATTAGATGAGGTTATATATTTTTTCTATCTGTGTTTTTAAGTTAAAATCAGCCAGGGTGTGCTGTGAGTTGAATCAGAGTGGAAGATAGGGGCTGGGAAGAGACTGCTTAACTCTTTTCCCTTCTTCAACTCAAAGCTGCTTTCTTACCCATGGGTGGGGAAAGAGATGGGCTCACTTGAACCTAAATGTGAGTGAATCACTGAATTCCCATGACAATTGCTCTCAGAAGTTACCACCACAAGGGAGCAAGTAATCTTTACATCCATTTGCAATCCTTCTAAAAAAACAACTCGTATCCTCTGTATTACTGAGGCTCTTGACAGAAATTTAAGTCTGTTCAACAATGATCACTAGGAATTGGGAACAGCACTTGGCAGTAAATCCAAACATTACCTGCTGAAGCGCTAGAGGGAAACACCTTTTGATGTGGGTTAGTAGTTAATAAGCCAGCTGTGCATTTTATTACATTTTTTTATATCTTTCTCAGTCTTGTGTTTAATATGAGACATTGTCTGTTGGGTGGGGTATTTAGCAGGAAATAATCTACATAGAGTAATCTTTGTTCTGCTCAAGTCGTTGCATGTAGTAAATCAGCAAAAGGGTCTTTTCACTGTTGCAGCTAAAGCTTTGCTTTGATGTTGAACTAAAACACATGTTGCATCATTTTACTTTTGGATTGTTTCAGCCATTGTGCAAGCATGATTGCTGTTCATGACATCACATACTGCATTTCCATCCTATCCTATTAAGCCTATATAATATTTCTGTAAACCCAATCAAGTCCCAAATACGATTGGGCATGCATGTGCATGTATTTAAAACTATTGCCATTCAATATTTTTAAAACTATTGAGGCTGATCATATTGGTTTCTCATTCTACTGAATTCAATGGGATATACTTCAAGTGTGTTTAAGATTGGGAAGAAAAATATTTTTCCACTTTTTCTACATTTGGAATCTCTTGGTTACAACTATATTATTCTTTTTTTAAGTAGTAATAACAAGATTTCTTACAAGTGTGACATCTTTCTGAGAGATGTTTGTTCCTCTATTTTTAGATATCAGGCCTTCTGTCACATGACCAACACTAGACTAACCATTTTTCTGCAAGGATTGGAGGTGGAAAGGAATTCTGAGTTTGAGGGCTTAGATGGCAGGGACATAAGTTAAGAAGGAGAACCCAGAGTGGGGCATGGGCAGTCTTTTGCACTGTAGCACACACTTGTTATGAAGCAACAGACTTATCCTCTCTTCATCTTGTCTACACATTGGAGAATTCTTCGAAGGTTTTTTTTTTAGTTTCCACTTATTGTCTGATCCAGTTCTCAGAATATGAGTGAGTGCCAGCTTTGCACCCCCTTTGATCTTTTGCAGCGAGAGTGCTCTATCTCAGGCTTTGTAGAATATTGTAAGCAAATTAAAGACCTTCAACACAGAACTTGGGCAGGGCAGGAGTGGGTCTTCTTATTTTGTGTCAGATTTTAGGGGAAGCTGAAAGCAGTAGGAGAGACTCCCTTTTCACCCTACCTCTCTTATTTTGAGGGGCCCACTTGAGACATCTTATTCAAGGGCACTCCAAAAACCTGGAGGTAGAAGCCTTCTTGTAATCCACTCTGAACCTTATTTTATTTTATCCCACCTTTTCTCCAAGGAACTCAAGGTGGTGCACATAGCTCGTCCCTTCCTTATTTAAACCCCACAACAACCCTGTGAGGTAAGGTAGGCTGAGAAACAGCTGCAGCACTGGGGGACTAGAGAAGACCTGCCCTGGGAGTGAATATCTGAGCATCTGGGTGCTTGCTTGCTTGCTCCTCTGGGTTGCTGTCTCTTGAGACAGCTGAAGTCCCTGGTAAGTGCTGCAAGGACTGGGACCCCTGCCTGACTCTGGATCCAGAGAGAGGCTGGTCAATCTTGCAACCTCTTGCATCAGCTCCTGGCTGGGTCAGGGGGCATAAAAGCCTGGCTGCCCATGGGTGGCAGGTCTGCTGCTAGTGGAGTCACCACCGAAGGGAATCGCTCCTTGGACAGCACCTTGGGGCATCACGAGGGCGCTACCCCCTTCTATTTTTTTAACCAATCTAGAGGAGATTGGTAGTGGGGAGGACATATGTAGTTCCTGCACAGAGTGAGAGCTTGTACAGTGAAGTGAACGACAGGAGAAAGTTGCCAGCTGCCTTCAGAGTGAGAGTCTGCAACTGTCAGAAGGCTGGCCCTCCCTGGGTGTGAGACAGAGGGGAGTAGATGTGCCCTGTGTGAAAGATATTTGAGTGAGTCTGACTGTTCCCAGTCTCTCAGAGGCCTACTGGGATAACTGGTTCAGGTAGGTTTTGTTGGTGGGCTCTTGTTTGGTCTATATCAGGTGTTTAGGGGGGAGGCTTAGGAAGGAACATGGGTGATGCCACCCCAATTTCAGTGATCATGGATAGAGGGAGGTATAGCTATGGGGAGGTGGTGAGCTACCATAGAAGTCAAAGGCAAAGCTATCTACGCCTTGTTCCTCGCCCCCACCCCTCTCATGGATGGTTCCTCATTGCTCATCTGCTGTGCCCACTGGCCTGTGTGTGCTGTTTAACGCCAGATCGGCACACAATAAAACAACACTCATCCATGATTTGATTGTGGATGAAGGTACCGATTTGGTGTGTATTACCGAGACCTGGGTGGGTAAGCTGGGAGGCTTTGCTCACCTGGATACTCGACACACCATCAGCACAGGCTGCAGGGATGGGGGTGGGGGAAGAGGAGTGTATAAAGTGTATAAAATTATGCATGGCATTGAAAAAGTGGATAGAGAAAAGTTCTTCTCCCTCTCTCATAATGCTAGAACTCGTGGACATTCAAAGAAGCTGAATGTTGGAAGATTCAGGACAGACAAAAGGAAATACTTCTTTACTCAGCGCATAGTTAAACTATGGAATTTGCTCCCACAAGACTCAGTAATGGCCACCAGCTTGGATGACTTTAAAAGAAGATTAGACAAATTCATGGAGGACAGGGCTATCAATGGCTACTAGCCATGATGGCTGTGCTGTGCCACCCTAGTCAGAGGCAGCATGCTTCTGAAAACCAGTTGCCGGAAGCCTCAGGAGGGGAGAGTGTTCTTGTTTCCCCCAGGCACCTGGTTGGCCACTGTGAGAACAGGATGCTGGCCTAGATGGGCCACTGGCCTGATCCAGCAGGCTCTTCTTATGTTCTTATGTAGGTGTTGCTGTGGTCTACAGAATTTCTATCTCTGTCACCAGGAAACCACTCTGTCTTGGAGCTGGCTGTGAGGGCCTTCACCTGATGTCGGGCCAAGGAGACAGTAAACTAGGGTTGCAGCTGGTATACCGTCCACCCTGCTGCCCAGCAGCTTCTCTGACCAAGCTGGCAGAGACTGTCTCGGCTGAAGTATTGGAGAAGCCCAGAACAATAGCCCTGGGTGATTTCAATGTCCATGCTGAGATTGCTGATGGTGTTCCAGCTTGGGACTTCCTGGCCTCCATGATGACCATGGGGCTGTCTCAAGTTGTTACCAGCCTGACACATAGGGCAGGGCATACCCTCAACGTGGTTTTTGCTCCAGATGGAGGAAGGGGTGGTCTGGAGATGTGGGTGGTGGATGTCATTACATTGTCATGGTCAGACCACTTCCTGGTGAAGTTTAGGCTTGTGGCTCCAATCCTTCTCTGCAGGATCGGTGGACAGATTAAGATGGTCCACCCCCGGAGTCTAATGGAATCCACAGGATTCTTGAATGCCCTGGGGGAGTGCCCAGTATATAGAGCAGGTGACCCTGTTGAAGCCCTTGTCACACTGTGAAACAGCGAGGCACGTCAGACTCTTGACACAGTTGCCCCCGAGCTCCCTGTCTGGCATTGTGGAGCCTGGTTTGCACCTTGGTACACCAGTGAGCTGAGGGCAATTAAACAGGCTGGATGACGGCTAGAGCACAAGTGATGAAAGACATGCTGTGAGGCTGATCGGGCACGACTAAAACATCATAACCGTGCTTGCTGTGCAGCAGTGAGGGTGGCGAAGAAGGCCCACTTCTCTGCCACCATGGCATCCTCAAGTAGCCATCCGGCATAGCTTTTCCATATTGTCAGGGGTCTCTTGACATCAAGTGCAGGAAATGGAGTTTTAGACCTTTCAGAGGTCCACTGTGAATTGTTTGCAAGGCACTTTAAGGGTAAAGTTGCTTGCTTCCATAGCAGTTTTGATGCCCCATCCACATCTACTGTAGTCCCCAGTGACATGTCCAGTGCAATGTCTGCTACAACTTCTTGGGAACAGTTTCAGTTGCTGCAGCCTGATGATGTGGAGAAGATGCTTGCGATGATGCGGCCAGCAACATGTCCTCTGGACCCTTGCCCTTCTTGGCTTATTAAAGTTTGTTGAGGGGGTTTGACTGAGTGCATCCAGGGTGCGGTCAGTGCATTATTGCGGGAGAGAGTGGTTCCAGCTGCCCTGAAAGAGGCGGTGATCCAACCGCTCCTGAAAAAGCCCACCCTGGACCCATTGGTTTGCGACAACTAGCGCCCGGTCACAAATACCCCCTTCTTTGGGAAGGTGATTGAGAGGGTTGTGGCACAGCAATTGCAAGTACTCTTGGATGAAACAGATTATCTTGACCCATTCCAGTCTGGGTTCAGGCTTGGTTATGGGACTGAATCAGCCTTGGTTGCCCTGATGGATGACCTTTAGTGGGAGAAGGACAAGGGGAGTGCAATCCTGTTATTCTCACTTGATCTCTCAGCAGTTTTTGATACCATTGACCATGTTATCCTTCTGGGCCAACTTGGTAAGATGGGTATTTAAGGCACTGTTTTAGAGTGCTTCCAATCCTACCTCCATGGTAGTTTTCAGAGAATAACATTGGGTGATTGTCTTTCGGATCCCTGGCAGTTGTGCTGCGGGGTACCATCTTGTTCCCCATGCTGTTTAACATCTATATGAAGCCCTTGGAAGTGGTCATCAGGATATTTGGGGCGAGGTATCAGCACTACGCTGAAAATACCCAGCTCTATTTCTCTGTAACATCTGAGTCAGGAGAGGCTGTACAAGCGCTGGACTGCTGCCTGAATTCAGTGGTGAGCTGGGTGAGGGACAGTAAACTGACTCTGAATCCTAGCAAGACGGAGATGCTGTGGGTTGGTGGTTCCCGAGTTCAAATAGTTGGTCAGTTGCCTGCTTTGGATGGGGTCGTACTCCCTCTGAAAGAGCAGGTCCAAAGTCTGGGGGTGCTCCTGGATCCGTCTTAGTCGCTAGAGGTCCAGGTGACCTCAGTGACTAGGAGTGCCTTTTACCAGCTTTGGCTGGTAAGACAGCTGCTGCTGTTTCTGGACCAGGATAGCCTGACCACTGTTGTCCATGCATTGGTAACCTCCAGGCTGGATTACTGTAAAGCACTTTATGTGGGGCTGCCCTTGAGGTTGGTCTGGAAGCTGTAGCTGGTGCAAAATGTGGCAGCGAGGCTGCTCACTGGGGCAGGGTATTGCCAACATGTCACGCTGCTGCTGAAAGAATTGCACTGGCTACCTATTGGCTGCCGGGCTAAGTTTAAGGTTCTAGTTTTGGTGCACAAAGCCCTATACAGCTTGGGACCAGGATGCCTGAAAGACTGCTTTATCCCTTATATATCCAATTGATCACTGCACTCTGCAGGTGGCACTCTGCAGGTGGGGGCCTCCTGCAGATACCATCTTATCAAGAATTCCATTCTGCACAACATGGGAAACGGACCTTTAGTGTGGCGGCACCTACCTTTTGAAATTCCCTCCCCTTAAATATTAGCAGAGCCTGGGAGACCAGGGTTCGAATCCCCACATAGCCATGAAGCTCACCTTGGGCCAGTCACTGCCTCTCAGCCTCATGAAAACCCTATTCATAGGGTCGCCATAAGTCGGAATCGACTTGAAGGCAGTACATTTACATTTTTTAAAATATTAGACAGGCGCCATCTCTGTTATCTTTTTGGCGCCTACTGAAGACCTTCCTCTTTCAACAAGCCTTTTAAGTTGAGACCTTATCCCAGTCTGCTTCTGTGTTGGAATTGCTTTTTAATGTGTTTTAAAACCTTTTTTAAAAAAAGATACGTTTTTAAAGCTTTTTCAAAAATGTTTTAAAAGATCTTTTGTTTAATATATTTTAAAGTCTGTTGTTATGGTGTTTTAAAGTGTTTTTAGTGTTTTTGTTTGACACCCTGGGCTCCTTCTGAGAGGAAGTGTGGGATATAAATATATAAAACAAACAAACAAATAAATGAAATAAAGTAAACAGTGACTAGCCCAAGGTCACTTGGTGAGCTTCATGGCTGAGTGGGAATTCAAACCCTGGTCTCCTAGGTCCTAGTCTAACACTCTAACCACTACACCACACTGTCTCTCTTATGACAAACATGCACAGTTGTGCTATATACGCCTGGCTCAGGAAATGCAGGATGAGAATATTCCCCAAGTGCACAAATGAGCCTCCAGGTTCAAAGTGGAGGGGAATGTTCCTTCCCATGCATGCAGACTATCTGCCCCGGAAAAGCATATGACCCCATCTCTGTGAATCAGAGGGAGTTTAAAACATTTTTATTTCAGTCCACATTTTGTGATATTGCTACTCCTTCATTTTTAAGAGGTTGGTCTTTATTTTGATTTTGTATATTACTATGTTTTTATGAATTTTGTGCACTCCCTTGGGATGGTGATTGTGCCCTGAAAATGGATGAATAAATAACTACTAGGCTTGGAGAAGAAGAGATGGTGATGATGCAAAAGGGAAAGATGATGCTCACCACAAAGCTGGCCTTGGCTTGCTATCCTTCCCTGCTACTCTGAGCCTGATGGCTTCTATGTGCACTCAGGGAGCCTCATGCACAGCTATAGTCACTGTAGCCTGATAACATGTTGCCATATGCTGTCAGTAGGTCAACAGTTCACCATTCTTGCCAAATGGAAAGCAACCCGGTAATGCTAGTGAGTTCAGAGTGGAAAGTTTTGCTTTACTTAACTTTTGGGGGCAGGGGCCCTTTGGTCCTTAACAGTTTGTTCTTTACATATTTAGGCAAAACAAGAGGTCTCTTAACAAATTATATTGCTAAAACAATGAAACATGTTATGGAACTGAATTCACAGCTCCTATT
Source organism: Rhineura floridana (assembly GCF_030035675.1). Taxonomy (NCBI): domain Eukaryota; kingdom Metazoa; phylum Chordata; class Lepidosauria; order Squamata; family Rhineuridae; genus Rhineura; species Rhineura floridana. Next base: position 214,414,205 of record NC_084480.1, read on the forward strand.
ATCTAGACCAGCAGAAAGTCTGCATTTATGAATAAGCTAAGTTGTGTAAGTAGGAGGAAGCAAAACTTTACCGATTTTTAATTCAGGTGTTTGAATTCTTCCCATATTGGACTTCTGATATTATAATAATTGCTGGTGTTGTCAACAAAACAGCTGACCCTAGCAATCAAAGGTATGAATTCGTGAATGGAACTGAAGCCTTGGGGTCCAGTGGTGTTGGTTTTTCCATCTTCCTCTCTCATTCGTGTTCCTCTGTACACAGACGTTTTCTTCTTCTGACCACCTCTTCATGTCAGTAGGGTTTCCACAAACAGAAATCAGCAATTGTGTGACAACTCTGTTTGCCTAATCGTGCTTAAAGGACCACCTGGATGTGCTTATTTTCCTATTCTCTCTCTTCTAATATGAGGCACTGAGGGACTTTAGTTTAAAGAAGATAGATTTGCTGTGACATAGTGCATTTAGCATGACAGCAGCCAACTGAGCGGAGGGGCAGCCTCATTCGGAAGGCTACACTAGCTTGTTAAGAAAGGCTTCACCAGGGATGGAGAATCTGTGGCCCTCCAGATATTGTTGGACTCCAACTCCCAGCAGCCACAGCTAGCATAGCCAGTGTTTAGGGATGATAGAAAACTTAGCAGGCGCCTTTGCATCCCAGGCAGATGGAATTCAGACTGCTTATTGTAATCTTAGCAAGTGAATACTTTAATTATAGACACTCAGTGATCACTGTACTATCAGTGTATAGAGCAAGGTAATAAGACTCCCTGGCCAAACTGCAACACAAAGTTAAGTGTACTTAAGACAAATCAGTTGACTTAAGTGAACTTAACGGTTTGTTGGATTGTAGCACCTGTAGCACTGCTTTCAGCAGTGAGATGTGGAATGAACCTTAGGAATTTAATCAACTTTAGTACAGCTTAGGCATTCTTGGTGAGTATTGTGTTCATCTATGCTTAAAGTAGAAATAGGTGATTTGCAAATATGTGGCTGTGTTGTTGCTAAAGGAAAAGATAATAAATACCCTATTTCCAGCCTCTGTGTTAGAAACTTGTTGAAAACTGTTTAAAAGGACACATAATATGCACATTAAATTATGGGAAAGGAATGCACTTGGAAAAGCCAAGTTTGATCTCCTCCTAGTGTCACTGGAACATGAGTGAACCTGTTTAAGGTTTATTCCATGTGGCAGAGAAGAGGAAGTGACCTAGTGTATAAAGCGAATAAAGGATTAGTGATGGAATAATAGGAAAAATCAATGGGAACATTGTTGCTGGCATTTATAACAGTGTTTTTATTAGAGCTAGCTGAACTGAATTACAGCAACCAAATTACAGAGCACCTCGCAGGACCAAAAGAGGAGGCTTTGTGCAAACACCAAGAGAATGGAGCACTATTATGCACAACTGTTTGGCTTTCTGATCAAACAGGAGCTTCCCTCCTCTTCTCATGGATTTTTAGTGGCGCTGATAGTATTTTTTCAACTGCTAGTACATCAGTATCTCTTAACTGGACGTGTCATATGTTCCATTGAATTATATTGCTGTTGGAAAAGTGTGACATTTATGTCAAAAGGAAAAAATGCATTCCCATTGGAATCCATTTTGGCTCCATTTTATGGTTGTGATAGTTAGCTTTGTTTCACTAGAGGAGATACATAAGGTTCACCCTGGTCATCAACTGGTTTTCCTAAAGGGCCAATTTGAAAAGTGGCCTGCCAGCAAGTTCTGTTAACACTCATGCTGCTTTCTTTGCAAACATTTTACTTCTAGATTGGCAATAAACTGGGGAACCACACAACACATTTCAAAGAGACATTATATGGTAAATTGCCCTGCAATTATCTTCATCATCATCATATATGGCAGGTGGTTATCAAATACCAACTAAATAATAGATATACTAATTTGGTCCAGAGGTCTCTAACTGCTAAGATCTTGTTTCTGTTCCTTACATACTAAATTTTAAAAAGTCAGGACAAAAACATAGGAAGCTGCCTTATACCAAGTTAAACTATTTGTCCATCTAGCTCAGTATTATCTATTATAATTGGTGGCAGTTCCCCAGAGTCTTACATAGGGATCCTTCCCATCATCTTCTATCTGATCCTTTTTAACTGGAGATATCAAGGATGAATTTGGGACCTACTGCATGCAAAGCATGTGCTTTAACACTGACCTACAGTGCAATTCTACAGCATGTCATCAATACATTTTAGGAAGATTGTATTTACAGATTGTGAGGGAGTCTAGATTTCTATGCTAAAAAACCCCAAATTCTAAAGGAGGCATAAGATATGAAACTTGGATACACCTGCAAGTGTTCAGTTCTCACAATTTTCTGTTTTATTCTGTGGCAGGTTTTCCAATTTTCCAATAGCTTTTCCAATAGCTATCTAAAATCAGTTGATAGAGCCACAAGAAGCACTTGGCAGTTGCACTGAGTGCTCCTCAGAGTGTTTCTCTGATCACTGGAAGCTACATCCTCTCAAGTTGCTTATCAGAAGTTCCCACCATATTTTCAAGGTTTTCTTTATGATCTTGAAGGCTTGAGATTTGTTCTTTATGTAAAGTGAAAAATTCAACAGTTGCCATTAGGCCATGCCTCTGCAGTGCCATAGTTAGATTCGGTGCCTATGGAATATTCTGTCTTTGGGGAGTGTACACTGTATTGGACCAGAGTGGCCAATTCTGAGAATATAACATAGCTTCATACATTCTGACAAAAAAGATGGCTCCTGTACTACAACTTAATTGCAAATGTTGCTGTGTCTTTAGCCATAAACTCATGTCCCCTGTTCCAAAATATTTGTGAAACAACTGTTTTCTTAGTTATACTTTTCTCTGTGTGTTGGTCATGTATCTGCACATAGTATGCACATGGGGGAAAATATAATTTTGCATGATGAGCTGAAGGTTGAATTCTTGTTTGGCATTTGGAATGACATGTTTTTCATGTTCCAAACACCCACTAGCAGAAGTTATTGAACCTCAGATTATAGATCTTTGATATATGGGAAGTAATACAACAAAAATAGATATAGACTGGGCTATGGAAAAAACAAACTAACTAGGGTCATGGTTCAGGCACTACAGTGTATAAAAATGTTCCTTATTAGGAATTGAAGCTGGGAATCTGTGAACATATTGAATGTTCCTTAACTGCTCAGGCACTTTATACTGTAAGTATTTTTTCTTAGTGGGTGGGTCTGTATGATAGCCAAGTGGAAATTTTCACAGCACTGCAAAATTGAACAGTACACATTGCTTCAAAATGTACAGTACCGTGCAAACTTATGAAGTATCCCAAGTAACTACTCTGACCATGCACAAGTTTATGTGTGGGGGGACCCGTAACTCCTGCGTACAAAATGAAAAACAGATATAGTGAGAGTATAAAGACCTACTCTTGTGGATTCCTTTGCTGTATTAGTGCTGAATGTGTACAAGCAAGTCCCTTCTCAGTTGTGGTAACACAGAAATCTAAATTCCCAGCTAGTATTCATGTTATCATTAGTACGTTCTGAAACAAGGTCTGCTGAAACACAGACATTCATTCAGCTTGGGAGCAGAAGTGAGATCCCCAGGCACAATTATATTTGGTCCTGTAAGCTTATAGAAATCTATTGAAAATTTGTTAAGTATAACATGGGGATTTTTTTCTTCTCTTTAACCTTCACTACTTAATTTTTATTTTATTTTATTTGAAAGAGAGCACCACTGAGAGCCTCTGAGCAATCCAGCAATGTCTGCAAATTCTTCAAGGTGAAGGATAATCTGGGACTCCCAACAGACGACAGTGAATGTTGTAAGTAAGCTGCACAATAAATATTATTGAATACTTCATCTGTAAATATCCTCGGCGTTGAGGAATCAGAAACAAAAAGAAGTTAGCTTGACTGACACCCAAAACTTGTTTGTCCTGCCTTTCACTTACTTAGAGTGAACCTATAATATATCCTTGAAGTCTTAATTATTTGATTTTGTAATGGGGTAATTTTCTGTGGCGTCCCCTAATTTTTATATGGGAGATGTTTTCTTTTCAGTATTCCCCTAAAGTTGTGACAATCCTCCATGGAGAGATCTCCTTGCCCGCCCCCTTGCCATCAGTCTCTCAGATGTGAACTGTTTGAAGATTCACAAAATAGATAGCTGCATGTGGTTATATGTCATGGCGTATCTGTCAGTTTATGATCCTTTAAAGAACTCAGATGGGAAGTATAATGAAATTTTATTCAGAAGTACAATATAATATTGAAGGATACTGCAGATATCTTTCAACAGTAAAAATGTGATACCAGAAAGTGCCATATATGAATAAGTTTTGTGTTTGTTTTAGCTGTCAAAATATTCATGTTTTCTTGATACAAATTACCTCCCTGATGAAGGAGGCACTCAGCATCTGATCTATAGGATAGCTCTACTTCCAGAGACTAATCTCTGACCTCACATATATATTTGGGAGTACATCCCACTGAATTCATCTGGCATTGCATGTAAGGAATTGAGTTTAGTAATTAAGTATGCTACAACCCTCAGTACTCATACTGAAAATAAGTCCCATTCAACTCAGTGTAATTTTCTTCTGAGAAAACATACATAGGATCAGGTTGCAAAGCTGCAATCCTGTGCACAAGTAAAAGTTACTGAAGACAGTGAGACTTAACTTCCAAGTGAACATGCATGGGATCAGTCTCACTTAATGCTGTGGGTGGCGGTCTTACTTTTTAAATAATGTCTGTGAAGCAGAGTGTGATGCTGGACTTCTTTTTCTTAGGGTGGTGTTATTTTTCAGTGTTATAATTCTCAGACGATACATTTATTGTTGCTATTCAAATGCTATCACTTAAAAGTATACAACTTGGTGATTTTAAAAGAAAACACTATGGGCAAAAGTTCATTCAGCATCTGAGTTCTTAACTTACAAATATGTGCTCCTGTTATGCTTAAAGGAAGTGACAGTAAGTGACAAAACTGGAATCCATGACAGTAAAATGGGGTTTGCTCATTTTTCCAAAGAGTGATCCAAACTGAAATATTACACTGAAAATGTCTTTGTTCAGTGCCAGAGCTAATGCAATCGATTCTCTTTTTCAGCTAAAGCATTTCTGCCTCTTCCCCATAATTACATCATTTCACTACCACCAGATACAATCCAGAGCCAAATAACATTTTAAAATACTCTTTGGAATCGGCTCCTTGTATCCATCTAGCAATTGTTTGTTTACAAGGCAGCAACTTTTTTTTTTAACTTACACCCTCCTTTCTTTCTCTTTTGGATGGTAGTGAAGATATTTGGCTACAAATTTAGCATTGTGAGATCCCAACCATCTGTTAAGAAAGAATGTTATTTTATTTAGAAAATTAATTCACATGTTATTATGCTTCCTTTTATATATTCAAGATATGTCTAGGTATTAGGCCTTAATTAACAAGAATGCTTAAAGGAATAATTATATTTATTGTTAATGTGTTTCACTCTTCTTCTGAGCAGTGTTTTTGCCTTCCAACAACTATGTAAGGTAGGTTAGGCTAAGATATGAGGAGACTACTTGGTGAGACCTTCACAGCTGAAAGGGTGTTCAGGTGTCCTACATCAACACTCTGTTGATGTGTTGGCTGCCTTTGAATATGAATTGTAGATTCATTCATGCACACATGTATACAACTGTAGATGCTAGAACAGTATATAGAATCTGATTCTAAATGTTCAGCCCTGGGTCAGGCTGATGATATTTAAGCTTGCTGAAAGGGAGTGGCTGGATTGAAAGAGGAAGGAGTCTTTTTTTGTCACCAAGGACTTATGTTGCAGATTGCTGTCCATTGCCCAATCTTCGCTTCACCCATATACTATCCTACTCTTGCACTCAGTGGATACTGACTCCTTACCTAAGATGTAGTTCAGTTAGGAAGGAACATGGTACTTATTACTGAGTGGCATTAATTATAGGTTCAGAGACATTCTTTCCAGAAAGGGGAAATCCTACCTACTCCTTTTGGCAGGAATTGACTGTTTTCTGGGAACACTTGTCTTCCAGATCTTGCCTTGCATGTTCAGAGTCATTCACTCATCCAGTGGAGATCATCCTCGACACAGCCTTCCTTCTTCCCTTCCCTTAAAGTATTTTTGAAAAGGGCAATATGGAATGAGAAATTAGCTTAAGCCTTTCCCAATGTGCCACATGATTTGCATAATGTGCAAATTATACACTCCAGATCTTGGGAAATGGAACATGGCTTTTAATGAAACAAATATTTGTGGACATATATTCATCTTTTAACAGCACTCTTGAGTGACATAGCCCTGGTACTCCTTTTGTGGATAAGAGCTACTTCTAGGGATGTAAAATGTAGTCAATTTCTGTCACAATTTGCCAAAGAAAGGTCATTCTCCTTTTGCATTGCTCTTTGCATTCTGCATAAGAAACCACAATTCAATTTGGGTTTTCTCAGTGGCAGATGTTTTGTTGTCATGTTTTCCTTTCATATTCAGTTTCAGTTCAGTTTGTTATTACCTCCACCTTTGTATATGCGGAGCCCCAAAGATCGATGGACTTGCTGTTTTGTCCATTGTATTCAGATCCTCGATCTAAATTCCTGTGTTTTATTTTGACTTGCCTGCTTTTTAACTCTGTCCAAGAGAAGATTTTTCTCCTCTTGCCTGATACAGACATCATTGTAACCTATAGGGTCTCACATTTTGCTTTGGCAGCATCAAAAATTCGTGAAAAATTCATCACTGATAATGCAGTTGCCCGTTCAGGGGATGTCTTGATTAACGTTTTTGCTAAATGCTCTGATTTTACATTATAACCTATTTTAATTTTATAAGTGATCAAATTCCCTGTTAATTTTATTTAAGTATTTAGATTTCTTGTTTTATATGTTATATCTATTGTAAATAGCTCTTATGTTTTAATTCTTTTAATCCTTCTGTTTGTATCTGTAATGGTTTTTGGCCCAAGCAGTAATAATAAGCTGAACTGAACTGAGCAGTATATAACTAAAAAAAATACAGCTACATTTGGGGCAGTAAATGACGAATTCTGAAATTGGAGCTGGTTTGCAAAAAGGGGGAAAGTCTCTATTTGGCAGGCTAGTTATTACTGAGAGGTATTTTTAATGCTTCAGTGTTTGCTTCAGAATGAGGGTGGGTACATTATGTCACTGAATCTGTAGCTCTCTCAATAAGCTTCTTAGAATCTGTAACAATTATTTTACAAAATAATGTCTAATATTCTATTCTTCCTTTCTTCCTCCTTGCCCCTTTCTCCCTGGTTCTTTACAGTGCGTGGAAAGTACATTTTAAAAAGGAACTAGTTCTGGTTCAAGTTTATCCTGCCCAAAAAAGAACTAGTTCCAGTTCCCATTTGTCCTTTAACAAAACAAACCAGTTCAGTTCAAGTTCACCCACAAGAAAATTTTAGTTCATAAAAAAATCATCCTTGGTAAATAAAACAATAAAAAAATCAGCATTCAGAATGCTGCATGCTACTGTGCTGAAGTACAGGGCCCAAATATAAATCAGGGGACACACACAAATAATAAGATGTCTGAGAGACAGAATGTCAACAGGCTAAGCTTTCCCCTTAATTGTTTTTCCATGCTGGAAAAGGCTTACCTTCTTTAATTTGTGACAGCAACATAACTGTTAAAGGCACAAGGCATCATTTTCTTTGTTCCTGTACCTGTATTTGACACTGCAAACTGCTCCTGTTAGAAGAGAGTGAATCTCTTCAACAGGTAAGATACAGGACAGCCTCACATTCCTTCTTTCAGATTGTTAGCAATAATGATAAAGTGACTGAATGACCTTAGCAACAGCAGCACCTCCCATAACTGCCTAATAAGCCTTAGAACGTTGTCTCCATGATTTGCTTTTTTACCTTTCTTTATAGATGTCTGATTGACTTAATTTTTTTAATGAAAGAGTATGAGCCTCCGCTGGGGGGAGGGGAGGAGGGAATGAACATGCAGATGAACTAGAAATCATTCAGAGTTCTACCCCAATATGAAAATTCATCTTTAATTCACCCAGCAATTATGGGAACTATTTTCAGATGTAGTTCAGAGATTTTTGAACGGGTGAACTTTGTTCAGCTGAACTAGTTCATTCTAAGCACTGGTTCTTTATTCTTTTCATCTTAGATGCTACTCAATATACTTAAACTGTTAAGTTAACTCATCCCATTTCCCCAGGGAACTCTGTGAATTATAGTTTGGGGTGGCTGCTATGGATGTCTAAGAGAGCCTTTCACAATTTAGAACTGCCAAAATTCTTTGAGGGAAGTGGTATAAAACTGACACACTTTTTAAATGTAGATAGACCTTAATAATTGGCAAGCCCTGGTAATCTGCAAGTCCTTGTGGTGTGGAGATGGCATCATGGTGCTCCTGTGCTAGGTGGCAAAGACTATAGAAACCCATGCACACCCTTTTTCATATACTCACCATTGCACTTGTACTACATGGCAACAGTACTCTTCTGTGGAGAGTATGGCAAAAATCTTTGTGTTAAGCATTCTGCAGAGGCATTTTGAATGCAGGAAGCACTCCTGGCTTGGCCCTTGAGAATGGCATGTTGTGGGTCTCTTAGGATAACTATAAGCTCTTTACCATGGCAGAATGAATGGAAAGTTTTGACACAGTTTAAAGTTCTGAATTAGGCTGCTTCTAAACTTGCTTGCATCTGTTTACAGCTCACTTCATGCCTTTTTTAAAAACCAAAAAACCAAAATCTGCAGACTGCTGAGAGAGACACACCATCCATATGTCTCTGTTCTTGTAAGCAACCTTATATTTTTAGGGATGGGGCAGAAAGAGCAGGAATTGCAATTATTTGAAAAACGCAGTCTCTGAAAAGGCAATGATTTATTCTCAGGCATTATTCTTGATCAAGAGCCACAGACAGCTGCTGCTTGCCTTTAAATAGGCATAGCTCTATAGGCATGCTGTAGATCATGGTTCAAGGGACTAACAGATCTCTGCCAAAATCATAAGTATTTAACACCAATGAATGATAACTCAGAATGTCTTATTTGCTGATTTCTGTTTTGTGTCATGTGCTTCCAATACAGAGCAGACGTTCTCAAATTTTGTCATAGTGAGCCTCCCCAAAGCAGCTGTTTCAAGATTTACCAGTCATATAGCCTAAGACACACACACAAAAAATGATTTGTATTTTACAGAGCTTTGTTTTCTCCCAGGTAGATACAAAGAAAAGCAAATCAGTGGGAAAAGGAAAAGGCAGCAACTTGTTTGTAAGGCTGTTTTTCCTCTGTACCATCAATCTACACAGTAGACAAACTGTTAATTTACATGGGTTTGGGACATGAATGAGGTGGTATGGACATACCTTTCCTCTTAGCCAAGATGTAATGGAGACTGATGGAAAGGAGCTTACGGCTCTTCTACCAACTTTCCATCCCACCACTGACATATATAACCAGGAAAAGAAAGTATTTTTTCATTCACTCCAGAAAGTAATGAAAGAAACATTACTCTTAAATTTTACCCAATTGACAATAAATCCCATGGAAGTCAGTGGAATATGTTTTCAAGCAGATATGGTTCTCAGCAGGCTCTAAGTCTTAGTTTTGGCAGAATATTAATGGTTCAACGGTTGTTTAAAGCAAAGATTCTAAAGATTCATTGTCATATTTTCTTTGCTGTTCTAAAAAGATGTGGATGCAAAGTTGATTTAATATGTATTTGATTATATATATATTTTTAAATACAGATCCACCTTTGAAAGTCATACCTTTGCTTCATGAATGACGAATGAAAATGTAATGTAGGAAAAGCAACAAATGTACCCGTTTAAGAGAGAAAACAATATATATGGCATTACTATTTCACTCATTTAAGACACAGGTGTGGTACCTGAGTGTACCACATCTTTTTTGTTTTAAAGGGCTATCGTAAAGTAATTTTCTAATGATTTTGTATTTTTTCATTTGCAGTGTAACACCTGAAATGAAAAATTGGGGAGTTCTTTCAACATTTGTGGGATTCTTGTCTTTTGAAATTCTGCAAATCTCCTAGAATGCAATATGTTCTTAGCCTTAATCTATTAAGCCTTTCCTTTGAAAGCTATTGTTGTTGTTGTTGTTGTTGTTATTATTATTATTATTATTATTATTTAAACTTCTGTCCCTCCCTTCCTCCCAGAAAGAGCTCAGGGTAGTAAAGAAAGGACAGAACACTCAAAACATCTTCAAAACATCTTCTAATTTAATTTTTTTTAAAAAAAAATCTATTCCAGCACAGACACAGACTGGGATAAGGTCTGTACTTAAAAGCTTATTGAAAGAGGAAGGTCTTCAATAGGCGCTGAAGAGATAACAGAGTTGGTGTCTGCCTAATATTTTAGGGGAGGGACTTCCAAAGGGTAGGTGCCACAACACTAAAAGCCTGCTTCCTGTGTTGGACTGAACAGACCTGCTGATAAGATTGTATCTGCTGGAGGCCCTTACTTGCAGAGTGCAGTGATCGACTGGGTATATAAGAAGTAAAATGGTCTTTCAGGTATCCTGGTCCCAAGCTGCATGAAGCTTTATACACCCAAACCAGCACCTTGAACTTGGCCCGGCAGCTAATGGGCAGCCAATACAATTCTTTCAGCAGTGGGATAACATGTTGGCATTCTGCTTCAGTGAGCAGTTACACAGCCACATTTTGCACCAGCTGCAGCTTCTGGACCAACCTCAAGGGCAGCCCCACATAGAGTACATTACAGTAATCCAGTCTTCAAGTTGCCAGTGCATGGACTACAGTGGTCAGGCTCTCCCAGTCCAAAAACGGCCACAGCTGTCTTGCCAGCCGAAGTTGGTAAAAGGCACTCTTAACCACTGAGGCCACCTGGGCCTTTAGCAGCAAAGATGGATCCAAGAGCACCCCAGACTACAAATCTGCTCTTTCAGAGGGAGTATGACCCCACCCAAACCAGGCAATTGATCAGTTATATGGACTTGGGAACCACCTACCCACAGCTCCTCTGTCTTGCTAGGATTCAGAATCAGGTTATTGGCCCTCATCCAGCTCATCACTGTGTCCAGGCACTGTTCCAGGGCTTGCACAGCCTCTTCTGATTCAGATGTTACAGAGAAATAGAGCTGGGCATCATCAGCATACTGCCAACACGGTGCCCCAGATCTCCTGGTGACTGCTCCCAAGGGCTTCATGTAGATGTTAAACAGCATGGGGGACAAGATGGTATCCTGTGGCACTCCACAGCACAATTGCCAGGGGGCCAAAAGACAATCGCCCAATACTATTCTCTGAAACCGACCTCGGAGATAGGATAAGAACCACTGTAAAACGGTACCTCCAATACCATCTCACTAAGTTGGCTCAGAAGGATACCATGATCAATGGTATCAAAAGCTGCCGAGAGATCAAGTAAGAATAACAGGGTCAAACTCCCCTTGTCCTTCTCCCACTAAAGGTCATCCATTAGGGCAACCAAAGCTGATCTAGTTCCATAACCAGGCCTGAACCCAGATTTGAATGGGTCAAGATAATCTATTCCATACAAGAGTACTTGCAATTTCTGCACCACAGCCCTCTTGATCACCTTTCCTAAAAATGGTAAGAGCAATTTTCTGATTTGACCTGCAGTGTAGGTACTAGGAAAGTACCCTTCCAGTTCAGTCCTTTGCAGTTTTAGTCAGAGGTCAGTCCCACTGAATGGGACTTAACACCAAAAGGGTTTGCATAGGATTGCAGGCTTAGAGATTGGTTTCCTCACAAAAGCTCAAATACACTCTGATCTGCTTCTAATGTAAATATGGTAATCAGCTGAGAAAAAATTGGGTGTCAATAAGTTCTAGTGAAACTTACTGTAGTCTCTTTTGCAGAGTTTACTCCAAAGTGTGAATGGCCACAACAAGAAATTCTTTAGGTAGGCAGCCTAACAATACTGACTAAATGATCTCATTTCTGTTTGCTGTGATGGGCATCTGTCCAAAAGAGTTTAATGTGACTGATGTGTAAGTAAGAAGAATTCATTTGTCCATGAAGTCCTGGTGGGAGAAATACTATTCTGTTGTGAATAACATGCTTGTTCACATCCATTCCAGGTCTGTTTGCAGCCTTTAAAATATATGACTGCAAACTGTATGTGCATTGGGTAGGGACGTTAGATAATCTCATGCACACTTGATGGTGTTGGTGCTATCTGTATTTCTTCAGAATGAGTCTTATGTTTCTGGTTGTGTTAGGTATGACGCTTAGAATTACAGGTGCTGATAATGTTTCAGAGGGATCTGATGGCAGAGAGGTCAGGAGGGAGGCAGAGAGAAAGGAAAGCAGCTACCTTGATTGCTCTTGGCTCCTTTGACTATTTAGCATGTAAGAACAAAGAGGCAGGATGGGTAATTAAGGGAGATGCCATTATTTCTGTTATCCTAGAATGAATTCTTCAAGCCACTTTTCAAATAATAAAACAACCTCTCCCTCTCTTGCCAATAAGGTTAACTATAGCCATAATTTATAAGTTATTGGGGGTTGGGGCAGGTAAGATAACATTCTGTAAATACCTGCAGCTTTACTTTTTGGAAAACAATTTTTTAAATATATATTTAAAAAATCACAATAGAGCAGAAATTATTCTTGGCTATTTTTGGTTAATTTACTTTGTTTCACAGGCATAGGTAAATTTCATTTTAAACTACTAGGAACCTAATAGTGCTTGCTATCAGTATTATGTTTGTTGTCATACTGCTGTTTCCAACATGCCAAAGCAACACTCCAAGCTCTGTCATCTTGTTGACTACTGCAACTTCCTCTGCTAAATCCTCCTTGGGCAGCTTTCATTCGAGTCAAAATAAAACTGTTCTTTATTCTTGCTACCTTTACATCATCTCTTATTACTCATGCTCTAAGGGATGAAATCGTAAGAAACACACACACACTGTACAAAGTGTAGGAAATGCATGAGGCTCAAATTTTCTCTAACAATCAATGCTCTAAGAGGTGCAGGATAACAAGAAATCTCAGGAATGTTTGGAGGATTTGGGCACATGGTGATAAAGTTGAAGCCTCTTTCCATCTGTAACACTTCTATACACGTGTCTCTATTTTCATCCTCAGTCTTCCTTTAAGCATTGCTATAGAAATAGATGTTCCTTTTCCTTGTAGTCGCTTTTGAATTTAAGCTACCTCCCTGCACTTCCAGCACACAGGAATGAGCTTTTCAATGAACATACCTAGAGCTCTTCGAGTCTCTTCCTTACATCCACATATTGTGAAGCATTCCAATTATAACCACCTCCTACTACTCTATTTCTGTACGTATTGTTCTGAGCAGTGTGAACTTGTTCCATTGTATTGTTAGTCTTTTGGTTCCACATTAACTGGTTTAGCACAATTTTCCTGCTGTTTATGGCTGTAACATATAGTTGACAACAGAACAATAACAGCAGTGTTTGTGTCTATAGTGTTATTGAAGGACTGTAATATATTTTAAGGAGACTGCTGGTCTTAAAGCTGAATCTAGAACTGAAAGCAGATAAATGCGATAGACAAAGACAGCAATGTGTTGAGTACTTGGAGAGACTTCGTTTGGGTTATAATTGCTGCACTGGGCTCCTATAGGGGGAAGGGCAGAATATAAAGAACAATAAATAATAATAATTAATAATATAGGGTTGTATTCAGCATAGCAGTAAGCAAATCATTCCATCAGTGCAAGGATATCTTCTTGCACAATGGAACATTCTCCCCCTCTCCTCCCCCCACAGCCCCCTAAATCTTTTTTTGGGTTTCCCCCAACTCTCCAAAGTAGATTTGGGGATGGTGCGGGGTGTGCGTGGAGAGGGAGGAAACAGCAGAAAGCCCCATTGCACTACTGCTAATCCCTATGATAGTACAGTTATTTAGTTGAAGACTACCCATAGAAACCTACCTAATTTAAATCTGCTTGTGTTCTTCTTAATCCAATTTATATAATGTCAACCTGTAAGTGAACCAATATTTCTGCTTGAATTTTACTGTATCTCTGGTATGAACTCATTCATTCCATCCATTTCCTGTAGAGTCCCCGGATGCTATCCCATATAGTTCTGCCTTCTTTCATTATTTATTTTACTTATGAAAAATATTTATAACCTGCCCCTCACCAATACAAATCTCAGGGCAGCGTACAGAATGCAATCAACATTAATTCAGATTTGACATACAAAACAGGATATACACATTTACAAAGTGAATTCTCAAACTAGATTGACAGCCAAATATTAATTTGGGTAGTATTGTTTATATGTTACATTCAACCTGGTTTATGGAAAACAAACTTGATTTCAACTGCACCTGGCTCTGAATTTTTCAAGTTCTATTTAATTTTAACTCTCAGGTGCTTGTTGCTTTTCTTCTTAAGATTTTTTTCTATAACCATGACCACTGATAATGTACTTTTGAAGAGATTTCAGTACACCTACAAAATAACTAGCTGAAAAATTTCTCTTTCAAAGTGTATCTAAGTAACATTTTTATTTATTTTTATTTATTTTATTTAATTTATATACCGCCCGAAGCCCGAAGGCTCTCTGGGCGGTGTACATAAAAGGTAAAAGCAAGGACAATATATAAATGCAATAAATACCATAACTCAAAAAACAAAAACATACAAACAATACAAGAACCAAACAACATCCTGAATACAACATAGTAATAAAATACTATAAAAATACACTTTAAAATGCCTGGGAGTATAAAAAGGTTTTCACCTGGCGCCGAAAAGATAGCAGCGTCGGCGCAAGGCGCACCTCATCGGAGAGACCATTCCACAGTTCGGGAGCCACAACCGAAAAGGCCCTATTTCTAGTCACCATCCTCCAAGCTTCTTGATGGGATGGTACTCGGAGGAGGCCCTTAGATGTTGAGCGCAGTGTACGGGTAGTTTCATATTGGGAGAGGCGCTCCACCAGGTATTGCGGTCCCATGCCGTGTAAGGCTTTATAGGTCAAAACCAGCACTTTGAATTTAGCCCGGAAACAAATAGGAAGCCAGTGCAGACGGGCCAAAACAGGTGTTATATGAGCGGACCTTCTGGTCCGCGTCAACAATCTGGCCGCTGCATTCTGGACTAACTGTAGTTTCCGAACTATCTTCAAGGGCAGCCCAACGTAGAGCGCATTGCAGTAGTCCAATCTAGAAGTTACCAGAGCATGAACGACTGAGGCGAGGTCGTCACTGTCCAGATAGGGACGTAGCTGGGCTACCAATCGGAGATGGTAGAAAGCATTCCGTGCCACTGAGGCTACCTGAGCCTCAAGAGACAGGGAAGGGTCGAAAAGAACTCCCAAGCTACGAACCTGTTCTTTCAAGGGGAGTGTAACCCCATCCAGAACAGGGTAAACATCCACCATCTGGGCAGAGAAGGCACTCACTAACAGCGTCTCAGTCTTGTCTGGATTAAGCTTCAGTCTGTCAGCTCCCATCCAATCCATTATCGCGGCCAGGCAACGGTTTAGTACGTTAACAGCCTCACCTGAGGAAGATGCAAAGGAGAAGTAGAGTTGCGTGTCATCAGCGTACTGGTGACAACGCACTCCAAAACTCCTGATGACCGCACCCAGCGGCTTCATATAGATGTTGAAAAGCATGGGGGACAGTACCGATCCCTGTGGGACTCCACAATGGAGAGTCCAGGGTGTCGAGCAGTGTTCCCCAAGCACTACCTTCTGGTGATGACCCACCAAGTAGGAGCGGAGCCACCGCCAAGCAGTACCCCCAACTCCCAACTCCGTGAGCCGTCCCAGAAGGATACCATGGTCGATGGTATCAAAAGCAGCTGAGAGATCAAGGAGAATCAACAGGGTCACACTCCCCCTGTCCCTCTCCTGACAAAGGTCATCATACAGGGCGACCAAGGCTGTTTCGGTACCAAACCCAGGCCTCAAACCGGATTGAAACGGATCAAGATAATCAGTGTCATCCAAGAGTCCCTGGAGCTGGCCGGCCACCACCCGTTCCAGAACCTTGCCCAGGAACGGAACATTCGCCACAGGTCTATAGTTGTTCAAGTTATCTGGGTCCAAGGAGGGTTTCTTCAGGAGCGGTCTCACTACCGCCGCTTTTAGGCAGTCAGGGACCATACCCTCTCGCAAAGAGGCATTGATGACCTCCTTGGCCCAGCCGGCGGTTCCGGTCCTGCCAGCTTTCACCAGCCAAGAGGGGCAAGGATCCAGCACAGACGTGGTCGCCCGCACCAGTCCAAGGATCTTGTCAACATCCTCAAGCTGCACCAACTGAAACTCATCCAACTCATGTGAACTATAGTCCAAAAAGAAAATGTTAGTAAAAGATAAATGTTTTGTAATAGTTTGCACATTTTATTTAGGTGCCTCATTTATTTATAAAAAATATTTGTATACCATAAAAAGTCAAAGCTGTTTACAGTAATCATACACACGTATACACATACAGTAAAAACAGTAAAACCACATAATTTTTTTAAAATCAGAAATCATTACCAACTATTGCGGAAAGATACCTTCTCAATTGCCTGCATAAGCCTGGCAGCACAGAAGAGTTTTCAGCAGGTGTTTAAAAGCCTTAACTCTACTCCTATTTCCTTTGCATAAGCTTGGTGGATAGAAAGCCACAACTGAGGCACATGTTTCATTCTGAAATTGTGCAGCAGGATCCCCACCAGAGACAATACTGAGTTGTAACTAGTAGAAGTCTAAAATGGATCTTGGGACAAACAGAGTAGGCAAATGGTGTACTGGAAATGGCAAATGTTGTTACAAATAACTAAGAGCTGAGAGATTGCTCCAACATAGATTTAGAGTCTGATTTAGCTCAAGCCAGAGAGGTTTATAGGGCTGTACCTGCACCTGTGTACTTCTGCATTATTGAAAAGGACTACTCCAGGTGGATTATCTGGAATTGCAGGCAATGTGTAGGATTTGGACAGTGTGGGCAATTGTCTCTAGTTTCTGAGTTGGACCATAAACCTCCTCATTTGTCACTGTCTTCATCCTCAGGGAATGCAGGTGAGGAAGGAAATAGAATTCATGCAAACATTTTTCATCTAGGAAGGCTTTAGTCTACCTAATGTTGCTCACTAAGTCACCTTGCACCTCTACCACTCCAAGGTTTGTTCTTGGGGTAATTGTGACATCTGCCTTGTTTTGGTGCATCATCCTTGAGCTCTCCAACTGATGTTTGCACAGATTCTGTTTTGTCATTTGAAGGCTGGATCTTAATTTCTTTCATCAGTCTTGTTAGTATCCTGTCTAAATAAATATGAATATTAATTTTACCTAATATAGCACCTTTAGTAATCCTCTTGATTTTAAGCCTGCTCCTCAATTTCTTATCTTGTGATTTTGGTGAGAGATGTGAGAAGTGACGCTAAAATGCTCCCTGATGCCTCCTCAACTATTTTGCAATAACCCCGACAGTGACTGAAATAGTGTTTGGAATCTCATGAAAAGCTATTTTCCGGAGATGCAGGAACATGACTGTTTGATCAAACAGGGAGGAGTTGACAGATGTCAGGAAAGCACCCAGAATTGTAGACTGTCATTTGATCCTTAACTTCCTTGTATTTTCCCCACTGTAGATTGAAAAAGCATTTTAAGACTCTGAATGCCTGAAATCCTTGTATTGCATTTGATTGTTGTCCCCATGTTCTTCTGGATCTTCTCCACCACATTTCTGTGGCCTTTTTTTACAGTTGTCAAGTCCATAATGCCCCACCCTCTTCAACAACTTTCCTGAGTTGTATTCCTTGTTGAGAATAATCTTTAATCTCTGGCCTGGACATGTTAATCTTCCTGCTAATAAAATAATCAGCCATCTTGTCCCTGGAGGATTTCCAGTTTCACAGTTATTCTTACTAAAACATAGCCTTTTTTCCAGCCTGCACCCCAGCCTCAGGCATACAGGATGTTTTGAAAATTATTATGTCTGTTAATCATATGAATGTTTAGCCTTTGGTTCTGAGTGGTACTTATACAAATATGTAAGCATTGTCCTGAACCCAAGATATACTTTTCTCTTTTGGAATCTATGGTGCTGCAATAATAATTTGTTTTTCAACTTAAGAATTCAGCTTTGGGTCTCTCAAAAGCATTTTGCATTTAGGCAATGCCTCAGGCCCTGTCGCGACAAAAATCAAGGACCGTTCACTTTCCTGAACTGTTTACATCTGCCACTTGGCCAGTTTAATGCTATTTAGTGGCCTTGTTTGCATGTTGCAAACCATAGTTAAACTATGATTTAAATGTGGATGTGTAACATGCTGGTGCTTGCTGCTGAAATTGCGGGCACCTTGCTCCTCCATCACTCCAAGGTTTGTTTATGGGTTACAACTTGTGGTTTCTTTGGGAGAAACAAACCAAGAGTCTGGGTTCAGACAAAATGCAAAGCCAGATCACGACTTAGCTCCCAACAGGAGTGCGAAAGGAGTGAGCACCAGTAGTGTGCATCAGCATGCTGCATAGTCACATTTCAACCATAGTTTAGTTCTATTATGGTTTAAAGTGATATGCAAACAAGGCCAGTGTGTATTTTCTGTCAGTACTAGTTTTTCCTCATATCATTAGCAAATCTGTAAATGAGATGATCAGTGTCTCCCCACACAATTTAAGCAGCAACATGTATTCTGCATTCAACAGAAGAGAAACAAGTACAATTTTTAAAACATCTACTTAACAGACACCATACTTCTTCCCATGCTTCATCCAATCCCAGGCAACAAAGATGAGCCTGAGATCCATTCCTGCATCTGCCCTTTATTCTTTAAGGAAAGTTCCAAAAAGAAAGCGTATAAATACTTTGATATTAACAATAACCCAAATGGTATTCTGTTTGACATACAAGCATGAGTTCAGTCTTTCCGCTTGGCCCAGACGAAATCAGAAGGATCAAAGTCTAGAAAAATTGGCAGGAGGAGGACATTTTGGCAGAGATCAACCTAGTAGTTGTCTGGGCTAAGTAGAAGCTTCAGCAAAGCTATGGAAAATTGCTAGATTTTTGGATGACAGGTTCAGAATGGTTTCAGGAAGGCAGGGTGGGGGCAGGTGGGGGAAGATAGTGAAGGTACAGGAAATGAGCTGGGGTGGGGAATGACTGCACTGGAAGATAGACAGCAAGTTGAAGGTAGCCAAAGAATGGCATAATGGACCTCTTGGCTTGCGCAACTGCAAGCAGGACCAAGAGGCAAGGATCTTTGCAGAGGAGAGAAGTAAAAGAGTTAATTATTTGTACCAGGGTCTCATAGCTTTTAGCAGAAATTTCTATTTCTAGAGAACTTCTTATGACTGATCACAATAAAATGATCCTAGATTTGCAGCACAGTGGCTTTGGGCATCATATCCACAGTGCCCTGTAATATCCAAAGGGGAACTTGTGCAGGAAAAGATCCACAAACATAGGCTGTGCATCCAGCTTGCATTTTGTTTCCCTTATCAGCAGAGGTGCAACAGCCTGCAGCATGAGGCACTTCTACATCTGGGTGACTGCAGTTACAATGGTATAGCAGTGACATTGCTAGGTGAGTCACAATATCTTGACAGAGCTTTGTGATCTGTTCTGGAGAATGTGTTAAATATTCATATTAAAGAAACCCAATGGAACATGTTTTATGGCAGTGTTCAAGATTTGTCTCCATCAACTCAAGCTTAGGCCATATGGCAAAAAAGTCTGTAGGCTGAAGTCTGCTACAACATTTTTGGTCTAAAGATAAATCTAGTTGCTCCCATGAGAAGAATATCCCTTCTAGCACTTTTCTCTCACAAAATCTGGCTTGCTGATTCTTACTAATTGATGTCCACAGTGTTTTCATAACACTTTTATTGGGGAGAGGAGCAATGAAACACCAGGAGATAACTTCCTTGTTCATTTGTTCTTTTCTGACATTCTAACTACAGTGTAGAGACATCTAGTGGTCAATCTGCATGATTGCAAGGGAATAATTTAAATGCATCATGATAACAGCCTGCTGGATCAGCCCAGTGGCCCATCTCCTCCAGCATCCTGTTCTCCCAGTGGCTAACATAGGAAACCTGCAAGAAGGACTTGAGTGCAAACAGAACTCTCCCCTCCTGCAGTTTCCAGCAACTGGTATTTGAAAGCATACTGCCTCTGCCTATGATATCTTTGTAGATGTTCAATGAAAGCGGGGGGGGGAGATTGTGATTGATGTAGCTGGTCATGCATTCCATAGCCACTTGTTGATTGTAATGTTTACATAGATGCACAGGCATAACATAAGAGCTCTACCAGATCATTTCAAAGGTCTGTCTAGTCCAGCATCCTGTTGCCATATTGGCCAACCAGATGCCTTTGGGAAACCCACAAGCAGGACATGAGGACAGAGGCATACTGCCTGTGACCCTGGAAGTAATATAGAATTATCATGGCTGGTAGCCACTGATAGCCTTAACTTCCATTAATTTTTATATATTTATTTATTTATTGTTTGATTTATATCCCGCCCTTCCTCCCAGCAGGAGCCTAGGGCTAATCCCCCTTTAAAGCTGTCTAGGTTGGTGACCTTCGCAACATCTTGTGGTTATGAATCCCATAGTTTAACTATGTGTTGTGAAAAGAAGTTTGTCTGTAGTGAATCTCCCACCATATGGATTCATTGGATGACTCCAGGTTCTAATATTACGAGAGAAGAACATCTCTCTATCCAGCTTGTATTCAGCGTAGCACTAAGCAGATCATTTTGTAAGTGCAAGGATTTCTCGTTGTGCAAAGAAATGATCTCCCCATCTCCTCTCCTGCCTGCCCCCTAAATCTGTTCTGGGGGCTCCCCCAACCTTCCCAAGCAGATTTGGATACTGTGGGGGCAGAAGAGGTGGGGATCCTGTGGCCCTTGCACTAGCGCAACTTTTTAGTTGAATACTGCCCTTTACCTGTATGCCTTGCATAGTTTTATTCACCTCTATCACACACCCATTCTATAGATTACATGATCAGAGCATATGTGCATTGGGGCCCAATGAATGGATCTTGGTTGTGTGGATGGGATGGGGCCAGTTGCACAGTCAGAATCCCTCCATCAATGCAGTGTCTGCACAGCGTTTATGTAAACTTTAAATGGTAAAAGAATATGCTGCTTGGATAGAATAGTATATAAATAGGGAGAGCAAAGTAATCCCTACGTTTGTTGTCAAGGCACAGAGGCAGACTATCATATGCCTGAAGTTAGCTTGTGCCTTACTGCAATATGTGTTCATCTTTGCATATGCTATCTGAAGTTTTCTCCAGACAGAATAGAAAGACTGCAAATTTCCAGCTATAGAAATAGCAAAGCTGGTCATTTTGACTTTGAAAGACATAATACAAGCTTTCCTTCAACAAGAACATCAAAGTTCAGGAGAGCGGCCTAAGCTGACAACAAAACCAATAACTATTATTTATTTATTTATTTATTTATTTATTATTTATTTAATTTGCATCCCGCCCTTCCTCCCAGCAGGAGCCCAGGGCGGCAAACAAGGCACTAAAAACACTTTAAAACATCATAAAAATAAATCTTAAAATACATTAAGACAAAACAGCGTTAAAAACATTTTAAAACTTTAAAAAAAGGTTAAAAACATTATTAAAAAACATATTAAGCAATTCTGACACAGACACAGACTGGGATAGCTCTCAACTTAAAAGGCTTGTTGAAAAAGAAAAGTCTTCAAAAGGCGCCGAAAAGATAGCAGAGATGGCGCCTGCCTAATGTTCAAAGGGAGGGAATTGCACAGTTAGTTATGTGTATCTCTTGTTCACTGGGATCAATGTGCCACTATACAAAGATACATTCTAATAGTTGTTATTGAGGTTTCACTTTTACCCCCTAGGTTTGATATTATTCTAAACCATTGACATCACTAATCTTCTACAGAAACCTTTTTGCTGCTTCTGACCAGTGGTCCATCTAGGTCAGGTGTGGGGAATCTTTGGCTCTCCAGATGTTGCTGAACTGCATCTCCCATCTGCCCCAGCAAGCATAGCCAATAGCATGGGATGATAGAAGTTGTAGTTCAGCAACAACTTGAGGGCCAAAGGTTTCCCACACCTGATCTAGGTTAATATAAGAAGATACCTGCTGGTTCAAATGCTCAGCATCCTGCTTCCCACGGTGGCCAATCAGATGCCTATGGGAAGCCCACAAACAGCACATGAAGGCAATAGCCCTCTCTCTCCATCGCCACATTCAGTGACATACTTGCCTTTGAACCATGGAAATTCCATATAGCCATCAATCCCCCTATTTCAGATGTTCAGAAGTGAGTGCCACCACCAGACACCATCAGTGCTGGTATAGCCAACATGGTGCCCTCCAGATGTCAGTGGGCTACAACTTCTATCAACCCTTGCCAGCTTAGTCAATGGTCAGGAATGATGAGAGTTGGAATCCACCAACATCTTGAGAGTGCCTTGTTGGCTCCCCCCCCCCAGTTCTATGCACAAGAGATAGTTGTAAGCAGAACTGGGTTGACTTTGTTGTGTTTTTAATGTATTTTATGTTGCAGATATGCTTTTTTTTAATGAAGCAGATAATTTTGGCATAAGCAATTAAAAGGATGCCAAAATAGTAACTAAATAGTAACTCAATGTGTAGATTCATCAGGTTGGCCAGAAATTTCGGTGCCCTCTTTCCTTTGCTTAAATGGCTCCCATGAATTTTCTCCTGCTAACTCTAGGGGAGTTGAATCTTGCTTATGTCTAAGTAGTCAGCTATTTAAAAGTGCTGCCCTGAGCTCCTGAGAGAAAGGGTGGGATATAAATTCAATAAATAAATAATAGATGAGATGAGATGAGATGTAACATTTATACAGTACCTTGCTTTTCTATTCAAATAATACTCAGTGGCTTACAATACAAAACAAAAACACTAGATACAATACAGTATAAAACACAAAGGATACATATTCGCTATAATAATACCAAGAATAATACATTGCAGCTACTGTTCCATTTGCTGTCTTCAGCAGAGCAAAGCCTCTGGAGCTCTGGCACAGCTCCTGCAAAATGCTGGCATCTGTCCAAATCCCTAGCCACCAGTCTCCTTCGGGTCACTCGGGACACCCCCTGGCTTGATAGTCGCTTTGTGTCCCCTCCATCTCATGCTCCACCAGCATCTCATGCTCCAGCTGCTCACACTTGACTGAGAGCCTCAGGGTGGCAGCCATTTAACTCTTACCCTTCACTGTGCACCAAAGGCTCACACCCTTGCCAGGCACAAGCCTTAATTTGTACCTAGGGGAGGTAGTAGTTATGTTCTGTAAGCATTACAAGACATTTTGAAATATAGGAGTGGCTTCCGAAAAGTCTCCTGTATTTTAAAATCAGGATGTAGGAAGCAGTTCTTCTTAAAGAATGTTTGTTGCAAGGCCTTTTAAATGTGTGCCTTTTCATATACAAAAGGGAGCCCTGCCTAGTCATTTATTCTTTTGTATGCCTTTTAATCCTGTTGTTTCCTGAAAACTCTTTGACAGAAGAGCATTGGGAGTTATTTCCTCTGGAGTTTTTCCTTTTCTTAAGCTGACTTTCAGACGGATTGCAGTGTGTAATATGCAACCGAATTCCCAGACTTTTATAGCTGCAGTCAGGAGTATCCTGTTGAAACATGTTGAAACAGTAAGTTTGAGCTGCTTCCTGGACAGGGTAATACATCATGTGAAACTTTTCTTCCTAATCTAGCATGGGTGGAAGCTCAGAGGGAACAGTAGGGAAAGCTGTTGAGCGTTAACCCTTTGCACATTTCTGCTACATCACTTTGTATAGGATGCCCCTGCTCGTCTTATTACAAATATCTGACAGATATTTTTGCCTAGTCTACTAGAACAGAAGGCTTTTTTCCAGTGAATGTTTGTGTTGCTCATTTGTGTTTCAGATCGAAGAACAGCTGCACAACTTCACTTCAGCAAATATCTGCCAGCATTAATTCCACTTGCAGACATTATATACACTTTCACTGAAGTTATCACAATGTAAATGGGAAAATGATAGGCATTGTGGTTAATGCGTGCTGTAGCAGTGAAAGCATGGGGAAAATGTTCTTTTCCAGACAGTTGTCTGAGGTTAGCTCTTGACCATGTTTTCACTGAAGTGCCACTGAAACCTATGGTCTGAAGGCACATGAGGCCAGCACCCTGCAGAAGCTAAGCAGGGTGAGGTCTGGTCAGTGCCTGGATGGGAGACCGCCTGGGAACCATATGTAAGCTGCCTTAGGTTTCTATCATGAGAAGAAAGGCAGGGTATAAATAAATAAATAATTTCTGTTTTCAAACTTGATTAAGCTGATGATGTCAATATAGGGGTTTAAAATAAGCAAAAAGAAAATGTTTTAGATGTGAAAACTGAGTCTCATACAAGCTGCTTAATCTTGCAAAACAACACTACTAATCACCATTATTGTTGTTATTAGTCCAACTGTGTACACAATGCTTTATAACACTGAAGAAACAAATAAATCCCTGCAATGGAACAGTGATAGTTGTGTAGTAGGAAGCCATAACATAGATTGCATGCAAATACAGTTACATCTACTGTTAGCGCAGGTTCGCTCTCATGACCAAAGTTAAATAGTGTTTTGATATTCCTGTTGGAGCTACTCAAGAATAAATATGTGTGTTCAACCCTTTCCCTCTCTCCTCCAATACAATATATTAAAGTTAAGGAGATGTTTATAAAAGCCCACAGATTCAAGAAAGTGAGTCTTTTCTGTGAGGGACCTCAGCAAACTTCAAGATGCAAGTAGTGACGGAAAGCAGCAAAGAGTCTTGTGGCAGCTTAAAGAGTATCAAATGTTTTATGGCACAAGCTTTCATAGAGTATTGATTATTTATTTAAAGTACTTATTGCCACTTTTTAGCATAAAGCCCTCTGAAGGTGGCTTACAAAAGATAATTAGCTTCATGTGCATTGCAGGAAATTATGCTGTCAAATAATTTACCGAACTATCTCCTTGTGATGTTTCTAGTCCAGGTTCTCACCAATTTTCCTTTTATTCATCCACTTCTGATCCATCCTGCTGTGCCTGTCCACCAAAGTTGTTCCCAGGCATTATATTTTTACCCACCCTGGTTCTCCCTCCCTCCTTGGGTGGTCCAATGCCTCCACCTGCAAAATTACAGTCAACTTCATCAGAGGCATGAAGTGTTATCCTCAGTGACAGGTATATATAAACATAGGTTGGGAGTGGAGTGGATTGAAAACAGTGAGGACAGAAGGAGACGAAATGCAGAAAAGTATAAACAGTGATAACTACCAAAATTAACTCTGGCAATTCACAAACAGTTGTAGACAACACAGACATCCTGGCATTGCTAAGCCTATAGGAAGAAAGATAGATAAAAAATATTTTGTCTCAATTCAGTCCATAAGTGATACCATTGAACCTCTTGATGTATTGTGGTTCAGTGGTTTAATTTTGCAATCTCCCTTTGAATTTCCTTTGCAACAGAGTAAAGGGAGTGGTGTGTGTCTCCCCTGCCAAATTTGCAATTCCCTTATCATAGTAGCCTGAAATTAAGTTTCTGCATTTGATTCTGCTGATTAGATCAACTATTAGTTCTCAGAGAAGTGATGTGAAGATGTCCCAGAATTCTACTTGGCTCTGCTTTCTAGGCACAAAGTGGTCACTCTCAATTAGTGGACAGTGACTCAAGGACAGCTGGTATAGCACAGTGGGAAGGAGAGCCTGGCTGGGAGTCCAGAGTCTGTGAGTTCAAATCCCCGCTCATGTCTCCTAGGTGTCAAAGGCCAGCTAAAGATCATCCCCACAGTGAGTGGCTCAGGGGTTACGTGCCCTGCCACCTGTGCAGCCGTGGGCAAGCTGCATAGTTCCAAGGAGCCCAGTTGCCCCCCAGCTGGCAGTTGCGGACTGGGAAGGGTGCTGGCTTGTGCACTTGTGGCGAGCTGAGCAGGCCCTATCCAGCTGGGGAGGACTAGCCTCAGAGGGAGGCAATAGTAAACCCCCTCTGAATACCGCTTACCATTAAAACCCTATTCATAGGGTAGCCATACGTCGGGATTGACTTGAAGGCAGTCCATAAGCAATAAGACTCAAGGAAACTGTGAAGGGGGTCCTTTGGAGGTGGTAATAATAGGTATAAACATGTCAGAAGTACTGGTATAATACTGCTCTTTAAAGAAGGTGGGCATCTCTCCATGGCCTTCAGGGCACTCATGGCACCCTTTCCTAATGCCATTTTTTTCATAAATAGTTTTAATGTGCTGTGTCAGGCACACAGTACTTAAGGGACATAGTCATGCATCTTTTTTAGGGGGGGGAATTCAAGTGAGACTCAGGTGAGATAGCTAAAAGAAGATAACGTTACATATTGATATAAATCTGTTTGGCTTTCACACATTTTAATTTTTTGGGGGGAATGATGTGTGCCCTTGTACTGTTTTCTCCCAAGTTAAGCTAGAGTTCTGGCTGTGCAATGTGATTTTTTTTTCATATGAGTGAGTGATGTGTTTGTGCGCGCACTCGCACACATGTCCCCCACTTGCCGCTGGTGCCTCCTTTGCTGTTGAGCTTTTTTTAAATGTTATTAGAAGCTATTTGAAGCAGCTTACTAAAGCTTTCCCCACTAGGGAATAGTCTACCCATTAGTAAGCATTCTAGCTGACACTTCATGGGCAGACTTGGGGTGCTTACTTAATGCTGCTCTTGGCTGGTAGGAGCAAGAGAATGTTTCAGGAAGAAGAAGAGCAGCTTTTCCTCTCTGCCAGAAAACAGCTGGCTAGTGCCAACACACCTTAAGATTTAAGTCTCCAAACAAGGTATATAAGGTTTGAGAGAGAGCACCTTTGTTAAGTAGAACTAAAAAGATAGTCTAGTAATTATGCTTTATAGCAGTTATTTTCCTTGTTGGTTTTTTTTGTCATCCTCCTACTCTGTACACACCTGAGTGGAGGTTATGAAATCATATGTAGGAGAAAATGGAGGAGACCATTGGGGCAAGCATACCTGCTACTGACTAGATTGTGTCTCACCCAGTGAGAAATTAATCATCATTGAAGGAGGAGTTCCTGGGCAAAGCAGTAGCACACTGATTTTATATAATATCATTTCTGTATTTGCAAAAAAAGTTAAATAAATGTGTTAGTCACTTCAGAATTCCTCTCCCCATTTCCCAGGGTTTTCATGCTAAGTGGTATTCAGAGGGGGTTTTACCATTGCTGAGAGCCAGTGTGGTGTAGTGGTTAAGGTGCTGGACTAGGACCTGGGAGACCAGGGTTTGAATCCCCACACAGCCATGAAGCTCACTGGGTAACCTTGGGGCAGTCACTGCCTCTCAGCCTCAGAGGGTGGCAATGGTAAACCCCCTCTGAATACCGCTTACCATGAAAAACGCTATTCGTAGGGTCGCCATAAGTCAGAATCGACTTGAAGGCAGTCCATCATCATCATTTACCATTGCTTCCCTCTGAGGCTGAGAGGCAGTGACTGGCCCAAGGTCACCCCGTGTGCTTCATGACTGAATGGGGATTTGAACCCTAGTCTCCCAGGTCCTAGTCCAACACTCTCACAACTATACCACACTAGGTCTCAGATAGAACATGAATGGATTTTCCAGATAGTTTGATCTGCAACATCTGTTTTTTCTGAAACCAAATATGCAAAATTATGCAAACAGTGGCAAGCCTCTTTTATTTAGGTTGTGAGTGATGAGAAATCTAGGGATAGTGAGACTTTAAAGAGCTTTGACATTGATTTAACTTGATGAATTTTAGTAGTCCATTCTGAGACTGAAAGCTTTAGGTATCAGGGTTGATTTGATTTAAATCATGATTTAAATTGCTTCTCCGACGGCCTCAGTTTTAAGTTTAAATCACCAGTGAGGAAGATTCTATTTAATCATCATTTTTTAGTAGAATTACCTTATTGTTTAATATAACCTTAATACATAATGAGAGATGTAGGTTTCAATAGAAGGTAGGGACACACCAAGTAATTAGTGTTTTCAGATTAATTTTCATCAAAAAATGGGATGATAGTTTGGTCATTTTAGTACTAAAGCAGAGTGAACTTGTGGAGTCATCCAATTAATCATGATATTTTTGTCATGATGTGCCAGAATCACCACCACCAAACAGGCTTTTATATTATACTAATAAGATTGTTTATTCTTCTGGTTAATTTTCTTCGTCAACAAACAACATTAACAAAACATGCACATAGATTTTTGAATGGTTAACTATTTCATCTTTTAGATAAATGTAAAGTTCTATAAAAAATAAAATTTAGGCAATTTCAACCAAATTTACACAAGAAACTTAAAATATTGGGTGGTACGGTTAACTCTGCCTTCTTCATCTTTGCTTTCTTGTTCATTATCTGGAAAAGAAATACAAACGTTCCTGCTTTTTCACTTCCCAACTTATTTCTCAGTTTAGAATGAATTAGTCCAAAGGAATAAAAACTCGCTCTATACCTGCAGAAGAGGCTACTATTGTTAAGAGCCAGATTACCACTTCAGTGTTCTCCTCCTTGTTCAAATCTATTCTTGTCTCCCCAAATTCTTTACTCACTGACCTTCTCTTTCTTTGCACTTAGAGAAAGCAAGACCTTGAGAGACAGAGAGTCAGTACTTCATGTATACCTCCGACAGAATAGGACTGATTCAGGTTATCTTCCATCTCCATAAAGTGCTGTTAATATATACATAGAATATAATTAGAAGTTGTATAATTAGTATTTATGATATCTTTGACCTAGGCTTTTTAAAAATTAATTGTTTTAGGAAAATTTTGAAATCTGATTTAAATTTTTAAAAATCCGATTTAAATTTAAAAAAAATCAATTTAAATTTAAAAATCCAATTTTTAATTTTATTTAAAAATCATTGATTTTTATCAACCCTGTTAGGTACAGCAATTCTGTTCAATCCTATATAATTGAGGAATTAGATTCTGGGATACGCATTTTATAAGTGACTTGTAAATATGTAAGTCTAAACCTTTCACTTTTCTAGTTGATTTGAGCAAATTCTGGCTCTAAGTATACATGGGAAAATTGCTTGGTTGAACAAAATGTTATACTGTGTATTGTAAAAGAATATAAAGCCAAAGTGCAGTTTAAAAGAAAGCCCAGTCGACCTTTTTAAAAAATAGCTGAATACTGTTTGCATACTTTCATTCCTTGAGTTCGAGCTTCAAGAGGTCTCCCTCAGAAGTGATTTTGAGAGGGATGTTGTGCTGTTTTTTATAGTGAACTCAGAAGCTAAAGAGCTCAGCAGTGAGTATGTTTGAACGTCAGCCAAGACATTAAACTGGCAGCCTTCCACTCCGCTGTTGATGTGAGTAAAATGTGCACTCACTGACTTGAGTCAGGCATACAGCTTTTACAAGCACATGCTTCTGCTTTCCCATTTATATGGAAACTGGGAAAAGTGTGTGTGTGTGTGTGTGTGTGTGTGTGTGTACTCAGAAGAAAAACAGAAGCAATTCTTCATGTTTAGTTCGCTTCCACAGACCAGCTGAGGCCTCAGTTAGAATGTAGTTGTGAAACTGTGTTCCCTTTTTCAGAGAGCATTTAATTATGTCTTCTAACATTTTAACTTCTGATGTACCTTGTTTTAAAACGCTATGAACATCTCATATTGGTAATCAGTTGCAGGATAGTAAAACTAATTGATGTTTTGTATACAGCAAACCACACACAACCAATTGAAAGCTCTCCAGGGTATGTATGATACAACTTAGTCTGCATTTTCTTGTAGTTTAGTGTGATATGCAGACCATTCATTTTGGGAGAATTGCCTCTTGGGGTGATTCATATATGGGTGTCCTAACCTTACAGGGTTAGTTGAACAAGTGCAACATTGGTTTTTTCATGCAGCTTCTCAGAATTACTGAGCAACATGCAGCAATAAATAATGACAGAGGAAATCAGTTTCTAAAGTAAATATATTGAGTCCCACAAATAAGTATTATACAAATCTTTCATGTAGTTAGAGTTAATTTCAGTAACTTTGTTAACTGGTAATGCTGAATGTTCCAAAGCAAAGCAAACCTCCATTACTATCTTTTATTTTGATTGCATTGTTAGAGTAAATAAGAGAAAATGGGACAGCACAGATCCCAATACTTTTAGATATTTCTAATAATTATTAGTGGTATTAACATACACTTAGCTACATGTTTAATTAATCCAGCACATCTCACACAATGTGTTCTGGTGGAAGTACACTGGGATTTGTCCCTAGGTTCAACTTCCTGCTTAGTCACAAATCTTAGTCTGAAGGAGATGGTAGTAGTAAGACCACTCCTGAAGAAGCCTTCCCTGGACATGGAAGATCTTAATAATTTTAGACCAATGACAAATGTCCCCTTTCTGGGCAAGGTTCTTGAGAGAGTGGTTGCCAACTGGCTCTAGGTACTCTTGGAGGAGACAGATTTTCTAGATCCATTTCAATCGGGGTTCAGGCCTGGGTTTGGTACAGGTCGCCCTGTACGATGTCCTGTGTCAGGAGAAAGACAGGGGGAGTGTGTCTCCGCCGATCCTCCTTCATCTTTCAGAGGCTCTCAATACCATCAACCATCGTTCTGGTGCAGCTGTCTGAGTTGGGTGTTGGGAGAGGCGCATCGCATTGGTTCTGTTCCTATATGGATGGTGATTCTTGGGGAGCATTGCTTGGCTCTGTAGGTTTTCCTGTATTGGGTCCCACAGGGGTCAGTTCTGTCCTCCATGTTGTTTAACATCTGCATGAAAACACTGAGTGGGGTCACAAGGAGATTTGGGAGTGTATTGCCAACAGTATGCTGATACCATGCAGCTCTGTTTCTCCTTTTCATCTTCTGCAGGTGAGGCAGTGGATGTGCTGAATCAGTGTGTGGTTGTGATAATGGACTGGATGAGAGCCAATAAACTGAAGCTTAATCCAGACAAGACTGAGATGCTGTTGGTGGGTGGTTCCTCCGACCAGCTGAGTGATGTGTGGCCTACACTAGATGGGGTCACACTCCTTCTGAAGGCGTGGGTTCATAGTTTAAGGATTCTCCTGGATCCAGTGCTGTCACTTGAGGCAGAGGTGGCCTCAGTGGTGCAGAGTGCCTTTCAACTGCTCAGGCTGGTGGACCACCTGTAACCCTGTCTGGACCAGGATAATCTGGCCATAGTAATCTTATGTTCTGGTAACCTCAAGGTTGGATTATTGCAGTGCACATTACATGGGGCTGAAAACAGTTGAAAATGATTTAGAAGTTTGAATTAGTGCAGAATGTGGCTTCCTGATTGTTGATGGGTTGAAGGCGAACAGATCATATAACACCAATTCTGTTGAAGTTACACTGGCTGCCTTTATGCTTCTGAGCCCAATTCAGAGTGCCATAAAATTCTTTATGCCTCAGGACCCCAATATCTTCAGGAATGTCTCTCCCAATAAGAGCCTACCCAGACCTTTAGATCTTCTGAGGCCTTTCTACGGGTCCCTGCTCTGAGGCTCAGAGGGTGGTGACAAGATGTCACTTTCAGTTGTGGCTCCCCATCTGTGGAATATGCTGTGCAGACAGGTCCACCTGGTTCCTTCATGGACATCTTTTAGGTGCTAGGTAAAGACTTACCTTTTTTCCCCAGCATAAGATGATGTTTGTATTAGTGTGCTGCCAAAGCTTCCTGTATTGGGGGGGAGGTTGTTTTATTATTTTGTTTTATGGTATGATATGTTTTGGTTTTTAACACTGTTGTAAGTCACATGGAGACCTTCGGGTAACAAGCAACAAATTAATACATAGTAGTAGTAATAGTAGTAGTAGTAGTAGTAGTAGTAGTAATGATGATAAGCAGAAGAAGTAGTCAGAACTCTGGAGCAACTTTGGTTCCTTCACTGTAAAAAATGGAAATAGCAGTGACTTACCTTTACCTACTAAAGGGATAATGAGATAATAAAGGTAAAATGTTTTATCAGAAATATAGTAGAAATAACATCATGAGAGAAGTAATCATTATGTTCCTGAAGTTAACAGATGAAAGTGTTATGAACCTGTCCAGATTTTTCCACCAAAATGCATTTTTAACGCTACATGTGTTGTGCCAGAAGCTCAATATTACCTTGCCACATGATGGATGACAGGTCTCCCTCTAGAGGATTGCTATAGTCCTCTCAGTATGTCCTCTTTTAATGCAGCAGGTAGTCGACATATCCTATAAAGTATTATGATTGGTGAGAGTAATATCCCAGCATGGAATGAGAGGTTAAAGAAAGCTAGCATCCATGGAAGAGGGAATAGGTCTACTATTGCACCATGCAATCTGAATATATAAAGTCTTGTTATCTGTGGCTTTTGTATTCCACACATTTCATGGTTTGTCACTAAATTTAAATTATTTATTTTTATTTTTTGAAGTAGAGCTGTTAATATAATAAGAACATAAGAACATAAGAAGAGCCTGCTGGATCAGGCCAGTGGCCCATCTAGTCCAGCATCCTGTTCTCACAGTGGCCAACCAGGTGCCTGGGGGAAGCCCGCAAGCAGGACCCGAGTGCAAGAACACTCTCCCCTCCTGAGGCTTCCGGCAACTGGTTTTCAGAAGCATGCTGCCTCTGACTAGGGTGGCAGAGCACAGCCATCATGGCTAGTAGCCATTGATAGCCCTGTCCTCCATGAATTTGTCTAATCTTCTTTTAAAGCCGTCCAAGCTGGTGGCCATTACTGCATCTTGTGGGAGCAAATGCCATAGTTTAACTATGTGCTGAGTAAAGAAGTACTTCCTTTTGTCTGTCCTGAATCTTCCAACATTCAGCTTCTTTGAATGTCCACGAGTTCTAGTATTATGAGAGAGGGAGAAGGACTTTTCTCTATCCACTTTCTCAATGCCATGCATAATTTTATACACTTCTATCATGTCTCCTCTGACCCGCCTTTTCTCTAAACTAAAAAGCCCCAAATGCTGCAACCTTTCCTCGTAAGGGAGTCGCTCCATCCCCTTGATCATTCTGGTTGCCCTCTTCTGAACCTTTTCCAACTCTATAATATCCTTTTTGAGATGAGGCGACCAGAACTGTACACAGTATTCCAAATGCGGCCGCACCATAGATTTATACAATGGCATTATGATATCGGCTGTTTTATTTTCAATACCTTTCCTAATTATCGCTAGCATGGAATTTGCCTTTTTCACAGCTGCTGCACACTGGGTCGACATTTTCATCGTGCTGTCCACTACAACCCCGAGGTCTCTCTCCTGGTCGGTCACCGCCAGTTCAGACCCCATGAGCGTATATGTGAAATTAAGATTTTTTGCTCCAATATGCATAATTTTACACTTGTTTATATTGAATTGCATTTGCCATTTTTCTGCCCATTCACTCAGTTTGGAGAGGTCTTTTTGGAGCTCTTCGCAATCCCTTTTTGTTTTAACAACCCTGAATAATTTAGTGTCATCAGCAAACTTGGCCACTTCACTGCTCACTCCTAATTCTAGGTCATTAATGAACAAGTTGAAAAGTACAGGTCCCAATACCGATCCTTGAGGGACTCCACTTTCTACAGCCCTCCATTGGGAGAACTGTCCGTTTATTCCTACTCTCTGCTTTCTGCTTCTTAACCAATTTCTTATCCACAAGAGGACCTCTCCTCTTATTCCATGACTGCTAAGCTTCCTCAGAAGCCTTTGGTGAGGTACCTTGTCAAACGCTTTTTGAAAGTCTAAGTACACTATGTCCACTGGATCACCTCTATCTATATGCTTGTTGACACTCTCAAAGAATTCTAATAGGTTACTGAGACAGGACTTTCCCTTGCAGAAGCCATGCTGGCTCTGCTTCAGCAAGGCTTGTTCTTCTATGTGCTTAGTTAATCTAGCTTTAATGATACTTTCTATCAGTTTTCCAGGGACAGAAGTTAAGCTAACTGGCCTGTAATTTCCGGGATCCCCTCTGGATCCCTTTTTGAAGATTGGCGTTACATTTGCCACTTTCCAGTCCTCAGGCATGGAGGAGGACCCAAGGGACAAGTTACATATTTTAGTTAGCAGATCAGCAATTTCACATTTGAGTTCTTTGAGAACTCTCGGGTGGATGCCATCCGGGCCCGGTGATTTGTCAGTTTTTATATTGTCCATTAAGCCTAGAACTTCCTCTCTCAGTTTTTGTCTCAGTTCCTCAGAATCCCTTCCTGCAAATGTTAGTTCAGGTTCAGGGATCTGCCCTATCTCTTCCACTGTGGAGACAGATGCAAAGAATTCATTTAGCTTCTCTGCAATCTCCTTATCGTTCTTTAGTACACCTTTGACTCCCTTATCATCCAAGGGTCCAATTGTCTCCCTAGATGGTCTCCTGCTTTGAATGTATTTATAGAATTTTTTGTTGTTGGTTTTTATGTTCTTAGCAATGTGCTCCTCAAATTCTTTTTATACATACCAGGTATTTTATACATACCAGGTAATATATTACCAGAATACATCTCATGGATGCTGTTTCTCAGAGATCCTTCTCTGTCGTATGAAAAGCACTAGCAACATAATCCATAAAAAACTGCTTTGTTTTCTAAATGGGAAGAGCTTGGGAGGTATCAGAAAAGTACCTTCATTTTCATATCTTTTCTCTTGCGAAACCTCTTTTTAGATTAAGGCTGCAATTCAATACGCATTTATCTGGGAGTAAGTTCTATTGGGTACTTCTGAGTAGGCATGTATTGGATTGCAGGCTAAGAAACAGTAGAACAACATCTTGAGAAAGTTTGTATGACCTTACAAGTTATATGCAGCTGACATCTTGGTGTCTTAAACTACCACACTATCACCTCTCATACAAACTGGAATATTTTCACAGGCTTTCAAAAGTGTTTTATTCACCTCTCCTCACTCCATCACATTCAGTAACCAATATATAGTGTCTGGAGCTAGTTTTATAAATATTTTGCATCAATATTTTATGATCCTCTGATAAGCCCTTGTTGTTGTTATGTGGCTTCAAGTCGATTATAACTTATGGCGACCCTATGAATCAACTACCTCCAATAGCATCTGTCATGGACCACCCTGTTCAGATCTTGTAAGTTCAGGTCTGTGGCTTCCTTTATGGAATCAATCCATCTCTTGTTTGGCCTTCCTCTTTTTCTCCTCCCTTCTGTTTTTCCCAGCATTATGGTCTTTTCTAGTGAATCCTGTCTTCTCATTATGTGTCCAAAGTATGATAACCTCAGTTTCATCATTTTAGCTTCTAGTGACAGTTCTGGTTTAATTTGTTCTAACACCCAATTATTTGTCTTTTTTGCAGTCCATGGTATCCCCTCCAACACCACATTTCAAATGAGTTGATTTTTCTCTTACCTGCTTTTTTCACTGTCCAACTTTCACATCCATACATAGAGATTGGGAATACCATGGCCTGAATGATCCTGACTTTAGTGTTCAGTGATACATCTTTGCATTTGAGGACCTTTTCTAGTTCTCTCATAGCTGCCCTCCCCAGTCCTAGCCTTCTTCTGATTTCTTGACTATTCTCTCCATTTTGGTTAATGACTGTGCCAAGGTATTGATAATCCTTGACAAGTTCAATGCTCTCATTGTCAACTTTAATGTTACATAAATCTTCTGTTGTCATTACTTTAGTCTTTTTGACGTTCAGCTGTAGTCCTGCTTTCAAATCATTACTGGTTTCTGCTAAGAGTATGATATTGTCTGTATATCTTAAATTATTGATATTTCTCCCTCCAATTTTCACACCTCCTTCTTGGTCCAATCCTGCTTTTCGTATGATATGTTCTGCGTATACATTAAACAAATAGGGTGATAAAATACACCCCTGTCTCCACACCCTTTCCGGTTGGGAACCAATAGGTTTCTCCATATTCTGTCCTTACAGTAGTCTCTTGTGAAGAGTATAGGTTGCACATCAAGACAATCAGATGCTGTGGTACCCCCATTTCTTTTAAAGCATTCCATAGTTTTTCATGATCTACACAGTCAAAGGCTTTGCTGTAATCTATAAAGCACAGGGTGATTTTCTTCTGAAATTCCTTGGTCCGTTCCATTATCCAACGAATGTTTGCATTATGATCTCTGGTACATCTTCCTTTTCTAAATCCAGCTTGGACGTCTGGCATTTCTTGCTCCATACATGGTAAGAGCCTTTGTTGTAGAATCTTGAGCATTACTTTACTTGCATGGGATATTAAGGCAATAGTTCAATAATTACTGCATTCCCTGGGATCCCTTTTTTTTTTATTGGGATATATATTGAACACTTCCAGTCTGTGGGCCATTGTTTTCTTTACCATATTTCTTGACAAATGTTTGTCAAAATTTCAACAGATTCAGTCTCAGTAGCTTGTAGCAACTCTATTGGTATGCCATCTATTCCTGGTGATTTGTTTATTCCAGGTATTTTAAGAGCAACTTTCACCTCACATTCTAAAATTTCTGGTTCTTCATCATACTGTTTCTCCATGAATGAATCTGTCACCCTGGCTTCTCTTTTATAGAGTTCTTAATTGTATTGCTTCCATCTTCCAATAACTATTGTAATAGTTCTCTTTGTCCCTATGTACTAGTCGCTGTATTGTTGCATTTAGGGTTCTGACCGTGCTTCTATCTCCTCTTGCTTTTGCTTTCCTTCTCTCTTTAACCATTTTAAGAGTTTCGTCAGTCATCCATTCAGGTCTTTCTCTTTTTAAGTAGAGGTATTGTCTTTTTGCATTCTTCCCTCAGAATGTCTCTGACGTCAGTCCATAGTTCTTCTGGTTCTCTGTCAACTAAGTTTAAAGCCTCAAATCTGTTTCTTACTTGATCTCTATATTCTTCTGGGATGTTATTTAAATTGTTTTTTGGGATTATGAGTGCTTTGTTGTTCTTCTTTAGCTTTACTCTGATTTTCGATATGACCAGTTCATGATCTGTACCTCAGTCTGCTCCTGGTCTTGTTTTCGCAGAAAGTATGGAACTTCTCCATCTTCTGCTACCAATTATATAATCAATTTGATTTTTATATTGACCATCTGGTGATGTCCAATGTGTTTGCAAGAAACAAATTAATGGCTTCACAGAATTCAGTGAGTCTTTCTCCTGCTTCATTTCTGTCTCCTAAGCCCCATTTCCCCACAATTCCTAATTCTTCTCTGTTTCTTACTTTTGCATTCTAGTCCCCCATGATTATCAGCACATCTTGTTTTGGTGTGTGATTAATTTCCTCCTTTACTTCTGTATAAAATCTCTCTAATTCCTCTTCTGTGTTTACCATTGGAGCATAAACGTGGATGATGGTTATGTTAATACGTTTCCCATTTAATCTCATTGATATCACTCACTCAGACCTTGCATTGTAGCTCCTAATTGCTTTTGCTACATCACTTTTCACTATTAAAGCAACCCCATTTCTTCTTAATTGCTCATTTCCTGCATAAAATATTTTGTAGTTGTCTGATTGAAAATGTCCCATTCCTGTCCATTTTAATTCACTCACGCCAAGTATTGTAATGTTGATATGTTCCATTTCTTGCTTGACAATTTCTCACTTTCCCTGGTTCATGCTGCTTACATTCCATGTTCCTATTGTGTGCGTCGTACAACTCCGGACTCCCATTTCGCATCTGTGCACATCAGCCTCTGGGATTCCTTTCGGCTTTGACCCAGCTGCGTCATTAGTCACAGCACTACTCGTACTTGTCCTTTGTTCTTCTCCACTAGCTTGGTGAGTGCCTTCTGACTTGGGGATCTCATCTTCCAGCACTATCTCGTGTTGCATTTTGGATACTCTGTTCATAGGGTTTTCATGGTAAGAGGTATTCAGAGGTGATTTAAACCATTGCCTTCCTGTGAGTTTGGATGCATCTTAGTCTGGTGTCTCAGCTTTGACCATTCCGCCATGGGTGCCCCTGCTAGGAGTCTGGACTCTTGGTCTAGACTCCTGACGGCATTGCGCTTAGCTACTTCAACACTCTCAAACCCCCTCACCGTGTTAAGGTGTGCATCCTAAAAGGGGTGATAAGCCCTATCCAGTCCTAAATGAAAATGTGTGGGTCAAATTTAATTAACATTTGTGAGTGTGGGTGGAACACATTTGCTTTGGCTAGATTATGGAAGGCCCATATGTAATTGCCACAGACTTAAGTGAAAATCCTCTGTGTTCATCTTGAGGGCAAAACCATGCCCTTAATTTAACTGGATCACTGGGTGAGATATTGGATGTGTTTCCCTATTACAATTACCCACACAGAAAATCACAGCATTCTTGAAATGAATACTCCTGTTGCCTAGTCATTTGTCAGAGGCAAACCTCTTAGTAACAACTTATAATTAGACAAACTAATCCATTGGCATGAGGCAACACCCTTGCTTCAGACGTCTGCCCAGAAAAGACATGTTTTATGTATTTAGAATCTTACTTTGTTTGAATTGTACCTGATGACTGTGAATTTTATGTCCAACAAGGTCAGTAAAATAATACCTTCATTATCATCAATCAGTATTCACAATTATGTGAGCCTTCAAGTTACATAGAAATCTTCTTCAGGCTGGGTGTTTAAAAATAAATAAAGCGGGGGATAACAGCTGGTGTGTGTTTAGTGAAGGAATGTTGTTAAGCTCTGGTTTGCAAATTGCTTCATCTTTAAGATGAAGCTGAATAGCATTGCTGCTAATAACTGGTAGGTTCAGCTTTTTTTAAAATGTATTTTAGGAAGTGATGCTATTTAAAATATGTTATTAGAATTGTGTAGGGGTTTATGAGTCATTTACTAGAATTAATGTAGTTGGTAGAGTAGTATCTCGACGGTAGCTAAATATGGAAGATTTGTTATTCCTTCAAAGGTGGCATCTGCAGGCTTCACAACAAAAAATAACCCAACTCTACTCCTAAATCCCCACTTTTTTTTGTTTATTTTCCACATTCTTTCAGGTGACTGATGGCTACTGAGGAATGAACACCCCTCATCTCACTCTCAATAGACCCTCCAATAAAAAGCATTAATTTAGTAACTATAACAAGAAAACAACTTTTCATTTTATTCCCATCCCATCAGGCTCCTATTGTATTCCTAATGATGCAGCCAGAAGCACAATGGAAGCCTAAAGGCCTTTCCTCTATCCCCTCTCACTCTTCTCCAGATGTATCTTAATGAGGCTTGAATGCTGCCAATGAGCAAATGCTACCATTGGCACTGAGAAGCATAGCAAATCCAGTGGATAAGGACCTGTACTGGGACAGAAAAACAATTATTCTGATTCTAGTCACAGGTAGCAGAATTGACTTTCTTGATTTGTTGTTAATCTTCCGTCAGAGTTGCCCAGCCTTAGGTCTTCAACATTATGTATAAGAATCTAATGTTTAGGATTGTATTTAAATATATTATTTTAAGATCTGTTTCGAAGTGTACATTTACTTGTAGCCAGTAATGCCTGGAACCGATTGGTATGGGGCTAGTGGAAGGCAGAGTGACCAACCGTGGGTGGCACCAGAGTCATTCCTTGATTGGTTGTAAGTGAAAAGGCAGGCTGGTGGGAGATTGGGGGTGGCACACTGGGGTTGGTGTGGCAGGGTCCCATTTGCTCTAGTGGATCAGCCTCCACTATTTGCAACCCTGTGAAATATCTTCTATATCCTAGTCCTGAGTTCACCAACATGCGGCTCATGGGTGCAGTGGTGCCTATGAAGCCTCTGAGCACCCCCCCACTCCCCTCCATCTTGAGGTGATGAGGGTGGTTACCTTTTTCTTATGACAAAGAAAGAGAGCTGGAAGAGGAAGTTGGAACAGCAACACTTTTCCCCACTTTGTCTTTTTGCTCTATGTGTTTTTCAAGGCTCAGATCAGCACCTAAGCAGCAGGTGAGAAATCAAAGTGGCTAGGAGGGAAAGGCAAACCATCTGGGAGACTGGGAAAAGGAAAATTGAACAACTGAGGGGAGGCAGGGGAGAAAGAGGGGTGCTGCAGGAGTCACGAGAGACGGAAAGAATGGTGTACTAGAGGGTGTGAAGAATGTGTGTGTATACACCTGTCAGATCCTACAAAACAGATCCTCTTGAAGCTGCATGTTTTCACAGTCCCACCTCCCAACAGATACAAATGTCTTCATTGACTGAACCATAAAAATCACACTGAGTGCTTTCCAGTGCTGCTATGATGCAAAACACTTGGATCTAACACACAGATACTTACAGATCCTCACAGATCCTCACAATTTTTATATGGGATCCCCTCAAAAATACCATCAAATCATGTCACCTCTGTGTCCACAGATGCTTTCTGTGATTTGTTGGTGGTTTTGTCATCCTATGTATAAATCTTGAAGATTCATGAGGACCCAACCATGCCTTGGATCATTG
Source organism: Rhineura floridana (assembly GCF_030035675.1). Lineage (NCBI taxonomy): Eukaryota > Metazoa > Chordata > Lepidosauria > Squamata > Rhineuridae > Rhineura > Rhineura floridana. Next base: position 214,454,442 of record NC_084480.1, read on the forward strand.
TTTTTGTGGGATTGGCAAGCACTGGGGCTGCAATTTTTACTGTCACTGTTCTTCAACCTTGGGTCCCCAGATATTGTTGGATTACAGCTCCCATCATCCTTGGCCATTGGCTAAGCTAGGACTCAAGGTTGAAGAATAGTGTACTATACAGTCTTACCACTGTAAGTTTTAATTTGATGGTGGTTTTAGGGGTGTGTGTATTATACAGCCATGAGAGTGGCTGTTTACTATAGCCAGCGTGGATTTTTCACATTCCACAATGTTAAATTGAAAATACCCCCATGCCATTCTGATGCTTCTCATAAGCTCATTTCAAAACAAAACCTTACAAAACTTATAGTCCAGAACTCAGAAACACTTGCTTAACAACCATATCAGTTTTCATGGTGATACACGAAACAGTCAGAGAGAATAGAGAGTTCAAAGTCTAAAAAGAGAGACAAAAAACCCAGAGCCCTTTTGGACTTTTTTCTGTCAGAGTTTTTGTAATCTGTTGAAATTCATTAAAAATCAGCCATGTTCACAGAGGACCTATAATCCTGTTAATAATCTTGCCCCATACACTGACCTTCATCTTCCACAGTTTAAAAGTTAGAAAAAATGCCTGGCTGATTTTTAATTAATTTAAGAAATTTTGGCTGGAACCCAATTATAACGTCAGGCATGCTCAGTAAGAACCAACTGTCAGTGTGCTAAAAGCCAGACTCACAGCTGCTTGGCTTGGCTAATCAGGGGACCACACCCACACCAGACTTTGATTTCACTTGAGACAGTCATGGCTTCCCTCAGAGAATCCTGGGAAGTTGAGTTTGTGAAGGGTGCTGAGAGGAGCTTCTGTTCCACTGAGAGAGCTCCAGTGGCCAGAGTGGTTTAACAGTCAGCCACTCTGATTGAAGGTCTGTGAGTACAGTGTGTCTCCTAGCAACTCTCAGCACCCTTCACTAACTACACTTCCCAGGATTCTTTGAGAGAAGCCATGACTGTCCAAAGTGAAATAAAGGCCTGGTGTGGATGTGGCCAGGGACAGCTTTGGTTTAAATTTGGGTGGGAGGCTACATGTGCCTGCTGTAGAATAAAAAGGTGGGGAAAATGCTGAAAAGCAATGATACTGTTCACAATGTTTTCCTTTTGGAAAGGAAATGGCCTTCCTTTCTGCCCAGTCCCCACCCACCCAATCTCCTCCCCTCCCCCTCCCCTGGGTCAGTGTTGGACTATGACCTGGGAGACCAGGGTTCAAATCCCCACACAGCACACATTACCAAATTCTTCCAAGCTACACAGGAAGTGGATTGGACTGTGAAAGACCAACCCAAATTGTGTTTTCATTTTGACAAATTTGTAGGGGAGTACAATATCTCAGAGAGAAGGTCAGGTGTCCTGCTCCCCTGGTGCATTCACTATGGCTGCCCAATTTCCCTGCTTTTTAAAGTTAGATTGAAATATCTGTGGGCTATAGGTACGTTCTTAAACCGCAAGGTTTTTTGCCTATTAATGAATAAAATAATATAAATTCAAGAATATCTGTTTTCATTCCTCTGGATCTGATTTTACCCAGACTTCATGAAAAAATAAAGTGTAGATATGCTGTGTGCGCGCACACATGTACTTTCTGTCGTTCTCTCTGTTTGGTGTGGGGTAGTATGACCTGCTAGGGAGGGAAAGAAGCAACTAGAGTGGGTAATGCCCACAGCACTCTCTCAGAATTCCATATGTGCCCATCGACCCAAAGTTTTCCAGTGAACTGCTGTGATTTATAACTTATGACTGCAATCCCTAGAAGTAGTATATGTGTGAGTAACGGAACTGTACTTCCCTATAGGTATTCCCAACAGCAATTCCCATTACCAAACATCATGACAGTTTTGAAATGGGAAGACAGTTTGCCTCTTCAGGATTAGGAAGTGGAGCTGCTGCAGAGAATATTTTAAAAGAAAGTTCTGCCTGTGCATATAGTTCCATACTCATCTCTAAATTGCTTCTTTAGAATCATGACCATGATTTCCTTGCAATTAATTTTCTGTTCCTCAACATTTGTAAACACAAAGAGCAGACACTTCCACTCCAACACAGCAATTCTTGGTCAAAAACATTTAGAAATTCTGAATCTTGTTTCCTGCATTCTTTCCAGATTTCCCCCCCTAATACTAAAATAAAAGCAATGGAACAATTGGTACCTTTTCAAGACACTGTTGTTCCATATAAAGCTATGTGTCTATGGGACATCATGCCCAGAAAGTTTCTGAAATCCCTCCTGTCACACTGTAGCTCAACCATTTAACCTTTGTGTGTTTATAATCTGAAACTTGCATTTAAGACATCCATGGGTTGGATAGGAACTGGCCTTTTATTTTCATAATATGGTGCTGAGAAAGTATGCAAGCATCCCTTTTTGTAAATTTAATCTCTATGTTTAACTGTCGGCATTCTGTAACTGGCAACCAAGTTGTTTTGGGTAGATATTTTCCTGTTTTATCTTTTAACCTAATGCTGCCTGCTGCCTATATAAAAGAAAATATTTTTCATATCTCATATATTGAGAGCCAATGCAATCACTAAAGTGTTGGGGATGGATATTAAAAACCCAGATTCAAAACCATGGTCAGCAACATTGTTTCCTGGGTGGCTTTGGCCAAGTTGCGAGATTGATATAGACATAATGACTCAGTTCTTTCATAATGTCAAACCAATCTTTTCCAACTTGGTGCCCACCCAGATGTTTTAGACTACAACTTTCATTAGTCCCAGCCAGCATCCTTTTGTTTTTAGTCCAAAGCATCTGCTAAATCATAGATGCAAGGATATAAAAAGTATCTGCTACTGTTTTCACTGAAACACAGTTTATGTCCAAGCCAGGAACGGTGCTTAGTGCTAACAGTCATTTATTGAAATAAGCCAGCATAATTAGCTACAATTTGAAGTTGGCTTGTTTTAAAAAAAACCCATGAGTGGCTAGCCAGTGGCCCTCTAGATGCTGGTGGATTCCATCTCCCATCAGCCCCAGCCAGCATGGCCAATAGTCAAGAATGATGGGAGTTGTAGTCCAGCAATATCTAGAAGGCCACAGGTTTCCCACCAGCGTGTTAACAAACCACAGTTTTCTGTGTTCAGACATAATGATAAATGTTTCTGATGTCTCCTTGCTGCCACAATGGAGGAGGAGGCGGAGCTCACAAGCCTGTGGCTTGTACACATTACTATGATTTAGTGGTCTGTGCAAGCACAGCCAATGTTCCCTAAACCACAACTTGCTGGATTGCAACTGTTTTGTATTCTTCTCTTCTTCTTCCCACTTCCTCCACTCGTCACACGCTCTGATTCCCTCCTTTTTTCTCCTATTTCCTCGTTAGAGAAAACATAGTATGCCTCCAAACCAGGGATTGAAACCATGGTTTGAAGTTGGTTTCAATCACAGTTTGGAGGTAGTTGATAGCTTTCATATTGTTTGCCTAGATCAAATGTAAATACAAACTGTGGTTTGTACCAAATAGGAAGGAAGGAAATAGGGAAACCACAGCACATTCCAGTTACCCAAACCATAAAAGAAATGTTATGTCTAAACCATCACAGTTTCTTGGCACTGTTGCATAACTTGGGTGGGGCAATAGGAGCAGTTGCCTTGGGCACAACCTGGAAAGGGCTACAAAACTGGCATCAAAGGTCTCATTGTACACATATTTGCTATTATTAAAACAATGTTAAATTATGTAACTTTGTTTGTAGCTTGATATTATTAGATGTGCTTCAAGGAAAGAACAGCAATTTCCTTGCTCAGAATTGGAAGGAGGGCAGCAGACTAGGCAGAGTAATACTGCTGTAGCTTCTTGTTGTTTTTGTACCTGCACGGCCTATCTGTAGAATACATTCAGCCACTGCATACTGCTGGTGGGAAAGGAGAAAATTAGAAATGTACATATCTGGCCAGCAGCAGCTGCTATTGGGACCTGCTAACACCATTTTTGACCACAGCTTTTCTATCCGAGCAATGAAAACCTGAGACTTCAAGCACCAGTAACAGCAGTTGATCCACAACCTTTCTTAACTTGTTCCAGATGTTACCAGTCATAGGCATAATTTCCCATAGGCATAATTCCAAGGGTACTCTTAACTTCTTTACCTATTGCACTAAATACCTGATAAATATGGTGGTGATGTTTTTGAGCCATGCCTTGGGAGTAGGAGTCCACAGATGTAGTCTTGACTTGCTGGCAAGTTTGTTGTTGTTGTTATATGCCTTCAAGTCAATTACGACTTATGGCGACCCTATGAATCAGCGACCTCCAAGTTGCCATCCCCTATTTGTGCTTGTCATCAAGTCTCTTTCCTCTTCAAAGTCCTCTGGCATGTACAAAGGACTAGGAGAAAGAGACAGGGATTTCCCTCTTTTGTGCTGTGGCCTGGAGAAGGGAAGGCATAGCAAGAGAGACTCTTGCTGTTTCATAGCTTCTCCAAACCATAGAATAAGGGCCAGTGAGTTACCTAGTAGCCGTATAAAGATATAGTAGAACCCTCTTGTGGCTCTTGGTGCAATTGCTCATTCCATGCTTTCCTGTGAGCCGCCTCCTTCAGTTCTTCCTGCTATTGTGTTTGGTTTTTAGGAATGTCAAAGCAAAATAAACAGGTTAATCTCTGCTGGTCAGATTATCCTCCCAAATGATGAAAAGCTTAAAAGAATATAACATTATGTTGGAGAGGTCATTGCTACTCGTCGTCTTTGCAGTAGTGTTTTAAAATAAAAGTTTTGCTTGTTTGTGAATTGCATCAGATAAGTTGTTTCTTCAATTACCTTAATGAATGCAAGACCAAAACTCCAAAACCTCTCAATTTCCATGTGTTAAAAGGTATGTTGCTAGACTAGTGAGCAATTTATGAGATGCATAATTCTAATAAGAGTATTAGGAGGGAGGGCTCTTGGGTAGGGGATATGGAGAAATATCCTGTTGCTTCAGGCTACAGTCCTATACACACTTAACAATTATTAAGACCCATTGAGCACAGTGGGACTTCTGGTCTGAATAAACATGTATAAGATTGCACTACAGGTGCACATTCTCTTACACAGGTAGCCACATTAGTTAAGTAGCTCAGTTTAACTCATCAGCACCATTAGAATTATCAAGGTCTCCCATAAGTAGAACTGAAGAAACATCAGTTTGGTACATTACTATTAAAGTACTTGGCTTTCTGATGATCTGTGATGTGTGCTTTTTCTTTCCCCTGTCTGGGAGTTTTGTGAAATCTGGTTTAGTCCTGCCTTGCAAAAATAGCTGACAAGGAGGCATAAACATTTCTGTATTTTTTGAAATGAAACATGTTGTTGTCAACTTCATGGTAGCATATTGTGAGAGTTTCAGAAGAAAACAGCTTTTCTTTTGAAACTTGCCTTTTTTTCCTGATAGCATAAAGGACTAACAAAATCAGTTTAGTTGGATGCCATTTTCCTAATTTTGAATTTTACTGTACTTTCTGTGTCAGCCACAGACTACAATTCCTATAATGGATTGTACTCTAGCAGTACATTCCCAGATAAGAGATGGAGAGCTATAGTTTTGTTCTCCTACTGAATGTAGGTCACTTTCACATCATGCCCTGACCTTTCCCATATAAGCTGTCCACAAAAACGATGTCAGCTTACCACAAAAAAGTATACCTCCCCCTAATGCTTTGCCTTTTGAAATGTTAATATGACATTTCAGGGCTTTGGAGTTTTGAGCAGTATAAGGTAGCAAAAATATTTCAAATGGCCAAATTAAATTACCAAACATTTTGAAAAATGAAATTTAAAAAAAATCTCAAAATGCTGCTAGGATAAAGGAAGGGAAACTGAGAAATGTCATACCATACTATTTAAAAGATGTCCTTGACATATTGTTGGGGATTATAACTCCATTTAAAAGAGGGTGGGGTAGGGGGCAGGATTCTAATAATAGATGGTTGAATCTGCTTCTTATTTGCACTAAAGGTGATTATAATGACAATACTGAACATAGTTTTTTAAAACTGTGTTTTGTGTTTTTATGCCCTTTGTCCAAAATTCTGCAGTGTACTTAGTTTTTAAGTGAGAATCAAATAGGGCAAACGAATATTTAATAAAGCATCTGTCTTTTTGCTAGAGTGAAGACTGTTTTGCAAAACCATATGCAAATTAGGGTTCATTGTTTGCTATGTGGCTATGAAACTAAATAGAAATTGTAACCAACAAAAAAGAAGTGGAGAGATGTATGCCTTCAGAATTTTCTCCTTTTAGTGAAACTAAATTTTAAACACTCAAAAAGGAAAGAGGCATAATCTACGACTATTCCATTTAATTCATATGGATTCTAAAGTATTTGCGTGCCATGCCAGGCTCTCTTTGATGGATCACTTTTCAGCCTGTTGCTGTTGCAACAAGGATATAAAGCCATTTTGCAGCTCATGACACCTGCTTTCATACTTCCTAATAATTACTTCAGTTGAAGTCTGACAGCCAGAGCTTGCCAGAGTGCATACAAATCTTGACTTGCTTCAGGGTAATAAATAATGCCATAATAGCTTTACCGGAAAGTTCAAATATGTGTGGTACTGTGGTAAAAGATTAGTATTTCAAGAGGAAATGCTTGGAGTTGAGCTACATTGAAATTAAATATGCTTCACACAGATTAATATGTTCTATTAATGTAGCAATTTATTTTTAGACCTGCATTTCCAGAGAAAGTTGCAAGGAACACTAAACCAGATTTTGCAGCCAGAGGGGTTTTTTTTGGCTGGGGAGGGGAGAGAATTTGTAGATAATGCTGCAAACACAGTTGGCCAAGGCTGTGGTTACAGAGTGAGAGGCAGGCATCTCTAAAACAGGTTCTCGCTGGCTTTCCCAGCTGAGTTCTTGTGCATGTCTTATAGGTGGGTTAGGGGACAGAGTAGTGGCATGTCCCTATAGCACACTGCAGGCCAGATGTGTGAATAATCTCATCCTTTGATGAATGTATCCTTTGAATCATACTTTAGGTTCTTGGAAATATGCTGCCAGAGTTGGGCCCCTGGGGGACAGTCTGTGGCCACAGGAGTCACGTGGACAAACCAGTAGTCAGGACTGAAGTACAAACCAAAGGATGCAGGAACACACCGCAAGGCTTAACTGGAACAGGAAACCCTCTTACACTATTTCCAGGTAGATCCAGCAGACATCCTGGATGGGGTGGGGTCAGTTCACGTCCTGGGGATATTAAACAACCTAAGCAGATGCTGAACTATGCAGTTCAATGGCTCACCTCATAGGGCAGTCACACAAACTCAAATGGGTTTTAAGTACAGCAGCTCCTGACAACTTCTGTAGAAAGTTACATTTTTCTGTTCTGCAAAATCAGAAATACTGTTTTCTAGAATAGGTAGAAAGGCAAGGAGACCAATTTTTCTGAATTGTCTTTCTGTAGACATGTTGATCACAGCTGAGCATATTCTCTTTCGGTGTACTATTGTATCTTCCAATGATCCAGGGCAAAGTTCCATTATAGCCAGCAATTATTTTTTGGCTGTATCTAAACTTTGGTGGTCTCATGCAATGTTTTACATTGGTTTTTAAAGCATATAAAACAAATTTGAAACCTACAATGGCAGAAACATGCTGGCTGTTTTAGTGGTACATGCATGAACTAGAATGAGCCCAAGTGAGATTTGGGCTTGTGCAGTTTCCCTATCTGCTCTCCTCCTCATATGTGGCTGGAAGGGGGACTTTGACAGCACACTGTTTCATTTTCCTCTAAGCCTGGCTGCTTGTTGCATAAAAACCAGAAACTGTGGTTTATAACATGACAATCAGTTTCAGAACAAGAAAACTTCAAACCACAGTTTCTGAAGTTGGCTTGTTCAACTAACCAGAGTTTGTTTTAAATCACAACCTCTTGTTTACAGGTAAAGACTAGCCAAAGAATAATCCAAGATTAGATTGGGTTGTTTTGTGTTCTGCCAACTTTAACTGTATTCCCACTGCACACAAATAGTGCCTGTGAAACTCAAAGGTACTTTTAAGCTCCATGTGAGAAAATGATCTAAGACTCAACAGGATTACAAGATTCTGATTCTTTAAAAATGTCCCTCTCCTGCCCACAAGCCAGTTTTGTATAGAAAGATAAAGTGGCAGGTCATTTCAGTGTATGGAAAGGGGGAAAGCCTATACAGGGCTCACTGAGTCAGTCCTAAAGACGTCTTCACATTTTTTCCTGATAATAGAATGCTATTCTGGGAACTTACAACTTCCACATTAGCTTCCTTAACTGCAAGAATAACCAGCACCATTAAATATATTTCTCTTTATAGATCAGCTATGCAGTGGTAGGGAATATTTACAGGAACTGTTTTTAACTGACTCTAGATACAGTATTTTCCAGCTATCTACTTCTAAGTTCTTTTAAAATAGGTTGCTGTAAGACTTTATTTTCTTTTTTTGCTGAGGCAGGTTTGGTTGGAGAGGGTTTCTTTATTCTGATTTGAGGGAAACTATCAAGAGAAGAGATTTTAGGAAATTTCTCCTCTGTTTCTCTGTATAGTGTAAGTTAGAGACAGCACTTAGCTTTGGCTCTCATCTGTCACCTATAGCATTTTGCTTTAAAGTTCATAAATAACAGCTCAGAGCTAGTCTTCTACTTCAGTTACATTTTACTTTAATTACAGCCCATTGATTTTAGTAGAACCTGCTTCTAAATGCCAATTAAGATTACAATCTTAATAGCACAGGTTAGTCTAAAACTGGTTTTAAACGCCATATCGTTATTTGCCTTAATCCTAACAATGGCATTTATGAAATAATGATGCTGCTATGAAGAGCCATTACATGTGCATTTACAATATGAAGTGGAATAGAGCTGTGTGTTATGTGAAAATGTTTAGTGACTAACATTCATACTTGCTCATCCATTCCCTGGGCAAGATAATTGCTTTTTAACACAAGTGTAACTGCTGTGTTATTGTTTTGGCAGATTTCTTGCTCCATCCATGCATTTGTTTATTATTCCTTGGAGACTTATCTCTCCTAACTCTTGTGTTCCCATGAGAACCCAGTGAGAATGTTGAAATTACAACTTTTGATGAATAAATTTGACTCCACCTCTACTTTTGTTTTCGACCATGGATTGATACACAAATCACATTAAAGTCACATTATTAAAGAGCTTTAATGATCACTTGGGAAACTTCCTTGCTTAGCTAACACACATTACGACTGTTCACAAGTTATTTTTTCCCCAGTTTAAATGTCACCATACCCTGCTCTGGCTCAGGATGGGAAGGCAGGCATGCATTTATTGCGTTTTTATCCTGCTCTTCCTCCAAGTCACCCAGGGTGGTATAATTGTTTGCTCTCATTTTATCTTCACAACAATCCAGTAGATATATTAGGCCAAGAAGTGGTAACTGGCATCATGGCTGAGTAGAGATTTGAACCTTGGTCTCCGCAGTCCTGGTCAGTCACATTAATCACTAAACCATGCTGAGTCTCAGGAAGAAACTCAGCCAATTTTTTACCCAGATGCTGGTCCATAAGACTCTATGACAAGACAGATGGTGCAGTCACATCATATAATGGCCTGGGTTGCACACAACATTAAGCTATAGTTTAATACAAGCAGTGGTTTAAAGCAAATAATACCCAATTCAATCCTCCCCCACTCTTCCCTTTGCCACACTGAGAGGAACCAAACAAGAGCATTCTGTGCATGAATTCATAAGATTTCCCTCCAAAAAACATTAACCAGATGGTGTCTGACACTAGTTAGATTGAATAATTTATGTCCAAGACTCAGTGATCAATGTTGGAGATGTGGGCCATCAAAAGCAAATATGTTTCATATCATGTAGGACCACCCAATACTTAAAACATTGTTATAGTCTACGCTGACAGAGATAGGGAATATTCTTGGTCAAATCCAGTCACAACATTGCTTGAGTATCTTAAAGTTATTATATCCAAGAAAGACCTTGAGATCACAGTCCGCCTATTAACTGCTGCCAGAATAATATGTCAGAATTGGAAAAGTTCAACTTCATCACCTGTTGACCCTTTTCATAGGAACATAGGAAGCTGCCTCACACAGAATCATTCCATTGGTCCATCTAGCTCAGTATTGTCTGCACTGAAGATCTATTGCTGATGACTTGAGGATATTTAGTAATGTGCATATATGTAATTATTTAAGTGTATACATTTAATGTAAACATATATTTCTATTTTTTGTAAGATACCTAATACCCTTGAGCACACATGAATTTACCATAAACTCTGTGTTTATTATTAATTAATGGCTGTTTATATTTATACTTCAATATCTTCTCACTAAAATCAGTATTTTTCTATTTAAATATGTTTCAATCTCTGTAAAATGTTTAAAAAATAGTGAGCTCAAAAAGGTGTTCAACTTTATGGGGGGAAATGTGTAGATAGACTAAAATGGTGCTTCAGGTAGAACACTTCTGTTCACAGCTGACACAAAGAATGGACATAGGTTGAACTGTGTTAGTAAATCCACCCTTCTGCACAGCCATTGATCAGTTTGAAAACCTTATATTGTACAAATGTATTTAAAACTATACAGTATTTCTGTCTTTCACACTTGCACACTGAAAGCAGGACAAATGCTCACAAGCACATTACATGGCACATTTATTTATTATTTATTTAGACCATTGTTATACCATTTAATATATAAAAAATACCTCTAAGTGGTGTATAGCAAACTAACACAACAACAGTTTCAAAAAATACACAATAAAACCATTACTACAAATTACTAATGAATATATACTGTCATGTTGTACACCGCCCTGGGAGCTGCTAGCTATAGGGCGGTTTAGAAATGCAACTAAATAAATAAATAAATAAATAAATATACTGATATCAATTTCTTCTTCTGACACATCTCAGCCTCCTGGCTTTCACCCATCCATCCAGCTCTCACCCAGAGCCCAAACTCACAGATCACCTCCCAAAATCTTACAACAAAGAGGTATCCTGGAACCTACTGGCATCATCCTAGTCTCTCACTCTAGGCTTGCTTGTATGGGCAGGCACCAAGGCAAATGTAGCTTCCTCAGGCTGCCCACAGCTGTGTCCCATTCAGCATGAGAAACTGACGTACGTTTCTAGTTTGTCCTGCACCAGTGAGCCTAGAAACAAGTTCCTTTGAACTATGAACTGCAGGGGATATGGACTGGACTGGCCCAGCATGCCAAATGTTATCTCCCCCACAGGCTGAGTATGATTCCTCTGCCAGTCACCCTACATCACAGGAACATCAGGTGACCCATTTTTTGCCTACCCAGTTTGAAATCAATCCATGCAGGCAAGTCACAGCCTGAGCAATACAGCTGATCATTGGGTCTTGTGGTGTGTTGTGCATGGGGGTCTACAAGCACTGACTGTTAGCTGATTATCAGGTCTTGTAAAGCCCCACTCAGCCATGTCTTTACCTGCCCCGCTCTTGATGTCATATATAACAGGGTGTAGGGCAGTTGGGTGTGGCTTGGCCAAAATGGCCTCATAATTAGGCTCATAAGCTGAAGGTTCCCCACCACTGATGTACTGGTTGGGGTTAGACCGATGGGCTGATGTCTTTTACTGCTTTTGCCTTCCTTGGTTCGTATTGCGCATGTTCTGGCTTTCTATGCCTTTAATCACTGAATGACAGTGAGAAGTTCAACACGACTAAATTTTTCTTTACGAGTTCTGTAGTGATAGAAAAAGTTACATGTGTGAATCTTTTTTACTTACAGTCTATTTATAAGCATTGAAGCATCCTTCAAAACCTGGCAACCCATCCACAGCCAGATATAAAAGTGTGTAATTGTTGAATTGCTTGTTTCAACTGAAGATAAGCTTAGAAAAACAAACCACCTGGGGTGCTTCCAGATGAAAATGAGTGCTCCTCCTACATGCAGATTTTTTGCAGCTTCCACATGATGCCAGCCTATGTTTTTTCCACTTAGTCTGGGTTTTTCCTTTCCAGGAAAAATCTGGTAAGATTTTTTAAAAAAACAAACCGTTGCCAATGATCCATTTGCAGTATCCGAATGACCCATTTGCAGGGTTAAGCCGCTGTCTGGAAGCAGCCCCCGTCAAATGGAAGAAAAAAGAAACATGTATCTATATGAGCCAGGTATATACAGAATACTTATACTTGTGTTTGTTTGTCTGTTTTATTTATATCCCTCCCTTCCTCCCAGGGCAGCAACGTATAAGCAGAGGCTTCCTTTTTTCACACACATACAGCAGCCTTGCAAATGGCTCCTTAGACATCTTTCTTCATCATCTACCGTTAGTGCCCCATTCAGAAGAAGCCCTATTGAGCTATTTCAACAGTCTCTTGTGCTCTTAGAGAGCAGAGGTAGCAAATTATTGTTTATAATTTGTATTCTTTCCATTTCCTTGGGCTGTAAAAAGTATCTTAGAGCTATCCTAGCTGCCTCTTCTTAATTTAAACTGCTTTGGTTGGGGGGTGGAGAGTTAGGGTAGCTCTGGATGCTTAACACAAGTAGTAAGGAATCCTTTCTTGGTCTTAGGCAGAGAAGTAATGATGCAAACCTCACAGAGGATATTTTGACTCTAGGAAAGGGCAGTCTGGTGTCAGCAGCAGTGGAGTGGTAGAAAAAAGGGCAGGAGTTGCCACTTGCTGCTCACCTCAGAGGCAGTGGATGTCAAAGCATGAGCAGGTGAGTGGCAAGTTACACCTTTGCTCTATAATAACAGAATCTTGCGGCACATTAAGAACTAACAAATTTATTATGGCATATGCTGTCATGCACTTCATCAAGCGATGTGCAATCCTAAATTGGGATATATATCACATATGTGCCCATGGACACACATTTATTCATTCATTTACTTATTCTATTAAATATCTGTCCCACCCTTCCTCCCAGAGGAACCCCGGGTGCAGAGGCCTTCTCTGGCACCCATGAGGTCCCATCTCCCTGTCCTTGCAGAAATCAGGTTTGAATAGAAGCCCAATATTTTTCAAGCCTAATAGTGGTTAGAGTGTTGGACTACAACTTGGGAGACCAGGGTTCGAATCCCCACACAGCCATGAAGCTCCCTGGGTGACCTTGGGCCAGTCACTGCCTCCCAGCCTCAGAGGGAAGCAATGGTAAAACCACCTCTGAATATTGCTTACCATGAAAACCCTATTCATAGGGTTGCCATAAGTCGGAATCGACTTGAAGGCAGTACATTTACATTAATTGCTGGTGGAGTGAGTGAGAGTGAGTATGCACGTGCATGGTCGCATTGTGTGCATGGCACCCACAATAGTTTTTCCAGTTTACAAATGTGCTCACATCCCCCCCCCCAAGTTGGCAGGCTCTGATACACACAGATGGAGAGGGATGATGTCAGAGGGAAACGAAATGCAAAAAAAGTAATTGCCATTCCATAAAAGCAAACAGGAGCTGCTTGCCCAGTGGAGCAGAGCCAAAGCAATAGCCTTCTTGCAGCAGCATCACTGTGGCTTGTCAGGAGGGGGAAAGGCAAGCTGGTGGTGGGCTCACAGTTGTGTGGGCGCACCGACAGGAGCACTAGATTGACTCTGCTTGTGCGCCTGCACAGTGTGCCCTGGCTGTTACCCCCCCCGCCAGTAAAAGCCCCTCCTGAAAGCAAAATAGTTACAGTGACAATGGATAAGGCAGTGTTGGTGATAATACAAACATCCTGACATTGGTAAGCTTAACTAGCAGTCTTTCCAGGGTTAGGGTGTTTTCTGTTTTATATCGTTTGGTACAGCACATACATTCAGGCTATTATCTGTCACTGTCGCAGTGTCTGGACTGGTGTAGTCTTCTGAGGACAAAGTAGACTATCATGAAAAGGGATGCAGTCATTGTAGTAATGGAGGAGAAGCTCATAGAAAAGGAGGCTTCCCTTTAGGCCCGGGTAAAGACAGTATGGTGGAAAATGTTAGCAAAGTAACAGCAGCTGCTGCCAAACACTTCAGATCATGTTATAAGGCTTTGATTTCCAAAGCTGCCATTCTGCCATTTGCCTTTTGTGCTGAAATGACAACATCCCAGTGTGAAAAAGAAAGTCGTGGCTGCGTAGAGAAGAGGTTCATAATGCTTCATTACAAAGCATGTTGTGAAAATTGCTTTTTGGCAGATTTACTTGGCCATGAGAGAAATGAAATTAATGCTAGGAGTTGCTCCAGCTCACCCAAGAATCTACTTGAATTAACAATGCAGAGCAAATGAGCTGTAGATGTTTGTGATGTTTGGACAGCAGGGCAGTGAGTAGTGGTCCTGACTGCAAATGGCACGCTGCTAAAATGGGAAAGAGCACTGACAGTGTGAAGAATTGTCTTCCTGCTCAACCTTAAGTAGCACTTTTCAAGGATGGCCAGTTGAAGATGAATGCAAAAGGGTAAGGTATTTTGGCAGTCACTTCATTTCAGTTTAAAGACCAGGGACATGTTGGCACCATGGTTTATACATTATATAGGGGAGGTGTTCCTCCCATTCGTATTTGTCTAAAATTTCCCCACTCCCAACATCGCATTGCATTTCAAAAACTATTGGGGTTTTGTTACACTCCTTTGAGTGTAGCACATAATATGCTGAAATATGTTCAGATTGATAAATGATACCTTTCCCTACCATTGAAATTGGCATTGTATTCATTGCAGTAAGTTCAGGATGTAAGGAGTATGCTTGCAGAGAGCTGGTGTCCACTGTTTATATAAGTTTAAGTTTGTTTTCAGGCCCAGACTGCTGCAGTGTTTATGTAGTCTTCATGGTTAGAAAACAATCATGTCCACAGTACCACAGCCTCCATACCCTGCCCCTTGCTGGCCATTCTTCTTTTCCATTTCCTTCCTTGACACAGAAGACATAAAGCTTTTCTAACAAGAACAGGAAGGAGAAGGCTGGAAAAATTATGCCTTACCTTTCCACCATCTTTGTGTTAATCTTTTCATATACAGGTTCATTGGGGACTGTATCTGGGTGCTATTTTATGTGATGAAACCCTAAGTATTTGTGCAGACTGGCCAGCTGTCACAAGGCATGACAGCATGTTCTGTACTCTCATAATAATATACCCCATACCGATAGAAGCTTTCACCAAAAAAATTGTGTATACTCAGGTTGGACATCAGTAGTTTGTTGTTGTTTGCAGTTAATTTGGGAAATAGTTTTGTGTATAGTTTATGGCATTTTAAATAATCTCGCTGTCTCTTGTTACCTAGCAAAAGCAACAAGGTTGTAAGAGACCGTGCATATATCTTTACAAAGCTCCATAGCATTAAGAGAGAAAGCAGCCGCTGCACCCATCCACCCACACTGCTCCTTCATCAGATTTTCTGACCACTCTCTTCTTCCACCCATATTCGGTGGGATATGGCTATAGCAGGCAGGAGGAGAGGCGCAGCACAAAGTAAGACCCAATAACTTAATTCCTGCAAATTAACATACTTAAAAATTGGCAGTTTGGACATTCATTGTAATACTGGTAACGCTACCAGTATAAGCAGAGGCCAAAACCTCCTTTTAAATTGAGTAACTGATTTATTATAGCAACTTCAAACTTCAAACAAACTGAAAGTAGTAGATAGACATTGAATTGATGAAGGGAGAGACGTTTAGTTCATGGCTAGAGGTTGCTGCCATGCTTGGCATAAATATGAACGGAGTAATTCTGACAGGTTGGCTACCTGTGTAATGAGCAAAATGTGCTTTATTTTTGACAAATCTTGAAATTGATAGCTATGAGACATCTGTTGGATGCTAACCTCCAAGAAAATGTAATCGTTGTTTCTGATTCCCTCCATGCAGCATGTAAATGACAATGTTGGACTCTCAATCCTACAGTAGATTAACATTGTTTTTGTCCATAAATAGAGGAGTCAAACAGATCAGTTCCACCTCAGAACAGATGCAGAGCAGGAATAGACTATGCTTTCTGATGAAGCTGTGGTAAAGAAGGTTTTCTTTGGAAAGGCAAAACAACAATGTCAATAACATGCACCTCTTTGTAAGAGTATTTGTAAGAGATTTGTGTATCATTTCATCCCACTTACATTGTGCTTGAAATTACCACATTTTCTGCCCATAATGTGAGGCACAAAATCGGTTTTGTGGATCTTTAATCCAGAAGTAGTAAGATTTACTCAGCGTTGTGTAGTGCTCAAGCCTGAAATGAGTGGTATTTAGTACAGAAGGTTATTTCAGAAATGCTGACTTTGCAGTTTTCAAATACTGACTGTGAATAGCATTGTGAGCCATTTTAGAAATCTGATTTTAAGTTTGCTTTTCCAAAATATACTAAGTACATGCTCAAAATTCATAAAGGAGGCTTTTTTTCTAGGAAAAAAATGTGTAGGCTTTCCAATCTGACATCAGGTAAAATTGCATCACCTTACATCTACACAGATACCAAGGTAGAACAAAAATTGCATGATCTGTCCCTACAGCAATTTTATAGTACTCATCACGCCATTGGTTGTAATGTTGCTCCTACCTTACCACCAACACAGCTTACTTGTGATGTAATAATTCTGAATCAGGTTGTTGGTAACCACAAAAATCCTAACAAGGAAGTTCAGGAAGCTTTGTGGTTCATTTTCTTCTTTAATACTGTTATGAGCATGGGGGGGGGGCTGGAATGGATGATTTCTGTGGGTCACCTTTCCAGCCTCTGATTTGGAATCCTATGCCTGGGAGGCTGGCTCTGCTAGCCAGATGAATCTCCTTTGTTAATCAAATAGAGTGGCCAGGTAGTTAAGGGGCCTGTTAATTGCCCTGGCAACTGGTGAAAGGGGCTGGGAAGATCCTTTTGTCATTTTAAACTCTACTGGAGGAGAGTCTGCCGCCCACTCCTGGGCAGGGAGAAGTGTGTTTGGAATTGGCAGTGTGTGTTCTAGGGAACTAGTGCTGCAGGCATGTGGAGAGGCTGGCTCCCTGCATCGTGGCGATAGGATGCCCCTGCACCTAGATGGAAAAGCTGGATATTAGACTGCTGATGCCTTGAACCCCTCCATCCTAAGCTCAGGTTGGAATGTGTGTACATAAATAAACCATATTTCATAAAGACGCCGCAGTCTCCGCTGGCCTTCTTCCCAAAGGAAACCAAACCCTGGATGGGCGCAGGGACCCCCTGAAATCTCACCGCTCGGAGATTGGTGGAGGCGCGCAACAATACATTCCATATAAAATCAGAAAGTCTTAAACATCATGAGCCTCAGATAAAAGAGGTGTGTTTCATCAAATACCACCTATACACTTGGGGGTTTAAAACCTTGCTATGAAGTCTACTAAATTGGATGTCTGGCTACAGGAAATTTCCATCAAAACACTTGTTTTCTGTCTTGAGCTTAAATAAATGCACTTGCACTGAACAATTGAGTTCTGCAACAAACAAGCCAAGTTTTGTGTTTACTGGGAAAGCATGTTTCTAGCCGAGCATTCTTCATGTTTTCCCCAGGATTTAGTCATAAAAATCATTCTGGATGTTGCAAATGTGTGCTTATCTGATGAAAGTCAGCAATTCTGTTTTGCTTCAAAACTCTTTGTGGAAACATTTCTTTGCCACAATCAAATACAGTATCTCAAGACCCCTGTCTCTTTGTCTGCTATTTCAGTTTCATTTGGATAAAAAGAGTAAGCTAAACTGTATGGATTTTCACATTAGCTTCACTGGAACAATTTGGCTTTACAGCAAGTAACTGTGTTCTTGAGTGAGGTCAAGGTATACTGTGCTTTTCTATTTTGTACAATGGCAAGCTTTCACACGTTCATTCTCAAATGAGATTAACAGTATTGTTTTACTCTAGAAGTTTAGAATGTTTCTTATAAAGAAGTTTGAGAAAGAGGGAGTAAGGAGAGAAAAGTAATAGGTTTGAAGGATACTGATCAATACACTTTATTTATGTGGCACTGTGTGCGTTTTTAAGAGAGTATTCATGAACTCAGATCTTTAGCTTAAGAAAAGAGGAAATGTATCAAAATAAAATAAACAGGGGGCAGAGATAAGGAAAAGATACCTCTTTCTCTTAAATTCACCCATAAATGCAATTGAAAAAATATTTATCTTTGTTAGAACTATGAACACGTGTTCATAGGCAAACCTTTCTGCATTATGTGGTAGTAAGCCACAGCTTCTCACATTCTTGAAGCATGTACAAGTTCTGATTATATAATCATAACAGAAATTGCTAATTCAGGGTTGTTATCTTGACTCAAGACTCCATTTATACAGTCAGTAGACTTGAGGTGTATTATCCACACAATCGCCTTCTCTGCTACCAATATGGAAGCCTAACCTGCTGTTTGTTTGTTTACATAATTGATATCCTGTGCCTTCAACATGGATTTATGTTCCCAGGACAGCACTAACTGAATAGTAAGAAACAGAACGTGCAATTTAAAAATAATAACAACATATTAAAACAAAACTAAAACAGCAACAACCACTTTGATTAGGTGGTAAAAATCAAACTCCTTTAAGTTAAAAAATGTTTCCATTAGCAGTTCTTAAAAGCCTGGGCAAATGGAAATGTTTTTGCCTGGCACATAAATGATAGCAATGAGGTCTTTAGGCAGGCCTCCTTGGGGAGGGCATTCCAATCATGAGGAGCCACCACAGAAAAGGTTACTTCAGATGGTGGGAGCATTGGGCAAAAGGTTTTGGATGATGATCTCTGTGATGGGTGGATTGATACATGAGAAGGTGGTCCGATAAATATCTGAGTCCTAAGCCAAGTAGGACTCTAAAGGTTAAGACCAGCACTTTGAATTTACCTCTGATTCTCACTGGGAGGCAGTGGAGTTTTCAATGTGGACAAGATAAGAACTCCACCTGATCCTTGTTTGCAACCTAGCAGCTGTGTTGCTGGCTAGCTGCAGTTTTTGAACTGTCCTCATAATAGAATAAATATATTTGCAAGTAGCTGCTTGAAAAAAAATCAAATATAATTGTTTATGCCCATGATGACCCTGTCACAAATGTACATCTGCTTATTTCAGTGTGGAAACCTGTTGCCAGCTACAGCTACTTACGTGGTGTTTACGTGGGAAAATAGATGTGTGCTTTTTTCACATGACAGTGCACACATGTTCATGCAGGTCCCCACCTGGAAATTATATACATATAGGAAAAACTTAGTTGTGGGTAAAGCACCTCTGAGCAGTGAAAAAGAAGTCTGTGCTTTTGTGGCATTGGAGAGCATGAGTAGGTAGGCCACAAGATTTTACGACTAAATTCAGCCTAATGCAGTATTAAGTGCCATTGAAGACTTGTGGTAATAATGAAACAATTTGGATCTGTCTTTGTGGGAACTTGCATAGAAGATTAATTGGATGTGCAAGATACTCATCTGTGTTTACATTGGGTATCAGATTGCATTCATGGTGGATTTTTTTGTATTTGTTACAAAATATCTATGAATCTTTCATGTCTAGCATGTTGAAATATCAAACCGCTGTTCTTTTTTTTTTTTTTTTTTGCAAAGTGACTTTCTTTTTGGTTGCTTGTGTATACTTTTATCAGCTGTTGTAGGAAGAACTTTTCTCAGTGTTTATCTTTCAAAATCCATGTAAAAGCATTAGAGCCCTGCTGGTTCCAGCCAGATAGGAGTTGGGAGGCCCACAAGCAGCACATGAGGACAGTAGCTGTCTCTTGCTGTTGCGACCCAACAACTGATACTCAGAAGCATGTCGTCTCTAATCTTGGAGGTTCCATATGGTATCTGTTTATATTCATATTCTCCATGAATTTGTCTAATCCCATTTTAAAGCTGTCTGAATTAGTGGCCATCACCAGATCTTATGACAGTGAATTCAATAGTTTAGCTATGAAGTGTATGAAGTACTTCCTTTTGTTTGTTCTGGATCTCCCACCATTCATCTTCATTGGATAACTCTGGGTTCTAGTATTGTAAGAGAAGGAGCAGGGGGAACTCCTCTCTATCCACTTTCTCTGTATCATGCATAATTTTATCCACCTCCATCATATCCCCCTTACCTTTTAAAAACTAAATAACCTCAAAAATTGTAATATTTTCCACATGGGGAGTTGCTCCTTTTTTCTGCACCTTTTCCAGCTCTACAATATCCTTTCTAAGATTTGGTAACCAGAACTTTACATAGCATTCCAATTGAGGTCACACTATGGAATTGTAAAAAAGGGCATTATGATATGGGCAGTTTTATTTTTTTTATTCCTTTCCTAGCATTGAATTCACCTTTTTCCACAGTGGCCGCACACAGGGTCAACTTTTCATTGAGTTATTCATCTCAACCCCTGAAGTGTTCGTTTTATTCTTATGGCCAGTTATAGGAATTGTAGGAAGTTTTTAGGTGAACTCAAAGCACAATGCTGTTTTTCTCTACCTGCTTCACTTTTATTCTCACATGAAATTTGTGTTAGAGTACTCTTATTTCTATAATGAAAACTGAGCAAAAGAAAAGAAAGAAAGGTCTTCATGACAACATTTTCCATAGTAGTTTCTGGTCTTTCTTAGCTCCTGGTTTTAATTATGGTAATCCAAAGCAATGGCAAAATCACATGCATGCAGATGCTTCCAGCAAATATCAGAAACTGGAGAGCAAAAACTGAAAGTAAAGGAGATGGTAAATTGGTGCAAGGACCCCCAGGGATGAACAAATTTGACCAAAGATTCTCCTTGTAACAGAATTGGGAGGTAAGGCAGGGAGGATTCCTCCTGCGGGTCTTGTCCCCATGGAGTTCAGCCACGTACTTGGAGTGGATTTGGCTTTCCTCCTGTGTCAGATGGCTGCTACCTCTTATCTGTCAATTTGCACAGGAAATTTAGAGTGGAGGCCACTTCATATGTTACGTGTAATGTGTGCGCTCTCAAAATGTAATGTGAGGGGAAGACAGGCATATTTTGTATGCTGTGTACACTTACGCATATATGTGCCAGGGACCTGCAATGGCCAGGGTGACATGCCGTTAAAAACCTAATTTTATCTCCTATGATGTATGAACCACCCCATAGAGAACCCACATTGTGCTCTATGATTACAGCAAAGGCGCTTGGGACAGGATAGTATCATGACAAATATAATATATGCACGTATTTAAATTAAAATTGACTTCTGAGCAGCAGTCAGTATTCCCCCACCCCAGTACATGTGGCAAATAAAATGCAATTTCAAGATTGGCATTTTAGTCTGGACAAAATTAATTCAAAAGTAATGCTTGCCTTAAAAAAATGTCACTGATGTCACTCATTTTGTTTTACAAATAAAGGGGTTATGTGGGTGTTACAAATGTTTCAGGATTATGGCTATTCCCCCCTTTTTAATGAGGTGGTTCACTCCCCCCCCAATCTATCTATCTCTAATCTGCACATGTACAATGTACAATCATATAATGGGCAAAATAGGCCTATTGAGTAGACAAAGAATTATACACACAGTTTTCTTAAGATAAGCATGAAATATTTAATGGCAAAAATTATCCCCAACCCCTTTATTTAAAAAAAACATATTTGCTTCATTTCCCTATCAGCATTTTCTTCTAAAATACTAAAAAAAAATTCTGTTTTAATGCAGCCTTAAAATTGATAAGTTTCTTGCCAGCAGGGATTTTTCTCAGTCTTTAGATTATTAAAGACTTCGTGAAAACTGCAATGGTATCTCCTTGAATCATTTACATTTTTTTTTCTTTTTATGAGTTTATGTAACCATGCAGAAAATCTAATAATAAGGGTGCTATTAGTATACACTGTGATGCCTTTGCACAAGCTGAGGTGTCATGTTATTACAAATTACAGTGCAGAAATGCTACTCTTAGAGTTTTAGTACATTACTTATTTGAGTAACCTTTGTCTAAAGATTTTAGCCTAATTGAACAATGTTTCTCCCTTGTTCCTATCTTCTGCTTCATTGCCACTGAAGGGAATGTTATTGACTGCCTTTGTTCAGTGATCTAGAAGTGGCTTTGATGTGCAGAAGTCTAGGATTCACTGGCCAAAACCGTAACTGTAGAGCCCTTTGCACATACACTTACCTTCTTGAACTGTGTGCTCTGTTCCAAGCAAAGTGGAAGTAATAAAAATCATTCTGTTTTTAGTGACAGTTGAAATTGCTATATCCAAGATTCTAAAAACTGGGCAAGAAAAATAGCTTATTATGCAAATACAATTCACCACATTCTCTCCCCCCCCCAAAAAAGGTGTAATTTCCATCAGGTCCTTCATTGCCACTGCTGCCATAAATTTGTGTGTGCAAATTGGCACCTTGAGAAAATGGCAATCTCAGATCCTTTGAACTGGTCCTGTGAAGCTGAAAACCTTGCATGGTGTAGAAAAGACATTCCCTTCATCCTGCAGTTTCCCTCATAAGAAAGAAAGAATACACTTCTATTTAGGATTGGAGAAGGGTGGCACTCACAGTGTCCACTCAAGCAAGGAATCTGGTGCTCTCCTCACTTAACCAATTGCTACTTCCATCAGCAAAGGAATGTTTATTCTCCTTAAATCTGTGGGGGATTGGCTTCTGTTGTTAGCTGACTGAAAGTGAGGTGCTTTGGTCACCCAGCACTGAAAGTGCTGGGAATTCCAGAAGCCAGGGTCTTATCTCTCTCAGTTTGCTAAATTGTACAGCGCTAGTAATAGTCAGAGAGTCTGAAGCAGGATCAGTCACCTCTAACAATAGCAGAACGGCTACATCACATCTTCTGTACTACACCTGTTTTCCTTGGGGTATGATAATGAAGTTCTATCCAGTCTATTCACACCCAAACATTCATGATTAGAAACTTGTGGGATTTTTTTTCCCAATGTTGTTCTCAAGGCCCCATTGGTGCAATGGTTATAACACAAAGTCTTCTGTTAGCTTCATTCTTTAAACTAGAAGGGCCCATTTTTACTGTATGTATCCTAATTTCCCAAAATCTCAGTAGTCTATAGTTCTACAGAGCATCACAAGATCACATATAAAATAAAAGGTACCTAAATCCAGTATCATGAGAATTCTAGCCCATCAACATCTACCCCCACCCAAATGCCCACCTAAATGTTATAGTTTCACCCACTTACAAAGAAATATGAAGAACATTCCATGAGATGCAACAATCAAGAAGCTCACTCCGTTAAGAGTCCCTCACAGGTGCCACATACAGTGTCATTGGTCCATTTTACTTTAGAGTAGAGTGCACTAGAAGCTTATAATGCTTTTGCCTATCAAAACCAAAACACTTCCTTTTTTAAGGTTTGAGGTGCATAGGGCTATAACAGTGATTGTAGGTGTTACCTGTCCTGCAGTATTACTCTATTTGGGATCCACCATATTCCTATGAGTTTTAAGCATACTGGGCTTCTTCTCCCCAGTGTCTCTCCTGTGTCCAGCAGAAACAGCTCAAATGCTACATTTTCACCTTGAATCATGCTTTAACTAATCCACCTAGGAAAAAAGTCCCAAACTCTGTCTGGTTCACCAGTCAAACGGGTTGGAATATATTATTCAAAGGCTGAATACAGTGAGAGATCATTCTGAGGCATTCTAGTGGCTGTAATCAGTCAGTAATCCAGAGCTTTGTCAACTGTTATGGATGAGTGGCATAGTGTTAGTTAACAAACCAGGAAAATATCCTGGCTTGTTTTCCTAGTTTGCTCAGCTAAGAATATCCCTATTTAGACATGATGGGAAACTCTGGTTAAATGTGAGCCAGGATCTGTGTAATGAGAGAAGGAGAGAGATGAGTATTTGTCCATAGTGTCCATGCTTTATGAAACCTTGGATGGTCATCCAAATGTAGCCAATGGGTTTCTGTCTTTGCTTTGTCCCTGGAAGATGCATAATTTGCTTTTCTTGTATATATATTTGATATGTATACATCTGATTTTATGCACTGAAGAGGACTAACAAGTTGAAACATGTCCAGCATCTGAAGCTTTTCTGTGTATGCATGTTGGAGATGAGAGGTGTACACTGATGATTTTATCAGTGTGTGTTTTATGTTGATAGATATGTACTGCATTACTCCTGCATCAGTAGAAGCTGTGAGCTAATAATTTAAAGCTGTGTAGCTTTGATATACAACTTTTTGAATCGTATTTGACATATGTTTTATTTTTTAAGTGTTTTTATATCACTTACTCCAATGGCAAACTCAGTGCTCCCCTACTGACAGAAATGGAGCCAAATGAGAAATGAGAGGAAGCGTTTAGTATGTAGGGGTGGCGAAGGAACCCTAAGCTCTGCATAAGAAGAAAAAAACCTGCCCCTCCCTCCCCCCCAAAAAACCCACCCCAGTCACAATGGTCACTAGTGAGTGTTGGTTAAAAAGGAAAAATAGAAAACCAAGTGAGTAGGAGGGAGAGTGAATTTGCTTCCTGACAGCTTATCTTGCAGGATGGTATGAGTGGCTGACTGAAACCCTGAACAGGAGCAGGTGGTGGTGAGGATATACTGCAGCATTTTATTGCAGATCCCAGTTGTTTTTTATCCTAACACTTGAGTACACTGTTGGAGATTCCTTGCATCCACAAAATGCATACATAATCAACTTTGTTTGCTGTCATTAAGCAGGGGTCCAAACTGAGTACTTAATAGGGAAAGTGGAGCAAGGAGCCCACAATTCTATTCAGACAATTCTTGCCTGGCTGGTACTATATAAAATATAAGCATTAAATGATGACTGTGTGTGGTACTTGCTTTCTAAAATTAATGTATTTTAAAAGCAGGCTGCATTGGTGAAGAAGTACAAAACTACAATGCTAGAGTAACAGTAGTTTGCATCCTCACTTGATTTCAGTGAAATCTCTGTAAAAAAAGAACAAGTGGCACATTTAATCCCATTCTGTTACAAACCAAGAAGGGACTGATTCACTGAAGATCATAAAATAATGTTTGCTAGAAGTCGTGAGAATATTGTACAGTTTTAATGTGGGTTAATTTCAGTGGGTTTGGTGGCTAATAGAGAAGTGTAGATAAATGTGCATAACAAGAACTACAAAGTTTATTTATTTATTTATTATTTCAATTTATATACCGCCCTTAGCAAAATAGCTCTCAGGGCGGTGAACAAACAAGATAAAATACAATATATCATAATAAAAATCATAAAAACAATAAAGTTGTTTTATTCCTTGTCGGTTTTCAGAGCCTGGGGCCTACTCTGACAAGTCATGGTGGTGGTGGTTGTTGCTGTGCTATTGTTATTGCTTATTCAATTTGTATATCCCTCTTCCTCCCAAAGGGAATCCAGTTAGCTAATGATAAATCATTTTGTAGAACTGGGTAAGTCTGCTCTTTGGATGCACTATGCTTGTATGCAATACATCAGTCAAGTTTGGGGAAGAAGCATGGAAACATTCCATTTTACATCCACTCCAAGGGTGGGGAACATATGGCCCTCTACACATTGCTGAACTACAACTCCCATCATTCCTGACCATTAGCTATGCTGGTTGGGGCTGAATGCATTGTTCAACAATATAGGGGGGAGGATAGGTAATTTTGTAGTGCTGTAGATATTTTTTCTCGTACTTCAGCTTTTATGTGTACCTTTCTAATAAAATTACTTTCTCTGCCATGTAGTATTCCCCTGTTTTCTCTTCTTCTGGGCCATTTCTTGTTTTTTCTATTTTTTTCTTTCCTTGAAACTGGAGTTTATGCATCTTAGATGATACATTTTGAAATTATGAAATTCCCTGAGCTAGTTTTGTTTTAATATAATTCCAGCTATTATGGTATTATGCACCTCATTTTGAAAAAATTCTACAGGCTGTTAAGATGCAAAGACATAATGGTTTGGATCCCAGCTTGTTCTTGATTGGGCCAAAGCCTCCTCTCTCCCCCCAGTTTCTACTGATTTTTCCCCTCTGACTGTCATGCCTTGCATACATCCCATCCCACACATCCCTTTTAGGATATACTTTTATACTAAGTGAAGTTTCTTACCATGAATTCTTGTTCTCTGCCCCTGTAGTGCCCTAAGCCCTTTTTAGTGATGTTGAAGGGCTCCTTAGGCTTTTTCAGTTCATTCTGGGAAGGCTGGGTTCGCCATACCCCTGTAAAGGATCTACATGATTGTACCCTGCCTTATCCACGTTCTGAAACACCTTACAGGAACCACAGAGAAAGATGCTTTCTGAATCCAGCGAAATGTTACAAGCAATTACTGTACATATAAGAAACTCCAACCTGTGTGCTTCTTTACTTAAAGAAAAACAGTAAAATAATGATGGTGATGTGGTGCGGGTGCCCTGGTAGGATCCCAGATACATGTTTGCAAGAGTGTGTTATGTCTGCAGTCCTGTGGAGAGGCACAGCTTGATAAAGGACAAGGAAAATCGCTCATTGTATCTGATCACTATGTGGCAGCAGGGACACTAAGGAAAAAGCAACTTTCCGTTGCCCCTTCAGTATCCCTGTTTGTAAGCAGTTTTCATGAACTGGAAATCTAAATAATCCATTGTTTTATATTTTTAAGGGACACACTTATTTGTTAATTCCACTCTTTATTCAGTCCTCCTTTCCGTATTTCACAAGTCTTCCTCTTAGATTGCTGGCTTGTTAACTGTGATGCATATTTTATTATTATGTGCTACACGTGCACTTAACATCTTCAACAGCAACAAAGTTCTTATGTAACTAATCATTAAAAAGCTGTGAATGAGATTGTGAAGTGTGTTATCTGGGGATTTGCAGAGAATTGTAAATTGCTTGCTACAGACTTGTTTTATTAATCAAATACATCAGGAAAAGAAGGGAGCTGTTTCTGAATATGAGAGGAGTGGTGGTGGTAAGAAGTTGATACTTTTTAACTGATACCTTGGTGGAAATTGATGACTGGTAACAAGCAACATTTTGATAGTATTGTTCTTTATATTTGTTATCTCAAAATTTTAGTTAGTGAATTCCTTATTGGCTTCCTTCCCACATCTTAAATGTCCACCACAGTACAACTGTATTTTGATTTCATCATGTGATATGACAGAGACCATTAAAAGATAGTCTTGCAAAGAGGGATAAGAGGTTGTCTGCAACTTTTTCTCAGTGCCCTTCTCTACTTAGCTTGTTCCTATTCAGTATCAGTGATCAGTTTCATTGTATTTTGCTTAGTGGGTCATAGTCAGTATCTATACTGGATTTGAAATTGTTTTATATATGTGTTTTTAGTTGTTTTAATATATGAAATTGTTTTAATATATGAAATTGTTTTATATGTGTTTGTATTGTAAAATCACTTTGAGATGCTTCATAAGAAGCTAGTCTTATTTGTAGTAAACCACTTTGATGTTTTCTGAAATAAAATAGCAGTACACAAATATGTTTATAAATAAATAATAAAATGTGCCACCTTTCATAAATAAAAGTAGTCAGATTTGAAAAGCAGTGAGCAAATGAACAATTAAGAGAGCAACAGTGAAATTAGTGCCTAGCAGACCTTCTCACATTACTTTCTTTCAGAGTCCTCTCTTTCTTCTTTCCCAAAGGTTATACCAGAAGCCCCAGGCCATCCCGGAGGAGTCCATGCTGAAGCCCTTTCCCATAGTAGCATCTTTCCTCCTTAAAATTTGAGTGAATTTGGTGTAGTGTGGAGCTTCGGTATAGCACAGGTTCCTTACATGTAGTTTATGAGTAGCCATACACAAACATGACAGATTTTGGGCTGGCAGAATCCTATCAACTTATTTTTCAACTAGGCTTTGTTTCACAGCTTTATAGCAGTATCGACAGTGAAGTTTCCCTATCTCATCTCATAGCAATATCTACAATGAAAGCAGTATTTACTTTTTAGAAATATCTACAGTGAAAGTTGCCTTGGTGTAAGTTTCCCTAACTTATCTCATTGTCACAGGGCTAGGTAAGATTTGATCCCAGTTGTATTTTAATGATGATTTAAAACCTTGGAAGCAGAAGACTTTGCAGGCTGCCAACACTTCAGGTCCTCATTCCACACTTGACACTTTCAGAAGCTTGGAGATTGGAGGAGAACAACTTGCCACATGAAAGGTGATATGAAGGGATACGAGAAAACAAAAACCCATATAAAGTATTAATGAGATCAAATATTGTTGTATTCGGCCCTTAGACCACGGGTTCCCAAACTGTGGTCCGCAAGCTTCATTCAGGTGATTTGCAGCGTGTCTTTTGGTTTTTGGTTGAAGAAAGGATATGACACATCCATTACATTAAATACAATAAAATACAATATATAAGAAATAAAAGACACAATAAAAATAAAATTAAAAATCACACATCAAGTACAGTTTATTACAATTGCTACAACAGGCATAAAAATTATTGTGGTCCACCAAGTCCCACAACAATTTTCAAGTGGTCCGTGGGGAAAAAACGTTTGAGAACCACTGCCTTAGACTATTTTCTTCCCCAAGATAACGATCCCTAAAGGGGCCTGTGCCAAGTTAAGCAACACTTACAGATCAATATAAACCCCAATCCACTGTGTTGGAGGGGGTTTGGATGAAGCAGAGGATTTCTCCACTCGCCCACCCCATCAAGCCTCAGCATCAAGAAGGTCCCCAATGAGCCCACCCAAATGGGCAGGTGGAAGCTACTGTTGGCAGTATTCCTGCCCATGGTAGCCAGTGGAAGCCCCCAAAGTGGAGAGAGGCTGGGGCTGGACCAGGGAGCCCTACTGTCATCACATGATGGCAGTGGACCATATCTGGGCATCTTTCCTTCACAGTAAATCACCATCTGAGAGGTGATGCAGTGAAGGAGCATTTTTCCTTCCTCTCCCCCACCTTGCTACTTGACTGACAGCAACAGGTCTGTGGTTAGGATTGCAGCCTTCATTTTGTATTCTGAAATCGATGTATCTCTGTGGTTTTTTGTTGCTCCCCCTTATTTCAAGAACTCTTTAAATGTTCATAAAGTGCAACCAATAAACCAAACTAGTAACTAGATACTGCTTATATTTATATCCCACCATTCTTCACTAAACCGACACAAAAAAACTGTAGGCTTGGAGCAGCGATTTAGCCTGAAATACAGCTGCCATGTAAGGTACATGAGACTGAAAGCTAGTGATTTGCCCAAGATTATGCAGTTAGTTTCAAAGCAGAGCAGGGAACTGAACCTGGGCTGCTTGCATTGAAGCAGAGTATTGCGCCTCACGTGCTCTGTAACTAACTGACTCTCAATCAGAGGTGGAGAACCTTCATCCCACAGGCAGGATCTGGCCCATCCTGTTGCTGGATTTTATCCAGCCCACCTGAGAAGAACTTAAAAGTTTGACTTGAGCCACCTGGCGACCACTCAGTCCGCAGTTTCACAGGTGTCCTGCTTCAGATAGGCTTTACAGTGCTGGGTGATTCATAGCCAGCCCAATTAACATCTTCAAAGCTGCCAGCACCAGGAGTCCCTCACCTGAGGAGGAAGTCTTTCAAACCACAGTTCTAGCGGCTGGCTCCATCCAAGCTTTCAAGACTCTTCTCAGAAGGAAGAGGTGTGTTTTACTTGTGTGTGGTGTCAGCTTGATTTTTCTGTGGTTCAACAACCCCGATACAAGAAATATTCCCCTCCCTTGTTCTACATAGTCTTCTAATAGCATCTTTATTCTCAGACCTTTATTTGTACATTGTTAAGGGCCATTGCTATTCTGTGCCAAAGTTTTAACATTCTTTGTATATAACATTTTTATTATTTGACAAAGATCCTTGTTTTCCCTGTATTTATCATAGCTTCGAGGGATGATTGCTAAAAATCTAGTAACTCTATAATTTATGCTCCTTGCGAGCAAATGCTCTCTCACACATACACACACATGCTGTTCACACTTACACATTATTAATAGAGATTGAGAAGTGAGTGTTCTCCACAAAAGTAATCCACCTGTCAATGTCATTTAAGGTTAGCAAAACTGCTGATAATTGTTTGTAATGCCTTTGAGTGTGTTGGTGTACCATGATGTTTCCGAGACCAACCAAAGCACTTTTAACATTTGATTATAGGTTGTATAAGTGGAAACCTACATAAATTCAAAAGTCTGAGTGTGTGTAAATAGCTTGTGTTTCAAAAACCATAGCCTACATTTGTTTGTTTCTCTTTTGTTGGGTTTAAATAATTACAGTGCACTCCGGTGCATTTTTACACTGAAATAAGTCCCATTTCTTTCATTTGGGCTTACTCTGAGATAAATGAGTTTAGGATTGCTGTAGTTACCCTGTAGAACAATGATTAGTTTTTGTGAAGAACAATGTTTCTCGAAGAGGTAATTAATCCTATTGTAACAGCATAAAAAATGGAGCTGATTTACAAAATGGAACCTGTTACGACTTCTGTGCATGCCTAAATGTGGATAGTCAAGGAAATGACCAAGCTGACAAATGTAAACTGTGAAAAGTTAATGTAGTATGACCTTGTTTATTCAATATTGTGATTTACTGCTGTATATTTATCTTTCTCTTAAGTTTGGAATGTAACATTTTTGGGAATCATTTAAAGAAACTTGATCATTTACATGCTTTATAAATCCATTTATAATTAAACAACATTGCAGAACATCACTTATGATGGAGAATGATGAACCAATTTAAGAATCAAGTGTGGGCTCTTGCTGGGAGGAAGGGTGGGATATAAATCAAATAATAAATATTTTTTTTTAATTTCCATTCTTTGCTTATATCTAAATGGAAGCATGGTCTGTTGTTTAAACCCTTTACTATGCCATCCTATGGAC
Organism: Rhineura floridana; assembly: GCF_030035675.1. NCBI lineage: Eukaryota > Metazoa > Chordata > Lepidosauria > Squamata > Rhineuridae > Rhineura > Rhineura floridana. Next base: position 214,485,067 of record NC_084480.1, read on the forward strand.
AGTTACTTGAGTTATCACCACTTAACCCTATATGCCACTGAACACAGCAGGACTTAACTTGAGTAAACATGCTTAGGATTGTGCTTGTCAAGTCTCTCAGTTGTGTGTTCCAGAGAGACTAAATTAAATATAAAGGCCATATTCCACATTATCTTATTTGGCTCCATTACAATCAATGCAATATATTCTGTTGATTTTTCATTCTAAGTAAAAGAATTCATATTCTTCATATTTTCCAAGGGAGAAATTATGAGAGCAAAACACATGTTAATTGCAGATTGTTTCCTAATACATTCAATTACTCTTCAAATATTCTTCAAACTAGCCGTTATAGTAAAACTTTGTATTTTGTAATTATATTATCAAACTTTGTGCAGACCCTCGGTTGTCTAATGCAGTAATCCTGGTTGTTTACTAAAAGTCTGCTGCCAAGAACTTGGCAATTTAAATTTAATCAGTCTTTGCCATTAAGCCCCCACCTTTGCTTCTTGGCATTCCTTGTCCCCTTGGGCTATCGAGTCACAATGCTACAAAGTCCCCCTTCTGTGCAAAGGAACAGCATCCCTGCAACATCTCTGGACTGTACAGTCTGCCTGGAAACTCCATCTCCCATCCCCCCATGCCCTGGACCACAGTCTTCAGCACTACAATTTTCCCTGGCCTCTCCCAATTAATTCCTGACAGCACAGGAAAGCCCCTCTTTGTTTCTAGGGTCCAGTGAAGTTTTGCCTCAGTCTCACTTTCTCCTTGGTTCCACCTTTCTTCAGCACCATTTCAATCTCCACCAATCACAATTTCCTCTATTCTTGACTTTTCAGCTCAGCTGACTGTCTACTTTGCTCCACATGCTTTTAATCCTTTCTCTTGGCTCATGTGCCTTTTAGGAATCTGAGTGTTCATTTGAGGTCTCCTTCCTTCTCACTGTACAAAGTGTCATTTTTCTCAGTTGGGATGCACAGCTTGTCAATACAATTAAAACAGGGCAAATACAATTTAAAAACAATAATATTCCATAAGAACAAACAATTCACTAAAACAATGGCATTCATCTGACACCAAACTGACATCAAAGTAGGTGCCAGGCAAACCTCTCTTGGGAAGATATTCCACAGTTGGGATGCCACAACTGAAAATGCCCACTCTGTTAGCCACCTGCCTCACCCCACCTGATGAGCCTCAGATAATTATCTTAGATGCGTGATGATGAGAGATTCTTTGGGTTACTCTTGTTCCAAGCTATGAATGCCTTTAAAATAAAAACTAGCACTTTTAATTGGGTCCAGAAACTGACTGTGAGTCTGTGCAGTTGACAAAACACTGGTGACCCCCTCCTTTTGTGAGGCATAGGTCAATTGCCCCTGTTTCTGTACTCCCTGCCCCCAGGGCCTGTCATGTCTAGAGTCCTTAGAATGTCTGCCTTCATCCCCCAGCAATGTATTGACCTTATATTGACCTTAAGTCCATGTGTTTCTTCAGAATCCGTTCTGTCTCTGCTGAGAATTTTTTGTGTCCTGGGCAATTCCCAATGTTCCACCTCAGTCATTTATTGTCACACCTCACCACCGCAAATATATTACAAAATGAGTGGCTCTTGGGTTTTATAAAGTTTTCCTTGCTCTTTTAATTTCTGATTATTTGAGTTGATAAAGAGAGAGTAGAATATTGTTTTGAAGAAAACATAACAAAGTAAACATGGAGTAATTTACAATTCGTAAAGGAGATACCTGGTGGCATCATTTTCACAAACTTGAGGGAGCTATGGAAAGAGAAGGTTTCCCCTTAAATTCCCCTTAAATTGAAATTGATTTTAAGTTGAAATAGCTACAAAATGTGGAAGCTTTTATATGGAGTGATCATGAGATATCACTGAGATTATGATAAAATATAAACTAGCAGTGGCACATTTACATATACTTTCTTTTCCTAGGGTTTTAACTCAGCAAGTTCACTTGTTAGTCAGTTGAAAATTGATTCTGAATTATGTGCCATCGTCATGTGCAGTGTTAATTGAACTGGATAAAATTCACTAATAGGCAAAAAACCTTGCTGTTTAAGAATGTACCTATAGCCAACAGATATTTCTACCAAACTTTAAAAAGCAGGGAAATTGGGCAGCTATAGTGAATGTAACAGGGGAGCAGGAGACCTGACCTCCTCTCTGAGATACTGGACTGCCCTACAAATTTGTCAAAATGCAAACACCATTTGGGTTGGTCTTTCACAGTCCAATCCACTTGCTGTGTAGCTTGGAAGAATTTGGTAACATGTGCCTCTGAGCGTATGGTGAGTGGTGGCAACACCTGCCATCTCCAAAGATGGAGAATTATATTTTTGTATGTTTGTTGGTGTTTTTCTTACTTTGCTTCTTTCCTGTGTTACTAATGTTTCTACAGAGAATCTAAACTAGAACATTTTATTTCCCTCATTATTCATCCTAGAAATCTGTGTCAAATTTATTTTTGTTAATGTCAAAGCCTTTTTATTGGTCAATGTCATATGATGGTAAAGACAGGCTTTTGTGTTTCAAATTGGAGGTTATGTTCTATTTCTGTTTTGGGTGCATTAACAGTTGAATCTGAAACTGCAGTTTAATGTAAAATCAGACTGATTACAATTTGTTGCTATTTCAGCAATGACTTTAGCTGTTGGAAGAAAGATGATGCATGTTTTCAGCCTGCTATGTTTAAACCACTTTATTTAAGGCAAGGTGGGCATGGTCAATTAAAAACATAGAGCACACCTAGCATTTTGCTAGAATATATTTCACCTCCCACTGTTTTATCTTGTGCAAATTGAGACACTTCTGAGGTCCACTGGAGACTATTCTGCAGAAGTCAGTGCAATTATTCCACAATTATGTTTGGAGTTTTTTAGTGTAAATTTTGCAAAGTGTTGCTGTACTTCACATATTCGTAGAAATAGAAACAAAAGAAAATTATTTCCTATAGGAAACTTCACTAAAATTGCAAAGTAAATCAGACATATTTAAAGTGACCATCTGAACTATATCAACTGTCTTAATAATGTTGCTTCCTCCCTGCTAAAACAAGATCAGCATAGCACATGTCTTTCTATTATTTGGGCTGATTGCAGGTGTTGCCACCACTCCCCATATACTCAGAGGCACATGTTACCAAATTCTTCCAAGCTACACAGCAAGTGGATTGGACTGTGAAAGATTAACCCAAATTGTGTTTGCATTTTGACAACTTTGTAGGGCAGTCCAATATCTCACAGAGGAGGTCAGGTCTCCTGCTCCCCTGGTGCATTCTCTGTAGCTGCCCAATTTCCCTGCTTTTTAAAGTTTGATAGAAATATCTGTTGGCTATAGGTACATTCTTAAACCGCAAGGTTTTTTGCCTATTAGTGAATTCCCCTGCTTTTTAATCTGGGAGATAAGAAACGGGATCCTGTCCAAGTTTGCTGAGAATGGAGCGATCATTTGCATGCTTATTGAGTTCAGTGGGATTTCCTCCCCTGCAATCATGCTTAGGATTGGTGAAACTGACCACAGGAGATGGGGAGGAGGGAGAGGAGGAAAGGCAGAGGGGAGGACTGGGATTCTGAACAGGCAGGAGGGGAGGAGAAGGACAGGTATGATCATTTGCATGTTTATTTTCAGTGTGATTTACTCCCGTGCAATCATGCTTAGGATAGGTAAAATTGACCAGGGGGGAGGGAGGGCTGGAGTGGGCAGGGGAGGAGGAAGAAGGAACAAGGGAAGGGAGGAGGAAGGGAGAGGAGAAGGAGGGGAAGGTCTGATCATTTGCATGCTTATTGAGTTCATTGGGATTTACTCCTATGCAATCATGGTTAGGATAGGAAAAACTGACCATGGGGGAGGAGAAGGGGGAAGGAGCACATTGGAGGGGGGCAAAGGAAGGGGGAGGGCAGGTTTGGTCATTTGCATGCTTATAGAGTTCAGTGGGATTTACTCCCCTGCAATCATGCTTAGGATAGATGAAACTGACCACAGGATAGGGAGGGGAGCAGGAGGAAGAGGAGGAAGGAGGGGAGGAAAGGCAGAGGGGAGGACTGGGATGGCAGCAAGCAGGAGGGGGAGGGTAGGAGAAGGACAGGTTTGATCATTTGCATGTTTATTGAGTTCAGTGCGAATTACTCCCGTGCAATCATGCTTAGGATAGGTAAAACTGACCAGGGGGGAGGGAGGGCTGGAGTGGGCAGGGGAGGAGGAAGAAGGAAGGGGGAGAGGAGGAAGGGAGAGAAGGGGGAAGGAGGCAGAAAGCAGGTCTGATCATTTGCATGCTTATTGAGTTCAATGGGATTTACTCCTATGCAATCATGCTTAGGATAGGAAAAACTGACCATGGGGGAAGAGGAGGGGGAGCGTATTGGAGGGGGGCAAAGGAAGGGGAAGGGGAGGGCAAATTTGATCATTTGCATGCTTATAGAGTTCAATGGTATTTACTTCCATGCAATCATGCTTGGTAAAACTGACCAGGGGGAGGATGAAGGGGAGGGGGAGGAGGGGATTGGAAAGGGATGGGGATGGGAAGGGAGGGGCAAAGGAAGGGGGAGGGGAGGGGCAAGAGGGAGGGAATAGGAGGGAGGAGAAGGGAGGGTGGGTTTGATCATTTGCATACTTTTTTAGTTCAATGGGATTTATTTCTGTGCAATCATGTTTGAAAATGGAAATGGACTGCCTTCAAGTCGACTGGACTTATGGCGACCCTTTGAATAGGGTTTTCATGGTAAATGGTATTCAGAGGTGGTTGAGGCTGAGAGGCAGTGACTGGCCCAAGGTCAACCAGTCAGCTTCATGGGTGTGTGGAGATTTGAACCCTGATCTCCCAGGTCATAGTCCAACACTGACCCAGGGGAGGGGAGGAGATTGGGTGGGAGGGCACTGGGCAGAGGGGAAACCCTTTTCCTTTCCAGAAGGAAAACATTGTGAACAATATCATTGCTTTTCAGCGTTTCCCCCACCCTTTTACTCTACAGCAGGCACATGTAGCCTCCCACCCAAATTTAAACCAAAGCTTTCCCTGGCCACATCCACACCAGGCCTTTATTTCACTTTGGGCAGTCATGGATTATCTCAAAGAATCCTGGGAAGTGTAGTCAGTGAAGGGTGCTGAGAGTTGCTAGGAGACCACCTGTTCCCTTCACAGAGCTTCAATCAGAGTGGCTGACTGTTAAACCACTCTGGCCACTGGAGCTCTCTCAGTGGAATAGGAGTCTCCTCTCATCACCCTTCACAAACTACACTTCCCAGGATTCTCTGAGGGAAGCCATGACTGTCTCATGTGAAATCAAACTCTGGTGTGGGTGTGGCCCCGTGATTAGGCAAACAAAGCAGCTGTGTGTCTGGCTTTTAGAACACTGACGGTTCTTACTGAGCATGCCCCACGTTATAATTGGGTTCCAGCCAAAATTTCTTAAATTAATTAAAAATCAACCAGGCATTTTTTAAACTTTTAAACTGTGGAAGATGAAGGTGAGAGTATGGGGCAAGGTCAGTGTTAGGATTACAGGTACTCTGTGAACGTGGCTGATTTTTAATGAATTTCAACAGATTATGAGAACTCTGACAGAAAAAAGTCCAAAAGGGCTCTGGGTTTCCCCCCTCTCTTTTTAGATTTTGAACTGTCTATTCTCTCTGACTGTTTTGTGTATCGTCATGAAAATTGACAGGGTTGTTAAGCAAACGTTTCTGAGTTCAGGACTATAAGTTTTGTAAGGTTTTGTTTTGAAGTGAGCTTATGGGAAGCATCAGAATGGCATGGGGGTATTTTCAATTTAACATTGCGGAATGTGAAAAATCCACGCTGGCTGTAGTATACAGCCGCTCTCGTGGCTATATAATTTGGCTCTTTGCAGCTGATCAAATTTGTTGTTGCTTATAGCAATTAGCTGTCAGGCTGGCGTAAAGCCATAGGGCTCTCTTGTCTTGGAGCACAGGGCATGGCAAGGAGATAAGCAAAGTTATTTCTAGCTGCAACAACATGTACTGTTGTGGGGTGAAGCGAACTTTTTTCTTCTAGAGCAGTGTTTCCCAAACTGTTTTTGTTTTTTTGTTGCTGGACTACAGTTCCCATAATTCCTGACCATTGGCCATGCTGGCTGGAGCTGATGGGAGTTGTAGTCCAGCAACAAAAAAAATAAAAAAAGTTTGGGAAACACTGTTCTAGAGGACGCTGTAGACTGGGGGCAACTTAAACATACAAGAATACTGAAGTGTTGCTTAGATCTGTGTGAAGAGATCACTGTGGTGTGCTGTGGGGCATAACACATGTAGGAAAGATGTTCAGAATGCAAAGTAAGTATGAATTCTATTGACTATGCATCTGTGTTTTATTGTATCCATTTGTATATCCTGCTGGGGTACTTGAGTTCCCCAGGACACATCTCATATACTGCACTTTAGATGTTTTCATTTCTCCCTAGAATTTTAAACCATTAGGAAAGCCAATAAACCAGATAATCTGCAAGGTCTGTTCCTGTCTGACAATTCTTCAGTTTTTTCTCCGTGTTCAAGCATATTGGTTCAGATTTTTATAGATTTGGCAAAGAATGTGCAGCCACAAAGACAAATGCAGTTAGTATGTATGCTTCTTTGACAAGAGTCAAAAAGTCATGAGCACACTCGATATTTTTTTCCTTTTATTACCTATACAATTGCAACTGGAATAATGGTATTGCATGAAGTGGTGCTGAATAAGTAATGTTGGAAGCTTTTGCTAGAAGAAAACCTGCACTTCTATTCCCAGAAGGTTTACCAGTATATATCAAGAAGGCTGTTTCCCAGGAAACAGTTAGATCATCTTGCTTTTATACTAATGTAAAGCGCTCATTATAGCTTGGGACTTGCTCTTTGCTAATACATCAGTCTTCCATCTTCCATGGCATGTTGAAAGAGCTCAGTATTTTATCGAATTAACTTTGGCAGGAGATGATGTGATCTCCTAAAAATATGCACAGTCCATCTTGAAAGCCATTGGTATGTTCATGCAGTACGGTTGCTGTCTTTTCAGAAGAGGGTACCCCATTCTGATGTTGCAAATATATGCATTGCAAATGTACTTGGAAGCCATTCAGGGTGAGTTTCCTAAAATCTACTGGTGGCCAAGTTTTCAGTTAGGGAATTTGGTCAGATGACACCCTTAGTGCATATATGAATATGTGCACACTCCCACACAGAGGGTGTAAACAGTGCACTGTTTAATTAATTAATAACATTGACTCCCAATGTTTGTTAACTGCATTTTTTAAAATTGAACTTCTCTCTCTGAGAGTGGAGGAAAAAACAATCTAATTGTTGAGATCTGTTGCATTGGTCCAGCAAAGGATTAGCCCCTATGTGTTGAAAGTGAGTTGCTGAAAGGTACATTTTTAGTAAGGCAATTAATATTTAACCTTGAATGGATGCGCAGAAGACAACTCAAGCATATATGAGCCGTTACTGTGATTTTTCTAACATTTTACCACTATGCAGCAATGCTGACTTGACTGACAAATGTCTTAGTGACATGGAGCATGAGGAAACCTGGCAACACTTACTTGCTCCTTGATAATGCTTCCCTTTCCATTCATCTTGCATATTGAGTACCTTTGCATTGGCATGCAGAAGAAGCTGAGTTTTAATTCAGCATGCTCTTCTGTTTGCTCTTGAAGTGACCTTCAGCATCTTTTGTTTTTATTGTGGTCTCACAGCCCACCACTGATCCACGAACCACATATTCCATAGAATCTTCATGAAGGAGGTTCCTCTATAGGTCTTTACCACGAGAACTGAAGGACTGACAGTTTGAGACTCCAGGGCAGAAGCTACAAGTAGGTTCTTCTCAGTGTTCATGGGAAAGAACTGTAGCTCAGTGGCAGAGCATCTGCTTTCCACGCCGAAGGTCCCAAGTTCAACCCTTGGCATCTTCAGGTAGGACTAGGAAAGTCTCAGTCTGAAATCCTGGAGTGCTACTGCCAGCCAGGGTAGATGATACTGAGCTAGATGGACTCATAGTCTGACTCTGTTTTTTACTATATGTGTACTTTATCTCTAGTCTCTGGCTATAGCATTTAAGCAGAGTATAGTTAGAGTTCTTGCTCTAACACAGTTGTGTTCTTGCTTTTTCAAATGTGTAAAAGGTGATGGTTGCATGTCCTGTTTTAGTTGCACCTTCCCCTTTTCAAAACACCACGCTAGTCAAAATTGCCACTGGGAAACGAGCTGTGTACAGGGATGCACTGGGTTACGTGCCTCCCAAGGAGATTGCTGTGTGGCAACACTGTGTGATTTGCACTGAAAACATCGAGACCTAGCCCATAAACTGTGTCTGTAACCTTGGAAACTATCTGTAACCAGACCACAAGGTTAAAAATGATTCACAAACCTTTTCAGGGATCTGTGAAGCTCTGAAACAAAATCTGAAGCACAGAGGATATTAGAAAAGCCCATATTAGTAGTAGTCTCACTTTTACAAGGATATGGTATGGCAGGTAATAGCTTTTTCTAGGCACCGGAATGTATGATTGCCAGCACTCCGTAGAGGAATCCATGTAAAAACTGTTATGTCAGAATTTAAAATCTACATCACTTTTGCAGGAAATAAGAAAACTAGATTCATGTTTGTCACATATTCCTATACAGGGATCTTTCTATTTATTGTTAATTTTTCTTTGGGCTTTCTTCAGGAAAGATTTTTAAAAATATGTTGTGCTGGGCCTTAATAAGTTGAAATGTATTCACGTATTTTAATCTCACCTTTGGTTTGAAAAACCAAAATCAGCTCTTGAACTGTTAAAGAAACTAATATAGTACCAGCCTTGGGTAGCCTTTTCATGGATGTGCTGACCTGGATAAGAGAGAGGGCTCCTGAACCCCTCAGTGGTCCCCCACTATGCCAGATGGAACTATGACACATAATTATTTGAACATAGATAGCTAAAGCAAGTGAAATTTCCACCTGCAATGGGAGATGCTTTTAAAGTGCTATGCACACCTAAACGTGGTGAGGGGGTTTGAGAGTGTTGAAGTAGCTAAGAGCAATGCCATCAGGAGTCTAGACCAAGAGGCTAGACTCCTAGCAGGGGCACCCAAAGTGGAATCATCAAAGCTGAGGCACAAGACTAAGAGGCATCCAAACTCAGAGGAAGACAATGATAAACCATCTCTGAATACCTCTTACCACAAAAACCCTATGAACAGAGTATCCAAAATGTGACACAAGATAGTGCTAGAAGATTAGACCCCCAGGTCAGATGGCACTCATCGAGCTACTAGGGAAGAACAATGGACAAGCACAAGTAGCGCTGTGACTAATAACGCAACCGGGTCGATGCCGAAAGGAATCCCAGAGGCTGATGCACACAGATGCGAAAGGAGAGTCTGGAGTTGTACAACATACACATTAGGAAAATGGATGTGAGAAGCATGAACCAGGGAAAGTTAGAAATTGTCAAGCAAGAAATGGAACGTATCAACATTACAGTACTTGGCTTGAGTGAATTAAAATGGACGGGAATGGGACATTTTCAATCAGGCAACTACAAAATATTTTATGCAGGAAATGAGAAATCAAGAAGAAACAGGGTTGCTTTAATAGTGAGGTGATGTAGCAAAAGCAATTAGGACCTATAACGCAAGGTCTGAGTGAGTGATATCAATGAGATTAAATGGGAACCCTAATAACATGACCATCATCCAAGTCTATGCTCCAACGGCAAATACAGAAGAAGGGGAACTGGAGAGATTTTATGCAGAAGTACAGGAAGAAATTGATCACACACCAAAACATGATGTACTGATAATCATGGGGGACCGGAATGCAAAAGTAAGGAACAGAGAAGAACTAGGGATTGTGGGGAAATGGGGTTTAGGAGACAGAAATGAAGCAGGAGAGAGACTTAGCGAATTCTGTGAAGCCAATAATTTGTTTCTTGCAAACACATTTTTTGAGCAACTGAAAAGACAACTGTACACATGGACTTTACCAAATGGTCAGTATAGGAATCAAATTGATTATATAATTAGTAGCAGAAGATGGAGAAGATACCTACTTTGTGTGAAAACAAGACTAGGAGTAGACAGGTACAGATTGTGAACTGGTCATATCAAAAATCAGAGTAAAGTTAAAGAACAACAAAGCAATCATAATGCCAAAATACAATTTAAATAACATCCAGAAGAATATAAAGATCAAATAAGGAACAGATTTGAGGCTTTAAACTTAGTTGACAGAGAACCAGAAGAACTATGGATTGAAGTCAGAGACATTATCAGAGAAGAATGAAAAACGACAATACCTCTAGTTAAAAAGAGAGAAAGACCTCAATAGATGACTGATGAAACTCTTCAAATGGTTAAAGAAAGAAGGAAAGCAAAAGCAAAAGAAGATAGAAACACGGTTAGAACCCTAAATACAATAATACAGCGACTAGTACGTAGGGACAAAGAGAACTATAGAAATAGAAGAGGACAACAAAAAAGGTAGAACAGGAGCCCTATTCCAAAAGATTAGAGAAATGAAAGGGAAATTTAAACCAAGAGTAGGGATGTTGAATAGTCAACAGGGGAACACACTGATTGACTGAGATGAAATAAAAGGAAGATGGAAGCAATACATTCAAGAACTCTATAAAAGAGATGCAAGAACGACAGATTCATTAATGGAGGAACCGTATGATGAAGAACCAGACATTTTAGAATGTGAGGTGAAAGCTGCTCTTAAAATTCTTGGAAGAAACAAATTACCAGGAACAGATGACATACCAATAGAGTTGCTACAAGTTACTGAGACTGAATCTGTCCAAATTTTGACCAAAAATTTGTCAAGAAATATGGAAAACTAAACAATGGCCCGCAGACTGGAAGTATTCAATATACATACCAATTCCAAAGAAAGGGGAAATGCCAGATGTCCAAGGTAGATTTAGAGAAGGAAGAGGGACCAGAAATCATATCACAAACATACGTTGGATAATGGAATGGACCAAGGAATTTCAGAAGAAAATCACCCTGTGCTTTATAGATTACAGCAAAGCCTTTGATTGTGGAATGCTTTAAAAGAAATGGGGTGCCACAGCATCTGATTGTCCTGATGCACAACCTATACCCTGGACAAGTGGCTACTGTAAGGACAGAATATGGAACTTAAACCAGAACTGTCATTAGAAGCTAAAATGATGAAACTGAGGTTAGCATACTTTCGACATAATGAGAAGACATGATTCACTAGAAAAGACAATAATGCTGGGAAAACAGGAGTAGAAAAAGAAGACCAAACAAGAGATGGATTGATTGCATACAGGAAGCCACAGACCTGAACTTACAAGATCTGAACAGGGTGGTTTATAACAGATGCTATTAGAGGTCGCTGATTCATAGGGTCGCCATAAGTCAAAATCTACTTGAAGACACATATCAACAACAGTAAACAGCCATTTTGTTGCTGTATGTCTGGATCATGAATAACTGCAGCAGAAGTTAGATTGGATCACAATAGACTTGCAGATATTTTTTTCTTTTCAAAAATCTAGCCCACAAAAAAAGAAGGTGCCAACACACCCTCTTCACATGTGTGACATAGGGTGGGGCTAGCTTGAGCAGTCTGCCCAGATACTTATCTGCAAAGCTTCATTATAACCATTATCTTTCTCCATGACTGTAAAAACTTTTTACCTTTCTTGTAAGCCAAGGTCATAGCACTGAAAAGGTGAAAAGCCAGTGTCCTTTTCGTTGCACTGAGTTTCTGTGTTGTCCTCTACTGGTTAGATTTCAGATGTGATCTTCTGCTCTGTCTCAATGTCCAGAGAAATGGACAAGAAATGAGTTTGCAATAAGTTCAAAAACATCAGGTTGGGAGGAAGGTGAGTAGGCGTTGAGATTGTTGTCAACCAAATGCAGACACACACACACACACACACACACACACACACACACATCCTTTCACCCTGTTCCAGTACTCCTATCCTTGGGTTAAAGCTGCCAGAAAGCCCTTCCGCATGGTGGGCATAATGTTTAAATGGTGTGGTTTCTTTTACAGTACTGTGTCTTATTTCTAGTGGTAGTAGCACTAAGGTGAAAGTGCTGCACACAATTGGGACAGCACGCATGGCAAGAAGCTTTTATATATTACACTTGCTGTGAGTACACTGCTGCCCCCTCCCTCATTGAAACAAGTACCTTTCCTGCCTGCCTTTGTTAGCACCAGCTTGGCAAGGCCCATTGCAGAGCAACTCTGAATGAATTCTTTTTAGGAAGACAATGGAAGGTGGCTCTCCTGCTAGGTTTCCCATGCTGTTCAGTTATCTCATGAAATCTCCTTGAGTCAAGGCCTGCTTTGCTTCCTTAGGTCTCCCACTTCTGGCCTGCACAACTGAAGTCACTTTTTAATACCAAGATTCTAGAGTTATTAGTATAATGTCTTTGGTAGTCACATTAATTAATGTATTACCCATTTAAAAAATAAAATAAAAACTCCAGTATCTCAAGAGTCTGCCAGCGTGTTTGACCCAAGCAGCAACAAACAACATCTAACAGTCTTAGGAGGAAGGAGTGTTTTATCCATGGAAGTTATTTTGTATTGTCTATCATTCCCTCCCCCTCTCACTCACACACACAGTCAGAATGTAGACAAGATATCAAAGTTTTATTTGTCTCAGTTCTTCCATATCCTGAAGCAACTACTCATCCTTTCCTGTGCAGTAAATGAATGAGCTATAATAGAAGGCTTGATGTCTTATCCACTGTTTGTAGCATAATGACTGTAATGTAGGTATCCTATATATCTGTTGCACTAAGCAAATAATATATCTTCCATCCCAAATAATTCCTTCCTTTGCTATGAAAATTTTGCATACATAAATCTAAAGAGAAAAACATGATTCCCCCCCCCGGTTTAAAGTACACAAACTAAAACCACTCAACAGAGATATTAAAGAAATCTGACTTTTGCCAGGTGAGAACAGGAGGCTGGATTAGATGGGCCATTGATTTAGCTGGCTCTTCTTAGGTTCTTATATCATATCCTCATCTAAGGAGGGTCACAACAGCAGCACTATGGTAAAAAAATAAGAAATGGATCCCCAAACGTGTTTGAGGTAAAGATCGATCCCAGGTATGAAAAGGTTGAAGACTACTGCTATAAAGCATTTGTTAAGAGAGAAGTTTTGTTTTGTTTTGTTTTCTATCCCTTAATAGTAAGATGTAAAGTGGCAACACGATGTAACTTGCTCAGACCATTCAAAGCCTTCATTTCCCACCGACAGATACCCCTGCCTCTCCAATGTTCTTATTGTATTGCCACCTTGTACTCAAAGAGTGCTCATCAATGGTTCTTCCTCAAAGTGTAGGGAGGTAATGCTCTCTTGGATGAGGAGGTGCAGAGAATGCTTATCAAATTTGCAGATGATACAAAATTGAGAAGCATAGCTAATACTCTGGAAGACAGAAACAAAATTCAAATTGATCTTGATAGGCTGGTGCATTGGGCTGAAAACAACAAAATGAAATTTAATAGGGATAAGTCCAAAGTTCTACACATAGGAAAAAAGAACCCAACTGCACAGTTATAAGATGGGGGATACTTGGCTCAGCAATACTACATGCAAGAAGGATCTTGGAATTGTTGTTGATCACAAGCTGAACATGACCTAACAGTGCAATGTGGCTGCAAAAAAAGGCAAATGCTATTTTAGGCTGTATTAACAGAAGTATAGTTAAGCAAAGACTACCAGTGGTGAAACAATCATTCTCCAACATCAACTTCACTGGACTGGCCATGTTGTTTGAATGCCTGACCACCGTCTTCCAAAGCAGCTACTTTACTCCCAACTTAAGGATGGAAAATGGAATATTGGTGGACAGTAAAAGAGGTTTAAAGATGTTCTTAAAGCTAATCTAAAAAAATGTAAGATGAGCATCAAGAACTGGAAAGCTTTGGCCCATGAGCATTCCAGTTGGAGGTCAACCATTATCAAAGGTGCTATGGACTTTGAAGAAGCACAAGTACAGGGCGAAAGGGACAAACAAGATAAGCAGCACGTCAAGCAAATCCTCATCCTGAGCATCTTCCATCTGGAAACCTCACTTTGTAGCTGTGTGGATCCAGAAATGGCCTCTACAGTCACTTATGGACCCACTGTTAAAGACCTTACCCTGGAAGACAATCTTACTCAGACACGACTGATCGCCAATGAATGATGATGAGTTTCCAGATTGCATGAAGTACTAGTTCTTCTCTATTTGGCACTAGTTAGGCCTCATCTTGAGTGCTGTGTCCAGTTCTGTACACCTCACTTTAAGAAGGATGCAGACAAACTGGAACAGGTTCAGAGGAGAGCAACAAGGATGATCGGGGCACTGGAAACAAGGTCCTGTGAGGAGAGACTGAAAGAGCTGGGCATGTTTAGCCTTGATAAGAGAAGACTGAAGGGAGATATGATAGCACTTTTCAAATACTTGAAAGGTTGTCACACAGAGGAGGGCCAGGATCTCTTCTCAAGCATCCCAGAGTGCAGGACACAGAATAATGGGCTCAAGTTGCAGCAAGCCAGATTTCGACTGAATATCAGGAAAAACCTCCTAACTGTTAGAGCAGTATGACAATGGAACCTAGGGAGGTGTTGGGCTCTGCAACACTGGAGGCATCAAGAGGAAGCTGGACAGCCACCAATTGGGTATGCTTTAATTTGGATTCCTGCATCAAGCAGGGGGTTGGACTCGATAGCCTTACAGGCCCCTTTCAATTCTACTATTCTATGATTCTGTGTGCAAAATAAATCCCCTGGAAAAATATGAATTTATATTTAACAACCTCAAAATTTATGTTCTGTAGCTTCATCTTTTAGTCTCAAGTTGGTGTGGCACATTCCTTGCTTGTGCATTTTGCTGGCTACCAGCCAATATGAGTAGTTTTTAGTGTCTTCTTTGATGAATGACTGAATGAATGAACACCTGATTGACTTAATGAAGCCAGGCCAGTAGCGGGGGCAATTACTTGGCTGCTGAAAGCTCCAGGAGATCTGGCAACCGATGAAACTTGCCTAATGCTTTTACAAATCCAGACTCTGCTTCTTTTGGGCCATAAGTGAAGTCTGCAATAATTATTTGATTATTTAGCTGAAAATTGCTGCAAGTAGAAAATTACTCCTCTGTCCATTTTGCTGGAATCTGCACAGGCCTGTATCCAGCTTTCCTTGTTAGGTGGGGTAGCCATATTTCTAGGTGGGGCATTTAGGGAGGGAGAGGTACATAGTGCCAGCCAATCCCCACCCTTACTGGTGGAGAAGATGTGAGGGCCAGTCCAGAGGAAGGGAAAGAGAGTGACCTTCCCCCTCACTCCTCCTCCATGCAGAAATTGTGTTAACTTACATAATGGGCTATATAAAGGTCAAATTATTATCAGAACATTTTTACACCAGGAATTAAATGCTATATTTTTTGTTTCATAAGAAGAAAGAATGTTAAGGATACAGTGAATGCTTTGATTTGGATTCCTGCATTGAGCCTTATAGGCCCCTTCCAACTCTACTATTCTATGATTCTATGAACAAGGGGATGCCAAAAGGTGTAAAACAAAATAGTTTATTCTGTAACTAAGAAGTTAAAAACTAGTGTTGTACTTCTTTTCTCAAAAATTCAGTTTAATCTTATATCACACCAATTTTTTTAAAAAGGTTTAGAAACAGTAAAGACACATTACAGTGCAAACATAGTCAAGCATTTAGCGAAAGTGGTGCTGAGAAAAATATGCATAACTTTCTTGATGACGTCTATAAGACTGAGTCCTTAACTTTGTAAAATATTTACTGCATAACTGACTTTCTTTTTATAAAATGCTTGATAAACATACAGGAAAGCTTTCTGAATGGTAGATTTACAGTACATATTTTCAGAAAGAGAAAATGCATAGCACCTAAAAATAATGTTTTAGGACAGTTATAGCTTTCCATTTTTCCTACAACTAAAGTAATGCAAGAATTTATAAAAATCAAGGTTAGCTGTCCTTTTCATATTCATATTCAGGAAATACCAGTTGGAAACTAATTGTGGAAAGCAATGGGAATTTTTTTTACTGGTTGCTATCTGTTTTTTCTACCCAGAAACCCTGAGAAGAGCTCATGTTGAGCTGCACACATTGGGAAAATCAGAAATTAGGTCTGAGTTACAGGCCTAATTGTAATGTGCATGGCAGTGTTTCTGTTCGTCTAAGACTGTTTTCATCCTTTGCCATCAAATATTCAAGAATAATTAGCCACTGTGATGATTGTGAGTGTAGTGATTCCTTTAAAAGAGTAAAGAGTACCTTATGGTAAATATTTTTTCAGATCATTTTAAGATATCTCTTTTTTTCACCCTTTAGCAAGCGCCCAATCCTGCTCTACACATAATAATAACTGCACAATAAACAAACACTTCTTACCACAAACAAACATACATGCTCTTTTATTGCTGCCTGGGTAGAGAATACAACTAAAACTGAAAAGCAGAGCAGAGCAAAGTCCAAGGGGTGGAGTCTAACCAACAATACAACATTCTAATATTTAACTCTTCAAGAGTCATGTCACTGTACAGGCTGGGTTTTTTTAGGATCACTTAAGTAATTATAGTTAGTCTTGAGTGAAGAGACTTTTGGAAGTTCTTCCAGATGAAGCTTTTTTGTGCACTCACCCTGCTGTATTCACTGAATTTTTCAGAGGGGGTCCTAATCTTAAATTGCTCCTGTTTTTAAAACAAGCTGTCATTTTTTAAATGCAGGCAATGGAAAACCCCTTCTGAATACCACTTTCCATTAAATTCCTATTCATAGGGTCGCCATAAGTCGGAATTGACTTGAAGGCAGTCCATTTCCATTTTTTCATCATTGTCTGCCATGTCACAAATTATAAAGACAATTTTCAAAAAAAATCGGGGTGGGGGTGGGCGTGGGGAAGCACAGCTCTGTGGGAAGCAGTGCACTCATTTACCCCACCCTGGCTACACGGCTGCATTTGTGTGTAACTTTGCTAGGTTTCCAGGGCAGTTTTTACAAAATGGATGGATACGATATCAAGGAAAATAAAGCTACCACTTGTTATCTTAAAAATAAAATAAAATCTGTTTTTGTTTTGTTTGTTTTAGACTAGATTGAATTGCCTGGTGGTAGAATTAATATGTTTAATTTTGTTTTAAGCAATTGTTATACTAGAGTATTTTCTTTCTGCATTTAATAAGACTGTACAATCTTAATAAAATATATTTAAAAAAATAGGACTTGCATTATTTTTACAAGACTTGTTGCAAGGTCTTAGGACAGATTTCATTACATTTGTGTCACCCTTTAGCTCCTCAACAACCTGCAGGGTAATTAGTCTGAATATTATTATTTTATTTTTTATTATTTTATTAAGCTTATATACCACCCGACTAGCAAACAGCTCTCTGGGCGGTGAACATAAAAACATATACAATAATAAAATTACAGGATCTAATACAAGAAGTATATAAAAGTACACCATCTAAAATAAAATTACAACATTTACTCAAATTAACTTAGATTAAAATGCCTCAGAGAAGAGGAAGGTTTTAACCTGGCGCCGAAAGGATAATAGTGTCGGCGCCAGGCGTACCTCCTCGGGGAGACTATTCCACAATTCGGGGGCCACCACTGAGAAGGCCCTAGATCTTGTTACTACCCTCCGGGCCTCCCTATGGGTCGGGACCCGGAGGAGGGCCTTCGTAGTAGACCGTAGTGTACGAGCCGGTTCGTATCGGGAGAGGCATTCCAGCAGATATCGTGGTCCCGCGCCGTATAAGGCTTTATAGGTTAGTACCAACACTTTGAATCTGGCCCGGAAGCATATTGGAAGCCAGTGCAGGCGAGCCAGAACAGGTGTTATATGCTCAAACCGCTTGGTTCTTGTTAGCAGTCTGGCCGCCGCATTTTGCACTAGCTGTAGCTTCCGAACCGTCTTCAGAGGTAGCCCTACGTAGAGCGCGTTGCAGTAGTCCAAACGTGAGGTTACCAGAGCATGTACCACTGATGTAAGGTCCTCCTTACTCAGATAGGGACGTAGCTGGGCTAACAACCGAAGTTGGTAGAACGCATTCCGTGCCACCGAGGCTACATGAGCCTCGAGTGATAGGGAAGAGTCTAAAACAACTCCCAGACTACGAACCTGCTCCTTTAGGGGGAGTGTAACCACCGTCTGACCAGAGAAACCATCCACCAGCAGCATCTCAGTCTTATCAGGATTGAGTCTCAGCTTGTTCGTTCTCATCCAGTCCATTGTTGCATCCAGGCAACGGTTCAGCACATCGACCGCCTCACCTGAAGAAGATGAAAAGGAGAAGTAGAGCTGCGTGTCATCAGCGTACTGATGACAACGCACTCCAAAACTCCTGATGACCGCACCCAGCGGCTTCATATAGATGTTAAAAAGCATGGGAGACAGAACCGAACCCTGCAGGACCCCATATTGGAGAACCCACGGTGTCGAGCAATGTTCCCCAAGTATTATCTTCTGGAGACGGCCCGCCAAGTAGGAGCAGAACCACTGCCAAGCAGTGCCTCCAACACCCAACTCCACAAGCCTCTCCAGAAGGATACCATGGTCGATGGTATCAAAAGCCGCTGAGAGATCAAGGAGAATCAACAGAGTTACACTCCCTCTGTCTCTCTCCCGACATAGGTCATCAAACAGGGCGACCAAGGCCGTCTCAGTGCCAAAACCGGGTCTGAAACCCGACTGAAATGGATCTAGATAATCGGTTTCATCCAATAGCGCCTGGAGCTGGTCAGCAACCACTCGTTCCAAGATCTTGCCCAAGAATGGAACATTCGCCACTGGTCTATAGCTGTTGAAGTCCTCTGGGTCCAAGGAAGGTTTTTTCAGAAGTATCAATTATAAACATTTCAAAAATACAGGGATCACAGGTTAGACTGCTGCCTTCCATCAGAAGCTTTTGAGTAACGTACTGTGAGCACTTTGCCATGTTTGCATTTTCCTCACTGAACATTTGAATTGGCTTTCTCAACTGATCCAGAGGTCTTTTATGGATGCTGTCCACCCTCCTTTCCTCTCTGTAAACTTCTCTCTCTCACTCACTCTTGTCCTCTCCTCGTGGTGACTCTCTCCTCCCACAACAACAGATTGTGGGAGCCAATCAACACGAAAGGGATTGCTCCTGATTGCTGATTGGCTATAACACTGGAGACAGAGGGACCTGAGAGGGGAGTGGCTCCACAAAAAGTAAAGGTATGGCATCCTGGAGTGACCTGGCAGTACTACACAGCTAGTGTTTAACTAAAAAAGGTATTACTGGTCATTATTGCAATGATAGTGCCAAAGTAGGTTTGGTCATGCTAAATTCAAGAACATGTCTGTCTGTTGAATTTATATTCACTTGACAGCTTACATAAAATAATATTAATATTGAACTTTCTGGGTATTTCCCTAGGTCTGGTTTTCATAATACTTGTGTGCTTAATAAAGTTGTTAAGATTTGAAGTCTTTCATAACTAGATTCAAATGCAAGTCAGATAGAGAACATGTAAAGTTGCTGGATTCTACTACCTGTACCTCAATCCATCCCTGAAATTGCAGTATAATTATTGGCAGCTTTGGTTACCAAAAAAGCAAAGTTTCTAGAGTTGCAGTCCTATGCACAAAACTTGGGAATAATTCCTACTGAACTTAATGAGACTTACTTCCAAGTAAAAGTCTGTAGGATTGGACAGGATACAGCAACCTTAGAATATAGAGCAGATAGCCTACTTGTCAAGGCAAAAGGAAGGAGGAGGAGTACTGCTCCTATTGCCTCTGTAGGGCCTGTTCTTTGGATTAACGTATTATTTGGGTTAGGGTTTGAGGGTTTTTTGTTTTTGTTTTTTGGTCAGGTGTGGTAAAGATATCTATATTCATTTTTAGAAAACCTTAATATTTCATACTTCAGTTTCTTTGGAATCAGGTTGAAAAACACACTTGTATTTTGACCTCTGTTTAGGACCACTGCAGACTTAGAAGATAACTTTTCCCTTTTTTCTTCCCCTCCTTTTTCCTTGAGGCTTTCCAGGAATTTGAGAAAGTGTAGGCAGAATGAAGTGAACACTGGGTACAGATACGCTCCACAGTGTTGTATGTGTGCTAGCTGACAAGGATACCAGAGTCCAGCTGCAGTCCTCAGTTTTATATGTTCTCTTTAATTCTTCAGCCTATTTCACTCAAGGGCAGTACTAAAAACATAATTCTTCTTGCAGGTTTATTCACTTTGTTTATTACAAAGGAGTGAGGAATACATTTAAGAATGGAAAAGGAAGAACCAATATGCTAATTAACTTAATCATACCATTTAACAAATCATAAATCATTTCGGGTATCAGCAGAACAGGAATGTCGTTCCATAACAGTAAGTTAGTTATCTTACTACACAGTTATCTTAGGTTCTCGCTGTGCTCTAGAATAACACGTTCACATATCTAGTTGTGCCTGTCATCTTTTCATAGGATTTCATATTCTTTGTAAAACATTTCTGACAGTGGCCTGTTAACTAGCTAGGTTTTTAGCAAACTGGTCCACAGGCAAAATGGTGTACAAAATCATTCTGGAGTCTCTCAAAAGTTATAAGATATATGGATATTATTTATGCTTGTTTAGAAGATGCAACAAACAATACCAAATCCATAATCACAGACAGCATATGCTGAGAAAAACTAATTATATAACTGAGCAATTTCCTACTTATTAAGTCCAGAACTGGTGAATGAGTATGGTTTCATGATTTCACTCCATAACATTCCACAGAATGCTACTTACATATATCCCATTAGGGCTGAATTTTTACTACTACATTCAATCACTATCTATTATATAAAATTAATGATAAACTGAAGCATAGTCAATAAATATCCTAAGTACAGGATAGGGATGAGATCCACTTGTTGGTGTCAGTCTGATTACATTCCATCAAACTGGCAGGCAGTTCCATTTTGGGTTAATTATTTTTCTACTATCCTTTGCCTTTACTGTTCCAAATTTTTTCCCTCCCCCCAAAATAATGATATTGTTATCAGTGTTTTCCTTTTGGAAAGGAAAGCACCTTTCCCTCTGACCATTGCCCACGCACCAAATCCACCTCCTCCCCCTCCCAAATCGTATTGGATCCTCCCCCCTCAGCTCTGGGAGAAGTGAGATCACTTTAATGCAAAGCAAAGACATAAATTGATCAATTTCACTTTAGCAAAGCAAAGACACAGGGTATTCAGTTTATAGCAAAACAAACACACAGGCTGGTAAATATAAAGTTAGCAAATCAAAGTCAAAGGCTTGTCAATTTGACCATGATGACTGATTGATTGATTGTGTTTGTATACCGCCCCATAGCCAAAGCTCTCTGGGCAGTTTACAACAATTAAAAACAAATATACATTAAAAACACATTTTTAAAAAGCAATTTAAAAACACATGCTAAAATGCCTGGGAGAAGAGGAAAGTCTTGACCTGGTGCCGAAAAGATAACAGTGTTGGCACCAGGCGCACCTCGTCACACAAATCGTTCCATAATTTGGAGGCCACCACTGAGCAGGCCCTCTCCTTTGTTGCCAGTCTCTCAGCTTCCCTTCGAGTAGGCACCCAGAGGAGAGCCTTGGATGTTGAGCATAGTGTACGGGTGGGTTTGTGTCGGGAGAGGCTTTCCATCAGGTTTTGTGGTCCTGAGCCATGTAAGGCTTTATAGGTTAAAACCAGCACCTTGAATCGAGGTCAGAAACATAGAGGCAGACAATGCAAGCAGGCCAAAATCAGTTTTATATGTTCAAACCATCTGGTCCCTGTTACCAATCTGGCGGCTGCATTTTGCACAAGCTACCGTTTCCGAACCATCTTCAAAACTAAGTTCGATGTGTGTGGGTTTTTTTAATCTGGTGTAGGGAAAAGCCAGGGAAACTCATAGCATTCAGCATTGGTCCACAAAGGTAGTGAACCAGCGGACTATTGGGCAGTCCAGAGCCAAGTTCAATTGTAGCTAAATTCTTGCCCATCCCTAGTAGAGGAACAGTCCTGTAGGGTTTAATAAAGGCAAATAATGGACAACAATGTAGGTGTGGTAATTCCAACTCTGTTTCTCTAAAAGAAAATCCATATTACAGTAAGGGCATTTAACAGATCTGTTCTGAAAACAGGAGAATATTACCAGGAATTTTTTTTGGCCTGCAAGATATCACTTCCTCTGATTTCTACCAATTTGGTATCAGGCATGGTCCATGTTGGCCAGTTTTGAAGGGACAATTATAAGAGGTAGAGCACATTTTTACATGACTGAAGTCCTAGGTTCAATCTTGCATCATCTTTGGTTTCAAGATGCAAGATGGCTCAGCTGGGCTTGCCTAAGGCACAGCAGAGAGACCATCAGAGTCAGTTATGGGCTAGATGAATCAGGTACTTAGCCAGCACAAGATGTTTGAATCCTACAGCTGTAACATGACAAACTGCATTACCTTGGCACAAAGGCACTTAATATGCCATTCTATCTTCACACAGGTATGGCAAAGAGAAAGGGTCAGACTGTAAGAAGGTTAGTCGGTGCCACTCACTGCATGACTATTATCACATCATAAACCATGCTTTTTTGAATCTGCAGTGCCCCTTAAATTTTCACCTCCCCTTTTAACATTGTACAGTATGCTGTGCTAAGTTGCCTCAACACTTGCAGTATTTAAAACAGCAATATTGAATGCAAACTGACATGGGCCTGATGCACATTTAGTGTAGCCTGCTGCTTAATCATAGTTAAAGGAATCTTCTTGTTAAAATATTGTGTTGATGCATTTGCCACCCTGGGCTCCTTTGGGAGGAAAGGCAGGATATAAATTCAATAAATAAATAATGGGGTCTTTCATTTCTCTAAAATATCAGACTCCAGATTATTTATGTCAGTGTGCCACCCAGGGTGTGTAAGTATACTAGCTGTAATTGTAAAACTATTCTATCCTATTACCTTCATGTGGCAGCTTGAGAGGCATCTTGTATTATGTGCCAAAATTCGATGCCAATGATAGAAAGCCTATGATGGTCTAAGGTTCACTAACAGTGAATGTACAAACTTAGCTCAGCAATTTTTATATTTAGAACAACATAAAAATAAAAATTAAGACATCAAATGCTAGACTGAATGGGCTGGTCTTGTTGAAATCTCTACTGACAGGAAAATTGACTATCAATCTGATTTTGGAGTCAAATTTACCATATTCGACCTCATACAAATCAAGTATCTGGTGGAAGGTATTAAATGTGATGGCAAGAAAACCAACCAACCAAACCAAACCAACCAACCAACCAACCAACCAACCAACCAACCATACCTTCACTGAAAACTTTCCTTGTCCAGTAAAACAATAAAGCTGCACAGAAATCACCAGGTACTACAATGTAAAGTATATAAAATTACAAGGACAGTGTGTCGGAACTAACTGACACACAGTTCTTTAAACCTAAAACAAAAGATTGTACTTCTGACATACATATAGCATAATTAAAACAGTTAAATAACTAACGACAATAAAAATTTCACTGACCTTGCAAGCATGGCTCTTGCTATTCAGGCAGCGCATGAAAAGTCAATAAATTTCACGTGTTCAGACAAATGGTTACATAAAGCACATTGTTGCTGATACTTTCTGCAAGAGATTTTCTGCAAGATACTTACTGTACCCCCTTTTCTTGGGGTCTACAGTAGCATGCCTTACCAATTCTGAGGCCGCCTCTCTTGACATCCTAGGTAAGGTGGATATGTTTCTGGACTCAACCCAGGGTTTGATCAAGTCCCAACCCAGGTCTGCCCAATATCTTTCAGAAAACCATGTATTTGACCACACATTGGAAGTGCATTGTGAAGGCCTTCCGGTCACAAATGTCTCTCCCATCTTTAGTTTTATTATAATTCACTAATACCTTGTAGTTTAAGAATTTCCTATAGCCAACAGGTATTTCTATCAAACTTTAAAAAGGGGGAAGTTGGACAGTTATAGTGAATGCACCAGAGGAGCAGGAGACCTGACCTCCTCTCTGAGCTATTGTACTGCCCTACAAATTTGTAAAAATGCAAACACAGTTTGGGTTGGTCTTCACAGTCCAATCCACTTCCTGTGTAGCATGGAAGAATTTGGTAACATGTGCCTCTGAGCATATGGTGAGTGGTGACAACACCTGCAACCATCCCAAGTAACAGAAACAAAGATATGTGCTGTGCTGATCTTGTTTTAGCAGGAAAGAAGCAACACTATTAAGACAGTTGATATAGTTCAGATAGTCACTTTAAATATGTTTTATTTACTTTGCAATTTTAGTGAAGTTTCCTATGGTAAATTCTTTACTTTTGCTTCTGTTTCTGTGAATATGTGAAGTACAGCAACATTTTGCATAATTTACACTAAAAAATCCCTTCAAAAACAATTACGGAATAATGGCACTGACTGTTCTGCAGAATAGTTTCCAATGGGCATGAAGAGAGTCTCAGTTTGCACAAGATAAAACAGTGGGAGGTGAAACATATTTTAGCAAGTTTCTAGGTTCGCTCTATGTCTTTAATTGACCATGTCTACCCTTCCTTAAGTGGAGTGCTTTAAGCATAGCAGGCTGAACACATGCATCTTGGGCATTGAGCAAAACAAGTTTGTTTTTTCCAACAGCTAGATTCATTGCTTAAGTAGCAACATATTGTAATCAGCCTAATTTTACATCAAACTGCAGTTTCAGATTCAACTGTTAATGCACTGAAAATGGAAATAGAGTATAACCTCCAGTTTGAAACATAAAACGCTGTCTTCACCATCATATGACATTGACCAATAAAAAAATTAATTTGACACAGATATCTAGGGTGAATGATGAGTGAAATATAATTTTCTAGATTAAGTTCTCTAGCAGAATGGTAGTAACATAGGAAAGAAGCAAAGTAAGAAGAACACTAACAAACATACAAAAATGTAATTATTCATCTTTGGAGATGCAATCTTGATTATGGGGGGGGAGAAGGCAGGTTTGATCATTTGCATGCTTATTGAGTTCAATGGGATTTATTCCTGTGCAATTATGCTTAGGATAGGTGAAACTGACCTGGGGGAGGGGGGAAGAGAAGATTGGGTGGGTGGGCAGAGGGAAAGCCCTTTCCTTTCCAAAAGGAAAGCAATGTTAACAGTATCATTATTTTGAGGGGTTTCCCCCACCTTTTTATTCTCCAGCAGACACATGTAGTTTCCCACCCGATTTTAAACCAAAGCTGTCTCTAGCCATATCCACACCAGACATTTATTCCACTTTAAATAGTCATGACTTTCTCCAAAAAAATCCTGGAAAGTTTAGTTTGTGAAGCGTGCTGACAGTTGTTAGGAGATGCCCCATTCTCATCACAGAGCTACATCGCCAGAATTTTCTGGGAAGAGTGGCTGACTATTAAACCACTCTGGCCACTGGAGCTCTGTCAAGGGAATAGGAGTTTAACGTAGAATAAATGTCTGGTGTGGGTGTGGCCCCCTGATTAGCCAAGCAAAACAGTCTGACTATTAGAAAACTGACAGTTGCTCTTGAGCATGCCTGCACTTATCATAGACTCCAATGTTTATTTTCTTAAATTAATTAAACATCAGCCATGCATTTTTTTAACCTCTAAACTGCAGAAGGTGAGGTATGGGGCAAGGTCAGTAATAGGATTACAGGTACTCTGTGAACATGGCTGATGTTTTAATTAATTTCCACAAATTATGAGATGACTGGCAGAAAAAAGTCCAACAGGGGTCTGGATTATTTTACTCTTGAATTTTGGATTATCTCTGAGTGTTTTGTGTATCACCATGAAAAGGGTTGTTAAGCAAGCGTTTCTGAGTTCAGGACTATAGGTTTTGTAAGATTTTGTTTTGAAATGAGCTTATGGGAAGCAGCAGAATGGCATGGGGGATATTTTCAGTGTAACATGGCAGAATGTGAATAATCCATGCTGGCTATAGTATACAGCCAATCTCGTGGCTGTATAATGAAGAATGGTCTGAGGCTTGTAATTCTAGTCTGAGATTGCTGATTGTTAGGCATTCAACAAACAAGAATCATTATCCTTTCTTCTTTTGGCGCATAACATAATGTTGAATCTTCTTGGAAACCAAAATGCTGCTGATTACAATTCTGTATTTGTGGGTAAGGAACTCAAGCAGAATTTCTAGTTTGCCTTTTCCCCTAATGGGCAACAGAGTCAACTGAGTTTGGCTACCTGCTGAGATGAGGGAGCAGATTCCTTGCAAACACTTGCAGATGCAGTTGGAGTCACAATGGCCCCAAAAGTCAAACTAGTATGTATTGCACAAATGATGGAAGAAACTGTTTTCTGGGTCACAAAGAAGATTCTAGAAAAAAAAGTTTTTAACATTTGGGTTTGTAAAAGCATTTTATAAGCCTGTGGGGTGCTATCAGCCCTGATACCATTTGTAATGATGTCAAGAAAAGTGAATAATTTGTCTGTTATGAAAATAGACATTGGGTTGTATCCAACATATAGTAATGTGAACATTCTGTCAGCACAAAGATTTCTGCTCACTCAATAGAACATTCTTCCCCTTCTGCACCCCAACTCTCTGGAGTAGATTTGGGAGGTGCAGGGCTCACACAGGGAGGAGAGGAGCAAGTGCTGTTGCGCAAGCAGAAATCCTTGCTCTGGCAAGATCCGTTAGTTAAATGCTGCCCAAAACATTGTTCTGTCCCTTCCCCTTGGAGAAGGGCCATAGCTCAGTGGTAGAGCATCTGCTTTGCACGCAGAAGGTCCCAGGTTCAGTCCCTGGCATCTCCATGTGGGCTGGGAGAGACTTCTGCCTAAAATCTTGGAGAACCAGTGCCAGTCAGTATAGGCAATACTGAGCTAGGTAAGACAGCTTCCTCTGTTTGTATATTTATGTTCTTTTCCCACAAGAGACAGGACAGGTTCTGGGCTAAGCTTCCTTAGACAAGAATAACTAAAGAATTGAAATGGCATTTTGCAAGGTCACTTTGACCGTGGCACCTTTGTGTGCATGTTAGCTTTCTCAGTCGTTCCAGTAGGAGTAGAATTGAACCTAAAGGTTACAAAAATAACATCATTTTTTCACTAAATTTAGGAAGGCCCCTTCTCCCTAAATAAGAAACCATGGGGCAGTTTGGACCTTGTCATGACTGAGGAATAACTGGAACATGGAGTTGCAAAAGACTGATACAAAAGTTTTATTATTTTTTTCCAGTATTCCTGGGGGCCATTTTACCATACTTGTCAATGGAGGATTTAACAGTGAAACCAAAAGTACAAATAATGGGAAAGTACTCTTTACAACCTTAGTTGATGCTTTTAAAATAGAGGAAGCAATGGTAATACATTTCCCATGCTTACTGAAATATGCTTTTCTAGAGTAGAACATTGACTTGCTGAATTAAGCAAGAAACTGTCTGAAATACATAATCCAAGATTTATTTTTAGTGCGTTTAACTAGTCAATCTCATTGTGTTACCCTACTCCATTCCTTTAACCTTTATATACTCTTAACTGTATTTTTCCTTCCAGTGGTCTTTTTTCTGCCTGTAGATTATCATAATCTACTGCAGGCTGATTGGAACAGACTTTTGGCAACAGCAGATGTGGTTAGATTGGACTGAGTAACCTCTCACAGAGTTATCCTCCAAGAGTGGCATTTCAGTAAACGTTTCCCAACTAGGGAACCCTGACTTGTTTACAAGATCACTTAGAAATAGGCAGCATTATGTTGGTCTTAGAAATCATGAACATAAAGCATAGAATAGTTGGTCACACACAAGTCCATAATGAGCAAGTTGTGGTTAGCCTAACATCCAGTACTCTGGATTGCTTTAATTATAATCAGTATTTTTTCTCCATGGACTTGAAGCTAAAATGGATTGTTGAGTTTGATGCCAGATTGCTTAGGGCAGTATGCTTCCTCAAATACTTACCATAGTTTAATGCTAAGCTGAAATGACAAATCGTTCCCAAGGTGAGTGAGAAAGAGAGGGGTGGTGTGTCTGTGTGTGTAGGGGGCACTTATGCTTCCATTCTTGTGCATTGTTCTATTTGTACTAGTTCCAGTCATGCTTACCCACCTTAATACCTTGGTCTGCTGTTTCAGTTAATAGGTGTCATCACAAGGATCAAGGTCCAGGTACACTCATTCTATGCAACACACACACTCGTGCGCACTCTCTGTCTCGCACACACACACACACCCCTGATGTCATTGGGCCAGAACATATTTTGTTTGAAAACGAAGGCGTGAATGAAGCTTGCATTCTCTAAAGGGCATACTGGAGAAGTAATCTTCTAAAATAAAAAAGCAATTAAAATGCTTATCCAAAAAGAAAAAGAAGAAGCAAAAAAATGTATCTGCACCTTAGAACATGGCCCGAGGTAGAACTTCTTCTGTTTTGCCAATGTCACAATCAGGGTGCAACCTTGGTGTCTGTCTCTGACCTTT
This sequence comes from Rhineura floridana, assembly GCF_030035675.1. Classification (NCBI taxonomy): domain Eukaryota; kingdom Metazoa; phylum Chordata; class Lepidosauria; order Squamata; family Rhineuridae; genus Rhineura; species Rhineura floridana. Next base: position 214,513,494 of record NC_084480.1, read on the forward strand.
TTGGCAGTGTTCAAATTATGAGGGAAGAGTAGGGGCGGGGGAGGCTTAATGATATCAAGAAGCTCCACCCCCTGTCCTTTCCTCAAATTATGCTCCCACTGTATTCTTCTAAAGCCCTTAGCTTAAGGGAGTAAGCTCTCTCTGTTCCCCTGTAATTCAGTCACTACTTCTGGGGCCTAGGCCAGGTCTCAGCATACAAGCAATCCTGAGGGTGAGATTTTGAAAGAATTAGTCTTATGGCATATTCATCTGACCCACAGCTTGCCTGAGCTCACACAGGCACACAAAGATATTCATACCAACACACACAGAGGCAGTCAGTCTTTCTCTGCCATCCCACACTTGAAATCTGCCACAGTATGGAAAACAGAATCATCCTGTAAGGGAGCATGCTAGTGTAACTGCGAGCATTCAGATCTGAATTTTACAGCTGCTGTTTTAGCTCTGTTTTAGTCCTAATGTATCATGTGATTTATCTCTTGAGGTTTATTGAATCTTGTTTCCTTATACAAAGTAGTGTCTAGTCACTTGTAAGTGTTCTGTTCCTACACAGAGAGAGAGATCCATGCAGCAGCTGCAGCATACAATGCATTGGTTACTAAGAAATGGGAACATGATATGATTGGAGCTACATATGGGCTTGTCATAGTATGTAATTTTAACCATGCAGGTAAAGTTTGACCTGTACATGCTGATACAAATTGAAGGGATCAGAAAGTAAAATTATGTATGGGCACTTCTCTAGTGAATAGGCCAAAGAAGCTGGGGAGGAGGAGTGAGGAGAAGATGTTTTAGCACCTGTAACAGTGTTAGAAATATTGACTAGCCATTCTTAACTTTGTGCTCCTAATATTTGCTAACTGATAATAGGGATAAGTCCCTCATTGTATTGTTGTTACATAGGTTGGTACAGTAGAGCCCTGCTTATACGGCGGGTTCCGTTCCGGACCCCCGCCGTAAAGCGGAACCCCATTGACTTGAATGGATCACGTTGCGTGAAAATGACGCAAAAAAGGCGCAAAAGGGGGGAAAAAACCATTAAAATGGAAAACAAAAGCCGCCGCATCAGCGGAATGCCGTAAAGTGGGGCCCTACTGTACTACCTGTCTTCCAGTTTACATTTGAGAATTTTAATAGTACTATATGCAATAATATTAACTTTGGAATTGGTTTCATGTGTGCCTTGGCATAGTACACTCTGTAAAAAAGTCATCTCAGTGCTATTGTATGAGCACATTAAGATTTCTTTTCTGCAGTGTTTAATCAATGTGTCTATGTGCTTCTGCACACTGGTGAACTATAGGAGTGTGGGGCAGACATGAATTGGAAACTACTGGTAACTATCCATGTACAGCGGTCAAAACCAAGTCCATTAAAAGAAGAATGGCCTATCACTGATGGTTCAGTGACATTCCTCGAGCATAATATGGTCATTCAAAGCCCCCAAACCCTGGAATAAGTGTGAATAGGGAGGTGTGTAGAGAAAGGGAAACTTGCAATGCAAACTCAAACACAATGGCTTGATCATGAGGTAAGCCAAGTTTTAAGCCTTCAGAAGTATGCATCATCTTTCTGTGCTCGTAGCATTTTAGCTATGGTAAGCCCTTCTTATCACTTGAGGTGAAGTGTTACTGGTAGTTTGTTTTACAGTGTGTGTCCTTAATCCTTACATTATTCTCATTCTCTCTTTGGCTCAATATGATATTGTACCTGTTACCCTAAATTTATTTCTGTATATTTTATCTCTAAAAGTTACAGTACCATGTATGTATTCTACATTAATACCTATCATGTTGTATCCAAATAAAGCTGCAGTCCAGAGATTTAGGATATATGCTTTGCTTAGTATATATTAATTTCCTATGAGTCAAAATGGAAAAGGAACACAAGAAGAGCCCATCTAGTCTAGCATCTTGTTTTCACAGCAGCCAACCAGTTGCCTATGGGACACCCACAAGCAGGAAATAAGCACAACAGCACTTTTCCCATGTGAATCTCAGCAATCTCTGAATACTAGAATCTCTAATATTCAGAAGCATACAGCATCTGCCACTGGAGGTAGTACATAGCCATGATGACTAGTAGCCATTGATAGCCATATCGTCTATGAGGAAGAGACCGACCGCCTGATACTATACATGTTTACTCAAGAGCTGTGTTCATTGGAATTTGTCCCCCTGTAAATGAGATAGCAGGCTGAGGGATACACTCTTGAAAACTCTACACCCAGCTAGGTGTTGGGGGCAAAAATAAAATTTGATTAGCCTAGTGGCTTAATCATGATGTGCTGGAGCCTCTTGTGTTATGGTGTAGCTATAGACCTAACAGTTGGAGTTCTGAACAAATGTACTGTTCTTGATTTTATCGTATAATGTTTTGATTTCCTTTCTTTTCTCTCTCTCTTTCTCTCTCATTCCAGAGCAGCTTGTGGAGGATTGTGCTCGTAGGGAGATGATTCCTCATGAAGTCTCTGGATCCCCTTCAGAAATCAAATGTGACTTTTCACTTAGCAGACTGAAATTGGAGCCAGCCAGGCAGTGAAGCCACAGAAGTGGAGGGCAGGGGCCAGTGAAAAATGAAATCCAACCAGGAGAGAAGCAATGAATGCCTGCCACCTAAGAAGCGAGAGTTCCCTGCCACCAGCCTGCCTTCTGAGGTGAAGCCATTAGTTCTGGCCAGTGAAAACCACCGTGCAGACAACTTAGCATGGCTCTCAAGCACAACCAGCAGCCAGAGCAGCATGAGTGGGCGAAACAGGCCTGGAGGGACCTCAGTGGAAGCTGGTTCACAACAGGGAATAGGTTTACACAAATCACTATCTACAGGAATAGATTATTCCCCACCTAGTGCTCCTAGGTCTGTTCCAGCCACCACAACACTTCCCACAGTGTACCCGCCTGCACTCTCACAGGCAGGGACACCTGTTTCCCCAGTGCAGTATACACACCTGCAGCACACTTTCCAGTTTGTTGGGCCCCAGTATAGTGGACCATACACCGGATTCATCCCGTCCCCACTGATTTCCCCAACAGCCAATTCTGCAACCAGCACAGCAACCTCTGCCACTGCTGTTGCAACCACTCCATCCCAGCGTTCCCAGCTGGAGGCTTATTCCACTTTGCTGGCCAGTATGAGCAACCTAAGCCAGCAAGGGCACAAAGTTGAGCCGCATCTAGTCAGGACACCTGGATTAATCACAGCGGGGTCTCCTCCACCTACCCAGCAAAACCAGTACGTCCACATTTCCAGCTCACCTCAGAGTGCAGTCAGAAATGTCTCTCCTCCAGCCATCCCAGTACATTTGCATCCACACCAGGCAGTGATTCCTCATGCATTCACCCTTGGTCCCTCCTCCCAGGTGGTGGTGCAATATGCCGATTCTGGTGGCCATTTTATCACTCGGGAGTCCACCAAAAAGTCTGAGAGCAGCAGGCTGCAGGCTATGCAAGCAAAAGAAATACTGAATGGGGAAATAGAGAAGAGCAGGCGGTATGGTATCTCACCATCCTCAGAAGTAAGTCTTGTCAAATCAGGCAATAAACCATCTCCTCATCATTTCGAGGCCAGGCACGTAGTGGTCCACTCGGGTCCTGCTGATTACATTGCACGGGATTCTTCCAGTGTCCGGTCCTCTGTTATGGTTGTTCCCAACAGCAGCACACCTACTGCAGACATGGATGTCCAGCAAACCACCAATAGAGAAACGTCTCCCTCGGTCCTCAATGAAAAGGGAAGCTTGCACTTAGGAAAAACAGCCCACCGATCCTATGCTCTATCTCCCCAACAGACTATGGGCCATGAAGGGGTGAAAACAGTTGCCACTTTGTCCCCTCACACAGTCATTCAGACCACCCATAGTGCCACAGAGCAGCTCCCAGTTGGGTTGCCTGCTGCGGCTTTCTACTCTGGGACTCAGCCACCTGTAATTGGCTATCTAAGCAGTCAACAGCAAGCCTTTGGCTATCCTGGAAATCTACCACAGCACCTGGTGATCCCTGGCACTCAGCCCCTCTTAATACCAGTAGGCAATGCAGATATTGACTCATCAGGGGTACCACCTGCTATAGCCACTTCATCTCCCCAGTTGGCAGCAGTGCCTCACACGTTCGTCACAACCACCATTCCAAAAAGTGAGAATTTCAGTGCTGAGTCACTGGCAAGTCAACCAGCTTACCAGGCAGCAGTGGTGCAGGCCCAGATACATCTCCCCCTGATCCAGCCAGTACCTTCTTCAGCAGCAGCTCCTCCTACACTGCCTCCTTACTTCATGAAAGGGTCTATCATTCAGTTGGCCAACGGAGAGCTGAAGAAAGTAGAAGATTTAAAAACAGAAGACTTTATACAGAGTGCAGAAATTAGCAGTGACCTGAAGATAGACTCCAGCACCGTGGAAAGGATTGACGACAGCCATAACCCAGGCATTGCAATGATACAGTTTGCAGTTGGAGAGCACCGAGCGCAGGTAATAAACAGGTGGGGGAAAGAAGGCATTATTAGGCAAGTAGACATAATAGCCTTGCTTGCAGTGTTTAATGGGTGACAGGTGGGGTTGAAGAGGTACGCCAGTGGTTTAATGACCTGATTGTTACTGCTGGTTGGTTTTTGTTAAATAGACCAACATAGCTACCTGCAATTATTGTTAGGATTATTTCCTGCTGCAGGTTTCACTGCAAACTCTGCCAAAGTAAAGTACAAATGGAGAGGAAATAGACAAGCTCATTTATGTTTCCATGGTTTGAAACCCTGGAAGGTTCTTAAGGTGTTCCTGGGCTAGTGCTTCTGTCTGTGGCAACGTGTGTTTCACAGTCTCAGTTCCTTGATAAAGTGGTACAAACCTTCCCACAATTGGTCTGGACAGTCTTCTGCTGTTCCTGTTTTCAGCCATTCTTCTTGTTCCTCTTCCATTATTAGTCTCTTTCTACGTCTCTTTTTTAAAAAGTTGCATTTTTGCTATTGCATCTGTGCACTATGAACACCTTTCCTATTTGTTCTGCTAATTTCTCTTAGCAGAAACTAAAACCAAACTACTTCATGATCCTGTAATCTGGCTATTTTGTGATCCCTTCTGAAGATTCTCGTCATCCTTTCCCTACATTTACTAAGGTGTTATATGGGTTACCCCCCCAAAAAAAAAATTGAAACCCAAGCCTGAAGTTCTAGAGAAGTGTTAATGTATGGAAAACATGAAGATTATTACTGAAACAGCAATGACAAGACCTAAATGAAATGAAATGTGACAAGCATGATAGTCTCAATGTACCCAGAATGCTTCTACTTGTGTATGAACCTCACTGAGTTTGTTTCAGGTGTCAGCAAGCCACTACAGCTGGTGGATGCATTCCAGGGTGTGTTCAAGAAGAATTGTTCTGGTGCTTGAATGAGCCCATACTTCAGCACCTAATATTACAGTGGTTTCTTTTATATGTAAAGAAGAAGGGATCATTCCCTCTATTTCCAAAATACAGGCTGTGAATGCAATTGCTTATGTAGCCAGAATGGTAGCATCCATGCATTGGAGGTACAGCAGGCTCAATGAAACCCCAAGGTTTGCAGGAGTACAGAAAAAGCCTGTGGGGGTGGGGAGACCCAAGACAGCCCAATGAGGACTGGGCATGGTCAGTGGGCACAGATTCCTGACTTAATATTAGGGGAAGAAAATTGAAAGCTGGGGGTAGAATGGAGTGACTGGAACCCCAAACAGCATCACTCCACCCTGAAACATTTTGTTGAAAGTTCCACATTATCATCCTAATGTTTATCCAGTGACTGGAACGCTGAATGTGTGGGCTATAAACACTTTGTTTGACACTATCTCTTCAGTGGTGGGTCAGGTTTCTGTGAGCCACCAATGAAACAACAGGTATCTGTTTCACCTCAGCTTTACAAATCATATACTGTGCTCCTTGGGATGCATTTGCAGTCATGTGTTGCTGATGTTGACTGCAATTATTAGGTCGTAGCTTTTTTTTATCTTCTTGTAGATGGCACAGAGGCTGTTTACATTGAGAGGAAAACTCTTGTTGGTGCCAGTGCATGATAATCATGTGTTTTCTAAGGACAGAATAGACCTCATCTGAAGTAGCTGCACCTCTAACCCCTCTTTCTTTGTCCAAGGGCTGCACGTTAGTTTCATAAACTACTTCTATTCCTCTTCAAAAAGCTACGGGTGCCTTTACAAGAGTGACTGAGGAGGAAATGTTCCTGGGCCAGACAGATCACTCCTCCTTTCTCTTTAGATGTAGGGATCCTCCCAATCTTCCCCGTACATAATTATGAGGCACAATTGGGTGAATTGCACTTGCAGTAATATATCAGTTTAGAGAATTTGGGCAAACTGACTTTTTTTATTGGCAACCCTCCTTTTTTTAAAAAAAAATGCTGGGGAACAGCTACTAGGGGGCTGACGATGTAAGATTTAAATTTTAAGATCAACCAATGTTAAAGACACTTAAGAAGTCAGGTGGTACTGACAGTCCTTCCTTTGAAGTTAGAATCCACTTATATGATAATGAGTACAAAAGTATTCTCAAATCTGATTACTTATAACATCAGAAAGACTAGGGTTGCAAAATTTAGCACTTCAGAGGTACTGACTGATCTTAAGAGATAGGAATGGTAAATGTTCTGGCAGAGGATGTTCCTTTGCTTTTGACAAACACCTCAAATAAGTGATTTCCAGGCAAAGAGTTAGTAATCATCCTGGAATCCACATTTCCTATGATTGACATTGAGCACGGCATATTTACAAAACAAACTGTGTATTCAGACATTATGGCAAACCATGGTTTGCTATTACAAACTCAAAGAGCCTTGTGCTCATGCATTCTCTACTCCCTGTAATTGAGGGGAGGAAATCAGAATATTCTGTTCCTAGCTTGTGGCAAACCAAAGTCTGCAGTTTTGGCCACAATCAGCAGACTGTTGACACAGAGTAAGAGGAGGATGGAATGTGCAAGCTAAGACTCATGCCTGCTCATGCTCAGTTTGCTGTTATATCTAAATGCAGTCACTGTGTGTGTGATTATATCAGCTTGTCCTTATGGATGTGGGCTTGGTTGATAGAGGACATTATTTCATCAAAGTCTTCAAAGGCAGCCCCACGTACAGCTTATTGCAGTAATCTAATTTTGAGGTTACCAGAGCATGGACAACTGAATCCAGGCTATCCCTGTCCAGATAGGGGCGTAGCTGGGCCACCAACCAAAGTTAATAGAAGGCACTCTGCCACAGAGGCTACCTGAGTCTCAAATGACAGAGAACCCCCAAACTACGAACCTGCTCCTTCAGGGGGACTGCAACCCCATCCAGGACAGGTTGGAAATCCACCATCTGGTCAGAAGAACCACCCACTAGCACCATCTCAGACATGTCTGGATTGAGCCTCAGTTTATTAGTCCTCATCCAGTTCATTGTTGCAGCCAGGCACCGGTTCAGCACATTGGCAGCCTCACCTGAAGAAGATGAAAAAGAGAAATAGAGCTGCATGTCATCAGCATACTGATGGCAACACACTCCAAAACCGCACCCAACGGTTTCATGTAGATGTTGAACAGCATGGGGGACAGAACTGACCCCTGTGGAACCCCATACTGGAGAATCCACAGGGCCAAGCAATGTTCCCCAAGCACCACCTTCTGGAATCGACCCTCCAAGTAGGAGCAGAACCACTGCCATGCAGTACCTCCCACTCCCAACTCAGCCAGTCGTCCCGTAAGGATACCATGGTCGATGGTATCGAAAGCTGCTAAGAGATCAAGGAGAATCAACAGAGTCACACTCCCCCTGTCCTTCTCCCAACAAAGGTCATCAAACAGGGCAACCAAGGCTGTTTCCATGCCAAAACCAGGCCTGAAACCCAACTGAAATGGATCCAGATGATCGGTCTCATCCAAGAGTGCCTGGAGCTGGCCTGCAACCACTCGTTCCAAGACCTTGCCCAGGAATGAAATATTTGCCACCGGCCTATAGGGAAGATTTCTTCAAGAGTGGTCTCACTACTGCCTCTTTCAAGGGGCCTGGGACCACTCCCTCTCACAAAGAGGCATTAATCACTTCCCTGGCCCAGCCAGCTGTTCCATCCCTGCTAGCTTTTATTAGCAAGAATGGCAAGGATCCAGCACAGAAGTGGTTGCACGAACCTGTCCAAACACCTTATCAACATCCTCAAGCTGTACCAACTGAAACTCATGCAAGAAATCAGGACAAGACTATGCTCTAGATAACTCACTTGATTCACCTGCTATCACACTGGAATCTAAGTCCTGGTGGATGCCTATGATTTTGTCCTGAAAGTACCTAGCAAATTCATTACAGAGGGCCTCAGAGGGTTCCATCATGTCCTTGGGGCCAGCATGTAATAGTCCCTGGACAACTCTGAAGAGCTCCACTGAGCGGCGAATTGATGATTTAATAGTGGCAGCAAAATACGTTTTTTTGCTGCCTCCACTGCCCCTAAAATAGCTTACCATAGGCACTTACCAGTGTTTGTATCCACCAGGAGTTCCTCTCCATCTGCACTCAAGTACTTTTTCCCCCATGTCCATATTTTGAAATTTGTGACCGTTCAACATCACCCAAGTTTACACATCTAATAGAGGTGATATAACAGGTTTTGACTCACTACAACAGATTGCAGCAGGAAAACAAATGGAAGTTCTGAGCAATGAGCTAGAACTGAGAACCAACGTTTTTGAAATAATACAGTTCCTTGTCCCATCTGTGGGTATATCAAGAATAAATAAGTTAGGGCTCCTTTATGCAACACACTTTCTTACATTCATGTCCCTTTAGCACATCCCGCATGCTGATGTGGAAAGAGACACATGTGCATGCATTTGACACATGTAGGATCCATTCAGTTTCCGGGGAAAGTTCTGTGTAGGACATCTTGTGAGTATGTAAATTAGACACACAATTGGTCTCAGACTAAGCTTTCATTTTTAAATGCTGTGAACATAAAATACCCATGTAAGGGCAGTTTCCCACATTTTAGTCATATTCAGAGTAGTCTGTTGACATGGCTACCTTAAGTCCATTAATTTCAAAGAACTTTGAGTATGACCTAATTGAATACAATTCCTTTTTTTTAATTAAATAAAATCATTTACATCTGAAATATAGAAGTATACATAGAGTGGATACACTCACAAAAATAAAATTAGGTATGTTTTTCCTGTTCCAAGCTCACTTGGAACAATACATAAGCAATTAACATGAATATTTTCCTGTCATAAAGTAAAGTGATAGGAAAAACTTCATCGGCTTATGTGCTGTAGCATGCTGTCCTTAAAGGCACATCCAGGCCAGTAAATAGGTGGCAGTACTTGGGTCAGATCCTGGAAGAAAGACAGACACAATCTCAGTCCAGGCATCAGGTTGGTTCTAGGGGATCAATCAAATTGGCTAGCTGATCCAAGTGTAAAAGCAGGAGGGGAGAAAGCAGAAATGAATCCAGGCTGGAGCAGAAGGCTTGGTGAAAAGAGGACACAAACTAATACAAAGTGGAATTCGTTTGGAAGCAAATGCAAAATAGGTTATGTTTCACAGGTAGAGACTGCAAGCAGGAAGAGGGCAATGTATACATTTTAACAGTAAAATAAGTATACAAGGACAGAGTGCATAGTGACCATTCCCACTGGAAAGGCCAGACCAAGAATAAGGGGCCTTTTAAGTATTTCTGGTCAGAAAGGGCACCTGTTGCAAAGCAGGGGTGGTTGCTGAGTGACCAAAAGGTTCAAGATTCCTAAAAGTCAGAAGGTATAACACTGAATCTCTTAACCAGGGTGGCCAACGTTTTCTCTAGATGGGTTCTTCTGCCTTTAGCAGCTGCAGAACTAGCCCTGATCACTTATAAAGATGCAGTGATGTGAAATTCCTGTCCTGTAGTCATGTCCATATAGTAAGCTGTATCACTTAATAGAAAGTTATGTTTTCACTTTCAAAGAAACATTTTTTAAAAAAATACCCTGTTCTGTGAAACCATACAAAAAGTTTCATCTTAGCCCCCCCCCCTTTATCTTTTGATGTTGCTGTACTACCATCCTAACACTGTCGTCTGCACCGGCAGCAGAGCTACAGAGGCAGGTGTCTGTGTGTTCTGTCCTTGCTCACAAATACCATCAGTAAAAGTGGCACAGTAGGAAAGCTTCTCTTTCAGGGGTGGAGAGTGCCATCGTCTGGTAGAGAAGATAATAACCTCAGTTACCATGTCACCTTTACAGGAGCCTATCAAAATCTAGCTGACATCATCATCCTTAAAATACTCTACCAGCTGTGTTTCTTACAAAAGACGCTTCCAGAATTCAGAGCAAGTCACGTAGAGATATGATTAAAATGTGGATTTAATTTAGGTTTCCTGTAGATTCTAGGATTTGGGTGCTTTCCCAGATCAGTCATGTTCTTCTGTAGTAGCTGGTAGTCTCCTGGTGAGGGTGTTTTTGCTTGCTTGTTTGTTTATTTGAAATCTGGCTGACTAGATGGCTGTTTTGTCTGTTGTGTTTGAATTGGAAATGTCTATTGAGTGCATGGACATGCACAACCTTTTAAGTTTCAGACAGCATTTATGTTGCATAATGACTAAGAATGTGAGCCAGGAAGCCCCTGTTTTAAATACTGCAGCAACCATGAGCTATTTATTTATTTATTTATAATATTTCTATCCTGCCCTTCTACCTTACAATAGGGCACTCAGGGCAGCTCACAATAAAATCATACACAATAAATTCACAAAAACATTAAAACAGATAAAAATATATAAAATACAGGTAAGAAATATAGGGGAGTGATATTAAAAGGCACTAAAGAGTTAACAAACTAAAAGGGGGGGGAAATAAAATCAGTTATAGTCTCTACCTTCAGTCCTTCCCAAAGGCTCTCTGGAACAAGATAGTTTTCAGAAGTCTCCGGAAAACCATCAGGGAGGGAGCAGAGAGGGCTTCTTGGGGTAGGGTATTGCAGAGCTTGGGGGCCACAGCTGAAAAGGCTCCCGCATGCTGCCAGTCTGACATCTTTCATTCCAGGCATGCAGGGGAGACCAGAGGCAGCTGACCTTAAATCATGGACAGGTACAAATAGGTGTAAGCAGTCCCTTAAGTGGTCTCTTGCCTCAGCCTTCCCCCTGCTACCTGCAGTTTAGAGATGATGCTAGTCCCTGACATTGTAGGGTTGTTGTAAAGATTACTAAGATAACGTGTGTATTGCTTTAAATACTTAAAATGGGCTGTATAAATAAAAGGTGTTATTTTTAGTGGGATAAAATAAAATCCATACTCATGTAATAATAGGTCTTCCGGACAATCCCAAATGCGTTGCCACAAAGTCTGTGATGCTTACTAAGCATTGCTGCCAGCACTCTGTTCTTTTTCAAGCCCCAGCTCCTGGAGTTAGGTTTAAAAAAAGTCCAGAGCTTTTGTTAAGAAGGTTGCCTCTGCTTTGCAAAAGTGCTTTATTAGATTGATATCCTGCTCTATTCATTTGGCTTCACAAAAGGACCCAGGAACTCAGAGGTCAGAAGGAAAAAATCGGCTTCCTATTTGGGACCGGGAAGGGATGGGGGGAGGGGAGAGGAGAAATCATTATTGATGCTTTTCATTTGTATAGGGATTAGCTCCTTACAGACCTACATGCACAGCCCAAAGTTAAACAAAAGGAGGAAATAAATGGGAAAGAAAAAAGAGAAGAGCCAGAGTTCCACAGAATGATTGTCAGTAAGTCTAGCTTCCTGTGTTCTGAACTAATGTATACTATTAGAAATTAAGGGCCTGAAGGGAAGAATTAATTAAAATCTGATAACTGTCAGATTGTGAATTGCACAGACTGCCCAAGTGAAAAGAATGGCCAGATCGCTACTTGTAATGGGAAATTATGGTTTCCTGCTACAAGATCAAGCCATGAGAAGTTTCAGGTTAATGTATTTCCCTCCCTGTTCCCCTTTGCTTTGTATTTTAAACTAAATGGGAAAAGGAGATAGAAAACTATTTAGAACTAATCACAATGCCCTGTTGGGGAGCGCTGTGATTTGTTTAAACTATGGTTTGAGAACAAGCCGTGATCTGAACCTATAGTTTGATCCTGTGATTCTCATAAACCAGAGATGAGGAACCTCTCATCAGTGACACCTAGCATAGTTAGGGGTCAAGGGTGATGGAGATGTAGTCCAACAACATCTGGAGGGCCACAGTTTCCCCATTCCTGAACTAAACAACCCATAGTTCTCAGAGTTTGAATGTCACAGGGAACTGTGGTTAGTCTTAAATAGAAAGCTGCAGCCTTTGATCTCCTCATGGGTGCAAAGGTGAGATGAATCACAAGAGACTGGGGCTCACTATAGCTCATTCTCATAATGGGAAACCATGGCTTCCTGTTACATGTGAACTTAGTCACGGTGAGTTGGGATTCATAGTTACAATGTCACCACGAAACCGCTTCTTTATATGCAAGAGAGTTTAGAAATGTGGGAACTAACTACTCAGTGTTTATCTGAGTCAGGTTATATCTGTTTCCTTTCCAGTTTAGAGTTCAACCATCCAAACTACACTTTTAGGCCATAAAGCCCTTTTAAAATGTTGAAACTAAGATAATGTAATGGGAAACTATGGTTGCCAGCACTCCAGAATTAAATGGAAAGATTTGTTTTAAAACAAAAGCAAGATTGTCAAAGCATTGAAAATAAAGAAAGCATTTGAACAAGTACTCTAATTCTACCACTAAACTCTAGGCTGCAAAGATGATAAATTGCAGACTAAGATACTTTGGATCTTCATCTACAAAAGGCAGAGAAGTCAGAGTTCCATATAGAAAAGCAACTCTTTGTTGTAGCTGCTGCCCCAGAGCTGCTAAGCAAGTCTCAGGTATGCAGACAGGGTGAGTCTTCCTGGGAGTTTATCATGGCTTGTTGAAGTCTGCCGCCTTCCTATTGGCCAGGTTTTGGTTGGGTTACTTACATCCTGGAAGTCTAATGTCAAACAAAAAGTTTTCTTTAACTGCCACTCAAGCTAGGGAGTTTTTTCAACATATGTTAATTGTAAAATGTGTATTTCTTCAGACAGATGCTACTAACAAATATTGGAAAGTAAATGTTATGTATGGGACATCAAACTGAGGTTGTATTCTGTTGGCTTGTGTGCGTGTTGTTGTGTGAAACAGCATACATTACGTTGGAGTTAAGTTGAGCAAGAAACTTCTTCAGAGCATGTTAAGAGTCTTTATTGAAAGACATTAAGGCCAGAGGCTTAAGAGTAAATACATGTAGAGATTCTTCAGTCACCCCCCTTTTGGTACATCTCTCTCCATAGATAAACACAAAAGACAGCCTCTCAGCTCAGAGGCATAATTCAGAAGAAAACAACACACAGACTCTGTTAGAACTTTCCCAGTCGCTATCAGATGGCTACCATAGCAACGGCCCTGGCAGTCCGTTCCCAGACAGGGCAAAGACATAACTCCCCCTTAACCACAGTTACGTCTTCAAACTTGCAGGCTTCATGGAAAACTACTAGAGACAGTAATGCCTACTGGTCACCAGCCCAACAGTTTCCCTTTTTTCCATTAAGACTGCAAAATACACATGAAATACATCTCCATAATACATAATCATACATTCATACATTTCTACAATACCTCTTGCAATACATTTCAGTACATTGCATCATACAATTTCAGTTCAGTACAGTTCAAAATTACATCTCAGTACATTTCAAGACTTTATTCACTCAAACTTTGGTTCATTCCAAGCCTTGTCACCAGTTTGCCAAATTTCTCCTCACACAAAGGCTTGGTCATTATGTCAGCCACCATGTTGTTAGTGTCACAAAATGTTAGGTTAACAAACCCCTGCTGCACACAATCCCTTACGTGAAAGTATCTGACACTAATATGTTTTGTTCTCTTGGTATGAGCTTCTGATGTGGCTATCTTAATGCAGGTCTGATTGTCTTCATATACAGTAATCGGAAATTGCATATCAATGCCTATCTCCTGCATGAGCATTGCGAACCATTGTAGCTCATTACAGGCCTGTGATAGGGCCACATACTCGGCTTCTGCACTTGATGTTACAACCACATTTTGTTTCTTGCTGCTCCAGTCAATGCATGACCCGTGCCACATCACAACTATGCCAGAGGTTGACTTACGACTGCTCAGCTCCCCTGCATGATCTGCATCCACAAAACATTCAAGACCTCCTGTCTTTGCTCCTGACAAAACCAGACTCTTTGTCTTCGTGCCTTTCAGATAACGCACTATCCTTTTAATCCCTTGCCAGTCAGCCTCTGAAGGATGCTCTACCTTCCGGCTTAAAATACTGACTGCATTACATATGTCTGGGCGAGACACCTTCACCAAATATTGCAATTTCCCTATTACGCGCCTGTACTTCTCAGGATCTGTACAAGGCGTCTCCTGCACATTCTGTTGGAAAGCCACAACCATTGGAGTCTTCACAACATTGCATTCTGTCATGTTGCATTCTTCTATGATCTGATTTATTTTACTTTCCTGACTCAATGTTATGCTTCCGTCTTCTGCACGCACAATATCCGTGCCTAAATAGTGTGTGACAGGCCCCAAATTCTTTGTGTCCACCTGCCTGCCCAGTTGCTCGTTAAATTCTTGTTCCTCTTGCTGCTCATGATAAAAATACATGATGTCATCAACGTAAACTGCACAGAACGTGGTTTTCATCCCCTGTCTCTTTATATACATACATGGATCTGCCTTGCATCTTTGGAATCCCATTCCATGCAACACTCTGTCCAATTTCTCATTCCAGCAGCGTGCACTTTGCCGCAGTCCATATATTGATTTATGCAGTTTACACACGAACCCTTCCTTTGACACAGAACCCGGAGGCAGTTCCATATATATCTCCTCTCTTAAATCACCATGTAGGAATGCCGTCCCTATATCGTAGTGATTTACACTCATGTTCTGCATCGCTGCCAGCTTCAGCAGCACACGAATGGACTCATGTTTCACAACCGGGGCGAAAACAGCATCATAATCTGTCCCATGCTGCTGGGTGAATCCCTTGGCAACCAAACGTGCCCTGTACCTCTGTACTTCCCCGGAACTTGCTTTCTTCTTCTTAAACACCCATCTGCAACCTATGGCCTTTTTACCCATGGGTAACTTTACTAATGTCCATGTGCCATTCTTTTGCATGGCTTGTAATTCTTCCTGCATGGCCTGCTGCCATTTGTGCTGCTCTGCCTCAGGCATCAGCCTGATTGCTTGAAATGATGCTGGCTCTTCTAGTTCTCTGTGAACTTCCTCCATCTGGGCAGTGAATACCGACGGCATGCCTTTTACGGCTGTCTGTTTACAGCCCTGACCGTCATTCCCTTTCCGCCCCATTGAACTCAAGGCATCAGCACACTTCACACCCATGGACATTTTAAACTGTGAATCATTAAGGCTTCCCTGCATGCACACTTCATCTCCCCTCATTACAAAACATTGGTATTTGTGAAACAAAATTGAATAATTACAACTCACCAGTTTGCCCACTGATAAAATATTATGAGCCAATTCTGGAACAAACAAACAGTCTGACATTAGTCCAAGTTTGTCAAATTTCACCAGACCTTTAGCTTTTACGGATTTCCGTGATCCATCAGCAAGTAAAACAAAGTCTTTCACTTCTTCTGAAACGTAAAACAAACGTCTGTCTTTAATTAATATATGGCTTGCTCCACTGTCGACAATAAAGTTAATTTGTTCCAAGTCTTTAGACTTCTGTTTACAAACAAAGTTCACACTGCCCTGCTTCAAGCCTCCGTCCCTGGAGTTTTGCTTGATTGGACAATCTTTACGGAGATGCCCACGAGCTCCACAGGCAAAACAAGACTTCAGCCGCTGCTGCTCCTGCTTGTTTTCCTGTCTGCTTTCGGCAGCCTGCTCCGGTTCAGCACTTTTCTCCTCCTTGCTTCTGACAGCTTCCAACGGCTGGGCTCTCTGCGCCTCCTGCCTCCGCTGCCATTCCTGGGACAAATCCTGCAACGCGTCCCACATCTGTTTAGCCGACGGCTCATCTCTCACACACATCAGTTGAGAATCCGATAGAGCCAAGATTATAAACGCCTGCGCCCTCTGGTCTCGACGCTTCCAGGCCGCGGTCGGTACCGCCGGGGGGTTTTCCTCAATCACGTCCCATAAATCCTCTGTTATCAGCAAAGCCCGCATCCTCAGCTTCCAGCTGCCATAATTCTTGTCATTAAGTCGTTCCATCGGCAAGCCTCCCCCAGACAGGTTTACAGCCATGTTGCTCACCTCCGTCTGGTTCAATCAATCAAGCTGCCCTCTCTGGAACTCCGTCTGCCGTTCAGACCAGCAACTTACTCCCGTGTAATGCGCTGTGGAGCGCAACCATCCTCTGCTACCACTGTTGGCTTGTGTGCGCGTTGTTGTGTGAAACAGCATACATTACGTTGGAGTTAAGTTGAGCAAGAAACTTCTTCAGAGCATGTTAAGAGTCTTTATTGAAAGACATTAAGGCCAGAGGCTTAAGAGTAAATACATGTAGAGATTCTTCAGTCACCCCCCTTTTGGTACATCTCTCTCCATAGATAAACACAAAAGACAGCCTCTCAGCTCAGAGGCATAATTCAGAAGAAAACAACACACAGACTCTGTTAGAACTTTCCCAGTCGCTATCAGATGGCTACCATAGCAACGGCCCTGGCAGTCCATTCCCAGACAGGGCAAAGACATAACTCCCCCTTAACCACAGTTACGTCTTCAAACTTGCAGGCTTCATGGAAAACTACTAGAGACAGTAATGCCTACTGGTCACCAGCCCAACATATTCATCATAGCACTAAAGCAACTGTTCTGTCAGTGCAAGGATTTCTCCTTGCGCAATGGAATGATTTCCCCCTTCCCGACCTCTATATCTGTTCTGGGGTTTTCCCCAGCCCGGCAGAGCAGATCTGTGGGGGGGGGGAAGGAGGGAACCCCATTGTGTTAGCACTAACTCTCACGCTAGCTAGAATACTTGAATACCACCTGGAAACTAGAGAAGACCAGGCCACTGCTTTTTCTGACTTTATATTTGTGCACCACATAGCTAACATGTGGTTCTTTATTGCAAAAATGAGCAGTAATAATATTCTCAGAATATCTGCGGTACATAGGGTTATAGAGAAAGATAAAGAAGGGGAAGGAAAATGGGTGGGGGACCTGGAGGAAGACAATTTAGAGGATTATACTGTTTTGGATGAACATAAGGAGCAAAATGATAGGCAGCTGTCATTGGAACTTTCTGAAGCTATGATAAATTCTTCTCTCCCTGGCTCTTACGCCTCATGTTCACCTGGGAATGATTATGGTATTATACATAAAAATGGGTTCTCTGTTTCCAGCTTTAAAAAGACTAATATTGGAGAGCATGACTGAAATGGGTTGGATGAATTAATGAAGCCCCCATATCTCTTCTAGGGGACTGTTGTCTCCTGACTTCTGCATTTGCTGCAAAAATCTTTAATGAAATAACCTTGCTTAAACAAGTAGTACTCCAAGCTGCAACTTTTGTGTTGTGTGCCCTGATATGATGACATTGTTCCTCCAGCAAATTTTCTAAGCACAGAGAAGAGTATGAGAGAGCCCATCATTACTGGAGAGTTTCATGTTAATCCTGAAGATCCTTTAAATTCTCCAGTGCACACTGAAATTGATTTTCATCTTGCAAATATCCCTACAGTTGTGTCACCTGCCTTGGATGTTCCAGGGGTGAACAAAGTGAACTTTATTTAAAAAATCCCCTAATGTGAACAGTTCTCTGGATGATAGTCTTGCCAGCCAACTAGCAGAGGAGTCCACGTGGACCCTGGATGAATATAAAGGTAGTCTGAGTGAGTCCTCTGTGTCTCTGAATGGAGAGAGAACCCATTACAGTAGGAAGTTATCAATTCCGATTTAAGGCAACGGATAATAGGACTGTTTTTCAGCCTCTTCCCGCCCTTAAAAATTGTTTTGAGGATAAATTACCAGAGCCTACAGTTCCAACCATCCGTAACTGGAGAGTGAAGAATACACAAGTTTTCTTGATTTGGAAGCGAGTATTATTGCATGAGTTATATAATCTATCAGGATTTTTGCTGGAGTGGGGAGAAGTTAAGCAGCTTAACACACATCATACAAATGGCTCAAAGGGAAGTGTTGAATTGAGATTTAAGGAATCCCAATATATGTATGAAGGTTTGGAACACATTGCAGTATTCCCAATCCCATACATTGTTGTTGGAAATGGGACCTATTCAGTCGAAACCCCTTTTAGCCACTGTTTGTCTCAGAAGGAAGCCACTACATTTAGAGCAAACCTCCCCTGTGAAACTCAAGGAGGATACTAGAACTATTCACCAGCAGGCCTTCAGGAGAGGGAGGAGGAATTCCCCTCTGACTTTTCCTAATAACATCCCAATTTAAAACCCTTGTGTGTCTGTTACAAGACCTATTACTCCCCTACAGGGACAAAAGAATCTCAAAAGTAAATTGTCACAGCTGCAACAAATGGGGAAAGGAATCTCTCATGAGAGTTTGAAATCAAATAAGTCTCTTGAAACCCACCCAATAAGCGAAGATAGTTATAGGTTTTGGAGTTCAGATGAATAGAATAAGTAGAGTATCCATGAGGGTGTCCATCTATCTAATTATTTTTATCTACTTAGGCTTGTAAAATGATTCCTAATTGTATGATGTACTGTACTGGAATTGTATTGTATATTGTCTTGTGATTTATTTGTCTTGTTCTGGTTTTCTTAGTTTTGCTTGGTATATTGTTTTGATTTTTCTTTCTGGACTGTGATCTTTATTTTGTATTTGTTATTGAGGTTTTTTTCCTTGTAAGTCACTTTGAGTTTTATCCTGAAAAGAAGTCATTGATATCATAAATAAATAAATTACAATTTAAGAAAACGAGGGTGCTGATTATGATGATTATATATTGCTAAGAGAACCAACGTATTTGGATACCTGTCTTTAAATTTGCTTTTGCCTTTCCTGCCTGGAACAGTCTTAAAAGTAGACAGAAGGTTAAAGCAATGTGCTTGAGTTTACATGAGATCCATACACATGGTGATGAAACATAACTGTTCCAAAGGGATGGTGGTGGTATTATTATTATTATTATTATTATTATTATTTAAATTTTGATATCAGTTGTTCCTGCAAAACAATGTTCTGCAGCAAAAAAGAAAAAAGTTTTAAAAGTGAAAGGAGTTGTGATTTAGTCTCTCTGGACTTTAGGAAAGTGCTAAGGAGACAGTGCTAGAAAAGCATTTATAGATTATCCTTTTCCATTACCATTGCTTCCTCCAGCATTTTATCCAGTCTGATTTTCAGTCTCTTTCTCAGCATACCAGTCACCCTTTCTATTGGCTTAGCTTTTCACTCTTCATTATATGTTCTGCAGCAGAGCCAGAAAGCAAACAAAGAACCAGCTTCCTTTGCCGCAAATGTTGATGCATGTATTGAGTTTGCCAGACTTGGGAATTCCACATACCATTATTAACAGTAGAATCATAGAGTTGGAAGGGGCCTATAAGGCCATTGAATCCAACCCCCTGCTCCGTGCAGGAACCCAGCTTAAAGCATACCCAACAGGTGGCTGTCCAGCTGCCTCTTGAATGCCTTCAGTGCTGGAGAGCCCACCACCTCCCTTGGTTCCATTGTCATACTGCTCTAACAGTTAGGACGTTTTTCCTGATGTTCAGTCAAAATCTGGCTTCCTGCAACTTGAGCCCATGATTCCATGTCCTTCACTCTGGGATGATAGAGAAGAGATCCTGGCCCTCTTATTTATATTCCAGTGAACAGCATGGAACTTGCATCATATTTTCAAATGGATTGTACTGTACCATTAACTTTGAATTGTGCATGAGTTAAAGCGAGCATCTGGATGGACATAACCTCAGCTATGAGCCTATAGTCGAAGAACACTCAACAGATTGAACTTGGGAGAAAACCATTTATTTTTGTTTAAAGCAGAAGATGCTACTCACAGTGCTAATTGGAACTGATAAGATTAGTAACCAGCTTACTGTTCCCTCCTCCCTGAAGTTTACAGCCTGTAAAAATAGATTCCGCTTTAAAAAGAAAGTGGGGAAAACAAATATGCATACGGTGCTTTTCAACCACTGCATGCATATTTTTCAACCTTCCTGAATCATGGGGGAGGGTCAAACTACTGAATCAGCATTTGATTTGCAGGCCACTACACCTGTCAAAAGTGTTGTGAAGGCAGGTGAAAACTGCGGGAAATAAATAAATAAAAATAACACTGCATATATGTCTTCTCCCACCTAAAATGTCATCTAGTAATTTAGCCAGCCAGTTGATAGGCTTTTGGAAATTGCTTCCCGTGTGTGTAGAATTCTTTAGCACTTGTTATATTGACGTTATAAATGTACAGAGAACTATAGATGAGGTTCATCAAGCAAAAGAATTGTCATGGCATCCAGAAGGCTAGCTCTGTTAGTTTGTTGCAGCAAAAACAACTGAGTGTCTTGTGGCATCTTAAATACGAGCCTATTTAAAACATAGCTTTGTTACTCTGCAGGCTAATGCTGGTGTAGGATGATCCCCTCCTACACCAGAGCTGCTTTGATGAGGAGAAATACAGATCCCATCAGCAGTCCCCAATAGCTGCCAAAGAGAGAAGACTGCTTGTGATCATCCTCAAGAGCAAGCACTTTGACTGTTCTTGAGAACAAATATGACAGAGAACAATTGTGACCAGGGCCAGCACCAGGCATGCTGGGGCCCTTGTGCACCAGCCTGCCCCAGCACATACACGCCACACCTACCTACCTTTCCCTTGGTGAATGCTGCCCGCACTGTGCACACATGCCTGCCATCAACCAAGGTGGCGGCTGAGGCTTCCCTAAGGGGCTGATCCCTCCATCTCCATCTTGGTTGATGATAAGCATGCATGCTATACATGTGCATCGCTGCCATCAACCAAGATGGCAGTAGTGGCATCATCCCCTTAGGGAAACTTCATCCTCCGTCTTGGTTGATGGCAGGCTTGCGCCCGCAGCACACCCAGCATTTCCGTCAAGGGAGAGGTTGGTGGGACAGGCAGGCAGGCGTTGCGGGCCTGCGCAGCAGTAGAGGGGTGCTTGGGAGCTCCCTCTTGTGATCTGCAGCAGGATCGGGAGCCAGCACTGCTGCGGTTTGCGGAAAGAAGCACTACCCACCCACCCTAAGGAGGGGCCCCCACCCTGGCTGTCCTCTGCCGCCGGCCCTGATTATGACATATTGTCTCTGTTCAGAAGAGACCCACAAGTTTGCCCAAATGGCAGAGTGTAGTTTGTAGATAACATGGGTCACAACAAGCAGTTTGGGGTGCAATTTGGGCAGTAAAACATCTCAGACAACATTGGACAGACTTGGAACTATACGGCCAGTACACTTAAAAAAGAAAAGTAAATGTGCCAACAGCAAAACTAGTGGGGCCTCTAAGGGGCTACAGAAAACCTTGGGAGGGGAACTGTATATACACCATAGATTATGTCCTAGGCTATGGTCTGAAGGCACATGAGGCCAGCACCCTGCTGAAGCTAAGCAGGGTCAGGTCTGGTCAGGGCCTGGATGGGAGACCGCCTGGGAACCATATGTAAGCCGCCTTGGGTTTCTGTCATCAAAGAAAGGCAGGGTATAGATGTAATAAATCAATAAATAATAAATTAGAGGGGGGGAACCCAGCCATGCAGCATGCCCCATGATCAGCAATTGCATTTACAAAAACCAATATGGCAGTGCTTCACAGACAAAATGGGCTATAGTGAGGAATGCACTGTGGACAAGCATCTGCTTTGCCAGATCCATAAAGTTTTATTCTAGGCTGGCAGAATTGTCAGTGTGTTGTCAATGTTACTGACGCTCTTGGCAAGAAAAAGCTCTCAGGCGGACCCCTGCTTGCCCCCAGGCCAGACCCCCATCCAGATCATGACGTTTTTGCAGGTTTGGGGGCAATTGAGATCAGTTATCATTGGGATGGTCCATGTGAAAGCACTGCCGGAAACACCAGGGAGTACATTACCATTGCCTCAGATCACTGAAGAGGCCTGTTGGGAAGCTGAAATCTATAGGGGTACAGGAGTTGATGGCTTGATTGTAGAAAACATGCATGATCAGCCATACACAGTTGGTGTTGGTGCAGAAATTACTACTGCCATGGCAGTCATTTGTGAAACTGTGAAACAAACATGCCCTCTTCTCCCAGTGGGTGTTCAGATCCTTTGTGCTGCAAATCAACAGGCTGTAGCGGTTGCTCTTGCTGCAGATGAATGCTTTGATTTACTTAAACTACTAGGATCTTCAGTCATTAAGTAGAAATTATTAGATAGCAGATACATCTTCATATTAAAGCCAAGATCAAACTTCCCCTCTCAGGTACTTCTTTGTTGAGATCTCTGTGCAGGCACGGATCATCATGCATGTTCATTGTGGAACATTTCAGAGCGCTTTGGACAAGATGTGAAGTCCAGGTTCATCTACTGTGACACACGCAACGGGGAGCAGGGCCCCCCCCTGATCGCCTTCAGAAGGCGTGGCTGATATTGTAGCAAATTCTGCAGTTTGAGACCTTAATTAAAAATTGGGCATTTTTGTGTCATCGGTTCCCAGTGGTTTTATGCTATACCCCTCTCATGGAGTTTCAGTAGGCATCCGCTCTGTTAATTGTTGGGTGTCTTTTTAAGACCTTTTTTATGCCAATATACCTATGCAGTTCTCTAGTTTTTTTTATTTTGATTAGTTACTCATTTTAATGATTGTTTTGTATTGTTTGTATGGTATATTATGTTTTATTGTATATTTTACTGTATATTTTGTACGTTACTTTGATATTTTATATGACTTGCCATCTGCCTTAGTGTTTATTCATAAAAATAAGCTTTAAGTTGTTTTTATGATGATGTAAGCAGGTTTTTTAATGATGATTTAAGTAGTTCCCAGGTCCCTTCTTGTTGTGAGATTCTGGGGGTGAGCTGTGTTTGGGTCCTGGGTGAGAGCCAGGATGGATGTATGGAGTCCTGGAGGAGCCTGAGAAGGTGTGTATGTTAGAAGCAGAAGGGACTGATATGGGGTTTATTTAATAGTATGCTATACTGGTGTAACACTTGTATATGTAATATTGTGTATTTTTGTAACATTTGTTGTTTAAGCTTATTTTGTATTAGTTTATATTTTGTAGCATTATAGGGTGATAGTATGATTACTTCTGTATATTTTTGTCATTTCTATGGTTGTAAACCACCTTGAGTGCAGTGATGTAAAAAGGCGGTATACAAATTAAAAATAAAATGAAATACAGGCATACCCTGCTTTAACGTTCGCAATGGGACCAGAGAGTATACTTTATACTTTATACTTTTATAATGAAAATTTACTTTAAGTGAAGCAATTGTCTTCACTTGTACTGCACGTAATCACCACTAGATGGCAGCAGCGTCATGCCAATAAAATGTATGTTATTGCGAAGCGCGCGAACGTTAAGCGGGGTATGGGGACATATGGAGCGTGTACGCTATAGCGAGGCAACGTTAAGTGAAGCAACGTTAAGCGGGGTATGCCTGTATAACAGTGGAGAAGAGTCTTAGCCAGGCCTGCAGCAGGAGGGCAAATGTGGGCACCTCCCCCTGAGCAGTCTACGCCCCCCCCCCCAGGATTTTGGTGGGAAATTGTCTTCTCTTTAATTTGTGACATGACAGACAATGACAACATCCATTTAAAAAATGACAGCTTATTTTAAGAACAGAAGGAATTTAAGAATAGGACACTCTGAAAAATTCAGTGAATAAATCAGGGCGAGTGCACAACAAAAGCCTCATCTGGAAGAGCCCCCAAAGCTGCTCACTCAAGATTTTCACTGAGAGTGGATTTTTCATGGTCACAATCACCCTATAATTACTTAAGTGATCCTGAAAAAACAGCCTGTATAGTGACATGGCCCCTGAAGAGTTAATTATTAGAACTTTATATTATGGGCTATATTTGCTCTGCTTTTCATTTTCATTTGTGTTCTCTACCCAGTTAGCCCCCTTTTAGGATGCACACCTTAACGTGGTGAGGGGGTTTGAGAGTGTTGAAGAAGCTGAAAGCAAAGCCGTCAGGAGTCTAGACTAAGAGGCTAGATTTCTAGCAGGGGCACCCAAGGCGGAATGGTCAAAGCTGAGACACCAGACTAAGATGCATCCAAACTCAGAGGAAGGCAATGGTAAACTACCTCTGAATATCTCTTACCACAAAAACCCTATGAACAGAGTTTCCAAAATGCAACACAAGATAGTGCTGGAAGATCAGATGGCACTCGCTGAGCTCCTGGGGAAGAACAAAAGACAAGTACGAGTAGCACTGTGACTAAAGATGCAGCTGGGTCAGTGCCGAAAGGAATCCCAGAGGCTGATGCACACAGATGCAAAAGGAGAGTCCGGAGTTGTACGACTTACACAACAGGAACATGGAATGTGAGAAGCATGAACCAGGGAAAGTTAGAAATTGTCAAGCAAGAAATGGAACTCATCAACATTACAATACTTGGCGTGAGTGAATTAAAATGGACGAGAATGGGACATTTTCAATTAGACAACTACAAAATATTTTATGCAGGAAATGAGAAATCAAGAAGAAATGGGGTTGCTTTAATAGTGAGAAGAGATGTAGCAAAAGCAATGAAGAGCTACAGCACAAGGTCTGAGCGAGTGATATCAATGACATTAAATGGGAAACCTATTAACATAACCATCATCCAAATCTACAAACGCAGAAGAAGAATTGGAGAGATTTTGCACAGAAGTACAGGAGGAAATTGATCACACACCAAAACAAGATGTGCTGATAATCATGGGGGATTGGAATGCAAAAGTAGGGAACAGAGAAGAACTAGGGATTGTGGGGAAATGGGGCTTAGGAGACAGAAATGAAGCAGGAGAAAGACTCATTGAATTCCGTGAAGCCAATAATTTGTTTCTTGTGAACACATTTTTTGAGCAACTGAAAAGACAACTGTACACGTGGACATCACCAGATGGTCAATATAAGAATCAAATTGATTATATAATTGGTAGCAGAAGATGGAGAAGCTCCATGCTTTCTGCAAAAACAAGACCAGGAGCAGACTGCGGTACAGATCATGAACTGGTCGTATGGAAAATCAGAGTAAAGCTAAAGAAGAACAACAAAGCAATCATAATGCCAAAATACAATTTAAATCACAGCCCAGAAGCATATAAAGATCAAATAAGGAACAGATTTGAGGCTTTAAACTTAGTTCAGAGAGAACCAGAAGAACTATGGACTGAAGCAAGGGACATTCTGAGAGAAGAATGCAAAAAGACAATACCTCTAATTAAAAAGAGAGAAGGACCTCAATGGATGACTGAAGAAACTCTTCAAATGGTTAAAGAGAGAAGGAAAGCAAAAGCAAAAGGCGATAGAAACACAGTCAGAACCCTAAATGCAACAATACAGCAACTAGTACATAGGGACAAAGAGAACTATTACAATAGTTATTGTATAGAAATAGAAGAGAACAACAAAAGGAAGAACAAGAACCCTATTCCAAAAGATTAGAGAAATGAAAGGGAAATTTAAACCATGAGTAGAGATGTTGAATAATCAACAGGGGAATACATTGACTGACCGAGATGAAATAAAAGGAAGATGGAAGCAATACACTGAAGAACTCTATAAAAGAGATGCCAGGATGACAAATTCATTCACGGAGGAACCCTATGATGAAGAACCAGAAATTTTAGAATGTGAGGTACAAGCTGCTCTTAAAATACTTGGAAGAAACAAATCACCAGGCACAGATGGCATACCAATAGAGTTGCTACAAGCTACTGAGACTGAATCTGTCCAAATTTTGACAAACATTTGTCAACAAATATGGAAAACTAAACAATGGCCCACTGACTGGAAGTGTTCAATATATATCCAAATTCCAAAGAAAAGGGATCCCAGAGAATGCAGTAATTATCAAACTATTGCCTTAATATCCCATGCAAGTAAAGTAATGCTCAAGATTCTACAACAAAGGCTCTTACCAGATATGGAGCGAGAAATGCCAGATGTCCAAGCTGGATTTAGAAAGGGAAGAAAGACCAGAGATCATATCACAAACATACATTGGATAATGGAATGGGGCAAGGAATTTCAGAAGAAAATCACCCTGTGCTTTATAGCTTACAACAAAGCCTTTGACTGTGTAGATCATGAAAAACTATGGAATGCTTTAAAAGAAATGGGGGTGCCACAGCATCTGATTGTCCTGATGCGCAACCTATACTCTGGACAAGAGGCTACTGTAAGGACAGAATATGGAGAAACTGATTGGTTCCCCATCAGAAAGGGTGTGAGACGGGATGTATTTTATCACCTAATTTGTTTAATCTGTATGTGGAACGTATCATACGGAAAGCAGGATTGGACCAAGATGAAGGAGGTGTGAAAATTGGAGGGAGAAATATCAATAATTGAAGATATGCAGACGATACCATACTACGAGTAGAAACCAGTAATGATTTGAAACGAATGCTGATGAAAGTTAAAGAGGAAAGCACAAAAGCAGGACTACAGCTGAACATCGAAAAGACTAATGATTTTAATGACAACAAAAGATTTATGTAACTTTAAAGTTGACAATGAGGACATTGAACTTGTCAAGGATTACCAATACCTTGGCACAGTCATTAACCAAAATGGAGACAATAGTCAAGAAATCAGAAGAAGGCTAGGACTGGGTAGGGCAGCTATGAGAGAACTAGAAAAGGTCCTCAAATGCAAAGATGTATCACTGAACATCAAAGTCAGGATCATTGAGACCATGATATTCCCTATTTCTATGTATGGATGTGAAAGCTGGACAATGAAAAAAGCAGATAAATGAAAAATCAACTCATTTGAAATGTGGTGTTGGAGGAGAGCTTTGCGGATACCTTGGACTGCGAAAAAGACAAATAATTGGGTGTTAGAACAAATTAAACCAGAACTGTCACTAGAAGCTAGAATGATGAAACTGAGGTTATCATACTTTGGACACATAATGAGAAGACATGATTCACTGGAAAAGACAGTAATGCTGGGAAAAAGAGAAGGAAGTAGAAAAAGAGGAAGGCCAAACAAGAGATGGATTGATTCCATAAAGGAAGCCACAGACCTGAACTTACAAGATCTGAACAGGGTGGTTCATGACAGATGCTCTTGGAAGTCACTGGTTGATAGGGTTGCCATAAGTCGTAATCGACTTGAAGGCACATAACAACAACAAACCCAGTCAGCAATAAAGAAGCATGTTTGTTTGCAGTAAGAAGTAAGAGTTTGCTTATTCTGCTGTTATTATAATGAATAGAGCAAGACTGGGTGCTTATTACTAAAGGGTGAAATAAAGAGATTACTAAAAGTGATCTGAAAAAAATGGCTACCCTCTACCCTTTTAAAGCACTCACTATGCTCACAATCATAATGGCTGTTTTTCTTCTTTTTCTGAGGACTTGATGACAAAGGATGAAAACAACCCTAGAGAAATCAAAATATTTGTGTTTACAGTACAGTTAGCTAGCCAGCTAGCTAGCTGGCTGGCCACCTAGGCTGTAACTCAGGCCTAATTTCTGATTTTCCCAATATGTGCAGATCAGCATGAGGCCTTTTCAGCATTCGTGGACAGAGAAATCAACCTAGCAACCAGTAAAATAATTCCAGTTGCTTTCCACAATTAGTTTCCAATCAAGGGTATAGTTGTTCAGGGTCTCGGGGTCATAGACCGATTACTTTTTTGGGAGCAGGGTCCTAGCCAGGTCCCTAAGTGCAAGCCAATCATTACGAAAGGGAGCACATTAGCCACTGAGAAGAGTCATTGTGCTTTCATGCTGATTGCGGCCAATCAGAGTGAAGGGAAGTGAGTTAAGCACTGAGAAGAGTCTTCTCAGTAGCTAACTCACAGGCTCCCTTTCATGTTGATTGGCTACTAGGGATGTCTGTTGTAATGGAGTGTAGACTTGGAGGCGATATGGAGAGCAAAGGAGATGAGGGAAAGTGGAGAAGGGGTGTGGTGTGACTCTCATGAAGGGACCCTGAATTTGCCACTACACCACTGTTTCCAATTGCTTAGTTAGTCCTTTTGTATAGCAACCAGTTAAAAAGCTTTCCCTTGATTGTCCAACATGAAGGAAAACCTAAAGGTCAGGAACAAGACTAGAAGGAGGGACTCTCAAGGAGGATTTAACAAGCACACCCTAAAGTGTTTATTTTCTGTCTGCCCTTTCCTAAATCTAAAACTGAGATATTTAATGCAGCATCAAAGCCAAGCTCAGGAGCTCACTGTTTTTACCAAAGTAGTTCAGTTCATAAAGAATCAGAACACAGGACAGACTATAGGTGAAAGAGGACTGTAGTTATAGGCAAAGTCAAGCTTTGCGTCTGGTATTCCTGGGGATCTCTCACAAAAAGGTGAGACAGTTCAACAGATTGAACTTCATTCATGTAAGTTAACACACTCTCTGGATGGAGAAGGAATGACTGGGAAGGTCACTGCCTTTCCCTTCCCCTGCCCGGCCCTCACATCATTGACACCAGTGGGGAGGGGGGATTGGCTGGCACTATGCACCCCTCCCCCCCAATGCCCCACCTAGAAATGTGGCTGCCCCACCTAATGAGGAAGGCTGGCTACATGGCTAGTCATAGCTCAATAGTAGAGCACATAATTTGTGTGCAAAATGTTCAGTCCCTGGCATCTCCTATCTGAAATCCTGGAGAGCTCCTGCCAGTGTAGAAGTACTGAGATGGATGCACCAGTAAGACAGGGCTATCACAACTTGGCAAATGAGCTGTATGAACATCCCATTGGCATTGGGGTTATAGAAAGGTTGCACAGGCAGCTGTGGTCTTGCCTCAGGGCCCTTTGATCACTTTTGGGGGAAAGAGTTACTCATGTAAAGCCAGTTCTATAAATGTCATTAGTATAAAAATGTAAATACCTGCTCCTGCCCTAGTCTATTTAGAAGCAGATTATATATTACTTGGTAGATGAAAAGACTTGTTTAAACACCAAATGCTTAATTTCTTGACTCAGCAAACCACCCAAATATGCTGCTGTGCAACTTCTATTCATTTCAATGTTGTTTTTATGGGAGCTCCATTGAAATGAATGGAGATTTCTCAGCAGTCTTGTTTAGCGCATTATTGCCGCTGGCCAAAAACTCTATTGACTTTAAAATCTGGCCACTAATATGGTGAATAATTAACAAGGTAGAAATCAACCAAGTAGCACTGCTATTTAGTGCTCCAAAATGCTCCAAATAACACAATGAAACAATCCATTACAGAATGCAAATAGCACTTCAGTAAACCATGAATCTTGCTCTTTTCCCATCCCCCCCTCCATTTTCATTTATTCTGTTTGGAAACATTTTGATCTTGTGGTTTTAAAAGTATGCATAAATATATTCTGTCACTTTATTAATATATATCGGAGAGAACATTGCTGTTCAATTCTGCAACAGAATATCCCATTTCACATTCATCCATTGATGCTTAAACCTTTCCCAGAAGCCTGGTTCCTTAATAGTTTCCTTTTAAGAGTCAGCTGCCCTTCATGTGCTACATGTCCATGTATTTTTTATATTCTTTTGGTGGCTTTTAGGGTGGGGTAGGGTGGGGGATATCCTTTGACTGCAGTGAGTCTCTGGTCAGCTTATACCAGGGCTGTCCAACATGATAATCTCCAGCTGTAGCTGAACTGCAGTTCCCATCCTTCCTGAGCATTGGCCATGCTGGCTAAGGCTGATGGGAGTTGGAGTCATCACCTTGGCTACCTCTGGCTTACACCATAGACTAGCAGATCCTGGCCTACTTTGGGGTGAATACCATTATGAGCAAGAAGTCAGGCTTCTGGCAGGCAAAAAGCTTGGGTGAAATGAGAAGGAATAGGAAAAGCCACTGATTTTATAGGTCTTCGCCAAGTTAAGCTCCAGTAGTGCCCCATCATTATAGTATGTGCTCTAGTTTCATGAGTGGATCTGTGCAGATTCACTTTGTTGCTGGGAATTTTTAAAAGTAAAATGAAAACCTATGTTTTTATACAATGACTAGGGCAATCCTATGTATGTCTACTCAGAAGTAAGTGCTGTGGAGTTCCATGGGGATTACTGCGAAGTAAGTGGGTATAGGATTGCAGCCTACATTTATATTAGATTACTGACTGTTGAAACAAAGATCACATAGAACAGAAAGATTACATTTGGGTGAACAGAATTGATTTTGTGCAGATCCCAATATTATCAATTGTGTTTGTTGCCACACAGTCAGGTTTCGGCAAGAGGAAATGCTTCTGTTTCCCAGGAGAAGACAGAGGATTAGGCTTCCTTCCCAGCTATCCCCTAGCCTCAACTTGTATTAATTAGCCTACAGGGAATCTCTCTTGGGATTAATCCCTGCGGAGCAGAAGTGGCTTATGAAATTGCTCCTGCCAACTCTTAATGAATGCAGTCCATGTATAACTTCTGCAGCCATATCCCATGGAATTTGGTGACTTGTTTTCACTCAAATGAATGAGACGTGTTGGAGTACTCTGGTTCCTGAGTGTTCATGCTGTATTATGTTCCTTGGGTGATGTGCTCACTCTTGTGGAAGAAAACAGAGCTTCGCGTTGCTTTTGAATCAGCAAGATCTGCTAAAGGCACATTTTTTTCTTTTAGTTGGGTTTTCAATTTCTCATTTGAGCCTAAGAAACACCTGTAAAATTTGAGCCTAAGAAATGCCTGTAAAATGTGTGTTGCACTGCAAGCAGGTGCCAAGCCCAGCTGGCTCTCCCTTGCTCTGCTGCCCCATCCACTGGCCATGTACAGACATCTCCCCCTCCCTGGAGGAGCCCCCCTATCCCTCCTTGTTTTACTGGAACAGGAGTACACTTTAACTCTCTTTGGGCCTATTCTCCCCACCTTCTCAAAGAGACTCCCCCTTGCTTTTGGATGTTGTGGGTCTACCCTTCTGCTAATGAAGTGACTTTTCTTTGAATCTGTATTCAAGCAGGGTTTTGACAACTCAGCTGCATGAACATTTTCAAATCAATGTCTTTTCTCTTTCTCCCATTCTCTTCTCCCCTGCAGGTCACAGTCGAAGTCTTGGTAGAATATCCTTTTTTTGTATTTGGACAAGGTTGGTCATCCTGCTGCCCCGAGAGAACAAGCCAGCTCTTCGACTTGCCATGTTCCAAACTCTGTGTTGGGGACGTCTGCATATCGCTTACACTGAAGAATCTGAAGAACGGCTCCATTAAAAAGGGCCAGCCCATGGACTCAGCTAGCATCTTGCTGAAGCACTCTAAGAATGACAGTCTGACTGGTAGTAGACATAGGTATCCAGAGCAGGAAAATGGGATTGATCAGGGAAGTGCAAAGATGTCATCTGAGAATGGTGAACTGAAGTTTCCAGACAAAATAGGATTGCCTGCAGCATCTCTGCTCACCAAATCAGAACCCAGCAAGCCCACAGCAACTAGGAAGCGGAGGTGGTCTGCCCCTGAAACACGGAAACTAGAGAAGTCAGAAGAGGAACCACCGTTGACTCTTCCCAAACCTTCTTTTATTCCTCAGGAGGTTAAGATTTGCATTGAAGGGCGATCTAATGTGGGCAAGTGAAGTTTGCTTAGGGAAAGGAAATTAGGCTATCCCTTGTCATTTTTATCCAGATTACTGTACTGTAGGCTAAAATAATCCAGTATTTACATGTTATCATTTTATTTTAGGTTTATGTTATAACCTTGTTGTTATAGTTGCAGCTGGTATTATGCAGGAGACTGGTGCGTACTCCCCTCCCCCAAAGTATTTGTTGGTGATTATTTTGATCTAGAGCTGCAGAGAAGGGCAGTATCTGCTTCATCCCCATCCTTTGTGGAAGCAAATGTTCTTGCTGTGACTCCTGTTTTCCAACACTTCCAGCAGAATAAGCCTTGGCTGTCTTTGGCAAGGTGATGGAAAGGGAACTGTAGCAGAGACAAAGACGATTGCCTGATTCTGCAGGAGGGCGGACGTCACATGGCAGCAGGGTTTGGTAGTTCTCTCAGCTAGCGCCTGTTAGGAGTCCAGTCCAGTGGCAGCATCGGAGAAACATGCAGTCTCTTAAGGCTTGCACAGTAAAAACACATTTCCCCCCACAGTTTGCCACATATATTCCCACCCCCCATCCTATCCTGTCTGCCCAGCCACATAGTCTTCCCCACAATGGGAGTCTGACTGCACTATTTTTTTTTATTTTTTTACTGTTTTCAGAGGCTGCCATACAGACATGTCATCTCCACTTGCTAGTACAGCTGCATTCCAAGGGTATAGCAACTGATTCTTGCTTTGCTAACCCTGGGAGCATCTTTAAAGTAGGACATTGTTGCCATAGACCTAGCAAGCTTCAAACTGAGGGGACCCCTGCTAGTGCTCTTCATTACTTCTGTACAGGGTTAGAGAGAGCGCCGCTGAGTTTTGCCACTGACATTTGCTTCCACGAGGTAAATAGGCACTGCCCCTTTGGGAGAGTGAACATAAAAGTTGTTTGCATTTAGGTTGCAAATATTTGTCTTTAACTCTAGTACTGTTTTTAGTTCCTGACTATGGACAACTAGTGCCACTTTTTTCAAATTTCAGTGTGACACAAGGAAGTGGATGTCGAAGATGAACGTAGAATGTCTTTAAGCACTTAAAATGCTGTTTCACACTTTTGTTGCCGAGCATCCTGGCTTAACACTCAGCAAGTACTGTATCT
The DNA here is from genome assembly GCF_030035675.1 of Rhineura floridana. Classification (NCBI taxonomy): domain Eukaryota; kingdom Metazoa; phylum Chordata; class Lepidosauria; order Squamata; family Rhineuridae; genus Rhineura; species Rhineura floridana. The sequence goes on from NC_084480.1 coordinate 214,546,245, forward strand.
CACTTTAATCTCTTCGATGAGAGAAAAACAAAACAGAAAAGAAAGAAAATTGATCTCTTCAACACTGTTAACTACATGCAAACTATAGAGATTTTTTCACAAGCAAGATGTTGAAAGTTTTCCATGTGGTTTCAAAGGGATGAATGTGAATTTTGAACTGGTATGTGACAGTCATTGTCCACAAGGACTACTTAATAGGAGGCACTTTTAAAACTTTGATGCTTGTGAGTTAAAGGCATATGTGAGCTGACAGATAATAAAAGAATAAGAGAGAGTATAAAAGAAAGAGAAGAAAAAATCATTATTGTCCAGTGTTTTTGAAAAAGATGGACTTTAAAGAATCTTGCAATTTGCACATCTTGAGTTTATCATTTGTGTGGTATTCCTGCAGTTTTTACCTAATAATTTTTGGGGAAGGGAGAGGGACTGAAAAAGCTTAAACAAATGTAGCAATTACTTACTAACCTGCCTACACTCTAGGCCATTTTTAGAGGGTTAGGTTTCCTTTCAACCTCTTTATTTCCTTACCATCTCTGTCACCCTGAACCAGGACAGACTCTGAGACTTTCTCTTCAGATTCGCTGAGTTTCCATAAGAGACACTTTGACACAAAAGCAAGTTTTGGGTTTTGGTTAATTCTCATCCTTTGTTACTTTGTTACTTTGCAAATATTACTCTTTGTTACGCTGAATAACTTCTTTTTCATTAGTAGTACAATGTAGATGTTAAAGTTTGGTACAAAACAGGACAATGGGTAGAAAATTTACCCAGTGAAGCTCTCCTGTTGTTGGCGGTGTTACTGTTCCCAGAAATCTGAAACAAATTTAAGAGTGGATCTAGAGATCCTAACTCCTGCTGATTACGTGGCTTCCATCTTGAAACCAGTTCCTGACAAAGAGCCACGTTAAAGCCCTAGTGACTACTCACAGTTGAGTGTTCAGATGATACCAGCCTGTGAATAATTCACATTAATAAACAGCTAAGGTTAAAGTCCAGTTAATTAAAATATTGCATTAATTTCTGAAGCTTTAAGATTAGGATCTGCATATGAGATATTTTCACACATTATGCTTATTTTGGGTTCTCCTTGGTCTGTAATGTGAATCTAAAATCCATGTCGGCATGTTCTATCCATGTTAACAATGTTCACATGTGGTACAAATATTATATGAGAGCTCAAACATGTTTTTAGCATCTTGTCTGAAAATGGTGTAAGAACTTATTGACATCAGTGCTTGCTCTTGCTTATTGGGGGTCAGTGGGTGGATGTGAAATTCTCTTCTCCCCCCCCCCCTTGCAATTACTTTTGGATGCAATTCTGCTTATCGGGGCAGGCAGGCAGGCAGGCAGACATGAATTCTTTTCTTTCCCTGCTTGCAATTATTTTGAATGCAATCCAAACCCAGGGCAAGTAAGGCAGAAGATAGGGCATGTTGCCTATGTAAACAGTAAGCTTACCCCTGATTTCTTTTCCATTATCATTCCACATGCCTTAGGGTAGCCACTGTCCTCAAAGTGGCCTTGTCTGAGGAATGAATGAAGCAGAAAAGGCCAATTCACACATCCCTGGTAGTCAGGTGAAGGGTAAGCTGTGATTTTAGTCTTGGTTCAAACAATATTTAGCTGAGAGCCTTGCCCAGTAGGAGTCTCCATTGAGTAACACTTTGACCCTGAATGTGGCTTTGCTGGTTGCATTGGGCCTCTGTGAATTTGAGGCCCTTTCAGATAAAGAATCTAAATTATAGAAATCAGAACAGAACGTAGATTGAACCAATTCCTCCAAATGTTTGTTCTCCCCACTTGCTTAAATATAGTACATTTTAAGGGGAAAAATAACTCCCATCTTATCCCTCCTTTCAATTCTTATGTCCCTTTGTTTGTTACTTGAACCTTAGCTCACACCAGAACTAACCAATTTTGTACCATTTTCTGGGGTGCACCAAAAATGTGTTTAAGTTTTAAAACAGCTTGAAATCTGTCTTGAATTGAATGGTAACCTCTCAGTGGTTTACCAAATAGCTGAGCAGGTTTCTCTTCACAATCACACTGCTTATTTAGTGTTGTATTTCTTTTCCCAACATTTCAGCTGAGAGAACTTACTTAATCTTCCATAAACTCTGCTCAGGGCACTTTAAATTGATTGTTTATTGGAGTTTTATTTTGGCTTTTTTGTTTTGTTTTTTCATTTCAACCTTTGACGGCAAGAGGAATAGAAAGGCATGGGGCAAAATTCCCTGTTTCATTTCCATCAGTACCACTATTTTCACATGTACTTGGAGAGCATCACACATATAAGGAAGCAGGGATTATGAAACTGACCATATCTATAAAACTAACACTAAAGTATTAATAATAATAATAATAATAATAATAATAATAATAATAATAATAATAATAATAATAATAATAATAACAAAACAATGGGTTGGAGCAATAGGAATGTATTTATTCTCTGCTTCCACTGCAGACTTAGAATTCTTCAATTGTTGCTTCCTTCCAAACATTGTTCCCCTTCATTGTGCTTTTGCTCTTTAGCATGTGCAATATTTTATGTGCCAATTTAAATTCACCCCCCTGGTGATGTCTTAACCTTCCCCCTGCCTTCTTTGTGTGTGTTTAAATCTAAGGCCTTATACTTCCTTCACTCCATGGTGGGGACAGACTGTCTCTGGATGCCAATGGGTATGGCATGCATGGAGTGGGGGTTCTATAGAGCTCTTACTCTACCCCACCTGGCGCCTACATTTAAAGGGAAAAAGTCCAGGTAGAGAAAAAATATTATTCAATACTATCCCTCCTTGAAAGGATTTTAAAGGTGGGGAGGATGGCCCTAGGGTGGGAGAGATTCTGTGAATTAATATGAATTAATGTGATTTATGAATTAACACTGAGCACTCTAAGATGGGTACAAGCAGTCTTCTGCAGCATTACCAGCATATTCTTACACCTGTAACTATAGAGTAGACACACACTGACTGTCTTCATTGTCTGTGACTGGGGGGAAAAAAGCTGATTTTGCCCGTGAAGTGCCCAGAGTTGTGCTTTTTAGTTGTAGTAAATAACTGAAAATTTCTGGTCCAGTGCAGTGAGCTTTTTATCTTCCATGTTTCCCATTTTCCAAAATTACTCAAGGTGAGTTCTGGTCCTGTTGATGTCCACAATTGGCATTGGATTTGAGCCTTGAGTACTAAGTGCCTTAGTTTGTTTTAAATAAAGGCACCTAATTTCAAGTGAAATAATTTAACCCCTTCCATGTTCCTGGGGCTGCTACTATAAAGTTTAGTTCACAGAATCACTCCCGTCCCACTTCCTTCTTGTTGATTAAATAGCATTTGGCAGGTGTGGAGAACATTTTCAGATTAATTTCATTGCTAAGAGGCCTCTCTGCACAGTGTCCACATGGCAATATTAACTGACACCAGTCTTTCCACCACCACCCTTTGTTTTTGTACCAGACCTGTTTTAGTTTACAATGAAACTCATACAATCACCAATAAGATTAGTCAGGGCAAAGAAAAAAACCAGAACCTCTTTATAGGAATTTCTAAATAAATATATCTATATCTATATATCTATATATAAAATGACTGTTCCTTATCGTGTGTAACTTAGGTGTCCTTTCAGTTTGTCTGGGCCACATCATGAGGGTTTCAGAATGCGATGTCACTTACCTCGTATCCTGTAAGTTTTAAACCTGGACTATTCTGTGTTGTGTTTTTTTTATTCCCTCCCATGCATCTTTCCCCTCCCCCCAAATTTTCCTTTCCTGGAAAAATGCACGTCTTATCCCTCTATTTTAATCCTGGTGTCACTTTTAAATTTGTGGGAGAGGAGGTTTTTGAGCCAGGAAGTGACATCACTACTTGTTTCCCTAAATCAAGGAACATTTAGAAACCTTTCAAACCTCTTACTCAGGGATGGGGCTGGCGTATGTGTGGTACACTGATGTGACCAGAAGGAGCACTTTTACTGCTCTGGAGTAGGAATGTTCAATTCCAAGAAGATGTTTGGATTTCCTGCACGGTCATGGATTAACTTCCCAGATTTGTCAAGCAGATTGCAACATAAAGCAGCAGGTCTTGTGTGAACTGTAGTTTTTGGTTGTGGAAAAATTTGCTCTGTGTACAGCAGCTTGTTTTACTTGGATATGTTGCCAAGCAATTGGGGGTGGGGGAATCACAAGAATGATATTGTTTGAGTAGAAAATGAGAGTGCTATTTTGAAGTCAATCTTATTCTTATTTTCAGAGATGTTGATTCTTATCTTCAGAGATGAGTTTCTAAACAGTTAAAAAAAAAGATGCCATATATATCCAAGCCACAGTGTTGCAGAGCTTTACATCTTCAGGACTCGATCCTACAAGGGAGCAGTCATGATTTTCCAAATCCTTTGAATATGTAGGGTCATCTTTTTTGAAATCATAAGTCTAACCATATATGCTGTGGATGATAAGAGCTACATATTGACTAGTCATTTTAAAAACTATGCTTAACTACATAGCCAAGCCCATTAAAGGCTCACATTTGTGTATTTCTCTTTGCAGCATTGAAGCTATCATAACTCAGGGTGCTTTTTCTGCTATTTCAGGTGTTGCCAGCCACAACCTAAATTTGGCATAGGGTGTTTGGGTGTCTGTGACTTCTAACGTTCCCATGGACACATTCTTTCACCTTCAGTGGAAACACTTTGAACAGCATGATTATCATTTGAGCTTTGGAAGACGTTAGAGAAATGGTTGTGCATGGGCTATGTGGCTTATTCACAAGTAGTCCAGTAATTATGAGAAGGCAACCAAAGCAGCATTACGTGACCCAAACTGCAAAGATAACAGAACAGTGAAAGTAACCTGAGTTATACACTAGTGATTGCCTGCCTGGAGTAACACTGTTGGCTTCATGGCATCAGTCCACAGGCTGAAATACAAAAGTATCCTTCTGTGTGTGGAAGATGTCTTCCATGTATGGAGGGGCTATTTTACACCTCTTGTGCAACTAGAAGGATGCAAATGACTATAGAACCTACCTTATTATAACCCCATATGAACAATTCTGCTAGAGCTTGCACAAGTGAACAAGTGGCTATTTTCCTTCTGCTCAATTCATTGGATCCAGCCTCTTATTTTTTTATCTATTTTAGAAAATTGGGCCCTTTCGTGTCACATCTACTATGAGATGATCTCTGTTAACAGCAATATGTGACCTTTCTTTTGCTCCCCCCATCACCACAGGTAACAGTGTTGTCCAACTTAGGGACAAGACACTGTGACAGTGTGAAAATAAGGGAAATTGTTCCAAGTTTCTAATCAGAATGTGGTTACTGCTTTGCTTTTTTAATGTTTAACCCTGACTATTCCTGAAAAATAAGATAAATGAATAGCGTCTCAAATTGTGACTGTTGTTTTTTGAGAGCACAGGAATACTCTGTTGATTTCCTTTGTAGGTTCCAAGAGCAGTATTCTGTTTTTCTGTTGGTAGGGAAATTCCAAACAAGTTGCACACTTCTACTCCAGAGTTCAATTTCTTTTACATAGACGACCTCGCTTCAGACGTGTTACCTTACTGATAGGATCTTTACTTGTAGCACTATAACTCGTGGGAATATTTTTTTATGTGAACCTAATTTGATGAGAAGCTTAAACAAACTTTTTTGAAGCACTCACATTGAAAGGAGTACAGGTAATGTTTTTTAAAAAAATTGCACAAAAGAAACATGAATGTTGGAATGATTCATTCAGTGTTTGAAAAGTGATGGATATGTTGAAATCGTGTGTTGTTTGTAAAAATGAAATAAAAGTACAAAAGCCGAAAAGGGTGAAAGTTACATGTTTTTTGTATATAGAAAACTCTTGTGTCTAGATGATCCGATTGTATTGGTTCTGGCTGGAAAGAACTGCTAATTAACAGGTTTTTCAAAGACAACTATGCTTTTGTATTTGTATTACATGAATCCCGTTGTTGGGGCAGGGGAGAATGATTCACTATTATATTACTATTTATCCCTTTTTAATTTTGATTTTGAACTTGATTAGGATGTCTTTATTCCTTCTAGGGATAATGTTCTATATCTTTTCCGCACTTCCTGTTCTTTTTTTTCTTTTTAAAAGAAGAACCCAAAGAATTTAATACTGAACAAGAAGTGTTTGTTACAAGGGGTTCTTGCAGCCAATAAAGGGCAAGTAGGAAAGAGCAATTTGTGTCCTGTAGTTCCTCACAGAACACACATACCCCATTTATGCCTGGAGGGTTTTAAAGACATAATTTCAGTTATTCTAGCAGTTGTGCAGAAAGTTTTGAATTGTTCATTTGGTTTCATATATAAAATATATATTACTAGCACACCAAAAATGAAGGGAATTTAAGAATATAAACATTTCTGGGGAATGGGTGCAAAATTCATTTACAATAGGGAGTCCTTAATGGGGGGTGGCTGATAGTTGTCTGAATCCTTCTCCCCTTCTTCCTTGCAGTCTGTAGTAATAATCTAAGTTTCTGTTCTGGCATTAAATGTGGAGGTGATATAATTCTATATTAAAATGACCCTTTCAGGTGCAGAAAGATGGCCTCTCACACAATAAAATGAAGTGCATTCAGTCAATGAGTGTTTCTAACAATGGAGACTGCAAAAACTCTGTGGTTTTTCTCATTGTTATTGAAAAGGACTCGAGTCTTCCATTGAGAATGAATCAGAGGCTTCGCCCAAGATTGTTTTGGTTTGTTCATTTTTCTTTTGCTTGATGCTCTTGTTCACTTTTCCTCAGCCATACAGTAGGCAGCCATTGGAGGTGTTATCTGCAATAGACTAACTCACTGGTGCTGGAACTGCTGTACAATGATAATATTGCAAGTCACCTTCATTGAGATGTGTGACAAGTGATGCTATAGAGGTCCAGATCAGAGGCAGCTGCCACTTTGAAAGGTGCCACTTTGCCAACAAAATTGTGTATGTGCATAGGGGTGGCTAGTAAAGTGTTGTACAGCCAATGAATGCTTAGTACAGGAAATGCTTGGCTGGAATCATCCTTTAAATGTGTTCATTTTGTTTAGTTGTGAAGCTATATTTAGAGGTAGACCAGCTTGCACCAGTGAAAGAGCTGGCCACCAATAGAGTTCTCTGAAAATTAGAAGCCTTTTGATGTATATATTTACAATTCCTCTTGAACTACTATCTCCATAACTGAGGGGTCAATTACATTTCAAAATGGCTGCCAATAAATCTCCACCAACCTAAAGCCAAAGCCAAAGGAGGAGCACAGTAGGTACAGATATCGATTGCCCAGAGAAATGATATACAATTTAACATGTATTGAACACTTAAGGCTGTATGGCTGGCAGCAGAAGATAAACATTTCAGTTGATGGATCTGGAAGGGGCTTTTTGCTTACACACTTACACATTTAATTGTTGGATCTTGTTTAGCTTTACTTGCAAATGGTTGTGTCAAGTTAACCCCAGAAGACAGTCCTTAAGTGCTTGAAATGCCTCAAGATGTTGTGCAGCTGGACAATAAATATCTGCACTTAGCTGGTTGTAGTTCTTGTATTTTCTATCTATATTCCAGAACTGCTGCCTCTGAAATAATTATTAATATATAAAGCTTAATTTTGGTCACTCCATCAGCTTGTACTAAAAATACTTGTTCCTTTTTAAAATAATACATAATACACAAAATACTTTTCTTTCTGTTGCATTTAATAGGCAACTTTAAGACCCTTTTAGTTTGGTTGTAGTGTTAACATTTTAAGCATTCAGCAAGTTCTTTAGGAAAGAAGCTTCATAAAGTCAGTAAATGGTTCATGCTGGCTTCTTTCCCTTACTTAAATGACTGAAAAATACACTTTCAATGCCCTGCCTAGTGTTGGCATAGGAAAAGGGATATCATAGCTTTAGGCTGAGGTCATATTGGGCTGAAATGGCCAGTAAAGGAGAAATAGGGAGGGAGGAATGTTTTGCACCTTATAGAGGAGAAAATTTTAAGTGCATACAGACATAGGTAAAAGCTTTTATTGTGACAAGAGAACTTTTTCCATATGCGTGCATACTCTCTGTAATTCCAGTGTAAAATATTGTACTTGCACTAGCTTTTTTAAAACAAATATTAAAAAATGGAAGAATTCATATTCTATTTTCTAATCGTGGTGTGTCTATTTGTAGGATACACTCGCGTCTGTTTATTGAATTTTATGGTCCCTTTCTTTGATGGTGCTTGCAGGTTTTCTAGGTAGAAATTATTTCATTATTATAATAAAACAATGTTTGATTCAAAATTTGAACAAAATTGTTTTAAAGAAATTGTCTGTATACCAGTACAAGTTTATTGTTTCAGTATACTCGTACTAATAAAATAACAGTGCCAATTGCAAATCAGTGTTCTTTGTTGTGTATAAATTAAGAAAGAGGTGGGAGGCAGTTTGTCCAGGTGAATGTTTCTCCTAAGGTTCATCTTTGTGACAAGGATTTTTTTAAATAAAATAATAAAACATATTTATCTATAAAAAAATATACACAGAAGTCGATGCATTTCTGCATATTGCATATAATAGCCACTTAGTGCAAAACTGTTTAATATATCACGGTTCACTTGTACATTCCAGTTTCCCCCACCTCTGAATTCAGTATGAATTCAGTATGGTACTTTAGTTGTATAATCCATGCAATAGTATGACTGTGCTTTCTGCTCCATTAGCTTTGTATTCACGCATCCTTACAAATCGTTCAAAAAGTTGCAATGAACTGTAATACTTGGACATTTTATCCAGTTGTGTGCAGTTTCAGTTGTTACCGTCAGACTGTTTGTACCTTGAAGACTTTTTTTCATAAAATGAAGGAAGCCCTAGAAATTTGAAGGGGCTGCAAAGGTTGTTGTTATGCTGCATTGTTCAGTTTGCCTCTAAAATTTATAGGAACAGGGTCAATGCCAGAAACCAGAGCCTCAAGGCTTGATAAAATTTCATGTGATAAGCCCTTTTTTCTTTTCTTTTTTGGCAATGTAGGTATGCAGTTGCCATGCCAGCAAGGACGGCAAGCCAGTGTTACCTTCCCTAGGGGTCTGCTCACAAGGAAAGAAATTGTATCATTTGATCCACCCACATAATACTTCTATATATCCTCAGGTGAGGTCTGGATTGATATTTGCCAAATAGCAATCCCAAGGGAAACAGAAAAAAACATGTAAGATCACTCCCTGTTTAGAATTAGTGGCCCTCCAGAGGTTGGACTATAGCTCCCATCATCCCTGACCATTGGCCTTGCTGATGGGGGCAGATGGGAATTGGAGTCCAGCTACATCTGGAGAACCAAGGTTTAGCAACCTCTACTCTAGCAGAAGCTGCTCCATCTTAGGTTAGCGATTTGGGGAGCAACTAAGGTAAGTGTCTCTCGCACAGATGCAGTAACGTAAGAAATGGCCTGTGGAAAATCACCACATGACACAGTATTGGTGAAGGAGATTATGTGGCTTCTCCTGTCGCTATAATAAACTTCCCTGTAGTTTTTTTAAAATATCTGTGCACTTCTGACATACATATGTATTTATAGGCATCCAGACTTCTTTCTGTACTTGTACAGGCATCCACTATAATCATACCACACTCAGGTTTCATTTTTTCATAAGCTGATGCCTTCCGGTGTCTATTGTTTCTCTTTCATGTAAAACTGGAAGGTGGTAGCTTTTTAAGCAGGTATATTAGTTTTAAATTGCCATTGTATGGCAATGTTCGTGAAGGCAGCCAATTTGGGGTGGGGTCAGGTGTGCCTAACTTCCATTCTGCAGTCGTCTTGCCCTTACAGAATGATGTAGACCCCCTGAAAATAATGGACATGGCTAATTTAGATTCATGCATTTCAATGGGTCTACTATGAATAGGACTTCATTGGATACAGCCCTTAATGTTTAAAAATTAATCAAATTTTACTGAACCAAACATTGAAGTAAAAGCAATGATGATCCAGCAAGTATGATTCAGGTGGTTTTAAAAAACAAGTTAACTTGTTCTGTGCTGAAAGATCACGGGGCATGTGTGCAGTTTTGGGAGCCTCACAGTTGTGACCTCCCAGCAACCATCTATATCCAGCTTTATGTTCTGTATAACACATAACAGGTAAAAGTTGTTAATGACAGCCCTACTGACAATTTGTTACAATAATCAAATCACAACATTCACAAAGACATGATGGCTGATGGAAGTTCTTCTTGTAATTTGAAGTTTTCTGACTTCTGCTAAAGGAGCCATTTGTCTGCACCTGACACAATATTAGATGAGAGATAAATATTCGAGAGAAAGAAGAGATTCTTACAATACCCAGTGCAAGTTCTTAAAATTTAATAGGTAGACCACACACCTTCAGTATAGTTGGTTGCAAGAGTGTTCTCCAGGATGGGATCAGGTACATTGAAAGCGTAAGAGAGATGTCCTATACCCCACCAACCCAGGAAAAGGGAAACCTGCTGGTAGATGTGGCATGATATTTTCCTGATACGTTTTTAAAATGCAGTGTTTCTAGTCCAGAAGCTAGAGCAGCCTTTACCAACCAGTGTGCCTCCAGATGTTGTTGGACCACAACTCCCATCAGCCTCAGCCAGCATTGCCAGTGGCTGAGGCTGATAGGAGTTGTGGTCCAACAACATCTGGAGGCACACCGGTTGGGAAAGGCTGAGCTAGAGTGTATATTTGTATGCCTATTTGTTTCTTTTTAGCTCATCTATGCAAGTAAAAACCAAATGATGGGGAATTATTTCTTCTTTAGCCTGTTCAATTGTATTTCACACATGTATCTTTCACATTACTGACACATTTCCACCTACCCAGATTAAACTGGGTTTTCAAAGGGAGGCTGCTAATGACTGTAAGGGAGGAAGCGTCCATTGATTGCAGGAACTCACAAAGAAAAAAAACTGTGTGCTTCTGTGCTCCTGCCAAACAGAGGGGAAGCACATTTTGCCCCAGCTTAAGTTTCATAACAGCAGGTCTTTATTTTCTTCCATAGATATGAAAGCAGTTATTCACTTCTTTGTAAGAAAGTGAGGGAGCTGCACTTGTGGACTTGGTGATTTCTTTGTTCAAGACTTTAATGACCCCAGTGTCAGAGGTGGGCAGCCATCGCTTCTGTTGCAGAAGGTAAAGAAGTGATGTGTTTGCACTCTCTGGGGAGAGGAGTCCCAGGGCAGCAGAAGGGCTGCATGACCAACAAACCTATCCAGGGAACTGCACTTTTAGGACCAAGTTTGTTCATATTCATAGCATTTCTCAATGAACCACTACTACATTTGGATTAATTTCCACAGTTCCGCTCCTTTCTCCCTGCAATAAGCACACTGATTTGAGAGGTTTTGACAAAAGAGGTGCAAGACTGAAGGTCAGGACAATACTGCCATTCATCTGCAAGACCTTGGTTGTGAGGAGTTCAAGATGTGATGCCCCTGACTGGCATCTAAAAATCCAAAATCCTGTCTACTCAGTCTACAGCTTCTCTGCATGTATTTTGTGGAGCCTGAAAACACTAGATCTTTGATAAATGGAATGAGGTTACTTACAGAATCAGCCCTGTCCATAGACTCAAAAAAAAATGAAGTGGCTGTCCTTACCCAAAGTAATTTGAGAAATATAGCAACCGTCATTCTTTTACATACTCCCCTTTTTGAAATAATCATGTATGAATATAAAAGCCATGTACACTTGCTGTTTGAATGTCTCAGCCAGCAAAGCATTACAATAAAATTAATGTAACTATTTAATCAACCATTTTAAGAACATTAATATATCACCACACATGAATAAACAACCACTTAATGTCACAGTGAAAATAAAGCCGCATATTTTCATTCCAGAGGTGCTGGTCCAAGGCTGGCAAGCCTGGGCAACACACCTGCAATACATATCTTCTAGTTTTCACAGCTGCTGTCCTGTTCTGACTTCCACATCACGTTGCAAGACTAGTAGCAACTTGGAGGTTGCTTGGGTGGATTTGCTTATTTTAGTAACGAGAATTGTTCCAACAGAATGGAGGCCTGGCGACTTTCATGTGTTGTCATTAAAAGTTCAAACTAGATTTCTCGTTTAAATAGACAAGGCTATAAAAAGATAGTGCTACTGTATTTTGAACAAAATAATAATAATCATGGACATAGCTGCAGTTTATGGCTTGTCCTCCTTAGGCTTATATCCCCACCACTGCAATAAACATTGGGGGCAATCAACCCACTTCGCTTCTAGCTTGGAGTATGCCAGCAAGAAGCTGTATTGCCCGCCCCCCAAGAGGGAAGAGAAAGGGAAAGCAGCCAGGAAGTTTCACAGCTCCAAGCTTTCTCCTCTTTGGCTAATAAAAGACTTGGCTGTGTTGCTGAGTTACCCGAATAAAAGTTGTCCTTCGACTAAGCTCTTTGAGTTTAGCAGCTCCCACGTAGGTGCAGGTAGATCGTAGCCCGCCCAGGATGTCACGGATGGTATCTTCCACATCCCCTCTGTAAGGCACTTCCACTGTTTTGCCCTCTGACGCTCTGAAGATAAACAAAAATACGTTTTTCTAGTTTTTAAAAAAGGTATTTTCTTAACATGCATAGGATGATGGCTTTCAGCAGCAAAAGCCCCCTCCAAACAGTTATTTTTGCTTGCACTTGCAACTGAAAACCCACCTACCTAATACAGTAAGGTTGGTAAGGCAACCCTGAAAATGTTGATAATTGTTCTTGCAGTTATTTCACTGCTTATGAAAACCTGCACAGTGTGATTATTAACGAATCCATTCTCCTTGATATCTCTAGGATGAGAAAAATCACCCCACTATGGTCTTATATTATAACATCTCTTAGAGTGCTTTTTCGCAGCTAGGTGGATCAGGCCCGTGGCCCATCTAGTCCAGCATCCTGTTCTCACAGTGGCCAACCAGGTGCCTGGGGGAAGCCCGCAAGCAGGACCCGAGTGCAAGAACACTCTCCCCTCCTGAGGCTTCCGGCAACTGGTTTTCAGAAGCATGCTGCCTCTGACTAGGGTGGCACAGCACAGCCATCATGGCTAGTAGCCATTGATAGCCCTGTCCTCCATGAATTTGTCTAATCTTCTTTTAAAGCCGTCCAAGCTGGTGGCCATTACTGCATCTTCTGGGAGCAAATTCCATAGTTTAACTATGCGCTGAGTAAAGAAGTACTTCCTTTTGTCTGTCCTGAATCTTCCAACATTCAGCTTCTTTGAATGTCCACGAGTTCTAGTATTATGAGAGAGGGAGAAGAACTTTTCTCTATCCACTTTCTCAGTGCCATGCATAATTTTATACACTTCTATCATGTCTCCTCGGACCCGCCTTTTCTCTAAACTAAAAAGCCCCAAATGCTGCAACCTTTCCTCGTAAGGGAGTCGCTCCATCCCCTTGATCATTCTGGTTGCCCTCTTCTGAACCTTTTCCAACTCTATAATATCCTTTTTGAGATGAGGCGACCAGAACTGTATACAGTATTCCAAATGCGGCCGCACCATAGATTTATACAACGGCATTATGATATCGGCTGTTTTATCTTCAATACCTTTCCTAATTATCGCTAGCATGGAATTTGCCTTTTTCACAGCTGCCGCACACTGGGTCGACATTTTCATCGTGCTGTCCACTACAACCCCAAATGTCTCTCTCCTGGTCGGTCACCGCCAGTTCAGACCCCATGAGCGTATATGTAAAATTAAGATTTTTTGCTCCAATATGCATAATTTTACACTTGTTTATATTGAATTGCATTTGCCATTTTTCCGCCCATTCACTCAGTTTGGAGAGGTCTTTTTGGAGCTCTTCGCAATCCCTTTTTGTTTTAACAACCCTGAACAATTTAGTGTCGTCAGCAAACTTGGCCACTTCACTGCTCACTCCTAATTCCAGGTCATTAATGAACAAGTTGAAAAGTACAGGTCCCAATACCGATCCTTGAGGGACTCCACTTTCTACAGCCCTCCATTGGGAGAACTGTCCGTTTATTTCTGCTCTCTGCTTTCTGCTTCTTAACCAATTCCTTATCCGCAAGAGGACCTCTCCTCTTATTCCATGACTGCTAAGCTTCCTCAGAAGTCTTTGGTGAGGTACCTTGTCAAACGCTTTTTGAAAGTCTAAGTACACTATGTCCACTGGATCACCTCTATCTATATGCTTGTTGACACTCTCAAAGAATTCTAATAGGTTACTGAGACAGGACTTTCCCTTGCAGAAGCCATGCTGGCTCTGCTTCAGCAAGGCTTGTTCTTCTATGTGCTTAGTTAATCTAGCTTTAATCATACTTTCTACCAGTTTTCCAGGGACAGAAGTTAAGCTAACTGGCCTGTAATTTCCGGGATCCCCTCTGGATCCCTTTTTGAATACTGGCGTTACATTTGCCACTTTCCAGTCCTCAGGCACGGAGGAGGACCCGAGGGACAAGTTACATATTTTAGTTAGCAGATCAGCAATTTCACCTTTGAGTTCTTTGAGAACTCTCGGGTGGATGCCATCCGGGCCCGGTGATTTGTCAATTTTTATATTGTCCATTAAGCCTAGAACTTCCTCTCTCGTTACCACTATTTGTCTCACACAAAATAAGGCACAATTTAAACCCATTAGGCTTAAGTGCTCCTAACTCCAGTTTTGGATTGTGGCCGCTGCATATTATCAGAATACTTTGTTTTACAAGTATTGTTTTACAAGTTGTGACAAGGATACTCTGGTCTAATTTCCAGACTGCTTGCTAGTATGGATTTGTCACCCTTGTACAAGTCAGGGGTATAGCCGTGACACCTGTTTACAACAACAGATCTATGCCATTTGCAGCCAGGAACAACGTTCAACATTGAGGGAGCTGGAAAAGTGGGCCTGAATCCTGTATTCCGGCACCTGTATTCTGCAACACCTCCCGCATGCTTCTTCATAGCTGTGTCAGAGCTCATCCCATAGAAAAGCTTCATTTTCTTGCCATTTTTTTCTATGACCTCTCCAGCACATTGATCATGTCCTGCAAACATGCCTCCGAGCATCACAAAATCAGCACCAGCTCCTGTGATTGGCACAGAGAAAGGGCACGAGTGAGCATGCAAGAGAAATCTAGTCATCAATGCAAGTTTTTATCTTTAAGAAAGTAGTGCTTGTATTACATGAGAGAGCAGCAAATGACATCAAGACACACATGGAATTTGGCTCAGAAGAGCTCATACATGTTTTCTGCCCAGCTACCCACATCTCCTAAGGAGAACCATGGCCATAGCAGAATAAAATGTTGCTGGCATGAATCAGAAGAATGTAAACACAACTTCATGATGACCAGAAGGAATAGGAGATATATTGGTTTCTTGGCCCAAATGAGAGACTAGTAATGCTTCCCACCTCACAGGCTACGTGTGGGTGCATTACCATCTGGAAAGAACTTTCATGCCACCATCATAAAGGCTGCGTTAAGGAAAGAAGTAGCACATTTTTTGTTAAACTAGGGTTCCTCTACCAATAGCAGATAGCTAGCAATCATTTCAGTCTCTGGCATTTCTTCCTATTATCTTCAGCCAGACCTCTTTAAGGGCAAACTTTGTTCTTGGATGAAAAGACAGGGTTTTAACTGAAATCCTGACTAGTCGGATGCCAAGCTCTCACATCTGTACTTCCATACATTTTGGGAGGTAGCACCATTTTCAGTACATGTAAGCCAAACAAGATTAAAGAGAGTAAAACAGTGGAACTGTGAAGTAGTTTCTTCTTTGCCTGATTCCTGAAAAGATTCTTATTGAAATAAAGCCTTTTTTCTACTAGCCAGATATCATTCCTGCCTGCTTAGAATGTAGTGAGAAGTTTAGCCATTGCTTTACAGAAATAAGTGATGTCAACATGGGGAAAGTGCTAAAAGAACTATTCTGGTATGGGAGGGAGTGTTTTAACCAGACTAACAGTGCAATCCTAACCTTTGAATTCTTTTGGGGCTTAAAAAGGTAAAGGTGTCCCCGCATTTATAGTGCGAGTCGTTTCCGACTCAGGGTGATGTCTTGCACCGTTTACTAGGCAGACCGTATATATGGGGTGGGATTGCCAGTTCCTTTCCCCGGCCATTCTTTACCCCCCAGCATATGCCGGGTACTCATTTTACCGACCATGGATGGATGGAAGGCTGAGTGGACCTCGACTACTTCCAGATAAATCGGGTTAGAGATGCAGCCTGATACAGGGTTCAGAATCAGCACTTTAGTGGCCTGTGTTCAACAGACCAAAAGTGAAGTGAGCAGCAATAAGTGCACCATTAATCCATCTCCACCAAGATCACGCAGCTACATGCAGCTTGTATTCTGTGTCAGCCAGTAGCAAGTGGTGTTGTGACCCAAGTGGGGGGGGGCTGGCAGGAGGAGGACTCTGACTTTGAGGACTTGCGTGAGGGTTCGCGGAAGAAGGTCTTGCAGCATTCCCAGCTTCCGGCTTCCCCCTTCCCCTGTGGGGATGCAGGGAGAGCTGTCAGAGGACATTGTTGAGGGCACGCCCCCCCCCGCTCCAGCGGCGGAGGACACCTGACCAGTTGGCAGATTCCCAGCCGGACATCCAGCAGTTTTCCACACTCGCCCAGATGGCCAG
This sequence comes from Rhineura floridana, assembly GCF_030035675.1. Classification (NCBI taxonomy): domain Eukaryota; kingdom Metazoa; phylum Chordata; class Lepidosauria; order Squamata; family Rhineuridae; genus Rhineura; species Rhineura floridana. Next base: position 214,562,792 of record NC_084480.1, read on the forward strand.
CCCCCTGCAGTTGAAGAGAGAAGTTGAGGTCCAGCCCCTCTCCCCCCCCCCCGCTCTCACAGGATTCAGAGGCATGAAGAGCAACAGCCTGGCTCTTCGAAGGAGCAAATATTTGCACGCGAAAGAGAAACCTACTTAAGGGGGAGGAGTCAAGGAAGGGGTCCAGTCAACCTCTGCACCTGGAAAGTAGGATAGTCAGTGTCAGGCAGGGAAATAGTTCCTAAAAAGCTTAATTAGTTGAATGAGCCGAAAGACATTTAAGGTGGATGTAGCTTTAATAAAACAAGAAAGCTTCACTGAAATGTGTGCGCCTGCATTCCTCACCTCTGAACGGGACAGTTTGACTCAGCCAACGCCTTTCCCCTCTGGTGCCCCCGTGACTGAAAGGGTGGAAGCCAATGGTGGAGCACGGGAGGACTTTCAGCAAGCCATGCAAGCTGTGCTAACTGAACTTCAGAGCCTTCAAACTGAAACCCAGTCTCTTCGAGCGGAGAATTGAGCCTTGCACCTACAAATGACTCAGCTGGTCACTCAGGGACTCCCTGCGCAACAGGGGCAGGAAAGCACCCAGCCCCGGCCGGCACCCAGGAGTAAATCCCCAGTCGGAATGCCAGCCTGCTACGGGGGGGAAAGGAAAGTTATTTTCCACGTTCCTTGCCCAGTTTGAACTGTACATGTGTGTGCAACAGTCGGAATTTCCCAATGAGGGGGAGGCTGCCCAGTGGGCTACTCCACTGCTGCTTCGAAATGATCCTGTCCTGACCCAGTATACTGCCTTTGTTAATGCCATGGCCAAGATTTTAAAGGACCTCCAGCACAAGGAAACGGTGTCCAGACAGTTGGGGCGCCTGAGACAAGGGAAGAATTCAGTTGGAACCTACACCAACTCTTTTCACATCCTGGCTCAGGAGACAGATTTCAATGACTTTGGACTGATGTTTTTGTACCGCCAGGGACTCAGCTCAGAGGTTTTGGATGAGTTGACTCGAACCCCACCGCCGGGCACTTTTGCAGAACTCTTGCAGCTTTGTCTCCAGATCGACAGCCAGCTAGAGGATCACCACCAGGAATATAGGGCAGAGACGGCTCGATCCTTGCTCCCCATGCTGCTTCCTCGCATCCATCATCCGCCTGGCGTGGGAACCCCCTTACAGTCAGAGGGGGAGAGCCCATGCAAATTGGAGGGGCGTGGCCACCTTTGTCAGATGAAGAGAAGAAGAGGCACAAGGAGGGCTTATGTCTTTACTGTGGAAGGGCTGGCCAGGTCCTGCCCCTCCAAGCTGGAAAAGGCTCCGGTGCAGGGAAACTACAAATCCCAGCCCTTGTAGAGGTTCAAGAGCTGGGATCGACTGTCAGCCAACGACCTCAAGTTGAGCCACTCCCATCAAGAACTGCTTTACTGCTACCTGCCTGCTTGGGCTTGCCAGCTGGGGAGGACATTCAAGAGTTTGCCATGGTCGATTCTGGGGCTTTGGGAACTTTTATCGACTTGGACTATGCTCATAAGCACAAAATGGCTATTACTGAACTCCAGATGCCCCTCTCAGTGGAAACCATAGATGGCAGGCCACTGAAGTCTGCAGTGGTGTCCAAGGCTACTGTACTGCTGAGGATAGAAGTGCCTGGGCATGTGGAATTGATAGCTTTTTACCTAGCTGCTTTCCCGTTTCCCAGTGGTGCTGGGTATGCCCTGGCTGGTCAAACATGACCCTGTCATTTCCTGGAAGGAGGCGACTGTGACGTTCATCAGACTATTGTGAGCAGCACTGCCAGCCCTCAGAGACACTCCTGCCGGCAAAATATCAGGAGTTCAGGGATGTGTTTGACAAGAAAGAAGCTGATCAATTGCCGCCTCACCACCCCTATGACTGTGCCATAGACTTGTTGCCAGAGGTGCACATCCCGTCGGGGCGTATCTACTCCCTGTCAGAGCCAGAGTTAGCAGCCCTGCAAGAGTTTTTGGATATCAATCTACAGCAAGGTATCATCCGGCCATCTAAATCCCCTATGGGGGTGCTGCTGTTGTTTGTCAAGAAAAAAAGTGGGGAAATCCGCCCATGTCAGCACTACTGTGAATTCAATAAAATCACCATTCCCAATTGGGACCCACTCCCTTTGGGGAGATGCAGAAACGTCTATGCTCTGCAAATATTTACACCAAATTGGATTTACATGGAGCTTACAATCTGGTCTGAATTAAGGAAGGAGATGAGTGTAACACGGCTTTCAAGACGCATTATGGGCACTTCAAATATTTAGTAATGCTGTTTTGTCTATCGAACGCTTCTAGTGTCTTCCAAAATTTAATGAACGACATATTTCAGGACTGTTTGAACCATTTTGTGATAGTTCATTTAGATGACATCCTCATTTTTTCTGACTCCCGCGAGCGGCATGAGGAGCATGTTAAGGTGGTACTACAGAGACTCCGAGAGCATCACCTGTACGCCAAGTTGGAGAAGTGCGGGTTTGATATGACCACTTTGGACTTCTTGGGCTACCGCATCTCCCCCTCTGGAGTTGAGATGGATCCAGAGAAGGTGCGTTGCATGCTCTAGTGGCACCCCCCTAAAACCAAGAAGGACCTACAGCATTTTTTGGGTTTTGCCAACTACTATCGAAGTTTCATCACAGCCTTTTCCAACAAGACCTCCCCCCTGACAGATTGTCTAAAGGAGCCAAGGCCATTTCACTGGTCTCAGGCAGTGCAGAAGGTGTTTGAGGAGTTGGAACTGTTGTTTACCTCACAGCCAGTACTCCAACACGTAGATCCCCAGCAGCCTTTTGTGGTAGAGAGTGATGCGTCAGATTTTGCCATTGGAGCTGTGTTGTTGCAACCAGCTCGGGGGGGGGGGGTTGCACACCTGCACTTCTCTAGAAAGCTGTCGCATGCTGAGAGCAATTATACTGGGTGGGAGAAAGCTCCTGGCCATTTGAGACGCATTCAAGACGCATTCGAGACTTGGCGACATCTGGTGGAGGGAGCACAGCATGAAGTGGAAGTTCGCACGGACCAATGGAATTTGTAGAGCCTTCAGACAGACCGTAAATTGAATCAATGTCAAGTGTGTTTGGTGCAGTTCTTTGCCTGGTTCCACTTCCGTATTCATTACATCCCACAGGCTGAAAACCATCGAGCGGATGCCCTGTCTCGCAAACCTGAGTTCAGAGAGGATCAACCTGTTGATTTGCTGCATCACATTATTCTGCTGGAGAAAATGGTGATTGCAAGTTGTCCAGAATCTTGGGTTGGAGGAGTTGCAGAGTGTTCAGGGAAAGGACCCATTTGCACAGAAGCGTGTGCGAGAGATGGAGCAAGCTGTGCAGAATTGTCCCCCTGGGTACTCCAAAAGGGGGGGTCTGCTCTATAACTATGAGGCTTTGTATGTGCCTACCAGGGAGCTGCAATCTAGGGACCTCTGCCAATGCTATGACATCCCTACTGATGCGCATTTTGGGGTCTTTAAAACCTTGCAGACTGTCACATGAGCCTAAAATCAAACATGACATCGAGAGGTACGTCCAGTCCTGTCCGACTTGTATGAGGGCTAAGCAGTCCTCAGGGTGCCCTGCAGGCTTACTGGAACATCTTCCCACGCCTGAGGGGCCATGGCAAATGGGGACTTTCAATTTCGTTACAGATCTTCCTGCTTCGCAGGGAAAGATGACAATTTTGGTGGTGGTGGATGCTGTCAGCTTTGGAGGGGTGAAAGCTGGGCAGTAAACTCATTAGCCGGCAGCTAGCTGGGTTGTAAATCTGCCAAGGCCAGGAAGATAACGGAGAAGAGACGAGGGAATATAAGAGGAGTCTTTTTGAGCGCACGTACCGAGTCAGTGTCCAAGAAGTGAAGTCAAGGGGGAATTCTGGGTCCAGTGAGCCAAGAGATCAGTCCAAGGGTCTGGATTCTGGAATCTGGGTCTAGTGTGGAGGTCACAACCGACGCTGTAGTCAGCAGCCCACTGAAGTCAAGAACTGCCTTTTAAATCCCACTCCCTAAGACAGGTACAGGTAATCAGCTCTCCGGCTCCCAAGAGCTTGCTGTCTTAAACAGGCAGACTGGTGGCGTTGTTGCATTACTTGCTGGCGTCGTCACTCCGCAGGGGGGAAGGGAGCCTCTGTTCACTCCCTGAATCCGACTGATGGCTTCAGCTGTGTCCTGAACACTCTCCAGCTGAGGGACAGCTGGAGATGCATCCTCAGAGATTCCGCTTGTTCCTTCTCCTGGGTCTGCTGCTGCTGCCCCCCCGTCTTCCTCCTCTGAGGACTCATCCGAAGGGGGCATGACAGATGCCTTTAATAAAATGGCTCCCTTTAACCCTTGCACAGGGTTGCCAACTGCCCGAGAAACTGCTCAGCTCTTTGTAGAGCACATTTTCCGGCTTCATGGACTCCCCTCTAGTTTGATCTTGGATAGAGGAACTCAATTTACAGCCCAATTTTGGCAAGCCTTACGAAATCTGCTGTGAAGTGAGTTAAGACTGTCATCCTCAGACAGAGAGGGCGAGTGCTACTTTAGAACAGTATCTCTGTTGTTATGTAAACTATCAGCAAGATCGCTGAGGGAAACTGCTACTTTTGGCAGAGTTTGCATACAACAACTCTGTACATGCCTTGGGACAACAGACCCCCTTCTTTGCTAATTGGGGGTCCAAAAGTACATCCACATACTTTTGGTCATCCCAGGGACTCTCCAATCGTGCCAACGGCAACTGAGTTTGTGCGGGAGCTGCAGGCTATGCAACAGCTCTGACAAGAACAACTGATGTGGGCAAAGCTGATTACAAGCAGCAGGCAGATTGGCACCGCCCAGAGATTCAGGTTGGGGACAAAGTGTGGCTGTCCACGTGCTGTTTGCCCACACGGGTTCCTAGCCAAAAGCTGCAATGAACCTTTTGACGTGGAATCTGAGATCAACCCGGTGGCATTTTGTGTATGTCCCCCCTCAAGAGTTCATCCTGTCTTTCACCGCTCTTTGCTTACTCTCATGCAGCCGCTGGATCCACATCACACTGTGGAAGAGCCACCCCCGCCTCTGTTGGTGGATGACCAGGAAGAGTATGAAGTGGAGCAGATTCTGGACTCCTGACGGCATCAGGGAAAACTACAGTACTTAATTCAGCGGTTGGGGTATGCGCCAGAAGATCATTCTTGGGAATCAGCGTCTGATGTGCATACACCAGATTTGGTGAGAGAGTTTCATGAAGACTACCCGAACAAGCCCAGGCCATCGGGGTGGCAGGAGTCTTGGGATGGAGGGGAGAATGGTTTCGGGGGGAGGGCTGACAGGAGAAGGACTCTGACTCTGAGGACCTGTGTGAGGGTTTGAAGAAGGAGGTCTTGCAGTGTCCCCAGTTTCCCCCTTCCCCTGTGGTAATGCAGGGAGAGCTGTCAGAGCACGCTGTCGAGGGCACGCTCCCCCCTGCTCCAGCAGCGGAGGAGACAGTGGGCCAGTTGGCAGATTCCCAGCCGGACATCCAGCAGTTTTCCACACCCACCCAGACAGACAGCCCCCTCAGTTGAAGGGGGAAGTCGAAGTCCAGCCCCTCTCCACCCACTCTTGCAGGATTCAGAGGCGTGAAGAGCAGGCTCTTCGAAGGAGCAAACATTTGCGCGCAAAAGAGAAACCTACTAAAGGGGGAGGAGACAAGGAAGGGGTGCTGAGTCAACCTCTGCAACTGGAGAGTAGGATAGTCAGTGTCAGGCACAGAAATAGTTCCTAGAAAGCTTAGTTAGTTGAATGAGCCGAAAGACATTTAAGGTGGAAGTAACTTTAATGAAACGAGAAAGCTTTACTGAAACGTGTGAGTCTGCGTTCCTCACCTTCAAACGGGACAGGTGGTGGGGTAGGGTAGCGGTGCTTGCCTGACCTCTTGACAGTTGAGTCACTGCTGCTTAAAAGGAGGAGGAATGGTGAGGCAGCGAGGAGGTCGGCACCATGCAAATGCACCAGGGGAGCCAATCTGACCTCCCCACTTTCAGCTGGGAAAGCAGTGCAAGATTTTTATTTATTTTTTTGCAACTGTGGCTGCAAAGGAAGAATCTTCCCAGCTTTTATTAAAGCTGGTATTAGAAAGGAAGAATCAGGAGCCCACACTGAGTGGATGCCCAATTCTTCCTTTGAAGTGTGACCACCTGATGTCATATGAAGTCAGGTGATTGAGAGGTGGAAGCTCTGCCCACCTGTCAAAACTGACCTGCAGGGAATGAGTTAATTCTAAAGCCAGCTCACTGGCTGGATTCAGTTCCCCACTTCTGCGCTAAGCCATGGTTTGGCTTAATGTTATTACATTTTTTATATCCCAGCTTTCCTCCAAGATGCTCAAGATAACATGGTTCTCCATTTTATCCTCACAAGAACCCTGTGAGGTAGGTTAGACTAGCCACAGTCACACAGCAAATTTCATGACTGTGGTTTGAACCCTGGTCTTCCAGGTCTTAGTTCAACACTCTAACCACTACACCACACTGTGAACCAGGTCAATATCAGCCTAGAAAGTAGTTTGTGATCTACTTCACCTGAGGTATGTGAAACATAATTTGAAGAGAAAATATTAAACTAGGTCTGTTAAGAGTGGTCCTCATGCTCTTCTCACTTCTCAAGTAGCACACAATACTCACCGAAAGCTTTGGCAACATCGCCTGGACAGCTGCATCCTCCATCCTACATAAAAGAGAAGGGGGAAAAAGTCAGTGTCCAAGTTCACATTTGTTGTTGCCCCAACTAATAGTTGTACCCAGTGATGACAGAAGCAGTTCAATATAAATATTATTATTATTTATTAGATTTATTAGTCGCTGATACCTGAAGGTCCCCAAGTGACTTACAAAATGTTAAAACAAAACAAATAAAGCAGACTGTAAAAACAACAAAATAGCAATACCACACACACATGGCCACAGGAAGGTTTGGCACCATGTTAAAAACAAAACATCATCTCAACCTATCAAATGTGTGGGAGAAAAGATACGTCTTTACCAGGCGCCAAAAAGATGTCAATGGCAGATCTCACTGGGGAGCCTATTCCACAGATGGGGAGCCACAACTGAAAAGGCCATCTCTCTTATCACCACCCTCCGAGCTTCTCTCAAACAGGAGACTTGGAGAAGGGACTCAGAGGAAAATCTAAGGGTCCAGGTAGGTTTATATCAGGAGAGGCTTTCCAGAAGATATTGGGATCCTGAGCAGTAAAGAGCTTTACAGCTCAAAACCAGCACTCTGAATTGGGTTCGGAAGTGTACAGGCAGCCAATGCAGTTGGAACAGCATAGGTGTTATATGCACTATTAGCCTTGAACCCATCAACAGTCAGGCAGCTGCATTCTGCACTAACTGAAGCTTCCGAACCATTTTCAAAGACAGCCCCACGTAAAGTGCATTGCAATAATTCAACCTTGAGGTTACCAGAGCATAGATACTGTATCCAGGTTATCCCTGTCCAGAAAGGGTCGCAGTTGGGCCACCAGCCTAAGCTGATGGAAGGTACTCCGTGCCACTGAGGCCACCTGTCCTCAAGTGACAGAAGTGAATCCAGGAGAACCCCCAAACTATGAATCCGCTCCTTCAGAGGGAGTGTGACCCCATCAAAAGCAGGCCGCACACCACTCAGCCAGTCAGAGCAACCACCCACCAACACCATCTCAGTCTTGTCAGGATTAAGCTTCATTTTATTGGCCCTTATCCAGTCAATTATCACAACTAAGCACTGATTCAGCACATCCACTGCCTCACCTGCAGAAGATGAAAAGGAGAGAGATGTGTGTCATCTGTATACTGATGACAACACACTCCAAAACTCCATTCAGTGATTTCATGTAAATATTAAACAACATGGGGGACAGAACCAACCCCTGTGGGAACCCATACTGGGGAACCCATGCAGCCAAGCAGTGCTCCCCAAGAACCACCTTCTGGAGCCAGCCAGCCAAGTAAGAAAGGAACCACCGCAATGGGGTGCCGCCAATACCCAACTTGCACAGTCGCCCCAGAAGGATACCATGATCGATGGTGTCGAAATAGATGTCTGTCTGGAATGAAAATGTTTTAAAGTCTGCATATACACCATACATTTAAGTTACTCCTCACAGCTACAGTTCCCAGGACTCTCTGGGGGAAGTCATGTGCTTTACATATATGGTGTGTACAGAGTCTATATGACCCAGTTCACTCATCAGAGTAAGCCATTATGGCTTAGTATGAAGGAACAGTGTGCTAGTGCACACTGCCCAATTGTTCCCACTTCATTCCACCTCTGCCACGAGCAGAAGCAAACAAAACAGGATCATGGATCGCTGCTTCAAAATGAACTATAACCAGCACGGAAACCTTGACTTCAGGATCATTATTTGGAAAAACCAACCAAGATTCCAGGTTCAGACATGCCAAGCCAAGCTTCCTTGATTATTACTTCTCATGCAAGGGAAAGAGTGAAGTGGGGAAAACTGGGCATTGTGCCTAGCATCCTGTTCATTCATGCTATGCCATTATCCACGGTTTACCAAAATGTGTGGATTAGGCCACTGTGTTAAGACTTTAAGGGATTTTTTTTCCAGAAAGGGATTAGCCACAAGAGCTATCAGAGGGGGCAGAGAAAATATCAATGGCCTAACACTGACCACCCTTGGCCTTTATGCATTTGCACAATATTCAACTAGCCCATATATATCCACTAATACATAATACTTATACATAATACTTAACCCATAAACAGGGAGGGGCTGGAATGTTTTGCATAGCAGACCTAGGTTAACTGGCCTCTTCATATGTGCATGCATAGATGCTGACAACTGGGGAAAAAATAAAGCAACTGCCAGGTAGAGACAGGGACAGCCATAATTCTACTGTCCTACTGTATGCTGATTTTATCCAGTGTTCCCAAGATATTTATAGGACTAAAGTACTCATGTAATTCTCATTTCTTCAACTCTCACTTGGTATGTGCTTGTTACCAAAGAAGTGAGGTCTTTTTTACAATGAATTTAGGCACACATACACAACCCAGAGACATGGGGTGGTAAGTGGCACTTCTCTTAATAGTCTAGCATCCAACTAATACCCAACTGTGATCTAAAAACTAATGCAGAGACATACAATAAATGGACAAACACACTGCTCTGATGTAGCAAATAACTCTGTTGAAAGCACAGTTGCTGGCCCTGCTATTCATAGAGCAGAACCCCCAAATCCTCAAAAATTCTCCAAAGTTTTTCTGTCCCCAATTTTTCCTGTTCAAAACAGAACACTAAATGGGGTCCACCAATAGAATATGAACAGTATTCAGGGTGCATAATCAGTTTCAGCTCCTGACCCAGAAATTAAGTCTTATGAGCCTCTTGGATACATAGGTTCCCCAGCCTTGAAGCCAACACACTACTTTTGGTTACTGTGAGATTGCCACAAAGATTTTATCAAATTAGTTTTACTTGGAAGGACAGGTTGTTTGACTGTACCCTTGTGTTGCGTAAACTATTCCATAACACTGAAGGCTGGGACTCTTGTCTGGCATGAGAAATTACATGACGGCATGTATTTGAAATGTATTTCCTATGCAAAACTGATGTGGTAAAGGGCACCTCATGGTGATTTTACTGTGCCCCAAACAAATGTGGGAATTGGCCCTCACACTTCCTAACTTAAAGCCAGACTAGCCATTGCTCCAGCAGCCTTGCATCTTCTCTTCACTCCTCAATATTGCTTAGTAAAACAAAAAGTGTACTATGATATCATGACACTCCAAGTTTCCCTGTTCCTGCTAGCACGGCAGAGATTATGAAACCTGGAGGAGGAGAACATGAACACAGTTTTTTTTAACTACTATTTCCGAACATGGATGCAACTGTCAGGATTCCCACGGCAGCTGCAAGCCAATTTTTAAAAAAGCCACAGGAAAACTGATCACGCATCTTCCAGTGTGATCTACTTTAGCCCTATTATCTTAACTATAATGCTGACTCTATGAGGGTCAGAGAGACTGAAGTATTCAGTATTTTCATTTAAAAAATTAAAACAATGCTTACCTTACTAAAACATGGCCAAATCTAATCTGGCAAACATAGGAGCTTCAACAGAGAGCTTCCAAGGCAATCACACAGAAGTTGCTAACCTTCATGCTAAGCATTGTGCAATATGGAAGATGGTATCTAAATTGCTTATTCCCCTCATCTTTCTCTTTTTTGGAGGTATGGGGAAGGAGGGTTGGATTATAAATTGTTATTTTAAATTGTAATGCAACTTTAGTACATTAGAGGAAAGGTGGCATATAAACAAACTGATTCCCTGCCATTGAGATGTAAAATAGACAACACAGGACGTCTCTGGATGTCCTACCACCACTAAAGAAAGACATGGGGTAAGCTTCCCTAGGTAATCCTACTGGTGTGAAAAACCTTATATAGTAGGGCCCCACTCATACGGCAGGTTACGTTCCAGGCCCCCGCCGAAAAGTGAAAACCGCCGGAAAGTGGGGCCCTACTGTATTCCAGCCACTGCACTCCAGCTGACAGCAATCAGCTGTAGCATGCGCGTTCTCCGTGCTCCAGCTGATGAGCCGCAGCCGCCGCGCTCCAGCTGACAGCAATCAGCTGTAGCGCAGCGGCTGGAGCTCCCCACACTACAGCTGATCGCCCCACTGGCGCCGCCGTATTAGCAGAACGCCAAAAAGCAGGGCCCTACTGTAGTCTCTTTGCTTGAACAAGCACAGACATTTTCTTGAGGCAGTTTGTTACAAGGAAGACCTTTGATGTAGCTAATTTCTTTCCTAGGCAAAAACCCACGTAACAGGAGTGAGGAACCTTTGGCCCTCCCCATCTTGTTGGACTACAACTCCCATCATCCCTGGCTGTGGCTGATGACTGAGTGCAACAATATCTGGAAGACCACAAGTTAGCCATCCTTGCTATAGCGAGTGATTCTCTTGATCTTAATTACTGACATCAGGCAAAGCTATGATTTTATCCAGGTAGCATCTCTAATCCAGGGACCACTGTTGGTCTCCAAATCTGGCTCTTTCAACATGTTATTTTATTTCCCACTCTTTGGGGTTCTGTTATTTCTATCTGGAGGCTAAGGACAGCATTTTCAAAGTTTTCAAAAGGAATTAAGTATTCTGTCATAATTGACTTATTTATTTATTTATTTAATATTTGATTTATATCCCGCCCTTCCTCCCAGCAGGAGCCCAAGGCGGTAAACAAAAGCACTATAGAAACATCATAAAAACAGACTTTAAAATATATTAAAACAAAACATCTTTAAAAAAATTTTTTAAAAGCTTTCAAGACATATTTAAAAATAGGTTAAAAACATTTTTTTAAAAAATAATTTAAAAACATATTAAAAAGCGATTCCAACCCAGATGCAAACTAGGATAAGATCTCAACTTAAAAGGCTTGTTGAAAGAGGAAGTTCTTCAATAGGCGCCCAAAAGATAACAGAGACGTCGCCTGTCTAATATTTAAAGGTAGAGAATTCCAGAAGGGAAGTGCCACCACACTAAAGGTCCGTTTCCTATGTTTTGCGGAATGGACCTCCTGATAAGATGGTATCTCCAGGAGGCCCTCACCCGCAGAGTGCAGTGATCAACTGGGTATATAAAGGATAAGATGGTCTTTCAGGTATCCCGGTCCCAAGATGTATAGGGCTTTGTACACCAAACCTAGAACCTTGAATTTGGCCCGGTAGCAAATGGGCAGCCAGTGCAATTCTTTCAGCAGCAAAGTAACATGTTGGCGATACCCAGTCCCAGTGAGCAGCCTCGCTGCCGCATTTTGCACCAGCTGCAGCTTCCAGACCAACCTCAAGGGCAGCCCCACATAAAGCGCATTACAGTAATCCAGCCTGGAGGTCACCAGTGCATGGACAACAGCAGTCAGGCTATCCTGGTCCAGAAACGGCCACAGATGTCTTACCAGATGAAGCTAGTAAAAGGCACTCCTAGCCACTGAGGTCACCTGGGCTTCTAGCGACAAAGATGGATCCAGGAGCACCCCCAGACTATGGACCTACTGTTTCAGAGGGAGTACGACTGCATCCAAAGCAGGCAACTGACCAATTATCTGAACTCGGGAACCACCAACCCACAGCGCCTCTGTCTTGTTAGGATTCAGACTCAGTTTATTGGCCCTCATCCTGCCCACCACCAGGCAGCGGTCCAGGGCTTGCATGGCCTCTCCCGATCCAGATGTTATGGAGAACTAGAGCTGAGTATCGTCAACGTACTGCTGATACCTCGCCCCAAAGCTCCTGATGACCACTCCCAAGGGCGTCATATAGATGTTAAACAGCATGGGGGACAAGATGGTACCCTGCGGCACCCCACAACACAACTGCCAGGGGGCTGAAAGATAGTCACCCAATGCTATTCTCTGAGAGCAACTCTTGAGATAGGATCGGAACCACTGTAAAACAGTGCCTCCAATACCCAGCTCACCAAGTCAGCCCAGAAGGATACCATGGTCAATGGTATCAAAACCCGCTGAGAGATCAAGAAAGAACAGCAGGGTCGCACTCCCCCTGTCCTTCTCTCATTAAAGCTCATCCATCAGGGCAACCAAGGCAGATTCAGTCCCATAATCAGGCCTGAACCCAGACTGGGATGGATCAAGATAATCTGTTTCATCCAAGAGGACTTGCAATTGCGGCGCCAATGTGATTGGTGTATTCTAGGGATTGGGAACTTCAGGCTCAGGGGCCAAGTGCAGCCCTTCAAGCCTCTCCATCTGGCCCTCGGGACTCTCCCCAAGCTACACACCCTACCCAGTCACATTCTCTATGGGCCATGCTTCATATGCTCTGAGCATTTTTGCCTCACTGGAATGTACCTGTGAACTCTGATCATGACTTTTGCTTGCCTGAATGGAAGATACAAAGATGTGCATGTGTGTGTGTACAAACTAGCCTACATGTGGCCCCCAGAAGCTGGCCCAGAAAAAAATGTGGCCCTCAGCTGGAAAAAGTTCCCTACTCCTGGTCTCCTGTCCAGCACTCCAAACCAGCTGCTTGTGCCACAACACAGTGATTTTATTTTTTAAAAAAATCTATCCCATCTATTTCTCCAAAGAGACAGAAGGCTCAATATCTCCTTAGTATATATGCATTATGTAGTAGACTATTATACTGCACTTTCTGTAGACCAACATTTTCGTGATGCGGTCTGTACAAAATGTGGATGAGCTGCTGGATACCAAGGCATAACTCAAGGGGCTATTTATGAGTAATTGAAGTTAGGAGCAAGTTTTCAATTCATGTCTTTGAAACTGCCAAGTCCTTGAGAGCTGCAATCAGAAATCAGGGATGTTCACAGAAAAGGTTTCCTTAATGTTTGTTTGTTGGGATTTTATTCTATAACCCTGCTTTTTTATGGAATTTTGCTGCAGATCATACTTACAGAAATGATATGCCCCCTCAGTCCATGGGCAGAATCCGCACATTCAATCACTGCGCTCAACTGCGGATAACCCACACCAGTTTTTATCCGAGTGGTGCACACAGATCCTAAACATTAAAAACACACAAAAAGAAAAATGAAACTAAACCAATGGTAGATTAGGGCAAGTGCAACCACCGGTGTCTTTCGCAGCTGTACACCTGTGGAAGCAGCTTTCCCATTATGTGAACTAGCATAGCTGGAGGCTGAACATGAATGGCACAACGACATGGATGGGCAGCTTGCATAGGTCTTTCCTATTCAACAAGCACACCAGTTACTTAAAGGGAAAGCACCTGACCCCATAAAAGTTTCACAAGGGTGGGTACAGAAGAGCAGCAAAACATGTGAGTAAGAGCAATTTATGCAGTACTCCACCTTTACCTTTTTCTCAACTGCAGAGGAATGCCTTAAGCCAGTGATTCCCATGGGCAGTAGCACCCCCCTGGGGGGCGTTACAGCCTTTCAGGGGGGTGTTGGCGTGACTACAAACTTTAGGGGGTGTTTGGGTTCATTAGGGGGGCGTTGACATTTGGCGGTCTGATACTACAGTTGAAGCATTTAAGATTAATTTTATTTAATACACAAATCATTAATTTTTAAACTGTTTTGTCCCCAGTTAGAATGTATTTAATAGTCTCAATTCATGGAAATAACACTATAAATAGTGTGTGCTCTTTAGTAAAGAAATTCTGAATAGCGGCCAGTGTCATATCAAGGAATGGGGATATTAGCCACGCCCCAGCACTAGGTAATGTTCTGATGCTGTCTTGAGGGATGTTGGAACCAATCACAAGAGAGTGTTTGATAAGCTGGGTGTATTGGTGGAGGGAGCATTCTTCCAACAGATGAGTGCCGTGTGCAAACGGGTGACGCACAGTCAGTTATTCGCTGGTTTTCTTCAGGAATGGGACACACTTGCTACCCGTTGTTTCTGTGATGTTTAAATGAACTTGTTTAACGAAACAATGCCGGTAAACTGAATGAGTTTGTTGTTAAGTAACACAGTGTATTCTATTGGTTCATACTGTGTGGACTTAATTAGTTCTTTATATTACCTTTCCATCTTCTTATCTCGTTGAATGAGGATTTAGTGCAGTGAATTGCATACTAGTGAAGAATTGAAGCTGTCTGGATATTGTTAGTTGTGGTGACTTAAAACTATTACTATCTGAGTATACTCCAGATATTGTGAAGTTAGCCAAAACTCATCAAGCTCAAGGATCACACTAGTATTTTATAATAAATCTCATTTTATTTACTTTTCTATAACTATGTATGTATATTAATAAATCATACTAAGAATTCAATGTGTAATCTAAGTGCAATAAAAAGGCATGATAAAAACGATCAGTAATAATCACTGAAAATACCTTTTATGCATTACTCATATTTTAAGGGAAGAATAGGAAGCATTGGCATATACTTAATCTGAGGGGGACGTTGCGCACAAAAAGATTTTGCAAAGGGGCGTTGAGTTGAAAAAGGTTGGGTAACACTGCCTTAAGCAGCTCTCTCTCTCTCTCTCTCTCTCTCTCTCTCTCTCTCTCTCTCACTCACTCACATCTTCCTTCCAGAATCGTACAGCTGAAAGGTGTTTTGTAGGTAGAGTTGCCGGGTTCATGGCCTGAGACTGATCCTGTATCTTTAGGAGAAGAGAAAGTCAGCACTTCCGGGAAGGATTGCTTAGCTTGTGCCTGCCTCTGAGATGAGCTCTCGTCTCAGAGGAAGCTTTTTCAGTTTTAAAACCAGCCAAAAGGTTTTTTTTGACTGGTAAAAACTTTCTCCCAGGCAAGGGAGAAACGAAGAGATTATCCACAAGCTTCGTTGTGTTTGTTGGGGGACTTGAATTCATTAGGAACGAAGGACCTGCCAGCAACGTCGGACGGAGCCAGGGAATTTCAAGCAAGCTCAAACTGATTAAGCAAGACGTTTTTTTTTCTTTAAAGAAAAACGTATTCTAACAGGCAAGCATTCTTCTATCTACTCTTATCATTTTGTTATCGTTATAGTAAAAGAGATTTGTTAAAGGATCGGCAACAAAGAATCCCTGGGTGAGTTATAACTTTCTCTCATATACACGGAATTAAGGAGGAAGAAAATCGAAATAGCCTATCTTTGTTTTTTATTGCAAAAAGCTGGCATGGAATTGAGCATTTTAAAGATATAAATGGATGAGGGGCAACTAATCTAAAGAGGAAATCTGATTTTATGACATTTGAGACTATTTTTTCTGGTCTACTTTTTTTTTTTTTGGACGAATCTGCTTACTTTTTATGCCACTAATTTTTTGGATGCTGTGAACCAAATTTGTTTTGCACTTTTGGACACATAAGAGATAAGGCGGTTTGTGCTGTCTAGAGGGTGATGTCAGCAGGCTTGGAGGATTAACTCCTTTGTGACTGGAAAAAGAAATAAACGGTTCTTTGCTTGGGAATAGTTAAGAATGACAATCAAGAAGGTGGCTGAGACCCTGGATGTACAGGAAGGGGTTCTCTATCTAGATATGTTTCAGAAAATAATGAATGAGATTAAGCTGGTGAGACAGAGCAGACAAGAGATGAAAAGTGAATTTGGCAAAATGAGACAGGAGCTGAAGGAAATTCAGGATTCTGTGAGAGGGGAGGTGGATGAGACCAAAGATATGGCTGGACAAATAAAAGAAGATGAAAGAAAAATTAAAGGAAAGGTTCAAGCCCTGGAGATTGGAATAGATATATCAAATATGGACTTGGAAAAAGATTTGGATTTTATGGCTGTGATGGATCCTGGAGACAAATATCACTGTTTGGAATTCAGCGCTGTCTTTGAAGGAATTGGTGAAGAGATTAGAGATAAAGATATCAACGGTTCAAAAAAATTCCTGGATTGGAAGGATTTGATGGAACTTGAAATGGAGAAAGTTTACAGAATTAATTCCAGATGTGTGACAATGGAAAAACTCTCAGGAGATGTGATGGTGCATTCTGTGCAAAGGAGGAGCAGAGATGCAGCTTTACAACAACATTTCAGTGGTACATTCGGAATTGATGGCAAGGAAATATTTGTAATGAAAGAAATTCCTATCAGACTTTTATTATATGACTATGACTATGACAGCAAGATTATTATGGGTGCAAGGATGGAGATGGAAGATGGAGTTAACACTGAGAATGGCTATTGAAACTACTGGACCTAGCAGATTTGATGAGATGGATTAATTGACATGTTTATTTGGAGAAAAATCGATGGATATATTTCTCAAGGAGTGGAAGCCTCTCTTTGACTTTTTGCTGAAAGAATAAAGTAATGTTAATGAGATTTGATGATTAATTAACTACTGGAGGAAAGTGATTTTGTAATATATTAAGAGACAGGTTTGTTATATATTATAGATCTATAACTGATCTGCGACAAATCGGAAGTCAACATTTTATTGTATTGTATTAGTTATTAATTTTTTTGTTTTTTTTTGTTCTGTTTTGTTTTTTGAAACTTTGAATAAAATTAATGATAAAAAAAAAGGAGAAGAGAAAGTCAGCCAACTGCAGGTGTTGCCAGGCCCAGCCTCCAAGAGGTCTTCTGTATCTTTAAAAGTTATGCAGGGGGAAGGGAGAATTCTACCTTGTGGTTTTTCTCATTATAGTGTTGCAAGAACACCTGCACTTGGCTGACTTTCTCTTCTCCTGAAGATACAGGATCAGTCTCAGGCCATGAACCTGGCAACCCTATTTGCAGGCCATCTAGTCCAACCCCTTGCTCAGTGCAAGAAATCCACAGCTGGATTTGCTCAACAGATGTCTGTCCAGCCTCTGCTTGAAAACCTCCTGCAAGAGAGCCCACTCTGTCTCCAAGCAATTGCTTCCACTATCCAGCTCAAATCCACCCTCCTGTAATTTAAGCCCATGATTTCAAAGGGTTGCGAAATTGATATGCAAGGTGGAAGGGGATGGGGGAAGGGGGGCCGGAGCAGGCAAACCTGCAGCCTCCTACTGATCTCTTAACTATGGGTAATAAATTAGAAATGTTAATCCTACTATATTGACCCAAACTGTCAAATCAAGCTTGTTTCTGGGTTTATGGAGTCAGGATATTTAAAGACTTTTCCAGGCAGGCAAAAAGGGATTAAAAGTCACTCACCACAGGCCTTTAGCCTAGAATTGAATGGTGTGGATAAGCCTGCTAATTTCAGCCGGAAAAAAACTAGGGCAGAAGGAATGAGGCTACCACTCTGAGTCATGAGGGTGAAGAGGTCTGGGTAGATTGAGCTATCATTTTATGTTTCCATAAAATCGCAAACTGGTCCAGCTTAAGGTGTTTTTAATTTTGATAGAGGGACAATTCCTTTCATGGTACTAAAACACCATAGCATAGCTTGATAACCGAACAGCCTGATTGCTAGATGGTACTGATTCATTCATTCATTCACTCATACACAGCAATTTCAGTGTTTAAATACATGGCAATCCCTATTTTGTTCATCCTATAGCAACCCTGCAAAATAGGGTACTGTTGTTCCCATTTTACATATCTGAGGCTGAGAAGATGCAATTTGCCCAGAGCTATTCAGCAAATCACTGAATTCCAGTAGTTGACAATCGAGGCAACTTAGAAGGACAACATAATCTACTCAACCCAAACTCATAATAGCATCATCGTCTTTGCTCTGCACTTCGTATGGAAAAGAAGCACCCCATTTATGGAATGTCATTTTCGATTACACCAACATCATGGCACATTATGCTACCTACCTATTTTACCAACTTGCTCTCCAGGTTCATAGAACTTTATAAATCCACCTCAAAGACTAAATTTTCCTAACATGAATGCATTGATAAATACGTATCACTATGCACTCCAAATCAGCTTACCTGGCCCAATTCCAACTTTGATAATGTCTGCTCCAGACAGAAGAAGTTCTTCCACCATCTCTCCTGTCACCACATTACCTGCCTGAAACACAGGCAAAAACATCAGATATGAGAAATAAATCGAACACTGAACTGCAACAGTGAACAAATGTTTGGATTACTGGATTATTATTATTATATTATTCCATGTACAGTGGAGTAATTTTATTCATATGCATCAAATGGAGCCTACTTCCAAAACCACAACTCTCATTTAAGATGGGGGTATGATTTCTGTAATAGGGCATAGGTACAATCAATGAACACTGGGCTGATTTATACCCAGGACCAGCCCAAGACATTTTGATGCCTGAGGAAGAACAGCAAATAGTGCCTAATCCCTTAAATCATGATGAATAATACCCAAGGATGGTCAAGTCATTTTGTCAGTAAAAATGTAACAAAGATGAAAAAATAATGAACAATATGCTGCCCTTGTACTATACCCAAAATCTGACCTCAAGCAGCCACCTTGCTCTGTGTAATGGTAGATCTGGCCCCACACCCTAAAGTGGTCAGCAGGTAACAGAAGGCCCTAGGATGGGGCACAACACCTGTATCCTTTGAAAACAATTCCTGCTATCAATATGAACTGCCCCTGTGCCTCAAAGTTAACCAGTTCTAGTTCCCATGCAAGTCCCCTTTTTCTAAGCTAGGAATTGTTCTTATGCACTAGAGTGCACTTCATCCAGTTTGTTTAAAATGTTGCCACCATTCACCATATGCTTAGAGGCACGTTACCAAATTCTTCCAAGCCACACAGAAAGTGGATTGGACTGTGAAAGACCAACCCAAATTGTGTTTGAATTTTGACAAATTTGTAGGGCAGTACAATATCCCAAAGAGGAGGTCAGGTCTCCTGCTCCCCTGGTCCATTCACTATAGCTGCCCAATTTCCCTGCTTTTTAAAGTTTAATAGACATATCTGCTGGCTATAGGTAATTCTTAAACCACAAGGTTCTTTGCCTATTAGTGAATGATATAATACATTTGTTAGTCTCTAAGGTGCCACAAGACAGTTTGTTATTCAATACAGTGTTTGTTTTAATTACACAAGGAATGCGAAGTCAGGCTCTTTCTTGGTTAATAATGTTAGTTCCCAGATCCATTATCTGGTGAATGCAAATCCTATTTAAGAATTCAAAGTTGAAGTAAACACCACCCTTGGATAGATTTAACAAACCTGCGATGCATGAAACATGATTGTTATACTTGTTTCAAAATTATACAGTTTTGATTGTTTTTTGTTTTTTACAAAAATGAGAATGTGTGATGAATTGACTATAGTGATGAATTTCGATAGACAATCCATGTTCAAATATCTGCTCCGCTCTAAAGCTCACTAGTAAATCACTACAGCTTGGCTGTAATTCAACACAGAATTGTGTATGATTAAGACCAATGATTCAACTTAAACATGCCTGTCACTATTCTGGATTGTGCCCCAGCCTAATCTACAGACTTGTTTTAAACTGTGCACTGCAATCCTATACATGTCTACTTAGAAGTAAGCCGCACTGAGTTCTGTGGGACTTACTCCCAGGTAACTGAATATATCATGTCAGCCTAAAATGCTGTTCTTCTGCTTGTAACAAAAAGGGTAGGATAAAAAGGTAATAAATAAAGTGATTTTTGTGTGTGCGCACGCATGCAGAGGGCAATATAAAAAAGAAATTCAGCAAACCACTCTGTTGAGCTCATCCTTGCTCTTTCATTTGAATGAGATAACTCTAAAAAAAAACCTGGGTGACTGTGGGCCAGAGACTGGGGAGACCTAATAAAACTGAACGTTCTTGCTGTTATTCAGTGAGGGTCCTATTGCATCAGGTTGTTTCCAAATCCTAGATGGAATAATTGTTTAGTGCCCCTGAAAAACTCAAGTGGGCTCAGTAATGTATCTATTAGAACCAAAATATTAAGTATAATTTTAATATATAATAGCTAGCAATCATAAAACATTGTTAAAAACCATCATATATGGAAATAAAATCCTGGCTGATAAAACAAGCAATTCTACTGAATTTGAGAGGCCTGTGTCATCAAGGATTTTCACTATTCATTTATCAGTCAAAATTAAAAGACTGAGCAAGACACATATCTGTACAATATATGGTGCAGGTGAGATCTATTATTTACAAGATCTAAAACGCCAAAGGAACATCCAGCTATCAAAAATCTAAAGTATCCAATGAAGAAGAGCTTTACAGGTTGAAACTCATTTGGGAAAGATCTAGTATAAGATCTGAAAGCAAGGAATGCATTAAGAATATCTTA
The DNA here is from genome assembly GCF_030035675.1 of Rhineura floridana. Taxonomy (NCBI): domain Eukaryota; kingdom Metazoa; phylum Chordata; class Lepidosauria; order Squamata; family Rhineuridae; genus Rhineura; species Rhineura floridana. Next base: position 214,583,376 of record NC_084480.1, read on the forward strand.
TTACCATATATGATGTTGTTTAACAATGTTTTAGTTGTTCTAATAGATACATTACTGAGCCCATTTTAGTTTTTCAGAGGTTGTTTGGGTTGGGTTCCTATCCGTTTTGGCTGCAGTCATTGTTTAGTGCTACACTTCTGTTTGGTTGCATGGAAAGTTGGAAGAAATTGCTAGTTGCATTTGCAGCACACAAGTTACACTGTCCATGCAAACAGGCCATTTATGTGCGGTTTTTTAGCACAAAAACAGCTGGTATATTATCAGAAACAACTCTCAGGCTCAAACGATATGCATTATGTTACCATTAAAAAACCATATGCTTAAGTGTGGACTACTTTTATTTTGAAGGAAAAGAGGCGCATGACCCCTGATTTGAAATGTACTGCCAATCCAAAAAAGATTTTCATGCTGAAAACTTCCCCTAGGCTACTGTTTGTCGCTACACCTGCTGGGTTTTTTTGCAGACAGTACTTTCAGGAAAAATAGCAGCCAGGGAGAAGGGTGCAAGATTTCCAGCAAAAAAAAAAAGGCACAAGGCCTCAATCCAGATTGAGAGCACATTCTGAACCAGGGCCTGCGTGGTTGCTTTTCCTTCAGAAGAAAAGTGGCATACTTAAACATGCTTTTCAAAAAGGGTAATTAATGGAGTTTGGCACTCTGCTCCTCAACCAAGAGAACAGCCCACCCCCACCCCCACTCTTCAATATATTTAAAGGGACTTTCTTTTATTACTCCATTTGGTAGCCTAGAATTCTTGGATTATAGGAGAGGCAGCAACACTTTGTTCCCTTCGTGCCATTTATACTTTTATAATCCCCTATTATGTCCCCGAGTAACTTGGCTCTTTCCACAACTAACCCCCCCCCCGAATGCTTTAACTTTCCATTATAAGGAAGGTTCTTGGCTATCTGCAAATTCTGATATACAGTTCCTAGGCTTCAGAACTCTTTGCTGCTTGAACCAGGAGCTATGTGTGTGAATGATTACGGGGAGGGGTGTTTTTTATTTTTTCACACAGGACTTGAGGTGAACATGTTCCATGATCCAAAGAAGCAAACAAGATCAAGTTGCAGCTTTGCTCTCTGTGATCTCCGCTGACTACAGAAAGAAAAGTTAGTTCAGGAAAGCAGAACACAGGAACATAGGAAGCTGCCTTATACTAACTCAGCCCATTGGTCCATCTAGCTCAGTATTGTCTACACTGACTGGCAGCAGCTCTCCAAAGTTTCAGGCCGGACTCTCTCTCAGCCCGACCTGGAGATGCCGGGGATTGAACCTGGGCCCTTCTGCGTGCAAGGCAGATGCTCTGCCACTGAGCTAGGGCCCTTTCCCAGGGCAGCTTGCAAAGTCCTGAAAACCACCTTCTGTTATGAAACCAACATCCTTCCACAGCTCCCAGCCCTTCTTTTTCCTCCCTTTCTGGATAAACAACAAAAGAGAAAGATCTCCTACTCATCTGTATTAGACACTTGCATGTATGAGAAGTAAAAGCCTTAGAAAAACATCCATCCTCCTGAAAGCCAAGATGGTCCTCAGAAAAGGTATGGCGTTGACAGGAAAGAACCAAAATACTAACGCAAACACCAGTGATCACTAAGTGACCTTCAACAAGCAAACTTTGGAGTTTAATGTGCCATTTCACCATCAGTAATTCCTCTTGCCAAGCCCAGAAACAACTTTCGAACTCTCTTGAGTTTAATAATGCTTTGCAGTTCCACAGGGCAAGTGGGCTGAAAAGAAAATGGCTGAACAGACTAGGGAACTGTCTTATAGTGAGCCAGACCATTAGTCCTGTTAGCCTAGTACTGTCTACACTGACTGGCAGCAGCTCTTCAGGGTTTCAGCCATAGGTCTTTTCCAGCTCTACCTGGAGATGCCAGAGATTGAACCTGGGACCTTCTGCACACCAAGCATCTGCTCCAACACTAAGCTACAGCCCCTTCTATCAGTTACCTCGCTGGGTCATAGTTATTGTGCCCTAATCTTGGGACCCCATCTGTAAAAGGGGAATGACGGCAAGAATTATATCAATACAAGGATTTTAAGGAATTCAATTCAGTGGAAATAGTGGAGCCACAGGAGATACATGGCATGAAACTGGGGTGGCTGCATGATGTACTATACCTGCTGAAATTCCTTGTCCTATACAGTACAGCCCTGCTTTACAGCATTCCGCTTTAAGGCGTTCCACTGATACGGCGGCTTTCGTTTTCCATTTTAAAGGGTTTCCACCCCCCTTTTGCGACGTTTTGCACCGTTTTCGTGTGACGCGGCCCATTAAAGTCAATGGGGTTCCGCTTTACGGTGTTTTCCGCTTTACGGCGGGGGTCCGGAACAGAACCCGCCGTATAAGCGGGGCCCTACTGTACAACTATTAAAAGTGCAGGAATCCTGTTCTCTTTTTCAGCAGACCCATCCTCCATGAAACACACTTATGTGAGTCAGCGGAATCTGTCACCAAATTATAAAACCCATCCATCTCTCCACTTTCCTCAGCATACCTACCATGATGGTGTGTTTGGGGAATCTGACACGGACAGCTTTCACAAACTCTACAAAGTATTCCGAATAACCATTGGCCACATCCAGGCAAATATACTTGATAAGTGGAATGGCCTCTATGATATCTGTCAGATTCTCAAAGTCAGACATTCCGCTGCCTGAGCTCACCGCTACATGCTGGAAAGAAAGGAAGAGAATGATCAGTGGCTTTTATTAGGTCAAGAGCATTCTCTCTGCATCTATTTGCAAAAGAAACCTACTGGGATGATCTAAGACGGTCAAATCTTAGAATATGGAGGGGGGGTGTCTTAAAAGCATGAAAAGGCAGCGTGTGCCAAACCTGAAGATCTAGCACAATGAAAGAGAAGCTGGAAATGTATGGCTGAGGACTGAGAATTAATGAGAATCTTTTATTCCAAGTTAATACATTCTGCTAATTTGTGAAATATTATTTCCACTAGAGCACTGAACCTAGTTTTATTAGTATAATACTTTGTTTTGCCACTTAGAACTTGTTTGGATAAAAAAAAAAGCTAGCTTGTGTCAGTGATGTTGGCAAAGACGAAACTGCTGGTGGTTTCTGCCTCATATCCAAACTCTTTCTTGATTCATTTTTTTCTGGTTCCTTACAACATAGTTTGGGATACTGTACAGTATTTCCTATTTTAAAACAATCTTGTGAGATTCTTTTCAAGCTGTTTTTTTTTATTTTGTTTGTAGCAAAACAGATATATTTTCTATCCATTTTTGTCATGCCAAAACAAGCCAGGATTCAGCTCTTAAGTTAACCATAGCTTCCCATTGTGTGTAAACCTGGAAACTATGGTCAATGGCATACCAAGAAGCCAGGATATTAAGCCATAATTTAAAGTTGGCTTACAGACCAACTCTAAAGCCCCCCCAAAGGCCAGCAAAGGAGTCATTGGAAGTAGTGTTAAACGGTGCTCCACCCTCGGAGAGGAAGGCCCTCCAGCAGGACTGTACTCACACCACAACACAGTGGAAGGCTCCACAGGCACAGATCCACAGGCACAGCAGCATTCCTCCAGGAGCACTGGGGAAAACTGGGCCTTTCAAGGATGTGTTGGGGTGTGATGGTGACGCTATGGATCTGCGGTATCCTAAGCCTCTTTGTTTCCGAGACACACTCTGAGAAAAGACACAAAATTGAACTGAACTGAATTTCTTTCTCATTATAGTCAATGGGACAGAGGAATTAAAAAAATACCTTGAAGTAAAACGAGACAAAAAAGTCGGGGACCCCCACTCTTGCCGTAAGTGCAGCTAGCCGTCAGATGTGGTGGTTGCTCTGTCATGGAATCTCCCACTACCACGACAGGACTGCTATCATAATATCCTGACCTGTTTGCAAGGCATTAACTAGAGTTTACAGCTTTGCATGCAGCAGGAAGCTATGATGAAGGGTGGAATCCTGGCTTGTTTAGCTGCTCACCTGAAGGGAGGAACTTGTGCATATCCTGGCACATTTACTCAAACGTTAAGTCTCACTGGACTGGTTTTCACAACTGATTGGGAAAACCAGTCCAGTGGGACTTACTTTTGAGTAAATGTGCATAGGATTGCACTGCACAGCAAAACAAAACATCTACAAAAGTGGCACAAGCCTGATTGAGACTTTAAACTTATGATACTTTATGTGCATTACACTGGACTCTGACTTTTATGTTTTAAGTCTATTTTGCTTTTTAATTTTATCTTCATTCTTTTATCTTGAGTGCTATCTTTATTGCAATTCATATCTGTAAAGAATACACATCTGTGATACTTATTTTAACAGTGCAGTCCTATACATGTCTACTCAGAAGTATGCCCTTATGGCCCCCTCACTCACTCTTTCCTCTACTGAAATTAGACTTGAAAGAAAATTATACTGTGGCCAATAGAATCAGTTTGGTGTGTGCTTGATTGAAGAGCACGTGTAGTGCCCACACCAGTTTCTCAGGTTTGCAAATGTGTCCACAGGACCCAAAGGTTCGGTGATGCCTGATGTACAGTCTACACACCGTGGCCATTAGAATCCAGTCTGAAATCAATGGAAGTTTAGCATTTAATTGGGCACAACTGATGTTAATAGGATTTAAGCCTAGTCTACACTGGCAGCAGAATTAGGTGAAAATGAGGTGGCAAAGTCCTGCAGTGATACTGTACCACTTCAAACTGCAGATGGTAGGTCCTATTTCTGAATGCTCTCCTATATGGAAAAATAACTGAAAGTCAAAAGCTAGCATAACAGAGAGTGGTTTGAGAACTTTCCCCTGGTCTGCTAGTTTTCTTTTCTTTTCTTAAAGTAAAGCCTTTATTGATTGATTGATTGATTGATTGATTGATATCCCACCCTTCCTTCCAGCAGGAGCCCAGGAAAAATTATGTGGGCAGAGGATTCAAAAATGACAACCCTAATCTGCAAGATGGAATTTGTTAGTACATTTCAGCACCTCATTTTGCTGCATTTGTAGTCCTGGCCTTAGTTGTGTTTCATTTGTGCTGGTTTGTACCTCAGGGCGTACATGCCAAGCAGAGCTAAATATTTTCTTTGCCATCTTTTATATTCAGATTTCCTGTTATGATTTCAATATTGTGCTCAGCTGCTGTAGAGAACTGTGTATGAAGAGTGGCCAACTAAATGTTAATCAAGGAAGAAAAGTAGGCCGAGGAGTATTCTGGTTGCCATGGCAGCTAGAGGAGAGCCAAGAGGGAGAGAGCCCTGCGAGGGAGGGCTGAAAAGTGACAGGTGGAGGACAACGATTTACTGGTATTACCAGATATGTGGGAATTCTTATAATGTACAAGAATCAAGGGCTTCTGTGAGATGCAGCTGTACAAGGAATCAGGCTCAAACAGTTCTACCCTAACTGCGGTAACAACTGTTTTTGGGAGGGCTGCACAGCAGTTACTCCTAGCATGGCTGGCTCATACCAGTTGTGAGTGTGATGGTAGGTGGACAAGGAGGAGGGACTTCTCTGTTCTACAGAGACAGACCACTATGTAAAAGAGAGCTCCAGCTGAGTATCGCCACCCCCTGCAGCAGCATCCATAAATAACAGGAACAAATATGCGGAAGAGAGGACTTTCTTCTCTCACAGATTGTCTAGGAGCATTGTGGGCTTCTTCCCTCTAGCAGTGCCTCTGGGAAGTGGAGTGAAAAAGGCTGAGGGTTTTTTTTGGGGGGGGGTAGAGGAACACTACACTTTAATCTAGATTATACAAGAGAAACATGCTTGGGATCGCTGCTGCCTGAGGTGAGTTGGGTAAATAGCAGAGGAACATAGCCATGCTCCTCCAATGCACTTTCCTGAGGAGGACTGACTTCTGAGGTAAGATAGCTTATGGTGATGCTGCAAGGAAAAAAGAAGGTGATATGGAAGAAGCAATGGACTGTTTTCACTACCACCACACCTTACCCCCCTGGTAAGAGGTTCTAAGCAAGACCCCAAAAGGTTGAAGGTCTGGCATAGGATTCTCAGTTGATGATCTAGAAAAGCTGGTGAGCATCTGATGAAATAGACTCTAGTCCACAGAAGCTTATGCCATACCAAATGTACTAGTCTTTAAAGTATTACAAAACTCTTCATTGCTTTAGGGATCACTGCTGAATCATTTATGAACCCTTTATAATAGCTAGAAACAAAAAGGAGCAGCACTTGTGCAGCAATAAATTTTGAAGGGCAGAAGCTCAGTTTGACAGCTCCCATATTCATACCTCCAAGAATCCTTGCTCTCAAGGAGAGACCAAGAATGGAGGCAGCAGTGTTGGTGTGTGCATGTGTATTCATTTTTATATATATATACTTATATAGTGTGATCTTTATATACATACAGCTATTGTACACGCAGCAGCAGCAGCAGTTCATAGCATAATACCCTATTTGTTAGAATGAGCATGACTGCAATCCTGTACAGTTTCCTGTGGGTAAGCTTCACTGAACTCAGAGGTGCATACTTTTTTACTTGTACAACACACTGAGCTTTAACAAAATATCTTCAGCTAGCTAGCTTTTAATTAGAAATGAAACAATCTTGCAAATAAGCGTTACAGTTTAAACTGTTCGCATGAAGTTGGAACTCCATCAAAGAAAAGGAAAGAAGTATCCATCCTGTTTTATCTTTTTCTCCATTCTCCAACTTCCTCTATGCTAATCTGACACAAAATTGAAAACCTCATTATCACCTATGTACTTGCCAAAGCAAGGAAGATGCATCAATTATCCTGGTGTTCTGGCAAATAGCATCAACTTTCCTTCTTTGAAAAAAAGTCCCAGAACAAGACTCCCCTTCATTCCCCTTCCACTACACCACTGAGTTACGCTATTTTATCACAAACAATACATTACTTTTCAGGGACTTTTTTGTCACTGTCATTAGCCTTCTATCTTACTGCATTGCCATTCACAGATGTTATGTGCTCTCATTCTCAAAGTACAGGCTGTTTCAGAAAGGTTTTCATAATCTATCATCTTTATTATTTATTTACTTGTTTTAAAAATTCATTCATTTATTTATATCCTGCCCTTTCTCCCAGTAGGAGCCCAAGGTGGCAGGGCAGCATCATAATGACCTTTGGGCCGACTACAATTGCTGTAACAAATGTATGTTCGCTTGTCTTGTTTTGAGTTTACAGAATCTCATATTTGTCCATTATATTTCCTGTTCTCAGTCTTCTGGTTTTGTTGAAATGCAACCATACCTATTTTGTCTCTTTCAATTTCATTGCCAACATTCTATTCAAAATCTCATAACTTTTCCCTCTTGCAGTAATATTATTCAATGAAAGCATTCATACTTATTTTATTGGAGAAAGCTTTGTTCACACACTTTTTTCCTAACCTCTATGAACATCTGCTATAGCTATGCTTTCTTTCTAATGTTCCATTATATATATTATGTTCCCTGTAGGAATGCTATCTTTAGGGTTGGATAAACCACTTAGCACAATTATTATAAGAACAATATTTTCCTCCTTATAAAACACGTTTTCACAACCGATATAGGCTTTTTTAAAATTTTGTATGTGTACAGTTTTTTTTCCAAATTCCAAAAAATTCCAAGTTTAGAAAGCAGTAATTACACTTAATAATTATGTGAAAATATACCTCTAGGCATTCTGGATGATTGCTTGCAAACAGCTTCCACTGTTCCAGAGAATAATGCTTGTGAATTGCAGTGAACATTGCATACTACAAAAAGAAATAATGTATTATTCTACAGTCTAAGGCAGCAACACATACAAAAAGAATCCATGGCTGCAAAGCATCTAATATCTAAATGGGTCTTATTTGACTAAAACATATTGAGGCTAAGATTCCATGCATAGATTTCCTCTGTCACACATTATTATTATTATTATTATTATTATTATTATTATTTATATCCTGCTCCCAGGAGTCCAGAGCAGCAAACAAAAACACTAAAAACATCTTTAAAACACCTTAAAAGCAAAACATCTTTAACAAATCTTCAAAAATAATGCACCACATGCAGCAGGCAACAGCGTGGAGGGGAAAACATTTGCCCAAGTGCAGGTTTGAGATCAGTTTCTTGTTCAGTGGTCCCCCCAACTCCACCTCCACACTTTTAGAGTTTCTGCCAGCGAACTACTGAACAAGAAACTGCCAAAAATATGAACCCTGTACATGTGTAGGGGGATAACCACACAAGGAACCCGCACCACTGGAATGTTGGTGTTATATGTAAATACCATCAATTTCAGGTGTTTACTTCCATACAGAACTGGGAAGTAAGGTTACAATCCTTCACAAGACTGAATAGTGTTGGAGCAAGAGTCTATGATAGAGAAAGTGGGTTGCAGATTATGGTACAAGGGCATGTTTTATTAGATTTTTTATAATAATATTTTGTCATACCTAGAAAGTAAATATAGTTTTACAACATGATATATTGAACACTATGCCTCAGTTGGACTAGATCCCATTCAGCCCCAGACTCTGTTAATGAGAGCCTCTGTTGCCCTACTGAGGAAAACAGTCAAGGATCAAGGTCTACCTGCCAAACCATCAGTGTCAAGCCCAAGCTATGCATAAATAGGTCGGCCCTGCCCAGTGTCAAGCCCAAGCTATGCATAAATAGGTCGGCCCTGCCCACTCTTGTAAAAGCAGACCTTGAAAAGATATTACAACCCTCCTGAACTGGCCATATGATCAGTGAGAGACAGGCTTGAGCTGCATCTCAACTGGGCCAGGCTCCACAGACACCCTGTTAGAATCAGGAAGGCACACGTTATTTAGGGATTCTTTCAGGATACGGTGCCCACGATGGTGCAAGACAGGAAAGAAAAATTAGCAGCAAAGTGAAAACTCAAAAACATAAATAACAAACACCAGCAATGGAATTAAGATAATGAAGAATGCTTCTGGATTTCATCTTTGCCTGCTTTGCTGGATCAAAGACCTTACATGATGATCTTGAAGAAATTATGTTAGCTGGATGGATAAGAGCTAATGTAATTTCCTGCTTTAAAGTACTTTGATTTGATAGTTATATTGTTTTTATTTTGAATTTTTATGTATGTTAGATCGATGCTTTTAGATATATTGTGTTTTATGTATGTTAGATGCTTTGTGGACCAGTAGGTCCAAAAGCAGGGTATAAATTTAATGATTTAATCTATAATTATTGTTTACATAAGAAAAAATAGAATTGAATATTATCTTGACATTTACTATTTCAGTGCATTATAAATAAAATCATTTCCCCCATAAATCTATCAGTACTATAGGAAAACAAAAGATGACCCACTTGCAATTAGTTGAAAGTAACAGTTCACATAGTTCTTTACCTTTATACCAGTCAATTAAAGATGGCAATCATAGGGTTTCAGTGGGAAGTAATAAACATTTTTGCAGCAGTTAAAAGAGAAGAAATGAATTAAAATTCATAGTTCTTTAGCATATCCAAAAAGTACTGTTTTGGATCATAAGAAATGTTATAACTTTTATTATCTTTAACTATATCCAAAACCTGCTAACAAAAATAACAAGAAAATGGGTGATATTATTGTTTTATTTATTTATTAAATATATATCCCACCCTTCCTCACAGAGTTAGAGCAGCAAACAAAAACACTAAAAACACTCTAAAACGTCTTAAAAACAATAAGACTTTAAAACATATTAAAACAAAACATGTTTAAAAACATATTTAAAACAAAGCATCTTTAAAAACATCTTTTTTAAAAAAGCTTTAAAAACACCTAAAAAAAGTAATTCCAACACAGACACAGACTGGGTATCCAATGTTAAATCGAGTAACTTATTTCCCTTGATTTCAGAGGGTCAATATGAGTTGGATATTACCCAATATAACTAAAAGATATCAGGAAAGTGACACTGCCAACAGTTATCATGTTGCATATAAATGACCAACAAAACTGCAATTTATATAATCTTAATTTCATATTTACATTAATCAGATTTCTAAATACATTTCACCATATTCATGACCATTCTTCTGATGAAACTTAAAACAAATTTCATACTCCTTTAACTTTCAAGTCTTCATTCAGGAATCTTGAGAACTGTATCTTTGTTGAGGTAATGAGAAGAAACCTGTTACAGATTCTGTCCTTATCCTCACAAATCCACAGTTCCCAGGATTCTGAAAGAAAACTAGGACAGTTAACTTCACCTCTCTCATTCCCAAGCTAATTTACTTTCAAAATGTACTGGTTTCATTGAGAGGGTTAAGCATATGCTTAACAGTGCAATCATATACATGTGTACTCAGAAGTAATTCCCATTAAGTTCAATAGTATGACAGCCTGAATATGTGTTATAAGTGGTATTTAAAAGTGCTTAATTTTGCTAGAATCATGCTTCACATGTATGCAATGTAAACAAGTAAAAAGAAGACTGGAATTTAGAATCCTATTACTCCAGATTTATCTTTTGATTTTAGAGAAAAGGGAACAGCTCAGATGATACCATTCAGCTATTTATTTATTTGCAGGAGAATTAAAAGGTACTTACTTTAGTCATAACCTGTGCCATTTCAAAAGTGCCCACAGTGTCCATATTTGCTACTATAATTGGGATCCCTGTGTAGGTTTGCTTGGAGTTACGGAATGTGAAAGTACGCATAAGATCTACCTGTAAGAAAACAAATGTATATTTATTTATAAATTATTATTTATAAATGCATAAATGCTGGTATTTTGTACCAGCAAGGGATAACAGGTTTTATACATTATTTACTGGGGGGAAATAATTGAATATAGAATATAGACTAGGAAAATGTAAATAGTAAATAGTGACTAAAAGGAAGAAATGCAAATGGCAGGGAAGGAGCATATGTTTCAAACCAATCTCTTTTTCCGAGTTTTCTGTTGTATCCCATTTAAGCTGCAGGCTAGTCTAAAGTGAATTAAGAACCTGAATTTCTCTTAAGTCAGCTAGAGATGAGCAAAAAAGGACTCCTTTGAAGAGTTTTCTCCAAATATTCTCCACCATATTTTTTTCTGGCAGTCATCATCCCCCCCCTCCGCCCCTCCATACACATGCACTGCACTGGAATGTCTAGGTCAATGGCATTGTGGAGCATGAAAAGTGATGGCCAGGCTATCAACACTGGATGCTGGTGAGCTCCACCTTGAAAAAACCTGTTTGGAGAATTTCTTCTCCCTCTGTAGAAATTCAGTGAAATGGTCTCCCCAGTTTCTCTGCTCATAAATTAGGTGGAAGAATTCCAAAGGCCTTTAGCACACAAGTCTAACATCAACACACACTCCATTTGGCTTTAGCAAATGCTACCAATGGGGACACATTGCTCAGAAAGGGCAGGTTTGTAGTATGGGAGGGCTTTGAGATCTAGGCCTCCTCCTGGATGCTCAGACTGAAACCGTGAGTTTTAGCTTTTTGCCAGCTGCACCCATTTCTAAAAGAGTGATTTGGCCACTGTGGTACATGAAATTGTAAGCTTCCAACTGGACTGCAATACGTTTTACAGGGGGCTGCCCTTCAAGATTGTTCACAAGTTGCAACAGGTCCAGAATACAGCAAGCACATTTGATTACTGGGATCGGACGCAGGAAGTAATACCACTTTTATGTGAACTCCACTGCTTACCAATTTACTTTCAGGATGAATTCAAGATCCTGGTTCTTACTTTTTATTTATTTATTTAGACTATTTCTATACCGCTTAATATATAAAAAGATCTCTAAGCAGTGTACAGAAAAAACCTTTTAACACTCTGTACTACCAGGTAACTTGAGGAAACATCTTTCCCATAGGTACTTATTCAAATCCAGCTCAGAAAAGCCTTGATTGTTTAATCATCAATTAACCTGGCGGCCTCTAGATTATGGAACCAGTTGCCTGTTCCATAAGGGACTTTGGCCCAGGCTTTAAAGCCTTGCCTATTTAAATAGGCTTTTGCAGTTAAATGTGCCTAATTCAATTATATATGGTTTTATTTGTTGCTGCTTGCTCATCAGTTTTAGGATGGTTTTATTGTTGTATATTCTGTTTTATATTCATTGCTGGAAAAAGTGTGTTTAAAAGTGTATTGAAAAGGATTATGAATCTTCCAAATAAATAATAAATAAGTAATTGCATAATGCTGGACCTCCTTCATTACAAGCAGGACCAGTGTCCAATGTCTCTCCAACTTCCCTGATCTTTCATTGGGAGCAACCTAGGCTCATCCTTTCAACCCTGCAATTAAAGGAAAGTAGAAGTTACAACGAGGATCATAATGTCTGCCTCCTTAGCTGATGAGACACCTAACATTAGTACAATAAGCAGCCACATACAAGTGAATGTGTTGAAAAGGTTTAAAATATTTAGTTACCTGCATATATAAGAGTTCCTGGATTCCTGTTGTGTAGCACTCTAACTCTTTGAAATGCTCACCTGAACATATGTGCTTTTCGGCAGCCTGCTTTTCGGCGTTCCGCTAATATGGCAGCTAAAATTAAAGTAAGGTCCCGCTCATATGGCGCTTGTTCTGCTTTTACGGCATTTTTTGGGCATCGGGCACTATTTTATTGACAGAGTTCCACTTTTCGGCAGGTTTCACTTTTAGGAGGGGGCCTGGAACGTAACCCGCCATATGAGTGGGGCCCTACTGTACAGTAAGGCCAGAATTGTGCCTGCTGTCTCCACTCCCATCCCATACATCCAAAAACTAGCCTATGGACAATCATGAATCCTATTTGGATTATACAAATAATCAATAACTGGTGTTCATCTTCCCCAGAGAGAAGTAGGATATTCGGGAATTATATTATCAACGACTTCTCTGGCCAAATTCCTACATTTCTCAGCTTTCTACCTTCATGAAACGGTTTGAGAAAGCAACCTATAAGTAATCATGAGCAGAAGTGCTAAATTAGGCAGCTAAAGTAAAGGTAAAGGTGTCCCCGCACTTGTAGTGCGAGTCGTTTCCCACTCTTAGGGTGAACTAGGCAGACCGTATATATGATGTGGGATTGCCAGTTCCTTCCCCGGCCTTTCTTTACCCCCCAGCATATGCCGGGTACTCATTTTACCAACCACGGATGGATGGAAGGCTGAGTGGATCTCGACCCCTTTTACTGGAGATTCGACTTCCTCCTTCCCTTGGAATCGAACTCCGGCCGTGAGCAGAGCTTCGGCTGCGTTACCGCCGTTTACCTCTCTGCGCCACAGAGGCAGCTAAACGTCCCTTAATTCAGAAGATTCTCTTGTGTTTCAGAACAGAACATGAAAAAAAAAATTAGAGAATTTAAAGCCAATCCTAAGTATACATGGAGCCAAATCCTACACATGATTACTTGAAAGTAAGTCCTATTAGAAGATATCCAACAAAATTATATTTAGAGCAGACCCAATGAAATTAGTGAAACTGTAAGTCACGACTAACTGAAGTCCATTGTTTTCAAAGGATCATACAGTTCAACAAGACTCACCATGTGTACTCAGAAGTAAGTCCAGCTGATATCAATGCGGCTTACTCCAGGTAAATGGGGTTGGGTTGCAGCTTTACTCTCAATTAAATGTGTTCTGATACAATTCTTACTTGTATGCAGTAACCACTCCACCCATTACACCAAGCTAAACTGATATTATTTCCCATAAAGACACAGCTATACCATATTCCCTGGTTCATTTATCTGTTTGATACATGCAGCTGAAAACATTACACATAACACTTCCAGTGTAGATGCAAAACTTTTGATTGGTATACCTTAAAACAGCTCTAAATATATGTGAATTATGCCTATTCACAATTGTTCAGGTTTAAAATTAAAGCAAAATTTACCCTATTTAAAAATTGCTAATTGCCTCACTAATAACAAAAAGTATTTATCCCTTACAGTACCCCAAAGAGAAGGCATCACAACTCTAGAATACCCCTTATCTTTGGAATGTTGTTCCAAGATGATCAAAAGATCATAACATGTAGGTCATAGTAAGCCTCTTGGATCAATAGATATGCAAACTCACATTCCTGAGAGATTTCTGTATTTCAGTTACAGAGATATAATCATGTGTTTACTTGAAAATGCCTTTACCAGTTACAATGACTGCTGGCCAATCAGAGAATAGATGTCTATGTTGCCTGCAGCCATAGAGCAACAATTCTAATATGAATATGCAAATTATTCAACCACAACCAACTGAAATTGCAGGGATTTTGATAAAAGATGGAAGAAAAAAAATATTTATTTTGACAGCTAACCAACTTTTTTTTTACTAGCACAAAACAGTGGTGTGTTTGTATGTGAGTGAGAACATTAAGAGCCTTGCTGAATCACCCATCATCAAAATCTAGCATCCTGCTTTCCGCAGTGGCCAACCAGATGATTTGGGAGGAGCCAGGGCAAGTCATGCACACAACAGCACTCAGTGGCATGCTCCTTCTGTGAACATGAAGGTTCTGTTTAGCCACCATGGCTTAACAGAGCTCTATTCTTAATGGATTTATCCCCCCCCCTAAAAGCTTTCATTTATATAATTAATATGGGGTCTTCAACATCGTCTTAAATATTTTTAAAAGTATATCAAGCAATTCTTTAAAAATATAAATTTGTTTTAGACTGAAGGATGTTGAACATTCCATATACAAATCTTCTACAACCACATATAGGCACAGCTACCGCGAACAGTTTCTGCTAGTCGCAAAAAGCAATCTTTTTTTTTAATTTGGCTACCTATTTAGAAAAGTACAGACCTATTTTTCTTCTCTCTGCTTATGTGTATATTTCCAGTACACCTGACCTGCCTTGTCCTCACGACACCGCTTCTCTCTGATATTACCTTCCCTACTTTCACTCCACAAAACCGCAGGCTTGTAACTTGAGTCATGGGGCGGGGGGGCTCCAGTCCACCCATTTGCCTGCAAATGATGTGTCATGCCGTCAATGTATCCGCGCCTCTACAAAACAATTCTGAGCACAATGCTGCCCAGCTCTAAGTCACCTTCTTCTACCCATTCTGGTTTCTTGCACCGCCACCACAAGAACAACATGTTTTCGGCAGATGCACCTGTCAGGACAGAATAAGCAGTTCTTAAGGCAAGAGGGAAGCGATAAGTTCACTTACTCAAGGGCTCCTTCCCTGGAAGGAGGTAAACGCTCATTCTGCAAAGGGCAAAATGGGAAAAGGGGGAAGGTTGAGAACGCGGCCTGCAGTGTGACTTTTATCTAATGCACAAGAGTCAACCTAATCTCGCCTCTGGAGCAATAAATGGAAAGTTTTATTTGGGGTTACGGAGGAAAATACAAGAGGCGGGAAAGAGACCGAGCTGTTAATCCGTTAGCTTGAGAAATGCAAAACGAAGAGGAAAAGGTTATCTAGCGAGGTTAGATGCGAAGTATTAACGAAAAAGCATGCTTGTTTGGAAATGCCCCCACCTCTGCTCTGCTTTTGAGGCTGCTTCGTTTAGGTCTAAGCAAGACATCTTTAAAGTCCAGTTTGAGATCGGCATCTACTCGGGGCATCTCGCCGGTTTAGTTAGGTTGGAGGAGGGGCGCTCCTCGCCTCGCGCTGCAGTTGCTTTTGCTTGCTTTCCTCCTTCCTGCTGCCGCTTGCCTTTGAGGGGGGAGAGTTGCCGGTCTGTCTGCGTCCGGGACAGGCAGAACAGAAGCAACCAAAGCTTGTTTTCTTTCCAGGGCGAGTATTTATAGGGAGAGAAGCAGCAGCGGGAGACGGTCCCCGAGCCCCATAGCTTTATTAGGAACGGGCTGGTTTTGGAATGTGCAGAGCCGGCGGTGGGCAGGTCAGGTGGCCTTGTCGTCCGGCAGCCGGCTCCTTTCCCCCCACCTCGCTTTCCCTCTCTCGGTCGGCTTGCCAGGCTGCTTGGTCTGTGGGTGCCGGCGCGTTCCTACAGCAATGCAGTTCCGTGGGGCGAGCCAGAGGCACTGCAGCACTTCCCGGCGCCGGCAATAGCAGCAGCAACCACCTTAATGCGGTCGATAATGCCGGAGCGGGTGAGCGAGGGACAGGGAAAGAGGTGGGGACGAGGCTTTTCAGGGGAGGAGTGGTGAGGAAGTCAGGCACCGGGCAGAAGAAGTGCAGTCGACGCCGCTGCTCCGAAATCCAGACCGGAGGAGGGGAATTAAGGGCAAGCCAAGGGCAGAGGCAGCCGCTGGCACCCATGTGACCCTCCCAAAATCGGCATTTTTGCTCTTTCCTTGGGTAATCGACTTGAAGACACGTAACAACTACTTGTGCACACATCAGAGGCTCGTTCTCGCCTTCTTTCTTCCCACCTTTTGCCTCTTCCATTTCGTGGCGGGTTTGCTTCTCAGTCGGCATTCTGCATTTGCTCTTCCGCTAATCAGTTGTGAAATTGCTGTTTTTTTTCTTCTTTTTTTGTCATTGAAGAAATTAGATCAAAGTTACTGGCAAACTCGAAAAATATTATCCCTCCTCTCTCTAAAAACGAGCTCGGGCAGTTCCTGGCACCCTATCGGTGCTTTATTAGAAATACGATTGTAAATTGTAGTCTGGGGTGCGAGCTCCCATGGAGGCTTTGATCCTTATGCACAAATTCAAATACTGGGCGCTTGTTATTTTTTAGCTGGTACTTGACCTCGTCGTTTTGTATATACTTATTTATTGCATTCATATCGCACTTTTTCCACAAGAAGCTCGCACAAACATCGTACCCCCCCATTTTACCAATTTTCAGGTGAAGTATAAGGGCCATCGAGGTAAGTTACACTGAGGTGGCTGCTGTGCGAGGGACTGAACATGAGTTGTCGTAGTCTGACACTAACTACTGTATCACTGTAACATCATAGGCAGGCCTATAACCAGAAACGTTGTGAGAGGTCCTAAGAGTACATAAGGAAGGGGCTGGGGGAGCAGCAATACATAACAGCCTAAATTCCTTGAGCTGCGGAGAGTGTGTGAACCAGATAAAGTAGCATGAGTTGGGTGCCTTGCACTTCTGAAGTCATACTCAGCAGGACTCAAGAATCTCACTTGCAGTACAATCTGCAGTCATCAGTAGCTCATGGATTTAACGGGGGAAGGGTGAAATATGTGAGTACCAATTCAAATACTACTTGGATGATGAGAAATTGAAAGTGTGAGGCATGCGCTATTCTTCAAGCTGCATGGTTTGTATGAATCAACATTTATATTTACATTAATCTATGTTCCTTACTGGTCGACGACCGTAATAAACAATACTACTACTAATCTATGTTCTATATATAATCTATGTAATGCAAAGATGTATCACTGAACACTAAAGTCAGGATCATTCAGACCACGATATTCCTGATCTCTGCGGATGTGAAAGTTGGACAGTGAAAAAAGAGGATAAGAGAAAAATCAACTCCTTTGAAATGTGGTGTTGGAAAAGAGATTTGCGGTGACTGCGAAAAAGACAAATAATTGGGTGTTAGAATAAATTAAACCAGAACTGTCACTAGAAGCTAAAATGATGAAACTGAGGTTATCATACTTTGGACACATCGTGAGAAGACCTGATTCACTAGAAAAGACGATGCTGGGGAAAACATAAGGGAGTAGAAAAAGAGGAAGGCCAAACAAAATTGATTGATTCCATAAAGGAAGCCACAGACATGAACTTACAAAATCTGAACAGGGTGGTTCACGACATGCTATTGGAAGTCGCTGATTCATAGGGTCACCATAAGTCATAATCTGCTTCAAGGCACATAACAACAACATGTTCTGAGATAAAAAAGCAGTGAGTTAGGAAACACAAAACATTTATCTTTTCCCCCCTAACTTCAAACTCTGATTCATGCCTTGAATGTATAAACATTTTAGAGGCTAAAGAGAATTCAAAGAAGGTCATTATTATCCCAAAATAACTGGCCATATATACCCATATTCATTAAATCCTTATAGATCCTGTATGCCCCAGTGAGCCCCTATAACCACTTACCTAGCCCCTGCTCGTCCTTTCATGGGCTGTTCCTTCCCTGATAGTTTCTGTTTGCATACACGAACAGAATTGGGGGGTGGTAAGCTATCCAGGAATGGAAATTTAGGGCAAACTTGCAAGGCAGCTCAATTCTATTAACGCAAGGGGAGTCCCAGATGACCAATCACATCAATCCAGTGGCGAAGCACTGACAAAAACAATTAAGCAGCACTTGTGGAAGGGAAAGGTAAGCATTAAATTGCGACCAATTATTTAATTATTTAATCATCAGCTGAAGTTGAAGCAGCAAAGCTAGTAGCACAAGATTATTATATTTCTTTTTTAAAGGCAAGGCATCTCTGCAGGCACTATTCTGCCCAATTTTTTAAATGAGAAATGAGCCTGCTGCCACCTTTCAGTGTTGTTAGCCACACTGGGGGAGCCCTACAAGGTATAGAAAAAATGTAGAGTGACACACCCATTGATTGAAGAAGGACTTCCTGGTTTATTTTGAACTTTTTTTTGTAAGATAGTTTTATTAGATTTTGTCATTCCTTTCTCCCTTTTGTCTTCCCTGGTGGAGATATTATTTATTATTTGATTTTTATCCCTCCCTCCCAGCAGGAGTGCAGGGCGGCAAACAAAAGCACTAAAAATGCTTTAAAACATCATAAAAACAGACTTTAAAATACATTAAAACAAAACATTTTTAAAAACATTTTTTAAAGCTTTGAAGACATCTTAAAGGTTAAAAACATTGTTTTTTTAAAAAAAGGTTTAAAAACAGATTAAAAAGCAATTCCAGCACAGACAGGGGTAAGGTCTCAACTTAAAAGATTTGTTGAAATTATTGCTGCCTATAGAAAAAACTGAGAAATGCAGAATTTTAGTGTAGCTGTGATTCAGCAGTAGCACATCCACCCCAAAACAAAAGGAGGCAGCAAAACTAGGAGTTCATTTTATGCAGTTATGTGTGTGTGCACACACACAAAGTACTAGTAAGTTTACCATTACTGTGCCATGTGGAAGTGGTGTAGTAGCTGAAAAACTATGGGTTGTATCAGCTCTGTAAAATCACTCAGTGTTATACCCTGAGAGAGGATAGTTTATACCAACCCTGTAGTGTGGTCCAGTGTTTTTATCAAGTTTCCTGGAGTGTTGGGTTTTTTTTAGGAAAATGCAGTTGTGGGGGGGGGGTTGTGGGGAGGCAAGGAAATTAATTATAGCAGCAGTGCTGCTGGGTGGTAAATGGGGTAATTAATAGCTGTCCCATTCATGGGGGGAAATAGAGGAACCGGGTGGATTTTTTTAAAAAAAACCATAGAAAACTCAGCCATCTGTTTCATACTTATAAAGTCATGCCAAAAGGGATGATTTGGAGTGGGATGTCAGTGGGTGGATGTGGAAGTGTTGCTTAACCTTTTCCCAACCTCCCATATGATTTGCTTAATTAATTTACTTAATTAGTAAATAATTTATGTAATATGCTAAATATGTCACCTGTATATGGGGAACTGGAATATGGCATCCATAACAGTAAAGGCATTATGTGCTAGGAGCTAATTCCCAGAGGCAACCAAGAGGTCTTCTGTATCTTTAAAAGTTGTGCAGGGGGAAGGGAGAATTCCACCTTGTGGTTTTTCTCATTACAGTGTTGCAAGGACACCTGCACTTGGCTGACTTTCTCTTCTCCTAAAGACACAGGATCAGTCTCAGGCCAGGAACCTGGCAACCCTACCCGAGAACAGAAGATAAATGATAAATCTGCTGGTTTCCTGCACTTATGGCTGGTATTTTCTGATTATCTGTCCCTTCCACACAGTACTGTAGGCACAACCCTATTTTGTTAGCAACTCATGGCGTTGTCCTGATAACTTGTGCCCCGATAACTTGTGCCCCATATTTTTAGTCTGACTTCTCTAGGCTTGAACTAGCCACTGTGTTTTAATTATGGGTTTTTAAGAGTTGGAGGAGGTGAAGAGTAGACCCACTGAAATGAGTAGACATGGTTAACCATGTCCATTAATTTCTGTGTGTCTACTATGAGTAGAGCATTGTTAGATGCAACCCTATATTTTTATCCCTTTTATATTGTTACAGCTTTTAATTTCTGTAGAAAAATGAACTTCTTCCCTAGTCAATATGGATTCAGTGCAGGTGAAGAAGAAAGAACAACAACATCTGAGAGAGGCAACAGAAGCTGGGAAGCATCTGTTTCAGAAAAACATCCGTTAGGAATGATGGTTTAAATGTTTCAGGTTCTCTAAGTGGGTATAGGGTAGAATTTGTCAACAGCATAAAGAAGCAAGTAACAGCTGTTTGATGGGATGAAGTTTCAGAAAAAAACACTAAAAGGATGTTTGGAGAGGGACACAATGTGCATGGTGTTTATATACAAATGCCAGTAGCCTCAAGGCTAAGATGGAGGAACTGGAATGCACAGCACTAAAAGAAAACATATATTAAGGCATACCAAAATCCTGATATTACAGTGAGAATCAGTGGGATATAGTTATTTAAAGATACATAAATTTATAGAAAAGACAGAAAAGGGCATACTGGGTGCCAGTGTTGCTCTATATTTCAAAAAGGGCATAGAGTCCGATCAGCTAGAAGATTTAAGAGGAACAACATCATTCACAGAATTGCTGTGGGTCAAAATCCCAGCCCAAAACCTAGCATCATACTGGGGACATACTATTGTCCTCTAAAGGTGATCATGACACCCATACAAGAGTTAGAGAACAATCCAGCAGTATCAAGAAGGACCACTGCATCCTTGGCCCTACCGGCTTGCACTGGCCAAAGCAGAAGGAGAGGGGGCAGTTTTTTCTTGCTGTACTGCTACACCAGTTCCAGGTTGGGGTAGCTTAGGGAACTGAGGATTGGGCCCCTCAGGAGAGCTGTGGAGTTGTGGATCCAAAGTTACCAGTGCTCAACTCCCAAATGCACAGTTTTGGGCTTTCCACCTGCTACTGCTAGTAGGAGAACTGCAGCAATAGCTTTCTGCCTTCCTGGGTACAGATGGGGCCTCCACCAGTGGTGCTCCTCTTCACCAGCAGAGAACAGTAGAGAGACACCAACATGCCATTCTAACCCTCTCAAGCCACCAATGTTACAGGGTTAGGATTCTACACTGAGGCACAGAGCCTTTATTATGTATTGTATTTTTAAACCACCCTACATCTATTCAGATCCCAGGATGATTCACAAAATAATCAAGTAAAAATATCATAGGCAAATAATAAAATATTAAATAGTAAAATATATTAAAAACACTCTACAGTCATAAACAATATCAGTACAGAAGTAACAATTGTTAACTTCCAGATAATCTATAACTTCCAAAGGCCAAAGAATAAGGTGTATCTTTAGTTGGTGACAAAAAGCCACCAATTTGGGGGACAACTGTATATGCACAGGGAGAAATTCCACATTCATAGCACCACAGAAAAGAAAGCCCTGTCTCACAACGTTTTGTAAGAGGACTGCAAGCAGAGCTGCCCCTGCAGATCTCAAGGCATGGGTAAGCAGATATTGGAGAGGCACTCTTTTAACTGTTTGTGTCCCACACTGTTCAGGGCTTTATACACCCATACCTACACCTTGATTTGGGCCCTACCAAACATGCAGCTAGTGCAGCTCATTAAGGATCAGTGATATAGGATCCCAGTTTCCTGCCCCTCTTAAAAGCCTGGCAGCAAGAACAGGCCATTTTCCCAAATCCCTGAAACAGGACCCACCTACCAACAGCACCTCCATCTTGTTGGAATTCATTCTCAGTTTACTGGCCCTCATCCAGCTCATTACTGCCTCAAAATACCAGTCCGGCACTTGCACAGCTTCTTCTGATTCAGATGGAATGGAAAGAGCTGGGGGTCACCTACATATTGATGACACCTCCAAGGAGCTTCATTTGAATACACTAAGTCAGATTCTGTTATTAGCAGTGGCATGATCCTCACTGTGAGGAAAATCAGAATTCCTGCATATTACTTGAAACAGAATTTGTCAACTCATAGCAATTTAAAAACCTTAACAAACACTACAACTATGTACTTGGTTTTTAGGCTGTCTGAGTGATCAACAAAATATTAATCTGTATACCCATTAGCACCATCTGCTGGTGTGAAACATTGCATATATAATTACCATTAATTAAGTTCTAATTATGGACAAGCAAACATATTCCATGCAATAAATTTGGCTTGTATCTTCTGATATGCCATTGGCACATATATGTATTTATATATCTAAGAGGGCCCTTTAGATGCAGTGGTATAGCAACACTGACTGTGATCATGATTGGAGAAATTTACTGGAGAGTATTTGGATTACATGGGTAGTACTGTTGAATGGAGGAGTGGGATACAAATAAACTATCATCAGAAGAACTTCTACCTCTTGAGCCCTTTGTTATGGTAGGAATAATGGAATCAAGCTTCCTGATGTTCGAGGAGTGACAGGTCTTTTTGACTGCAGTCCTAAACTCACTTAACTGGGAGTGAATCCCATTGAATTTAATAGGACTTCTGAGTAAGTGTGGTTAGGTTTGCACTGTTAGTGGGTTCTAATTATACTACCATTATTATTTTTACAGTTAGAGAATTGTTCTTAGGCTGCAGTAGAGGCACATTGAAATTGAAATTCTGTTAAACTGAAGTTCTGTAAAAGCTAATGAGCCAGAGTAACTCAGATCCATCTACACTAAAATACCAATACAATGTTATTTCTGCTGCCTAGATATAAATTAGTGATTTGATTTGACTGAATCAGCTAAGGACTGGATGTAAGCTCTCAAATGGACCTTTGATAAGTAGTAAGGCATTCTGCTTCCTGTGCTATCATTGGGATGCTATGGTAGTTAATGCCACTAATGTTTCTGCAACTCATTAGTTTTAGCCTGTTAAACAATTACTTGTTCCAATAAAAGCTAAAACTTGATCCATTATGTGCCTATCTCTTATTGATTTTGTAACATGGTTACAAACATTGTCTTCAGGGTTTTTTTAAAAAAAAAACAATGGGCTTTAAAAGGTTTACTTGGCTAGTTAAAATGTCATTGCATATATATCTGTATGTTGACATCTGCATAATGGTGTGGGTGGTATACTTTATCTCAGGGATAACCAGTGTGGTGTCCTTCAGATGTTATTGCATAATTACAATCTTCATCATCATTGTTATTGTTATTATTTATTAGGTTTATTAATCACATGTTACCCAAAGGTCTCCAAGCAATTTACATTGTTAAAAACCAAAATAAATATATCATACCATAGAAAAAAATAATAAAACAAAATAGTAAAATAATCACTACAACTCCCATTTTCCTGACCATTGACCATGCTGGCTGGGGCTGATGGGAGTTGTAGTCCAATAACATCTGGATGGCACCACATTGGCTATCTACCTTTTTTTATCAAAGAGAACAGAGTAGCCAGCATGGTGTTCTCCTAATGTTGTGGGCTGCAAGTCCCATCAGCCCCAGCCAGCAGGGCTAATGGTCAGGGATGTTGGGAGTTAGAGTCCACAACATCTGGAGGACAACACATTGGCTACCTCTGAAAGGGACATTACAAAATATAGCGTGTAGTCCAATATTTTCATTTCCCCCCCAGGCAAAGTGGTTGTTAACAATAGATTAGTCCCCTGTTCCTTCTGTTTATGGACCCAAGCCTTATCTGTTCTAAAACAATGGTATTCTAAATGTTAAAACAGGTTCATATTTCACTCCACAGATGGCTACATTTAAGTGAAATCTGAGGTAACATTTGCAAACTATATACAGAAAGTGCTTTGGGATAGTTCAGGATGAAATCTGTAATAGCAGTTTAAGCTATCAATCATGTGCAATCATGTGCTTCTCCAGGACACACACTATTGGATTTGTACAAATCACAAATCAAATTAGGCTTATTCAGGCCAATTTGTATACTGTCCAGGTGGGGTTGAAGCAGCTACAAATCTCTACAGAGCAGATCAGCTAGTCCCAAATTGATTTGTACAGATTTGTACAGATCTGTTACTCAAAAGAGTTTCTAATGAACCCAGACGGTGTCTCTGAAATGGAGCAATTGCAACACCATATAAGGATAACATTAGGATGGGGAGAGAAGGAGGATAGCTAGAACCCTGGACTGCAATTTGTCTTACTCTAGGTAAACCATGAGCTGTAACCAAGGCTTGTATTTCATTGAGAGCATGTGGTTTGTCTGGAGGAGGCAAACCATGAGTCCAGGTTTGGATGACATGCTAAGCTAAACCATGGCTTAGCCCTGGATAGCAATGGCAGCTATCTCCTCTATTCCTTTATGAATATAATCCCTGATGTTGTATTTCAAATTCAGTTACATATTTACGCATATAATGGTTATTGTTAAATGCAATATTTTCTTGATTGCACCAAAGTTTGTAATAAAAAGTCAGTAATATTTCTTTTGAAAGCTCTTGTAAATAATTTTGATGTCTTGCACCAACTCAAGAAATGCATATGAAGCAACATAGAAGAGCAGCCGTATTGACTATCTATTAATAGACAAAATTCTCCAAGGATTATCTGCTGATGGATTCATAGAACATCAAGAGGTAACAAACAAAAATCGTTACATGTATATTTTTCCAGGTTCTCCTGAAAATCATTTATTTATGTATTTATTTATTATTTAATTTATATCCCGCCCTTCCTCCCAGCAGATTTATAGATATAGATTTATTATACAGCCACAAGAGTGGCTGTATACTATAGTCAGCGGGGATTTTTCACATTCCGCAATGTTAAATGGAAAATATCCCCCCATGCCATTCTGAGGCTTCCCATAAGCTCATTTCAAAACAAAACCTTACAAAACTTATAGTTCTGAACTCAGAAACACTTGCTTAACAACCCTGTCAATTTTCATGGCGATACACAAAACAGTCAGAGAGAATCGAGAGTTCAAAGTCTAAAAAGAGAAAAAAACTCAGAGCCCTTTTGGACTTTTTTCTGCGAGTTCTCATAATCCGTTGAAATTCATTAAAAATCAGCCATGTTCACAGAGTACCTGTAATCCTAATACTGACCTTGCCCCATACTCTGACCTTAATCTACTGCAGTTTAAAAGTTAAAAAAATGCCTGGTTGATTTTTAATTAATTTAAGAAATTTTGGCTGGCAGCCTATGATAATGCGGGGCATGCTCAGTAAGGACCAACTGTCAGTGTTCTAAAAGCCTCACAGCTGCTGGGCTTGGCTAATCAGAGGGCCACACCCACACCAGACTTGATTTCACTTGAGACAGTCATGGCTTCCCTCAAAGAATCCTGGGAAGTGTAGTTTGTGAAGGGTGCTGAGAGGAGACTCCTATTCCCCTGAGAGAATGGTTTAACAGTCAGCCACTCTGATTAAAGGTCTGTGAGAGGAACAGGGCGTCTCCTAGCAACTCTCAGCACCCTTCACTAACTACACTTCCCAGGATTCTTTGAGAGAAGCCATGATTGGCTTTGAGCAATGGCTTTGAGAGAAGCCATGATAAATTCTTTTAAATTGTTTTTAAAAGATGTGTTTTTAAATTTGTATATTTGTTTTTAATGTTTTTAGTTATTGTAAACCGCCCAGAGAGCTTCGGCTATGGGGCAGTATATAAATACACTAAACAAATAGATAAATAAATAATGATTGTCCAAAGTGTAATAGAGGCCTGGTGCGGATGTGGCCAGGGACAGCTTTGTTTTACATTTGGGTGGGAGGTAGGGTTGCTAGGTTCAGGGCCTGAGACTGATCCCGTATCTTTAGGAGAAGAGAAAGTCAGCCAAGTGCCGGTGTTCTTGCAACATTGTAATGGGAAAAACCACAAGGTAGAATTGTCCCTTCCCCCTGCCCAACTGTGAAAGATACAGAAGACGTCTTGGTTGGCAGGCCCAGCCTGGTCAGTTTTACCTATCCTAATCATGATTGCATAGGAGTATATCCGATTCAACTCAATAATGATCAGACCTGCCTTTTCCCTCCTTCCCCTTTCCTCTCTCTTTCTGCTCCCTTCTTCCGCCTTCCCTGCCCACTCCAGCCCCCCGTCCCTCCCCCCCAGTCAGTTTTACCTATCCTAAGATTGATTGCACGGGAGTAAATCCCACTGAACTCAATAAACATACAAATGACCACATCTGTCCTTCTTCTCCCCTCCCCCTCCTGCCTGCTCCCATCCCAGTCCTCCCCTCTGCCTTTCCACCCCTCCCTCTTCCCCATCCCCTGTGGTCAGTTTCACCTATCCTAAGCATGATTGCCTGGTGTGTGTGTGTAAATCCCACTTAACTCAAGCATGCAAATGATCAATCCATTCTCAGTAAACTTGCACAGGATCCCATTTCTTACCTCCCAGATTGAAAAGCAGGGAAATTCACTAATAGGCTAAAAACCTTGTGGTTTAAGAATGTACCTATAGCCCACAGATATTTCTACCAAACTTTAAAAAGCAGGGAAATTGGGCAGCTATAGTGGATGCACCAGGGGAGCAGGAGACCTGAACTCCTCTCTGAGATATTGTACTGCGCTACAAAGTTGTCAAAATGCAAACACAATTTGGGTTGGTCTTTCACAGTCTTTCACTATATCTGCCCAATTTCCCTGCTTTTTAAAGTTTGGTAGAAATATCTGTGGGCTATAGGTACATTCTTAAACCGCAAGGTTTTTTGCCTATTAGTGAATATGCTATTCTCATCAGAGTCTTGAACATGATCATAGAAACATACATCCTTAAACAGTGAAAAATCAGTACAATAAAAATATAAAGCATCAGCCAGTGAATACTATATCCTAGTACTTGAACCCTCATTTCTCCTGAATTAGGACAGCAATAGTACATTGGCTAAAAAGAACAGCAGAAACAAAATAACCCTCTTGTATACCATCCACATCTCTCTTCACAAACTGATGGTGGCCAAGAAAAATTTGCTCAGTGAACCATTCTGTTTTATCATGTGTGAAATAACATAATTAGCCACATTAATCTACCAGCACTGACCCTGGCCACATTCACACTGTACATTTATTTAACTAATATTCCACTTTAAACAGTCATGGTTTCTCCCAAAGAATCCTGTAAGTGTAGTTTGTGAAGGGTGCTGAGAGTTGCTAGGAGACGCCCTATTCCCCTCAGAGCTACAGTTCCCTGAGTGGTTTAACAGTCAGTTCCTCTTCCCAGAGAATTCTGGGAATTACAGGTCTGTAAGGGGAATATGGCTTTCCTAACAACTCCCAGCACCCTTCAGAAACTACACTTCCCAGGATTCTTTGGGGGAAGCCATGGCTGTTTAAAGTGGAATAGTAGTGGAATAAATGTACAGTGTGAATGTGGCCCCTTTCTTCTGTTGAGCCCCTTTTTCTTGACCTCATTTTACTATAGCTACAGGTACTGTATGTGAACATTGCAGAGGGGAGGAGATCTTATGCTTTATGGGCTTCTAGGTAAAATAATGCAGAAGTTGTATTGTGAAGGTGTGACACAGAATGTGCTTAGGTTGATTAAACATCAAGCCTTCAGAAGTTAGCTTAAAGTTTAGCACTAAACTTTGTGAAAGTTTAAAAGACTTTTTTCACTCAGAAGCTGACAGAAACATAAAGGGTTGTCATTACTTCCAAAGTTATGCCTCTAAGCTAGTACAGAAGTAGTAAACTTTCTCCAAAAACTTAAGAGTTAGCTATTAAATGAGCTCTGATTTGCTAGTGAACTATGCATGTAAATATATTTGTTCATAAATAAACTGTAATGAAGAAGGTTATTTGGCTTTGAAGGATTTCTCTCCAAGAGGCCCATCTTATTGCAAAACTGACTTCATCTATTGATCTTCCTAGCTCTCCCTTCCACATCATAACATCAACTACAGCTGTGACTAATACATATGATATGGCAGATCTTGAGACATATGCCAGAAAGAAAAATGGGAAAAGATGATGAAGGGAGCCTAAAGCCACTTCAGAACACTAATGAACCTTGTTGAGCTGATTCTATGGATGCTTTCCTTACTTATATCCTATCCTACCTTTTAGGGCAAGCCCTCACCAGTCAGCTTACACTGAAAACGTTGAAAGCAAAACATTTAGATAAATAACATAATGAAAACAGTATCAGATACAATTATGTGTACAGTTTTGTACACAGTAATCGGCTACAGCAGAGCAAGCAGCAGCTTGTGTCCATTCAATTCAAAGTGCCCATCTCCATAAGCAAGTCTGCTTCACCCAGGATAGCTTTATGGCTGCATTCTTGTACATAGTTACCTGTGTACCTGTCTCACTGAAATACCATGGTCTGTTCTGTAGTACGCTGATATCCAGAAGTCACTTACTACAAGTCAGGCCCAGCAGAAAGTGACAGGATATCAGTTGCTATTGTGGTGGAGTTCCATTGCTGGAAAATTATATTTCCTTCTTATGGACCTCCACTGGCAGACCTGCTCTTGCTTAAGCTTACACGCACACTCACACAATCCCTACCACTTGACACAGTTCCTCATCAGCAACTATGGACCATATCTGAGCATTTGAAGCTGCCTTACACTGAATGACACCATTGGTCCATGTAATAGTCCCTGACCGTTGGCTATGCTGGCTGAGGCTGTTGGGAGTTGGAATCCAGCAACATCTGGCCACAGGGTTAGCCATCCCTGATGTAGCCAAACACTGACTGTTAGCTCTCCAGTAGTATGGGACCTAAAGCAGGTGTTCTACCATAGACCTGTGGGAATAACAACTATCGATTAATAACTGTTCTTCAGCAAACTGAATTATGTTCCGATTAAAGCCAAACGTCAAAAGTCATGGGCAGGCAACATTTTTGTTTCTGCTTTCCTGTTGACAAACATATAGCTTGTTATGAACTTCTCCTGCTTCTCCTGCTTCCTCATTCTTATCAGATAAAGGAAAGTTTCACTCACACCTTGCTTCATTTAGTGTTGTTGACAATGTTGATTGGTACTATTGACTAGTGTGCCATTTCTTCACCCTTTCTTCAGTTGCAAAATTCTGCATCTTCTCTTTTCTAAACATCCTTTCTTCATCCTTGGTATGAATATATGATAGCCTTATCTGGGATGCTGGCATCAAATTATTTTTAACAGGAAACCTGTAGCACATGATCCCATAGAAACAGCAAACTGCTTATTAAACTTGTCCAAAGCATTTAATGTATTTGGCACGAGAACTGTTAAAAGGGAAAATTGGTGTTTGAAATGGTTTTAATACATGTTTTTATTGAATGTTTCACCTCCCACCATTGTCAGCTGCTGTGATAAGGAAAGGATGCTATTTCCAAGGTGGCAGTAATAAAGCTTTGAGGATGGAATGTGTAGAAGGGCTTCATTGAATTCTCCCTCTTTGCTAAAGGGATCCAGAGCAAGCTTATGTGAAGTGCTGCACTTTCTCTCCACACACTACTTGGACTATTAGAACGCTATGGATTAAGCAACTTTTGACAGAGGCCAACTTTTGACAGAGATTATCAGGAAAGTGTTCTTTGGGGTCTCTGCTACCTTTCAATATCCAGTGAAGCATTATTTTTTTAACAACGTTCTAAACTATTTTAGATACATCTTTCTGTACTGCTATACCAAGGGCCACATTCCCTCATGATCAACCTTCCAGGGGCCACAGTGGTGGCCAGAGGCAAAAGTGGGTGGAGCAACAGTTTTGACTCTTACCTTTGTACAGTAGGCTGAATTCTAGCCACACAAAAGACAGAGGTTTATTCACACACACATATGTACACAGTCTAACACACACATACATCTTTCAGTCTTCCATGCAGACAAACAACAGGCATCATCACAGTTCAAGGATGCAGGCAAAAGTACCCAAGGAGGGCACAGAACAGGATGAATGAAGTGTGGCCTAGGGAGAGTCCTGATGCCCAGACAGAAAGGCCTAACAGGCCACATTTGGACTACATTACACTACCCCTGCACTACAGTTTACCAGGCCACTTATGGGAAAAGCCCCCCTCATGTTACAACACAACATAGGAAATGGGTTGCATGCACATACAGTGTGATCCTTTTATCTCAAAGGGGGGAAGAAATATGTGAATGTATGCACATACAGCCTGCTTCATGGTACATGCCCAGTGGTGGAAGAGAGATGTGTACAGAAGATCCATTACAGTCAGGTGTGTAAATTCCCCAAATGACTGGCCAAGGACACCCTCTAGTGTAAATCATACCATTTATGTAGCTCCTAATCTAAAAAACTGAGCATATCTTATAAATAAATCAATATAAAAAACTGTTGTCTGTGGCTGCTCTATGTTTATGGATCTTCAATCTTCAGCAGTTCACCAGAATCCAAACGTGTACTTTGACAGACACTGTCAATATCTACTTTTCCCTTTGTACAGGTATTCATGGACTGGGATAAGGCTGCCCCAAGAGGTTATTTTGTTTTAAACATTTGTATTTTTCATGTAGAATGTATTTTACCTGCCTTAAACCCTTAGGAAAATGTGAGATATAAACCCTAATACTATTAGGGTTTATATCTATTTACTATACTAATACTGTAAATAAAGGTATAGGCTATAGGCGTTTCCCCCCCCCCCCTTCTTTCATTTTCTTACGGGAATTCAAGAGAACTCAAGTCATTCAAGAAATGAGCCAGCAGAGGGCAGATTTACATCTGATATGGAATTCAACATGCAGTATTCTATCTTTTTAGAATTATTACTGTTCATTTATTTATTGAGCATTTCCCATCTAAAGATTACATATATTTTTGTTGTGCTTCTCAATTTAAATATTTTTAAGGGCCAAATTAATATAGTACCAGTGGAAAAATCATAATGATTTCCCATTATATTAATACATGGGACTATATCTCCCAAAAATATGCCCTTACATTAATTCGAGTTAATTTGCCTAATACTGTCCTCCCATCTTAATATATTCATTTTTTAATCTCGTGAATTGTCCTTGGGTATAGATTAAAGGAATGGTTTTAATATTTTCAATAGTTTTTCAAATGGTGTAGTACACTTTAAGCTATCTGATTAAAATTGCCTTTAAAGGGACTTTAATGTGAATTTATTGTATTATTTTAAAGGAAAGATTCTTGTGAGCAAATTGGTGATTATGTTGTTCACCTTTTTCAGCAAACACCTTTAAACTTTGGGATCTTCTTTGTTCTGCCATGACTTTTTTTTCCATAGAGGAATCCTCAGATTTCCCAGAACAGTTAGAAAATTGATGGAGTATGGGAAAAGTTATGTCAAGATAAAAATCAAACAAACTAGAGAAAATTTAAGTGGGGGAGGGGAATGATTACTATAAACAATTTCATTTTGGATGTTAGCACAGTAAGCTGAAAAGTTGAGCAAAACCACATTTTTCTGCTGACTAGATTTCACTGGATAAAAACGTGGTTTATTGTGTGCAGTCTTTAGGAAGAGATGTGGAGAAGTGGAGACAGATCTTGTGCTGTTAAGACAGAAAAGTAGAAGCCCTTTTCTGTATATTTGTGTCAAAAAACATAGTTTATTCAAAAAGATCTCTGACAGGAAGTTTCCCAAGAAATGTGATAGCTGGCAAGGATATCACATGACATTTGAGAAGTTTAAAACACAAAAGAACCACAAACAATAGAAGCTTAAGCCTGAAACTGATTTAGAGGAAAATATTCCAAGCCTGCCTGTATGTAGCAGACTAGTCTTAAATATCAGTTGCCTAAGCATGGAATACTTGATACCAGATGCTAGGAAGGTGAAGGGCCATTCATAACATGCCCAAGTTGGCAAATACACCATTACTAATGAGGCTTGTGGAGAGGGTCCAATACACAACACATTACTCTGAAGTGCTCCAATGAGGAAACGGCTTGAAATAAAGCTGAATGATCCTGAGAACGAAAGCAACAGAATGTCTCCAATGAGCCAAAAAGTACAGTTTCTCTTTTGAGCATAGTGGAATGTAGCAGCTCCAATAACAGAAAACAAAACAGAAAGGCTGGGGAGGGGGGGGGAAGAATTCTCTGTGGCTAGCTTCAAAATAAAACCAGTGATTTTGTAAGTTTGAGTTCACCCATATTGCCTGCATGGCAACAAAGGCTTTCAATCTAATAGCTGTGGCATACTGTTGTCTTTAATTGGGGTTGGGGAACCAGTGGCCCTCCAGACGTTGTTGGACTCCAATTCCTCTGAGCCCCAGCCAGTGTGGCCAATGTCAGGGATGATGGGATTTGGCGTTCAACAACATCTGGGGGCCCATTGCTGTTTTATATTAAAAATCACATTTTATTCTTTCATTCCCCCAAAGGTATTTTAGGGTATAAGAAGGAGCTAATTCTAGCTAATAAGCAGCTAATTCTAAGAACAAAAAAGAACAAATAATTTAATTGCTAATTTCCGTGTGACTTCCAAATAACAAGTTGCAATGCTATGAGGAAAATGGTCTATATAGACCACATTTCTAGGGTCCAGGCAATTTAGGCTGCAATGTTACACCCATTCACTTGGGAACAAGTCTCACTGAACTCAGTGGGACTTACTCCTGAGTAGGCATGCATAGGGCTGTGCTGTTAACCCGACTATCAGCTCTAGGTGTTTTAAGTCATCTCCATCCCCAATATTTTGCTGATATTTTGTAAGGTGAATTTCCCTGGGTGCTCCTGCCATATTCTTGCAGGGCTCTCTTATACCTCCACCCTTGATCTTGATCCCTTGGCAGGGAAGGGAAAAGAAAATGACCCATGCCATGACCCACCCTGCTTCTGCAGGACCGACTGGTGCTGGGGAAAGCTTACTCATATTTTGCCATCAGAGAAGCTGATCAGAAGTTCAGCTGAAGGTGTCGGACTTGCAAGCATAGAAGGAAAGAGAGAGAACCAACTCACAGCTTTGTTGGGGGCAGCCTGAGATGTTTCTGCCGCTCCAGGCGCCTGCACCACCCTGTATTTTCACTGGAAGTTGTAAGCACTGTTTTTTAATAATGTTATTTAATTTTTGTAAATTGTATTGTTTTATTGATGTATTTCTATACTTGTGTTTTTCTTGTAAGCTGCCTTGAAGGCCTTTTGGCCAGAAGGCAGGGTATAAATAAATAATAATAATAATAACAAAATAATAAAAGAAAAACACTCCCTCTAATACTACTCTCTCCCCATCCTGCCTTGGCCAGGTTGCCTGTGTTTATTTTATGTTTAATACAGCTGTTTTATGCAAATTTGATCCATGAGATGCATCCAACTAACTTGTACTCAGAATAGACCCATGGAAAGTAATGGACCTAAGTTTATTTTCAGGATGTCTAATCTAACTAATGTTGGATACAACCCCAGGGCATCTGCTCTAATGAGTATAAAGTTGCTGTAATATAAACCTTGTCCAGAGAAGAGGATGAAGAAGATAAAAATCACTTAGTGTCAGAGATGTGAAGGCCTGGAAAAGAAATTAGAACAATTTGGGGGGGGGGACATTTCTTACCCGTTTTCTCCATTTTTGTCCAGTATGTTTGGAAAAAACTAAACAAAAAAGGCTTTGGGGAAAAAAACAGTCCCCCCCCAGTTCTTTCCCAGGCCTTTACATCTCTATTTAGTGCACTAATTTAATATGCATACACTGAAATCAAATTGTTTATTTTCTTCTTGTCCTAGTCATTTATCATGAGTTCTAATTATTTATCTCTCCTGCTTCCTTTAATCCTAATTTGCCATTTCTGTGGAGGTTTTTATTTATCAGATTTTCTGCAGAAATATTTAATCTGCATTCTGCAGGAAAATAATATGGGATTATATTTTGATGACATCATCATATAGAGTCTGTGCAAACTTGCACTCATAAGCAGCTCTGAGTCCATAATAAACTGTTGCATGGAAGTGCCCCAAGTATGTGCAAGAGTTGAAAGGCCACAAAAGTCTGCATCCTGAGAACCTCAGCTTTTGCTTGAAAAAACTGAATCAGCAGCACGTTTCAAACTCTAATTTTATTTATTTAACACTTGTGCCCCATTCTTCCTTGGAATGAAATTCAAATAGTTAAAAACAACATAAAAACATAGTGGCTAATAAACAACAGTCATAACAAAATAGCAGCTATAACCCATCCCCAAAGCAACAGAAGGCAAGGAACATAGGAAGCTGCCCCACACCAGCCTTTGGTTTCTCTGCTTCAGTACAGTCTACACTGATAGGTCATGGCTCTCCAGGGTATCAGGTAGGAGCTTTTTGCAACCCCTCCTGGAGGCACCAGGAGTTGAACTCAGAACCTTCTGCATGCAGGGCAAATACTCTACCACTGAGCTACAGCCCTTCCTCAAGCAAAAGGCAACCAACGGCAATAAGAGAACACAGTTCAGAATCAGAATTAAAAATCAAAAGCAGTTGCTACTCCCCAAAGGCCTTGTGCAAACACCATGTTTTATCTAGTGATGGATGGCCAACAGTAACAGCCAATGGGTCTCTCTGGGAGGCATTCCATTACACTTACAGCTGCAAATGCAGTTTTTTAAAGAACATATGGCAATACAGAATTATGCTTTTTTTGGCGTATAACATTGCTTTTTTTTAAAAAAAAGTGCAGAGTACACACAGCTATATTAAATTACATTTTCAAAGTCACAGAAAAGGAGAAGTATTTCCCTGACTCTCAAGATGTCAAGCTCATATGTTGCTCTTATAAACTCTGGGCTGGGAAGCTTTTAATTGCTGGCATCTTGAATAAAATCCTATCACTCCTCAACACATTCTGATTCAACTTGGGCAAACAAAGCATTGCTTAGGAAAATCTACAAATCACCCTTGACTATTCATTCGGCCAAACTGAATCACTTAACCTAATTGCACCAATTGCGCTGTCAGAAAGAATTCAATTAAAGAAATAAAATAGCAGCCGCAAGACCATGAACAACAACAAATTGATTACCCTTCCACCATTTTGATTTGTTGCCCTCTTCCAAAGACTAAAAAATAGACAAGTGAAGTGCAGTCCTCTAGAATCCGAGTTGCTCTGTGGCATAATTGGCATGAAAATGCCACTGTCAAAGACTCTGATAAATGTTTTCAGTGACACAGAGAACACTAAAACGGACAGTGCACAGCATATGTAAAATGATTGTGTACTGTACTCACTGTGACATCATTTATTTCCATACTAGAAAGGTATTCGGTGTTATATATGGCTAATTTGTTACAGCTTGATATGTATGGAATAAAAACTGATGGTGCAGTGGTTTAAAGTCACGCACACAAAGTTTTTTATATGCGGTTTTGTATGCAGGGGAATGTGCACAGTTTTGCAAGCATTTTCTCCTAATATTTTCACTAATATATTATTTTAATGCACATTTCCCCCAATAGATGCATTTTTGTAAACACTTTAGTTGGAGAACTGCATCACAAAATTTGGATAAGTGCACATTTCAGAAGATGGCTGTGTTTTGGTTCTCATATTGTTTCAGAAAGTGTGAATTTGATAGATTCAGCTTTCACTGAGAACTGAATCAAATTTCTCCTCCATCCCTACTCAGCAAAGGGTTTTAAGGTGGAGCTGCATGTTAGAAGAACGGAGTCACTCCCTACCTCTTGGCCAGCCTTTCTCATACTCCTCTATCCCAGGTATTTCATTACTTTACTCCAGACCAATTAGTCATCCAGTACTGAGTTCTATAAAATCACAAGTAACTAATTGGAATACATATAAACTGCACCTTTGCAAGCACCTACATGTCTCATAAAGAGAAATGAAGGTGGAAGGCCATGACTAATCTGTGTCAAGTGAAGGAGCGCATTCCTTTTAATTTATGTTAATTTCCACCCATGAGTTCATAGGGTGTGGTCTAGACATGCTTGTTAATCTAAGCATGGTTAATGGATTTCAAGTTGTCTTTAATAATTGTTGAGATGGCACTTTGATCTCTTAATAGGTCAGAAATGCTGGATACCATTTGAAGTTCCAAGGGAGGAAGAGTATATTTGGAGTATATTTTTTCCTTGGAAGTATGTAGTGTATCCTGAGAGGTAACCAGATTTCTGAATCAGTGAGTTATAAGGGTGCAGACCGAAGCTGCAGCATCATCTACAAAAAGTAGTGTGTCAACCACATATAAAGCTATTTTGTGCTCAGTCCCTTTAAATTAATCCCTTTATAGAGTTTCTCCTGCTGCAGCAGGCATCCCAAAGATGCCCTCTTGAATGTCAGCTCCCTTTCCACCATGTTGTTTATCCTTGTTATTGTATCAGTTATGTTATATACCTGGTTTTGTACATCATCTATGAAGAAAACATATTTTAAAACACAATGTTCTTCTCTTGATTGTATAGCCAGATTCCTTGTCCCTCCACCATAACTACCAAAAGCAAAACCTGTTTCTTGTCTTTCTGCAGAAGAAAGTCAGAAATAAGCTTCTGCTGTTGTTATAACCCAACTGATACCCATGGAAGGATATGTACAAAAATTAGGCTTATTCATGAAGCAAGTTTTCTTCTCTGAGAGTCCGGGGGGGGGGGGGGAAGAAACACAAAGCAAGCAAACAATCCATGCCAATATTCTTTGCACTCTTCTGAAGAGTTTAGACCCTCTTGGGAGAGTGGTATTATTCAAAGCAATGCGCTGGGAAACAGTAATGTAGTGGCAAATCATAGAATCATAGAATAGTAGAGTTGGAAGGGGCTTATAAGGCCATCAAGTCATTCCTGCGCAATGCAGGAATCCAAATCAAAGCATTCCCGACAGATGGCTGTCCAGCTGCCTCTCGAATGCCTCCAGTGTCGGAGAGCCCACTACCTCTCTAGGTAATTGATTCCATTGTCAGTTAGGAACTTCCATACAGTTAGGAAGTTTTTCCTGATGTTCAGTCGAAATCTGGCTTCCTGGAACTTGAGCCCATTATTCCATGTCCTGCACTCTGGGACAATCGAGAAGAGATCCTGGCCCTCTTCTGTATGACAACCTTTCATGTACTTGAAGAGTGCTATCATATCTCCCCTCAGTCTTCTCTTCTCCAGGCTAAACATGCCCAGTTCTTTCAGTCTCTTCTCATAGGACTTTGTTTCCATTCCCCTGATCATCCTTGTTGCCCTCCTCTGAACCTGTTCCAGTTTGTCGGCATCCTTCTTGAAGTACAGAGACCAGGACTGGATGCAGTATTCAAGATGTAGGCCTAACCAGTGCTGAATAGAGGGGAACTAATACTTCACGCAATTTGGAAACTATACTTCTGTTAATGCAGCCTAATATAGCTTTTGCCTTTTTTGCAGCCACATTGCACTGTTGGCTCATATTCAGCTTGTGACCAACAACAATTCCAAGATCCTTCTCACATGTCATATTGCTGAGCCAAGTATCCCCCATCTTATAACTGTGCATTTGGTTTCTTTTTTCTAAGTGTAGAACTTTGCATTTATCCCTGTTGAATTCCACTCTGTTGTTTTCAGCCCAATGCTGCAGCCTATCAAGGTCTTCCACGGTATTAGCTGTGCCCCCCCATTTTGTATCATCTGCAAATTTGATAAGCATGCTGTGTACCTTCTCATCCAAGTCGTTAATAAAAATGTTGAAGAACATTGGGCCCAGGACCAAGCCCTGTGGTACCCCACTCGTTACTTCCGCCCAGTTTGAGAAGGAACCATTGATAAGCACTCTGAGTAGGCAGACAGGGCAGACAGGAGATGAAAATTGAACTTAGCAAAATGATGCAGGAGTTTAAAAAAATAGGGGATTCTGTGAAAGAGGATTTTGATGGAATTAGAGATGAGAAAAGAAAAATTAAAGGGAAGATACAAGCCATGGAGACTGGAACAAATGAGGAATTGGAAAAAGATCTGGAGTTTACGGATGTTAGAAATAAAGTTTACTGTTTGGAATTCAACGTTGTCTCTGAAGAAACTAATGAAGATATTAGTGATAAAGTTATCAACGTCTTGGATAATTTTCTTGACTGGAATGATGTGATGGAGCTTGACATAGAAAAAATCTATGGAATTAATTACAAATATGTGACAATGGAAAAACTCTTAAGAGATGAGCCAGTGCATTTTGTAAAAAAGAAGAGCAGAGAAGTGACTTTACAACAATATTTCAGCAACATATTTAGAATTGATGGCAAGGACATATTTGTGAAGGGGGAAATTCCCATCAGACTCTTGTTATATGACTATGGCTATGACAGCAAGATCATCATGAGATACTGATAATGGATGAGTGGATACTGAAACCACTGGATTTAACAGGACTATTGAAGATGGAAGATGGAATTAATATTGATAATGGAAGAATGGTTATGGAAATTATTGGACCTAATAGATTCGACGAGATGGATTAATCGATATGTTTATTTGGATTATGGCTATGACAACAAGATTATTATGGGATACTGATAATAGAAGAATGGCTACTGAAATTACTGGATTTAACAGGATTATTGAAGATGGAAGATGGAATTAATATAGATAATGGAGGAATGGCTATTGAAATTACTGGACCTAACAGATTTGAATCAAGATGGATTAAGTGACATGTTTATTTGGAGAAAAATTGAAAGATATATCTCTCAAGGAATTGAAATCTCTTTTGGACTTTTTGTGGAAAGAATAAAATAATGTTTATGAGATTTGATGATTAATTAAGATAACTACTGGAGGAAAGTGATTTTGTCATATAATTTTAGAGACAGGATTGTTATATATTGTAGACCTATGGTTGATCTGCGACAAATCGGAAGTCAACATTTTATTTTTTTTGTATAATTGTTTTTGTTTTGTGTTGTTCTTTTGTTTTTGAAAATTTGAATAAAAATTAATAATAATAAAAAAAAAGATAAGCACTCTGAGTACAATTCTGGAGCCTACTGTGGATCCACCTGATAGTTGTTCCATCCAGCCCACATTTAGCTAGTTTGCTAATCAGAATATCATGGGGCACTTTGTCAAAAGCTTTGCTGAAGTCGAGATATATTATGTCCACAGCATTCCCACAGTCTACAAGGGAGGTTACCCAATCAAAAAATGAGATACGGTTAGTTTGGCAGGATTTGTTCTTCATAAATCCGTGTTGGCTCCTAGTAATCACTGCATTGTTTTCAAGGTGCTTACAGACTGCTTTATAATCTGCTCCAGAGTATTTCCAGAGGTTGATGTTAGGTTGACTGGTCTGTAGTTCCCCGATTCCTCCTTTTTGCCCTTTTTGAAGATAGGGACAACATTAACTCTCCTCCAGTCATCCCGGCACTTCACCAGTCCTCCATGATTTCGCAAAGATAGCGATTCTGAGAGTTCTTCAGCCAGTTCCTTCAATACTCTAGGATGCAGTTTATCAGGCCCTGCAGATTTGAACTCGTTCAAAGTGATTAGGTATTTCTTGACCGTTTGTCTATCAGTCTCAAGCTCTAATCCTGCCCGTTCCACTTCATGTTTCCTGGGAGGGTCATAGACCCTTTTTTGGGAGAAGGCTGAGCCAAAGTAGGAATTGAGGACTTCTGCCTTTTCTTTGTCATCTGTTATCTTTTTGCCATCCTCACTGTGTAGCTGTGCCACCATTTCTTTTCTCTGTCCTTTACTATGGACGTACCTGAAGAAAATATTTTTGTTGTGTTTACCATCTCTCGCTAACCTCAGCTCATTCTCAGCTTTATCCTTCTTGACGCTATCCCTGCAATTCCGTGATATCTGCCTGTACTCTTCCTTTGTGGCCTGGCCTTCTTTCCACTTCTTGTATGTGTCCTTTTTTGCTTTCAGGTCATGTCTAAGCTTTTTGTGAAGCCACATTGGCTTCTTCTTCTGTTTTTCCCCTTTTTTCCTTGTTGGAATTGCTTGCCATTGTGCTTTTAGAATTTCCTTTTTTAGAAACTCCCACCTTTGACTCCTTTTCTCATTAGGGTCACTTGCCATGAAACCATACTTACAATTGTTCTGAGTTTATTAAAATCAGCTTTCCTGAAGTCCAGGGTGCATGTATGGCTCCTCTCAGCTTTTGCTTCTGTTAAAATAAAAAATTCAAGTATGGTGTGGTCACTTTCCCCCAGAGTTCCCGTAACTGCCACTTCATCCACCAAATCATCTCTATTGGTTAGAATCAAGTACAGAATATCTGATCCTCTGGTTGCTTCCTCCACATTCTGTAGGAGAAAGTTATCTCCAACAGAAGTCAGAAATTTCTTGGAGGGGCCGTGTTTGGAAGAATTTGTCTCCCAACAGATATCAGGATAACTGAAGTCCCCCTACATCAGCCTTTCCCAACCAGTGTGCCTCCAGATGTTGTTGGACCACAATTCCCATCTTTCCTTACAATTGGCAATGCTGGCTGAGGCTGATGGGAGTTGTGGTCCAACAACATCTAGAGGCACACTGGTTGGGAAAGGCTGCCCTACATCATGCCTCCTTGAAACATTGGCAATTTGCTTTTCAAATGTTACATTCTCATCTTCTCCTTGATTGGGTGGTTGGTAGTAGACTCCAAGCACCACATTCCTTTTATTACTTGCCCCATTAATTTTAATCCAGATACTCTCGGTGGAGCTACCAAGCTCATCTTCTTGTATTTCTCTGTAGGGATATATATTTTTAACGTATAGCATGACTCCACCTCCCTTTTGATTCCTTATGTTATATTTGAACAAGTTATATCCTTCAATTGCTGTATTCCAGTCGTGGGAGTCATCCCACCAAGTTTCAGTTATATCTATCAAGTAATTACCCTCCTGTATTAAGAGTTCAAGTTCGTCCTGCTTGTTTCCCATGCACTGCGCATTACTATACAGACATCGAAGACCATGTGATTTATGGCTTGGCTTCCTTACTACTTTTTTCTGAGGCCTGCTACTGGGCCCTATTAGAGCCAATCTTTCTGTTTCCGTTACTGTGCACAAGCCTTCATCAGTCGTTACCACCAAATTTACGTCTCCCTCCCCCTTAGGATTCAATTTAAAGCCCTCCTGATGAACTTATCCATGCTGTGGCCAAACACATTCTTCCCAGTCCTTGTGAGATGCAACCCATCACTTGCCAGCATTCCATCTTCCAGGAAGCATAGGCCATGGTCCCAGAATCCAAATCTCTCATGTCAGCATCACCTTTGTAGCCATTCATTCACACGGAGTATTTTTCTTTCTCTTTCTACTCTTCTAAGTACTGGAAGGATGGATGAAAAAACTATCTGGGCCCAAAAGTCCTTGAGTTTCCTTCCTAGAGCTTCAAAGTCTGATGTGATTTCTTCATAGCTCTGTTTGGCAGTATCATTTGTTCCCACATGGATGAGGAGAAAGGGATACCTGTTGGTGGGCTTGATGAATGATGGCAACCCCTCCGTCACATCTCTAATCCTCCTGGTAGACAGCATACCTGGCGAGTCCACGAATCTTCTCTGCAAACTTGGGTTTCAATCCCATGCAGTAGGGAGTCTCCCAATACTAGTACTCTTAATTGAGCTTCAGCCTCCTGCTCATTGTCACATGGGGTCTCCTGTAATTCTTCCGCCACAGGCTGTCCTCCACCCTCATACTTGAGTGGTTGAAAGCGGTTCCATAGTTCCACTGGTTATGGGTGTCTTCTAGCTCTTCTGCTCCTAACTGTCCTGTTCTGAGCGGGATCCACGAGACGGAGACACGGGTGCAATTAAATTGTGTTTTATTAAAGTAATGGATACATCAAAAGCAGTGCATTTCATAGAAACGCCTAAGCTATCTCACTAGAATTCCCTAACTGCACTCTAGGCATGCTCTGCAACGTTGAAAGAAAGTTGACTCAGCAGCTCCAACCTGGAAGCGGCAGGCTTAAATAGGCAGGGTCTTGGAGAGTACTCTCTGGCTCCTGTGCAATCCTTGCCTTTGGACTGTCTGTTTCTCCCTGCGTCGAGAGGGTGGTGAAGGGGGGCATGCTTCCAACACCTCATCCGAAGGAACCTGCTTCTTAGCCAGAGATTCGAGGTCAGGTGGCAGTGACGTGTTGGACTCATCCTGTGAGCCACTGGGTAAAGGGGGAGTTAACGCCCGCTCCGGCTCATTGTCCAGCTGCTCCTCTGACATGACTGAGGACGGCTCGCTCTCCCCGGCTGGGACAGGGCCGTCCATGGGAACTGGCCTGAAATCCTCCTTACTCCCTTGTTCAAGGTCTTGTGGAGTCTCAACAACTCCTGGGCCATCCTCGCCCTCTGACAGCTGAGAAGCCTGAAACTCATATCCCCCCCCTCCAGGCCCTCGCAAGAGGGTTGGGGCTCAACACTAACTGTCATCCTTTCCCACACAGTTTCTTCCACTTCATTGTTCCTCTCCAAAGCACTCTCCTCTTCTGCTACCACATACTGTTGTTCTTCCATCTCCACTTCTCTTTGCTGCTGTTGTTCCAGCATTCTGTCTAAGAACTCTTCATCTTCTTTTATAGTCCTCAGTGTGGCCACCCGCCATTCCAGGCCTCTCACTTTTTTGTCCAACAGTGCCATGAGCTTGCACTTGTTGCACGTGTATGCCATGTTGTTCTCAGGCAAGAAAACAAACACGGCACACAACTTGCAGGTCACAACCACTTCCCGTTCATACTCTCTTCTGTCTTTTGTTTCTTTCTAACTACTCGTTTTGGAGTGGCCTGTGCTTTGTCCTGTCCTATTTCAGGGTAAACTTGAGAGTGCCACTGGTATGTGGTGCGCTGTACAAGCTTATTTATTTATTTATTTTTCTTTTTTAGGGACCTCCACTTGACTTCCCCTGTCAAGCTCCTTTGTCAAATTCCTGTATGCTTTCCCTGTTCACTTGGTCTGTTCACTTGCTCTCTAAAAGCTGGCTTCCTTGTATCTCCTCTCCTGTGGACCAGCTGAGACAGCTCCCTCTGCCCTGCTCAGTTAGGAGTCAGGAAACAGAATCCAAATTCAGAAGTGCAGGGACTTTTCATGATAGTCTCGCCTTGCTCCCTCACAGCCACACCCCCGTTTCCACTTTTCCTTGTGTCCCTTGTTCTCTGTGTCGTCTTTCAGTCCACACACCATTACAACAGACAGCCCAGGAACCAATCAGCAGGAAAGGGGACACTGTGTGTTAGAGTCTTCTCAGTGGCCAATTCACCTCCTTTCACTCTGATTGGCTTCAATCAGCATGAAAGGACATGGACTCTGCTGATTGGCTCATATATAGGGATGTGTCTGGGACCCTGCTCCCAAAAAAGGGGTCTATGACTCCCTGTGACCCTGGATGACTACAACCCTGCTGGGAAATCCAGAAAACATTAAAGAAAGCTTTTCTTTGTGTATACATGCGTACACACAAACACATCAGTACTCATAAAGGAGATTGTGAAGCCATTCCTTCCTCCTACATTAAGTGTCAAAACAATATTGGGCTCACATGGAGAGGTTGAAATTCCCAGGCCTTGCTGTATCTGGGCTTGAGACTCTCCCCAGGCCATATCCCTCACTTGCCCTGCTTGAGTGTGCTTGCCCGGCTGGAATGTGCCCTTGAATTCTGATACTGCCTTTTGCTTGCCTAGATGGAGGACAGAGAGGGGTGTGTGAGTGCACCTACAACAGGGGTAGGGAATCTGTGGCCTGTGGGCCAATCTTGGCCTGTTACAGGGCCCAAGTTGGCCTGGAGGTCTTTCCCCCCAAACCATAGCCACTTGTCCATCATCTGATGTCACTGGGTGATGCCAGCTAATGGGCAGAGCCAGGGTTCAATGCTGCTTGCTGCTACTTCACCAGCGTGTTCCTTGCAGGGAATGTGCTGCTGAAGCAGACCCCTTCCCCACCCTGTGTGTCATCTTTGACAGGTGAGCGAGACTGCCCACCTACCAGTCATCTGACATCATAATGGTGTCAGATAATTGACAGGTGGACAGTCCCACCCACTTGTCAAGCTGGGCCAGGGGAAGAGATAAAGATCTGGGGGCAGTATTCAACTAAATAATTGTGCTAGCAGGAGGATTAGCGCTAGCACAATGAGACTCCCCTCTCCCCACCCTCCACACCGTGCCCAAATCTACCCTGGAGGGTTGGGAGAAGTCAAGCCATACTCTCGGTTATATGACTGCACTGCTCTCTCTCTAAGTATGACTGTGCTAATCTTAATGTGCTCCTGGAGGGATTTGTTTAAAGAAAGTGTTTTGAATTGGTTCAAGGGCAAGCCGCAATGAAGGACCCCAAATCTCACACCCATACATAATTAACGAGAGTAATTTTGTTGAATAAAGCTTGGACATGGGTCTTGTGAGTTGGCCTCCCTTAGAATAAAAGAATTTCTTCAATATACCGAGGGCCCTGCTCGCCTGGAGTTTGATATGAGCCAATTGGTGTGACCACAACAATTTATTATTGATAAGGAGTCCCAAATATTTAAAAGTATGAACCTGTTCTGTAGTGTGGCCGTTTAAACGCCAGATGGTTTTTGCTTTACTGTGTTTTCCACAGATCATTATTTTAGATTTTATATAATTAATTTGTAACAATTGGGAATCACAATAATTTTGGAGATGCAATAGCATTCGTTTTAGACCGATCTTGTTTTGTGAAAGCAAGAGTAGATCATCGGCATAGAGCAATACAGGGATTTTCCTCTCTTTGATTGAAGGTGGAAAGAACGTAGAGGAAGTCATTTCTAAAACAATATCATTGATAAAAAAGTTGAACAGGAAAGGGGCCAATATACATCCCTGTTTGACTCCATTTCTCATTGGAATTTCTTGGGATAGGAAACCATTGAGACCCAGGCGAATTCTTATAACATTGTCATGGTGTAGGATTTGTAATAACCAAAGAAGTCTTTTATCTATGCCAGCTTTGTCTAGTTTACTCCAAAGGAGATGACAATTGATGGAGTCAAAGGCGGCCGCAAAATCAATGAACACTAGATAAAGAGAATGGGAAGGTGTCTTTTTTGTTTTCATGATTAGATGCTGTAAAATAAACAGTTGATCAATCGTAGAGGCACCTTCCCTAAATCCTGCCTGGGCATCAGAAATAATGGTATATTTCTTGTCCCAATCAAGGAGTCTATTTAAGAGGTAGCGTCTGTAGAGCTTTGACGCTACGTCCATGAGGCTTATGGGTCTATAATTGGACGGGATAGTAGGGTCTCCTTTTTTAAAAATGGGGATTACTATGCTCGTTTTCCAGCTCAAGGGAATGCAACCCGTTTCATTAATTCTTGTGAATAAGGCTGCAAAAATGGGACGCCACAATGAAGGGAA
Source organism: Rhineura floridana (assembly GCF_030035675.1). Lineage (NCBI taxonomy): Eukaryota > Metazoa > Chordata > Lepidosauria > Squamata > Rhineuridae > Rhineura > Rhineura floridana. The sequence continues at coordinate 214,628,355 of NC_084480.1, forward strand.
AGATTTATATAGGTCTGCTGGTATCATGTCTTGGCCTGGGGCTTTCCGCATACGTAATATTGCAATTAAATTATCAATATCTGGACCTGTTACAGGGGGCCATTGTGGGGAATCAGCGGGGAGGGTTGGTGAACCCTGAAGGGGGGGAGAAAAATCACCAAAAATGGATTTGAAATGTAATATCCAAGTTTCAGGGAGAATCGGAGGAATTGAAATAGAAGGTCTATCGGATAGAGAACTATGGGCCAATCTCCAGAAATCCCCCTGGTTGTCTTGGAGGGCAGCCCAGCCAAGTCGTTGCCAAAACGAAGTAGTATAGGTGGATTGTTTATACTTTAATAAATTGTTGTATTCCTTTTTGAGTTTAACGAGTTTTGTTATGGCCGTTTCTGAGTAATGTAGCCTGGTGAAACGTGTTTGATAGCAAATTTGTTTCTTTTTGGCCATACAAAACTTGTCAAACCATGGTTTACTACCAGCCTGTGTATTGGTTGGGAAAGCCTTCGAATTTGTAACAGTTGGATGGAGATGTTTAAGTATCTGTTCAAATGTTTCTCTAATTTCGTTTGGCGACATGGTAGCTTTTTGGCGAAGATCCAATAGCTGAGGGGAGTTTAGAATTGTGTCAACCTCTTGAACTAATAAATGAGACCACCTTCGGCGTTTCCAACCCAGGGATACAAAGGAATCAGGTCTATTCTGTGTAAGTGGTAGATAGCCGGTTGGAGAGGATAGGGTCAGCGACAGAGGAAGATGATCACTATCAGATCTGTCCATGGTGGTAAAATTCATTACAAAGTCTAGAATTTGTGGGGAAACCAAAGTGTAGTCGACTACACTGGCCCCTCTTTTAGTGATAAAGGTAAAAAACCCCTTGGACAGATCGTATTTGGTACCATTAAGGCACACAAGGGGGGTGGAGAGCAACAACTTATATAGAGCATGTCCATTTGTATTTATTACCTTATCGCATGAAGTACGAGAAAGGAGTGGACAATCCCCTAGACTAGGGTCCAAGTAAACAGGAGGGTTCGGAAAACTAGGACCTAACCTAGCATTAAAGTCACCGCCCATTATTATCTTGTGTGTTGGATAAAATTGCTGTATTAATTCGATAAATTCAAGGAAATCTTGCCATATTTGAGTCCGAAGCCTCGGGCCACTGGGGGGAAAATAAACATTTATGCATATGAACCGAAAAGGGGGAGTGCCGAATGGAGAGAAGGAGGTTTAAAGGATATAATTAGAGCCTGGAAGTTTTCTGGTGTTGGACATGATACCTCTGATACTGAGACCAGTAGCTCAGTAGCGATTAACATGGCTAGTCCGCCCCTGGCACGGCCTTTCTGGGCTAGGCGCTGAGCTGGCTTGGTCCAGCATTTAAAACCCTTTACATATAGATGGAAATCTTCAGTTAGCCATGTCTCTTGGAGACATAGAATGTCGAATAGCCTCAGGAAGGAGAGAAACTCAGGGTCTAAGGCTTTATTTTTCCAGCCAGCTATATTCCAAAATAATAAAGTGGTAGATTCTGGAGGTGTGGGGGCGGGAGATTCTATCAGAACTGTATGGGATTCAGTGGGAGCAGCATGTGACAATGTGATTCAATGTCTTGTCTCCTCTAAGGGAACAATTTGATCTAGATCCGGCCTCATTACACTTACGTTTGAGGAAGGTAATTTATTCCTCTGAATAATGCACCTGGGAGTCAATGGGGGCTGTAAAGTTACTCCAAGCTCACTTGGAGCCAAGTACCGTCTTTCTGTCCAAGAAACTGGAGAAGGAATATGGGCTACTGTTTGGGGAAGAGTAGAAGCCCCCAGAGGAATTTCTAGGGAACTATGGCAAATAGTTGAAGTTTGCTGCCGATGTTGTTGTAAATCGGCCTTTAATCGATCAAGTCTGTTAATTATTTTGGATTGTTCATCTGGTGGGAGGTCCGGGGAAAACTTCTATAAGTTGGAGATCTTCCGACTCACGCGAATCATTTAAAGCAATCTCAGGGTAGGAATGATGAACAGTGTCAGAGGGTTGAGATGGAACAACTATGTCAGCGGAGGGGGAAATGGGATTACTTAAACGATCAATTGGTCGAGAAGGTCTTATCACCAAGGGAAGAGGAGGTGCTACATTCTTGAAGCAGTGGACAATATATAAACCATAGTCCACCAGATATGATTTTAAAGAGTAAAACTTCTTTGACACCTCCTTACTTACGAAAGTTATTATTACTCTAGTCGTGCTATGGTTGCTATAAAGAAAAGAAATTCTACTTATATCGGAAGTAGGTATTTGGAGTGGTGCAAAAGAAGTTAAGGAATTACAGAATTGGTGCTTATCCGGATAGTAACCACGTTTCCTCGGAAAGTTGGGGAAATTGAGAAGGACAACTTTGTCTGGTTCGATGACTAGGTTCATATGGCCCTTTGATATATCGAATTCTGATATCACATGAGCAGATGGATTCTCTGGTAGAGGTACAATAGTCTTATTTCTCATAGGGAGCCCTCCTTCAGCACTTGGATGAGGAGCAGAGTCTTGAGAGTTTAGGATAGAAGAAGAGGAAACACATTTCTCCAGGCGAGCTGGACGGATGGCTGACCTAGCTGTTCCAATTTCAGCGCGGGCAGACTTATTGGCAGGTTGGCAGGATGTAGAGTCTAGTGTTTTCAGGATTTCAAATAAAGGTCTAAAATTCATCTTCTTGTAGGTGGGATGCTTGGAGTTCTTAATATTCTTGGATTTCTTGCTTTTCCGAGCTTCAATCTTATGGTTCTTTAAATGTGTTAGACTGCTGGCTGGATCAGCTGGCTTTAAATTATCCCCCTTATTCTTTTTAGTGGATTTTGTCATTACGGATGATGTCATGTTTGTCATAAGATTAGAAGCTGACGTTGTTAAAGTCTTTAAGAGAGCATTACATTCCGTAAAAAAGGACTTCATTAGATTGAGTTCGTTGAGGATCAGTAGTAATAGACCCATATCATTATGAGAGTTTATGCTCGGAGGGAGTCCCACGGTCATTGTGCTCTTGTTTGAAGTAGTCAGCTTGATTGGAGAATTAAAAGAGGATGATGTAGACAGAGGGCACGGATGCAGATTGCTAGGTAGACTCCCTCCCATTAATCTATCAGCATTTGCCAACTCAATACTGAGTGGGATAGAGTAAGAGTCTTGTCTTTTAGAGGGAGTGTGATCAATATAGTTTAGAGACCAGTCCATAACTAGAGGTGGCATCACTGGGCCAGTATCCGTGGATGGTCTTCTTAATTCTTGATTAGTGGAACCAGGATCTTTAGAAAAGAAGGATGTAATTTTCAGCTGTGAGGCTCGCTGGTTTGGAAATTGGGTCTGTGTTTGTTGGCTGTCCGCCAGCTCTCTGCATCTTTGTCTTGTCAGGACCACTTTGCTGACTCAGCTCCTCAGAAATTAAACAGCAGTTAAAATTTTTTAAAAGAGGTCTTGCTAACAGCTCTTTCGAAAGAGCTGAAGTTGATGAAGACCAGGATATTCCTTGTTTAGGAGTTTAGGAGTTCTTTGTATACCATAAAAACAGGAAGGTTATTTTCCTTATAGAAGATTTATATCCAAAGGCAGCCGTTTAAAAGGGAGTAATAAATCAAGGTTTCCTGGCCAGCCGTGTTTGGAGAGATTAGGCGGAGGGAATTAAACGAAGCTTTAGAGGTTAAGAAGCTATGTATCAAGCACTATCACAATCCATTCTAGCAAAGAGCTATTAATCCTTCAAAAAGAGGAAAGAATTAGTTCTTACAGGAGTTGAAGTGACGAAGCTACAGACGCGGCCGCCATCTTCCGCAAGCCCTGCTGTTGGATGGGCTATGAGACTCGACCCCCCTCGCCCTCTTTTAATAGTGGTTCAAATCTATTTAATATATTTAATAGAATCTTTTAATAGTGGTTCAAATGCTGGGCTACTAGGATTAGGAAAACCCATGAGAGAGCCTCTGGGTGGCTCTCTCAGACTAGCCTACTTCACAGAGCTGCTATGAGAATCAAATGGTGAAATAGGTATGTTGCCTTGAGCTTACTGGAGGAAAGGTGGGATATTAATGTAATAAATGAATAAAATAAATAAAAGACATAAGCACAAGCAAAACCTATTTATTAGTATTAGCATTATTTCTATACTGCCCTTCCTCTCAATTAGAGAGCCCAGCACAGTGGACGGCATCATTAAACTATGGTCATTTCAAAAATATTTACATTAAAAACAATTTTAAAAAAAATCCCTTTTAATGAAAAACATGATTAACATGATGCCACATCATTCCATCCCTGATTTGCAAATTCATTCATTGGCAATCACTCGTAGCCGAGTAAGATTGTCTTCCAGGGTAAGGTCTTTAACAGTGGGTCCGTAAGTGACTGTGGAGGCCAATTCTGGATCTACACAGCCTCCCACAGTGAGGACATAGGTTTCCAGATGGAAGATGGTCATGATGAGGATTTGCTTGATGTGCCTTCTGCTTAGCTCATTTGTCCCTTTCGCCCTGTACTCGTGCTTCTTCAAAGTCCATAGCACCTTTGATAATAGCCGATCTCCAATTGGGACGCTCATGGGCCAAGGCTTCCCAGTTCTCGATGCTCATGTTACATTTTTTTAGATTAGCTTTGAGAACATCTTTAAACCTCTTTTGCTGTCCACTGATACTCCGTTTTTCATCCTTAAGTTGGGAGTAAAGTAGATGCTTTGGAAGACGGTTATCAGGCATTCGACCCACATGGCCGGTCCAGCAAAGTTGATGTTGGAGGATCAATGTTTCAACATTGGTGGTCTTTGCTTCTTCCAATACACTAACATTAGTCCGCCTATCTTCCCAAGTAATTTGCAGAATTTTCCAGAGGCAGGATTGGTGGAATCTTTCAAGAAGTTGAGAGTGGCGTTTATAGATGGTCCGTGTTTTACAGTTGTACAATAAGGTCAGTAGTACAATGGCTTTGTAAATAAGCATTTTGGTCTCCCTGCGAATATCCTGGTCCTCGAACACTCTATGCAAAGTGTGATGCTTGCACAGCAAAGAAGGGTCCCCCTAGGACAGGGAGAGCCCCAATGCAACAATATCTGGTGGGCACCCCAATGGAACGTGTTGCAATAGATGTTCTAGGGCCCCTCCCAGAAACGGAGTCTGGCAACCGCTACATCTTGGATGCAATGGATTATTTTACACTGTGGCCAGAAGCTTATGCCATAAAAAATCAGGAGGTTGTGACAGTGGCAAACACCTTGGTTGACAACTTCTTTTCAAGATTTGGGGTGCCAGGCAAATTACACTCTGATCAGGGTAGGAATTTTGAATCAAGAGTGTTCCAGAAAGTATGTGAAATTCTGGGAATCCACAAAACACGGACCACCCCCTACATCCCCAGTTGGATGGCATGGTGGAAAGGTTCAACTTCACCCTGGGGGTACAACTGGCAACTTTTGTGCATCATCATCAAAGGGATTGGGATGAACATATCTCACTCCTTCTGATGGCATATAGGACAGCAGTTAATGAAAGCACCAAGTGTACTCCAGCCCTTCTCATGTTTGGGCATGAGTTGAGGACTCCCACTGTGATAAATGAGATATATAGTTTGGGAACTATAGTATGTGTAGTGTTAATATGACACAGCAGAAAATGGATTAACCTGATTTAACTTAGAAATAGAAAAGCAAAATTCCTCTGTGGATACTAAAAGTGCCTGAGAAAGCTAGATGCTCAGTTGCTGTTTGATACTTAAATGTTAGCTTGCTTTTCTCATGAAACTGGACACCATCCAAGTAGATAGCGCGAGGAACAGCACAAGGAGTGCTCAAGGCCAGAGCGCTCTAAATGCAGAGACAATGGAGTCGCTGACAAGTGTTGCTAACAAGCAATAAGGGAGGGGCTATGTGTGAGGAGGATTTGGAGCCATATATCAATGTAATCTGTGTAGCTATGCTTTCAGACCAGGATTCGGGCGTTAGCCGAATACTTCGTCTCTCTTTTGCAAAAGATGTTTGGTAATTAATCAATAAAGGTGTTGTTTTATATCCCTGGTTTCTCATCTGGTGATTATTGAAGCTTCCTCCAGATGTAAAGAGCCTTTTGGCGTAACACCACCTGCCTGCTTTATGGCACCCCCGATGATGAGAGGGATAATACAGACCCTTTGGACTATGTAGAAGGGTTGCAATGTAAATTAGAGAAGGTGCACTAATTTGCAAGGGAAAATCTGAAGATTGCCTCAAATAAGATGAAACACTTATATGAAGTGAGGTCATATGGGGAAAGTTTTGTGAGGGGTGACCTGGTGTGGTTTTATAACCCAAAAAGGAAAAAGGGCAGGAGCCCTAAACTAGATAAACCTTGGGAAGGGCCATGTGTGGTTCTCAGAAAAATAAATGAGGTAGTTTACCAGATCCAGTTAGGCCCCAGGCACAAGCCCAAAATTATTCACAAGGACCAGCTGCGGAGGTATCAAGGGAACAAAATATGTAACTGATTCTTCCAGTCAACAGTGGGAGTTCACCCAGCAAGCGTAGAAACAGAATGATGGGTTCACCCTGGGCAAGGGGGTTTCCCAATGGTAGCTGCTGCAGCCAAAGATTATTCATCTGGGCTAGGTGGGGGGGGGTCCACTACACTGTCTGCCAGAAGACCTCAGAGACGTAGGAACACGCCACAAAGATTAGATCTCTGAGCTGGTGTAGTGACTCAGATTTGCTTTAAAGCCATGGACTGTTTTTATACTTGTGTGGGAATGCAACTGTATTTCTATGACTATGCTTTTAATGATGTATATTTCAATGTCTGACTAACCTGTACCTGTTATTTCTTTGTAGGGGAATCTGTTATTCTGTTTGTTTGCAGGTCTGGGACAGACTTTTTTCAGAGAAGGAGGTAGTGTTATGAGCATGGGGGTTGGAATGGACGATTCCTGTGGGGCCCCTTTCCAGCCTCTGATCTGGAATCCTGTGCCTTGGGGCTGGCTCTGCTAGCCAGATGAATTTCTTTTGTTAACAAATAGAGTGGCCAGCAACCAGAAATAAATATACAATTGCTTTCCACAATTAGTTTCCAATTGTTTAGTTAGTCCTTCATATAACAGCCAGTTAAAATGTTTTTCCTTGATCGTCCAACAGGGAGAATCTAAAGGTATGGAACAAAGACTACAAGGAGGGACTTTCATGGAGGAGTTAACAAACACACCCTAAAGTATTTATTTTCTTTCTGCTCTCACCTAAACTTCAAAGCGGGAGAGTGAAGAGGGAGGCACCCCAAATGCACCACAGACAAAGAAAGGGAGGCCCTCGAATTGTCGAGCCAGCAACCAGCCAAAAATGAAAGTGGTAATTGTTTATGGTAGCCCGATGCGTTTCAGGTATGAAAAAACCCTTTGTCAAGGGCAATCTGTAAAAGTATACATATAAACAACATTAAAATCAATTGTAAGATGTACTTAAAAATGTAAACTACAATATAACATTTATGAATTTATCTATTAAAAATGAACAATGCCATGATCTGCTGAAAGCTGACTCATAAACTCAATCAATAAGGAAAAAGGACAACTAAAATGGAACATAATACAAAATGAAAATACACTTAAAACTTCACAGGATTATACATACACCCCAGATTGGGAAATTCTTACAGAGCTTCTCTGATTTGAATAAACCTGGACTAAGCAAATAAGTGAAGAAGAATACAAAGGAAAATGTCTTCTATATATAACACAGTGTTATTTAATCAATGTAATGAACTGCATTTGTAGGAGTAGCTGGCCCTTAGAGAAGGACCGATCAAAAACATAAAAACTTTACACACAACTGAAAGTGAACAGGCACCTGAGAGTTAAAAAAAAAAACAACCTTGTGCAAGTAACACACTGCTATCTAATTGGTGTACAAAACTGACTGAGTTTTTAAAAACAGCTGGCTCTTAAAGAAAAAAGATGAACAGCAACCCACACAGTCAGGTGTGACCACATCCCAGACGCCCAAGAAAATCAGGACATTCCCCTCCCAACAACAAACATATGAAACAATAGACCTGGTTGCAAATGCAATTCAGCTGGCTTTGAGGAGACTGGAATTTAACACAGAAAATGCAGTTACTTGTACCACGGATAAAGCCACCATTAAGAGCCATTATGTGTATTGTTATTTAACTTTTGCAGATTGTATTTTGTATTGTTTTATTGATGCATTTTGGTATTGAATTTTATATTGGTGTTTTTTGTAAGCCGCCTTGAGGGCCTTTGGCCAAAAGGCGGGGTATAAATAAAACAACAACAACAACAATAAAGGCAGAAGAGTTTTTGAATTCTTAAAGGTATATGGTACTGATCTTAATGAAAATGAGTGTTACATGAAAGTAAATACACATCCATGTGTACCATTGGTATGCCATTTATATGGATGTTCATCTTTTTTTTCTTTAAGAGCCAGCTATTTTTAAGAACTCAGTCAGTTTTGTACACCAATCAGATAGCAGTGTGTTACTTGCAGAATGTTTTTTGACCCTTTCATCATTTTTCTTATCCACTCTCTGCTTTCAGGTTCATAAAAAAGACCTATAATTAAAAAAAAATGTTAGGGGTTTGTTTATATCTATTTATTTTTAGTTGGTTGTGAAGTTTCCATTTTTCAGTTAATTGTAAGATTAACAGTTTTATGTGCTACCTACATGGAAGTTTGCATTTATTTCCAAGTAGCATTCACTTTTATTAAGATTAGCATTATACACGTTTAGGCATTGTAAAACTCTTCTGCCATTAGTGCATGGTCACACCCACCTGTGTTGGTTACTGTTTATCTTCCTTTTTCTAAGAGCCAGCAGTTTCTAAGAACTTAGTCAGCTTTTTATATTGAAGAGATAGGTGCCTGGTACTTGCACAAGGTATTTTGATCTCTGCATATTTTTTTATGTACTTTCAGCTTTCAGGTTCATTTTAATCAGAAAAGGCTTTGCAAAAAAAATAAATTTCTTTTTAAACCTAAGGTGCATGTTCACTTTCAGTTGTGTGTGAAGTTTTTATGTTTTTGATTGGTCCTTCTCTAAGAGCCAGCTACTCCTACAAATTCAATTTGTTACATTGATTAGAGAACAATTTGTAAATGTTGTATTGTAGTTTACATTTTTAAGTACATCTTACAATTGATTTTAATGTTGTTTATATGTATACTTTTCCAGAATGCCCATGACAAAGGATTTGTTTATACCCGAAAAGCATTGGGCTGTAATAAACAATTTTCACTTTCGTTTTTGGCTGGTTGCTGGCTCGGCACTTCGACGGCCTCCCTCTCTTTGTCTGTGCCTCACCTAAACTTGTAGTATAGACAAGTTTGTTTTCAGGTGGAAGAATCTAAAACTGAGATACCAAATGCAGCACCAAAGCCAAGCTAAGGAGCTCACTGTCTTTACCAAAGTAGTTCATTTCATGAAGAATCAGAGCACAGGACAGACTAAAGGTGAAAGAGGACTGTAGCTATAGGCAAAGTCAAACTTTTGCATCTAGTATTCCTGGTGATCTCTTAAAAAAGGTTGAGATAATTTTAACAAATTAAACTTCATTCATGTATTTATTTATTTATTTGTTTGTTTGTTTATTACATTTATTAGTTGCCCATCTGGCTGGCTGTCTAGCCACTCTGGGCGACGTACAAAATAAAAACATACAAATACATTAAAACATTACAAATCTCAACAATAATAATACAACCTAACCCACCCCAAAAGCCTGCCTGAAGAGCCAGGTCTTCAAGGCCCGGCGGGAGCTCATCATAGAGGGGGCATGGCAGAGATCATTTGGATCATGTAAGATAACACACATGCTGGATGAAGGAGTGAGGGGGAAGGTCACTACCTTTGTGTTCCTGTGGCCTGACACTCACACTGTCTCCATCAGAGGGGGGGAGATTGGCTGGAGCTATGTGCCCCTCTCCCCTATGCCCGATCTAGAAATGTGGCTGCCCCATCTAACAAGGAAGGCTGGCTATAGGGCTACCTAGAACCAGATGACATGGCAATAGAACAATTGCCCTGAGGGGTTCCCACTGTTGCCCTTCATACAGCATCTAGCACAGTGCATTACAATTGCTACGATAGGCAGAAAAATCATTATGTAGTCCACCAAGACCTTCAGCAGTTTTCAAGTGGTCCAGGTTGGAGGAGAAGTAGGTTAGGAACCACTTCCTTAACTAACCAAACCTCAAACAAAATTCCACTAAAAGGAGACATCCAGTGGGATTGAATACTTCCTTCCATTTTCAATTGGACAGAAACAGTGGAGTTGTTTTTGGCCTTCAAACCCAACTAACAATATTTCAAGATGAATCCCTAAAGGACTGCACCAAACGGTGTGGTAAAAGACTCATAAAAACCTGCATTTTAGAACACAAGATGATAAAAGCTTCATGGGCTAACAAAAAGATAAACAAATCCACCCCTCTGTAGGTAGTAACAAGGACAACCATTGTGAGCTCTAGAGTTGGATCATAAACAAGAACTACTGAACAATTAACCTAAGCTTGGGCATTTTTGTTCCTGTGAATACTACTTTGCTTTTTGTGACATTACAGAACTTTAACATGGAACCAGATGCCTCTCTTTTGAGAAAATGATGATTTAATTCCAAGAGAGACAAATTAGCATACCAAACAACTTCACTTCTCTTAAAAAAATAAACACACACACAAAATCCAGACAAACTTGAAATATGCAAATATTCCAACTTCCAATTTTTTGTGAGCAGTTTCTCTGAACTCCCCTGCCAATGTTTCAGTTGTAAGTTGCCTGGATAGATCAAAACAATATTTGATTTGCTGTCAAATAAAGCAAGCTTTGCCAGTTAAAGTTTACTAAATATATGAATATGGTATGCATGATCCTGCATGACTATTTCATAATGAACCTGGCATATGCTTTAAAAAAAAAAAACTGCCTCTATCTGTGTGCGGTTTGCTTGCTTATGAATGTAACTAATGGAAAAACACAATATTGGCAGATTCAGGACAGACAAAAGAAAGTACTTCATCATACAGCACTAAAAGAGGACTGGAGAAATTCATGGAAGATAAGGCTATCATGAATTTCTCCAGTCCTCTTTTAAAGCCATCCAAGTTGGTGGCCATCTCTGCCTCTTGTGGGAGAGAATTCCATAGTTTAATTATGTGCTGTATGATGAAGTACTTTCTTTTGTCTGTCCTGAATCTTCCAATATTGAGCTTCCTTGGATGTCCCCAAGTTCTAGTGTTATGAGAGAGGGAGAAAACCTTTTCTCAGTCCACGTTCTCCACACTGTGCATAATTTTATACATGTCAAGCATGTCAGTCTTAAAAGTTGTAACCTTTCTTCATAGGGGAGTTGCTCCAGCTCCATGACTATTTTGGTTGCCCTTTTCTGAACCTTTTCCAGCTCTGCAATATTCTTTTTGAAGTGTGGCAACCGGAACTGTACATCATATTCCAAGTACGGTCACACCATAGATTTGTATAACAGCATTATATCAACAATTTTAGTTTCCTTTCCTAATAATCCTTTACATGGAATTTGATTTTTTCACAGCTGCTGCACACTGGGTTGATATTTTAATTGACCGCAAGATGTTCCTAGTCAGTTACCACCAGTCCACTTCTGGGATTACTCCACTTCACTGCTAGGGGATTGGACTTTGCATGTTCCTTTCACACTCCCTCCATACAGAAAGCTAGCACCTTTTACATAAGGCTAGACCACACCACTTTTCTTTGACAGGAATATTTTTTACAAGGAGGCATTAAAATTATATTGGATTGTACTCAACTAAGTCCTACTCAGAACACAACCATTAATTAACGAACTTAAGTTAGTTATGTCTATTAAATTCAATGGATCTACTCTGAGTAGAGCTAGCATTAGACACCACCCATTGTTTCCACCTCCATTTTGAAGTGATACAATCCAAGGAAGATGGTCATACTTCTCCCTCGATGGAGAGTCACCTTGTAGTTGTGAGTGGGCTTGCGTGTTCCAATGAACCCTGTGAGCAATGCCATCGGGAGTCATGTACTCCCAGCAGGGTCACCCATGGCAGTAAGGTCAAGGGAGAGGAACCAGACAAAGAATGATCCAAGAATGCAATGTATTGTACAATGCGGCTGGATCTAAGCCTTTTTCTGTCAAGATTGTGTGTTGATCGTTGTGCGCCAATCTCCCCACATAAAACAAATTCACGCACAGGTGTCTTCCAACCAAATTATCTTGGAAGACAATCTTACTCGGCCACGAGTGATTGCTAGTGAGTGAGTGGTCCTACTCCTTTCGAACACATAAGAGAAGTCTTCATTCTAAGGATTTTCTGTTAAGTGATTTGGAAGAGAATAATAATCCTGTTTTGTCACAAATATATGAATCTCAGCACCACCATTGCAAATGGGAAAAAAGGGGGGACTGTTTGTACTAATCGTTGGCTGTGATTTACTTTTGTACCAGTCTCCACCTGCCCAGAACTGGAAAATCTAAGTAATCATGGGTAGAGCGATGATGCTTTCAAAGTTTGCCTATGGAAAGTGTGCAGAGATACACTTCGTAACTTCTTTCTATTGTGAGTAGCTGGAAATGCAATCACTTGGAACACATTTCATGCGTAATCTTACCACTGAACTCAGAATGAGCTTGCTGTACATGTTCATAATTTCCTGGCCACCATTTCCATTTTTCAGTTTCTGGAGAAGTACTCCTCAGTCCTGGGTACAGTAAACTAGGAGTGCAAATATATTTAGCTCCCACTAGTATATTAATGCTCTGTCATTCAACTGGCTCAGCATGTTTTCCAAAGCACTAATTAAAAGTATTGTTGCTGAAAACGGATCTCTCACAAAAAGGGTGTTTTTTTAAAACCCAACACTAAACAGGCCCCCAAAGTCTTCCGGGGTAATTAATAAGAGCAGCCAGGCTAGACCAGACCAAAGGCCTATCTAGTTCAGCATCTCCTTTCTCACAATAGCCAAACAGATATTTCAGGAAAACGCACAGGGCAGTAGCGGTCTCTCAGTGTTGTTCCCCACTGGTATTCAGTGTAATCCTGTAAGTAGCATATGGACATCATGACTGGTAGCTGTTGATAGCTTCCCCCCAATGAATTAGTCTAATCTCATTTAAAGCTATCTAAATTGGTAGTCACTGTCAAGATCATTAGGTCCCCAAACCCTGAGAACCAGCTCCTGTAAGGCAAACAGCAGTTGCCAACCCACCAGGGTGGAAAAACCAACCCTGCAAGGTAGCACTTTGCCACCAGTCCTCCTGTCCACCACTTTGGGCCAGGAGACTCCCAAAGCTAAAGTTAAATGGATGTCCCTAGGTTTCCAATAGGGTTGCCAGGTCAGAAGCATCCCAAACCCTGAGATTTCAGGGGCGGGCCCTATTGATGTCATGGGATTGGGCCCTAGTGATGCCATGGGGCAGGCCCTCATGCTGTCATGGGGGCATGCCCTAGTGATGTCATTAAACATGATACATTAAGCATCAACCACAGTTGCTGGGAGCATACCATTCAAACAAACAAAAAATTCTGATTGGAAATTAAGATAGAAATCTTCGCTAAATGAGGGTGTTTCTAGGTCTAGCTGAGGTGACAGGATCATTCCTTCTCAGAAGTTGGGGGGGGTGACATTTTGGTTTATATCTTTTGAACCAGACCACCTAGAAACTTTTTTTTTAAATGAAAGCTAAGTGTCCGGAGATTAAGGTGACTCACCCAGAGACCCGGAGAGGACCCCCAAAAACCAGAGTCTCCAGGCAAAACCTGAACATATGGCAACCCTAGGATGAACTGCTGCAACAACTAATGAAAACTGGGCTATGCCTTCGGGGATCTGTCTGGATTGCAAGGTGGGATAGAAATCAAATAAAATTTGATAATGGATAGCAAGCCTGATCTATTTTGAATCGCAGTAGTGGTAGAATTAGGCTTTGTGGGTAGTTTCTGAATGGTAAAGTAGTTCAGCCATTTTAATGGTGAAATTAATCACATGAAAAATGTAGCTGCCATACAACACACACAGACACTTCTACTAGCCTAATGCTCAATATTTATCTTTAACATTGAACCAACTGAATAAAGCATTTACCAAACTTTAGACAGTGAACTTACTAAATGATTCTTGTTTAAATCCTCTTTTAAACTGTTAATATAGAAAGTAACAGGTCTTCTAGCAAACGTTTGAAACATCTCAAGTGAAGAGAGTTAGTCTTTTAGATAAAAGGAAACTTTTATGCACTGTTAGCATACTGATAATGTGGATTTTGCCCCCTTGGACTTACAGTGTGACACTGTCAGCTCAAGTCCCAAGAGCAGTGAGTCAACTGTATGGTATATGAAGTGTTAAAGTTGAGCTAAATGCAAACTTGATTCAAGATCTTAAGAGTATTTGATAAATACTGTTTAACCTTTTGTTCAAGTATTCTTAAGAAACAGGTATTTAGTAATTAAATTTCTATCCTGCCCTTTCTCCCAGAAAGAGCCCTGAGCAACAAACAAGGGATAAAACAGTAAAAAAAAACCGTAAAATATCTTAAAAACAAAACATATATTTTTTAAAAAAAATCTTTAAAACATCTTGAAAGCAATTCCAACACAGACACAGACTAGGATAAGGTCTCTACTTAAAAGGCTTTTTGGAAGAGGAGGGTCTTCAGGAGGCACCAAAAAGATAACAGAGATGGTGCCTGTCTAATATTTAAAGGAGGGAATTCTAAAGGGTTGGTGCCACTACACTAAAGGTCCACTTCCTATGTTGTGCGGACCTCTTGATAAGACGGTATCTGCAGGAGGCCCTCACCTGTAGAGCATGGTAATTGAATGGGTAAGATGATCTTTCAGGATTAGAATCAGGATCATAAGATTATACAGCCACAGGACTAATTATGTGCTTGAATCTTTTAATAGGGCATTTTACCCATTTACAAAGCTTTCTGTTTTAGTTATAAAATTATATTGATGATAAAATAGGACAAATTGTATCAATATGAAATTTGGTACAGAGAATCTCTTTGAACTATCCAGATTTTGGAGAAAGTAGATGAGAAATGACTGATGTGAGCAGTTTAAAATTTTGGAACTTTTCCTAAAGTGGCAAAGGCATGGTGGAACCTGCCACAAATAGATAATAATAATAATAATAATAATAATAATAATAATAATAATAATAATAATAATTTAATTTATGTGTCGCCTATCTGGCCAATGGCCACTCTAGGTGACATACATGTGAACAGTTAAAATACAATACAATAAAATACAATAATACAATATAAAATATAATACAATATAAAACAGTACAGCGATGATAACAATACTAATACAGGGTAAGAGGCAATTCAGTCATAAAAGTTAACCCTCCCCGGAAATCCCAAAGGCCTGTTGAAAGAGCCAGGTCTTTAAGGCTTTACGGAATACATTTAGGGAAGAGGCGTGCCGTAGATCTTGTGGGAGGGAGTTGCAAAGGGTGGGGGCCTTTTGCTGGTTGTCATTGCAGTGTTACAAAACGGAGAGCACAAGATATGTTCAAGTAGAAAATGGAACTCTGTTCTAACCTTTGGAAGAATGATAATTAAATGGGGGGAGGATGAGTTCAAAACCTGTGAATCTCCATCATAAACTGATTATTCCTTTATTGGAGATTGGATTTCCTAGCAATCTTCATGACTTTCTCTTTAAGAGAACTAACAAGGGCAGCTGCTCATAGGAGGCACAGTAACTGTAGGCAAGGTAAAATTTTACCTCCTCACCCTCACATACAGCTCATGTAAGTAATTGTGTTTTCCAAAAAAAAAAGAGAGACAATTTAAGAAAAGACTTAGCAAGTCAATCAAGCATCTGAAAGCATGGAAACTGTAAGCAGAGGCTACTGCCTGTACTGTTTACATGGCACACATGTTAATATTGCATATATAATGTAGATTCTATGCAACTAGACTTTCCCTTGGTTTTTTTCAGCCCCAATTGAGGACAATAAGAACATAAGAAGAGCCTGCTGGATCAGGCCAGTGGCCCATCTAGTCCAGCATCCTGTTCTCACAGTGGCCAACCAGGTGCCTGGGGGAAGCCCGCAAGCAGGACCCGAGTGCAAGAACACTCTCCCCTCCTGAGGCTTCCGGCAACTGGTTTTCAGAAGCATGCTGCCTCTGACTAGGGTGGCAGAGCACAGCCATCATGGCTAGTAGCCATTGATAACCCTGTCCTCCATGAATTTGTCTAATCTTCTTTTAAAGCTATCCAAGCTGGTGGCCATTACTGCATCTTGTGGGAGCAAATTCCATAGTTTAACTATGTGCTGAGTAAAGAAGTACTTCCTTTTGTCTGTCCTGAATCTTCCAACATTCAGCTTCTTTGAATGTCCACGAGTTCTAGTATTATGAGAGAGGGAGAAGAACTTTTCTCTATCCACTTTCTCAATGCCATGCATAATTTTATACACTTCTATCATGTCTCCTCTGACCCGCCTTTTCCCTAAACTAAAAAGCCCCAAATGCTGCAACCTTTCCTCGTAAGGGAGTCGCTCCATCCCCTTGATCATTCTGGTTGCCCTCTTCTGAACCTTTTCCAACTCTATAATATCCTTTTTGAGATGAGGCGACCAGAACTGTACACTATTCCAAATGCGGCCGCACCATAGATTTATACAATGGCATTATGATATCGGTTGTTTTATTTTCAATACCTTTCCTAATTATTGCTAACATGGAATTTGCCTTTTTCACAGCTGCCGCACACTGGGTCGACATTTTCATTGTGCTGTCCACTACAACCCCGAGGTCTCTCTCCTGGTCGGTCACCGCCAGTTCAGACCCCATGAGCGTATATGTGAAATTAAGATTTTTTGCTCCAATATGCATAATTTTACACTTGTTTATATTGAATTGCATTTGCCTTTTTTCCTCCCATTCACTCAGTTTGGAGAGGTCTTTTTGGAGCTCTTTGCAATCCCTTTTTGTTTTAACAACCCTGAACAATTTAGTGTCGTCAGCAAACTTGGCCACTTCACTGCTCACTCCTAATTCTAGGTCATTAATGAACAAGTTGAAAAGTACAGGTCCCAATACCGATCCTTGAGGGACTCCACTTTCTACAGCCCTCCATTGGGAGAACTATCCGTTTATTCCTACTCTCTGCTTTCTGCTTCTTAAGCAATTCCTTCTCCACAAGAGGACCTCTCCTCTTATTCCATGACTGCTAAGCTTCCTCAGAAGCCTTTGGTGAGGTACCTTGTCAAACGCTTTTTGAAAGTCTAAGTACACTATGTCCACTGGATCACCTCTATCTATATGCTTGTTGACACTCTCAAAGAATTCTAATAGGTTACTGAGACAGGACTTTCCCTTGCAGAAGCCAATAGCGTGCCTGCAGCCTTTGCTATGTCAATATTTAACAGGAGATAAGTTTATAAATTCTGAACTTTGAACTCTGGCAACCAAGTTATTGCAAAGCTTATCTTCAACAATGCAGCATGTTTAACCAAAAGTAAAATGGCAAAGTAGCTATGCAGGCACTATCAGAACATCAGATGTGCTCCGTGTGAACTATAAATAGCTAACCTCTTGAAAAGTTCAAATTTTTGCATGTTTTGTACATTCAGGACTTTCTCTTGGTAGTTTACCATCTCATACAAACGTTTATTCTAATATCTGGCAATGGTTTTCATCTGTCAGTCTTGTTTTTCTAAATACAGCCTACCACTACTAATATGTGCTATTTTCTCCAACCTGAAAGAACACATTTAAGGAAAGTCAGGGACTAGTGAATAGCTAGATACCTCCAGCCCATGGGATCAAAAGCTACAGTGCTGCTCCCAAGTTGAAAAGGAAGAAATACTGGTACAGAAAGACAAAGGGAAAAGGTATGATACAAGGAGCATAACTTGCAAGCAAGCATAATATAAGACTGTAGGACATGCTTACTGTTAATATGGTACAGAAGTGAAAGTGACCTTTAACTTAAAATCCCCATGCTCTGGGCAGCATTGACTCTAGATTTTATGTTCAGTTAATGGCAACCATTTAACCTTGCATAATTCATTAAACCAGTGTGAAGGAGAAAAACTGAAGCAACAGTAGAATAGGTGAATAAAAATGCTGTTTCTCCAATTTAAAATGTATAGGAAGCCTTGCAAATCTTGAAGTTGTCACTGAAGCAGAGAATGTTTTGCATTTGCTGTGCTGTGCTTCATGTCCTGTACTTTGTCCTGTGACAATTACTTTGAATTACTGCAGTTGGCAAAGGCTATTGTACTAAGATTAAGACAATGTGGCTTTTGAGCAACATTCTGTTTTTAAAGGGTTGTTGTCCTAAAAGTAGATCCCGAAGTCTGCTGAGCTCGACTGAGTGAGCATATCAGCAGTGCAAGTAACAATACTACGTCAAAGCATTTACACCAGGAGTGAGGAACATGTAGCCCTCCAGATGCTGCTGGACAAGAATTCCCTAACCACCTAACCATTGGCCATGCTTGCTGGGATTGATGGGAATTGGAAGTCCAGCAACATCTGGGTGGGTGACTGGATCTCCACCCATAATTTACAAGTTCAAACATTACCACTAACACCACCTCACTGACATCCATGTGACTGACTACAGGCCATAAAGAGGTATTGGAGGCTGGATAAAGGATAACAAGAGGGAAGCACAGGGCCTGCAGAGTCAGCACTGGACTATTGTATACCACAAGAAGTTGACTAGGTTGTAGTGATGCAGCATTAGGAACTGTATGCAGCCATCTGTAGGTTTAGGTTACTGATACACTAAAACTTCCCTCAACAAATCCTTCCTTGCACATAATCCATGTTAAAAATATATATAATTTCATACATATTTCCCACTACACTATAATTTTTCAATTTTGGATTCCCAGATTATGTTATAGAGTACAAGTCCCATTGTCCCCAGCCAGCTTAGCCACTGATCAGAGATGGTGGGAGTTGTATTCCACCACATCTATGGACCCAAGGTTGAAGGACTCTGCACTGTGCTGCATAGAAACTGAAGTAGAAGGATGGCAGTAGGCCCTGCTGTTATTATGCTCCAGTGACAACTTCTTTGCATCTGGCACAGAAGCAGAAGGAAGTGGTGATGCAGAAGTGATTCATGCATCATCTGTCTATACTTTGTATCTCATGCCACAGTGGAACTGGTGCATTTCCATGAAGATGAAGAGATGTGTGCACCTCTAGTGTGAGTAGAGCTTCTGTGTCTCCCCATGGGGGAGATTTTGAGTTCTGCATTTCTATAAGTAATAATGTGTGCAAAAATGAGGAAACATGCTTTTTCTGAGTTGCCACTAGAAATCAGAATTAAAACTGAATTGAGCAGTATTACTGAATGCTTCATTAAAAGCAAAAGCAAATGAAGTTCAATGTAGGAATTATACAGCCATATATACAGAGTGGCTGTATACTATAGTCAGCATGGATTTTTCGCATTCTGCAATTTTAAATTGAAAATACCCCCATGCCATTCTGAAGCTTCGCATGAGTTCATGTCAAAACAAAACCTTACAAAACTTATAGTCCTGAACTCAGAAATGCTTGCTTAACAACCCTCTAAGTTTTCATGGTGATACACAAAACAGTCAGAGAGAATCAAGAGTTCAAAGTCTAAAAAGAGAGAGAGAGAAACCAGACCCTTTTTGGACTTTTTTCTGTCAGAGTTCTTATAATCTGTTGAAATAAATTAAAAATCAGCCATGTTCACAGAGTACCTGTAATCCTATTACTAACCTTGCCCCATACTCTGACCTTCATCTCCTGAAGTTTAAAAGTTAAAAAAAAATGTCTGGCTGATTTCTAATTAATTTAAGAAATTTAGCATTGAACAGAATGATAATGTTGGGCATGCTCAGTAAGAACCAACTGTCAGTATTCTAAAGCCAGACTCCCAGCTGCTGGGCTTACCTAATCAGGGGGCCACACGCACACCGGACCTTGCTTTCACTTGAGACAGTCATGGCTTCCCCCCAAAGAATCCTGGGAAGTGTAGTTTGTGAAGGGTGCTGGGAGGAGACTCCTATTCCCCTGACAGAGCTCCAGTAGCCAGAGTGATTTAACAGTCAGCCGCTTTGATTGAAGCTCTGTGAGAGAAAGAGGGCATTTCCTAGCAACTCTCAGCATCCTTCACTAGCTACACGTCAGAGTATTTTGGGGGGAAGCCATGACTGTCTAAAGTGGACTAAAGGTCTGTTGTGGATGTAGCCAGGGACAGCTTTGGTTTAAATATGGGTGGGACACTACATGTGCCTTATGTAAAATAAAAAGGTGGGGAAAACCCTGAAAAAGAATGATACTGTTCACAATGTTTTCCTTTTGGAAAGGAAAGGGGCTTCCCCTCTGCCCAGTGCCTACCCACCCAATCTCCTCCCCTTCCCCTTCCTCCCTCCCCTTATTGCCCCCTCCCACCTTCCTGCCTCTCCCCCAGGTCAGTTTCACATATCCTAAGCATGATTGCAAAGTAGTAAATCCCAATGAACTCAAAAAGCATACAAATGATCAAACCTGCCCTGTCCTGCCCTCCCCCCCTCCCCTGTCTCCTCCCTGTCCTCCTCCCCCATGGTCAGTTTTACCTATCTTAAGCATAATCGCATGGGAGTAAATCCCATTGAACTCAATAAGCATGGAAATGATTAGACCTGCCTTTCCCCTCCTCCCCCTCTCCTCTCCCTCCTCCCTTCTTCCTCCCCTTTCCTCTTCCTTCTTCCTCCTCCCCTGCCCACTCCAGCCCCCTCTCCTTCCCTCCCTCTTCTCCTCCTTCCCCCATGGTCAGTTTTACCTATCCTAGCCATGATTGCACAAGAGTAAATCCCACTGAACTCAAAAAACATGTAAATAATTAAATCTGCCTTCCTCTTCCCCTCCCCCTTCTCCCCCCTGCCCTTCTTCCTCCTCCCCTCCTCCGTGGTCAGTTTCACCTATCCTAAGCATGCTTGGAGGGGAGTAAATCCCACTGAACTCAGTAAGCATGCAAATGATCAATCCATTCTCAGCAAACTTGCACAGGATCCCATGTCTTACCTCCAGGATTAAAAACCAGAGAAATTCACTAATAGGCAAAAACCCTTGTGGTTTAATAATGTACCTATAGCCAACAGATATTTCTATCAAGCTTTAAAAAGCAGGGAAATTGGGCAACTATAGTGAATGTACCAGGGAAGCAAGAGACCTGACCTCCTCTCTGAGATATTGTACTGCCCTACAAATTTGTCAAAATGCAAACACCATTTGGGTTGGTCTTTCACAGTCCAATCCACTTTCTGTGTAGCTTGGAAGAATTTGGTAACGTGCCTCTGAGCCTATGGTGAGTGGTGGAAACACCTGCAATCAGCCCAAATAACAGAAACAAAACATGTGCTCTGCTGATCCTGTTTTAGTAGGGAGGAAGCAACAATATTAAGACAGTTGACAGAGTTCAGATAGTCACTTTAAATATGACTTAAAGTAAATATGCTTAAGTAGCAACATATTGTAATCAGTCTGATTTTATATCAAACTGCAGTTTCAGATTCAACTGTTAATGCACCCAAATTAGAATGTTTGGAGGGCACCAGGCTGGCAAAGGCTGGTGTAGTTTCACATCATGCTCCAACAAAGAGTTGGCAAATTAATACATATAAGCCCCTGCTTTCATTTTATTTACCAATATGTTGCCAATATGTTTGATTTACTTTACAATTTTAGTGAAGTTTCCTACAGTAAATCATTTTCTTTTGGTTCTGTTTCTGTGAACATCTGAAGTACACCAATGCTTTGCAACACTAAAAAAAGCTCCAAAAACAATTGTGGAATAATGGCACTGACTATTCTGCAGAATAGTTTCCAATGGACATGAGGAATGTCTCAGTTTGCACAAGATAAAACAGTGGGAGGTGAAATATATTCTAGCAAAATTCTAGGTGTGCTCCATGTTTTTAATTTACCATGCCCACCTTTGCTTAAGTGGAGTAGTTTAAGCACAGCAGGCTGAAAACATGCATCTTGGCCAGGCCAAGTTTGTTTTTTCCAACAGCTAAAGTCATTGCTTAAGTAGCAACATATTGTAATCAGTCTGATTTTACATCAAACTGCAGTTTCAGATTCAACTGTTAATGCACCCAAATTAGAAATAGAACATAACCTCCAGTTTGAAACACAAAAGGCTGTCTTCACCATCATAGGACATTGACAAATAAAAAGGCTTTGAAATTAATAAAAATAAATTTGACACAGATTTCTATGATGAATAATGAGAGAAATATAATTTTCTAAGTTAGATTCTCTGTAGAAACAGTAGTAACACAGGAAAGAAGCAAAGTAAGAAGAACGCCAACAAACATACAAAAATGTAATTCTCCATTTTTGGAGATGGCAGGTGTTGCCACCACTCACCATATGCTCAGAGGCACGTTACCAAATTCTTCCAAGCTACACAGGAAGTGGATTGGATTGTGAAAGACCAACCCAAATGGTGTTTGCATTTTGACCAATTTGTAGGGCAGTACAATATCTCAGAGAGGAGGTCAGGTCTCCTACTCCCCTGGTGTATTCACTATAGCCTTCATGCTTCTCTCAATGGGTCCTAAGCCAAATTCCTGTTCTCTAGCTGCTCTTCATAGTATTTTGTGCAGTTAAAAGTAGCTGGTGGTGTGGAAAGTAGGTCATGTTTCCTTTTGCTGTTTAAAATGTTTTGTTCTACATATTTTGGTTTGTGTAGCTGGCCTTTGCCAACCTGGTGCCCTCCATATGTTTTTCAGTTACAATTCCCATAAGCTCCAGCCAACATGTAGCACCACAATGGTGGCTGGAGCTGATGGGAGCTGTAGTCCCAAATGTTTGGAGGGCACCAGGCTGGCAAAGGCTGGTGTAGTTTCACCTCATGCGCCAACAAACAGTTGCCAAATTAATACATATAAGCCCCTGCTTTCATTTTGTTTACCAATATGTTGCCAAATCTTGCAGATTAACAACCACTCTGATCTTAAGGGTACCTAATTATAGTAAAAAGATGTTCAGCACTTGGGTATGTGGTTCATGTTTTGAAAATGTTGTGGTTAATATAAGCTACTTGGTATTTCATAAGATATTATTCTGGGTTATCCACTAACAGTGAAAGCTGAACAGCGAGACTCCTGGAAAGTTCCATGCAAGGAGCTTTCTGGTTGGCCCTTAGTTCTAGTGGTTGCTATGCTTTTTTCTATAAGAAGTTAGCCTTTCCCCTTGTCTAGTGCCCCACATTTTCCCTCATGCTGACATGTTAGCTGATATATCTTTCTCTTCCGGGTGGGTCAAATTCTTCAAATAACTTTCCTCAGCTCTGCAGGCATGTGCAAAAGGCTTTTTTTCTTTTTAAATCTTGTTCTTTAATTCTTACTGATGGTTTATAACTACTTTTTACAGGTATTCTGGGTTCTTTTATGCTGCTATTTTTATTCACTTATTTTTTTAAAAAACAAAGCTACCTCATATTTACTGGTGTGCGTTCTTTCAAGTAAGCCTTAGTACTAAGTCCAGCATCTTGGCTCTTTGGCTAACTGCTACTGCGTAACTTGTTGCTTGGGGCTCCAGGAAGCAGAGTGTCTGGCCTTTACCTCTTGCTTCTTTGGAATCTAGGGTTGCCAGGTGTGTGGTTTTAGCCTGGAGACTCTGTTTTTGGGGGGTCATCCCTGGGTGAGTCACCTTAATCTCTGGACACTTAGCTTTCATTTTAAAAAAATTAAGTTTCTAGGTAGGGTTGCAAGGTAAAAAGCATCCCAAACCCTGAGATTTCAGGGGCGGGCCCTAGTGATGTCATGGGGGCAAGCTGTAGTGATGTCACGGTGGTGAGCTTTACTGATGTCACAGGGGTGGGCCCTAGTGATGTCAATTAGGCATGATACGTTAAGTATCAACCACAGTTGCTTGGAGCATACCAGTGAAACAAAAACATTTCTCTGACTGGAAATTAAGATAGAAATCTTAGCTAAAAGATGGAGCCTGGGTAGGGAACATTTAATTTAGCCTACTTGCTTCTGGCAAGAAAGGTTTAAGTGCCCTCAGGCCAGGCCAGTCACCAGAAAGCCATTGCAGGAAGAAAGAAGCCTAATGTTGTGGAGATGCTAGATGGGAGCACTCAGGAGTAAAGATGGATGCCCCTGAAGGCTGCAATTCTAAACACACTTACTAAGCCCTATAGAACTCAATAGGAGATATGGTTTGGTTTGTGCTGTTGGTAAATCTTGACTAGGGATCCTCTGCAAAGATATCCATATCAAAGCAGAGTTGGCAACCCCCTGCTTGGAATGCCCTGCCCCTACCTTTTAATATGGCTGCTCCAAACTTCTTTACAGATTTGACCCTTCACTTCAGACAGGGCCGGATTAAGGCCAACTGATGCCCTAAGCACAGCCCAACAATGGTGCCTCCCTCGGCCCTTCCACTGCTTAACTGACAAGGCATTAAGACTCAATAAGTGCAATAAGTGCTGAAGGTGAAATTAGAGATTGAAAATTCAGTTTTCTTCCAGGCCAGACCCCACAACTATATTAAATAAAAACTGTTTTTTTAAATATATATATATATTTAACACTAAATAGCAGTAAGCAATATAAGCAAATTATTTACTTATAACTAGGGCAACAGAAAAAATGCAAATTTTCAACACTGTTTTATGCATTTCTTAATAAAATTGTTATAAGGGAAAAAATGTAAATACAAACATTTATTGAAAACAATTTTTAATCACGCTCCCAAAGATTACAAGGCAAAATAAGATCTGATATTATCTCTATTGAAATCACGTGATCTCGAGAGCATACTTTTCAATTTTGAAAATCCTCTTTCTACAGAAATCGATGTTGGTGGACAATTTTTAAAAAAGATATTCTAATGGAGAAATATCATTATTTGCACAAAACAAAACATCTTTTATTCCACCACTTTCTAACCTTGAAGATACATAGTATTTCAGCATACATGGATCAAAAGATGCAAAATAATGCTTATTGACATTGTTGCCTACTTATAACTTTATTTATACTTTAAAAAGTTTTCTCCTAGATTTTTTAATTGCAAAGTCTTTGATCAAGTCCTCAAAACTACTGAACTCTAGGTCTATGTCTGACACCTTCAAACTTTAAACTTTAGTCACTCACCATACCAAAGAAAACATTTTTTTTAACAATTCAGATTAAAGTCGAACATGGCAGATAAGGAGAATTACAAAAAAATTGACTAAAGTTGAGTGTGGCAGTGAAAGAGTTGAGAGTTAAGGGCATGATAGCTAGGGGAAAAAACTCTGTGATGCCCCTTTCCTTGGTGCCCTAAGCGCGTGCTTATTTTGCTTAATGGTTAATTCAGTGCTGACTTCAGAAAGAGGTCTGAGAAATGAGTAAGAGTAAGAAGATTCATTGCCCTTTTCTGTCTGCCTTGTGGGATGCTATAAACTCACTTTGACAGCCAACCCAATTCCAGTGAATAATAATTGACAGAGAGAAAAAACTCATGGTTTGGTCTACCTTCACAGACAGCAGCTTGGGAACAACAACAATCGCAGCCATACTTGCCAGTATGTGAATTCTCTTTTACCACTATTGGGCAAGAAACAAACCATCATGCAACCAACAAGGTGCATCATAAGTGGGTTTAAGGGGCTTGAGCTCAGCTCATGGAACCACTGTTATTGCTTCTATGGATGTAAGGAAGTGAGGTTAAAGGTAAACGAAATGCAAATAGAAAAAGAAGACAGTGATGATACCATACCAACCACAACAAAATTCCTATGAGTAAGGCAGAAACCCAGCATCCCACAACCAGTCAGGATTCCTAACCAAAAACCAAAACTAAAAAAATCCTGGCAGCCAGTCAGCCAAGTCTCAGAAATCCCCATGCAGCACAACCTGACCTAGGCACTGCAGTTAGTGCAGAATGCTGTGGCGCAATTGGTAACATGTGTGAGACCCTATCAGCACATAATACTGCTGTTCTGAAATCTGCACTGGTTGCCAATTTGCTACAAGGCCAAGTTCAAGGTGTGCTTTCCATGTTATGGATGTCACATAGTACTTGTTCTGCTCTTGTAAGAAATCAGTCCTTTAGTGTGGCAATACCTGTGCTTTGGAACTCCCTGCCTATTAACAGTAGGCAGACACCTTCATAGTATGCTTTTCAGCACCTGCTACAAACATTTTTATTTAGGCAAGCCTACCCAGGCAGGTAGAAGCTGCTGTGTTTTTTATCTGTTTTTAACTCATTGATGATTTTATTATTTTGAATGTTTTAAAGTCTTTAACTGTTTTTAACAGTCTGTTTTTTGCCAATAATTTTATTGTTTTAATTCCTTCTGTAAACTGCTTTGAGATTTTTTACAATAAAGTGGTATACAAATGTTGTAAATAAAATACATAAATAAATTTTGGAGACACTGTGGCCCTTGGGTCTCTTTCCACTTTTTAGGTCTCTTTCCACTTTTAGTAACAAAGGAATCTACCTTATATCAACTCAGGCCTTTTGATACCATGTAGCTCAATACTGATCACATGGACTAGCATTGGCTCTCTAAGATTCCAGACAATAGTCTTTTCCTGGAAATTGAATTTTGGACCTTTGCATGCAAAGCATATGCCCTGCCTCTGAGCTATAGCCTTGCTCCTATTTTTAAAAAGTATCTTTTAAAATTGCACTTTAATGCAAGTTGGATGTGCTTTAAATGTATTGTGTGGATCTATTTCATAAACTTTGCCTGCATGAAAATTGTTTTAATTATTTTTTTTAAATGAAAATGAGCTATAACGTTTACTGGGTGACTATGGGCTACTCACCATCTCTCAGCCTAATCTGCCCCTCAGGATGAAAACAACAGAGGGGAACCATGAACACTGTAAGGAAGAAGGGCACACTTAAAATGTAGAGGAGGTAATACTGTACAACCACAATGTGAAATCAGATATTTATTGAGACATAGTATGAAGGAATATTTATATAAGCATGACTGTCAAAGTTGTTTATTATTTACACAACCTGTAAAGATATTTGTAGTGCAATCCTATGCATGTTTACTCAGAAGCAAATCCCACCCAATCCAAAATTCAGAATCATGCCACTTTAAGCGGTTTTGCAACTGTTTATACTTATTTTTATGGTTATTGGATTTTGAATGGATTTATTTCTTCTTGTGAGCTGCCTTGGTTTCCAATCACCAACCTTACCTGACAGGGTTGTTGGGAAAACTCCATATGCATGCACACATTGCAGATGTAAAAATACATAGACCCCATATAATAGATTATTGACAAAAACAGTTGCTCATTACAAAACATTTTTTTAAATAAAATCAGTATTAGTTTTCTACATAAAAGCGGTGATACCTATGTAACCCTGCCTAATTGTTTTTAAAAATAGGATTGGAGGGGGAGAGAAATGCTGTGTTCACTCAAAAGTCCCATTAATTTAATACTAATACTTTTTTTAAAAAAATGTTCTGCAATGGCCAACTAGGTTTGACAATAAACTATTTTATGGGGTGTATGTATTTTTATATCTCCAATGTGTGTGTGTATGGAGTAGTTCCAACAACCCTGTGAGGTAGGGTTGGAAACCAACGCAGTTCACAACAAGAAATAAACCATTTAAAATTCAGTAACCATAAAACAAATATAAAACAGTTGCAAAATAGATTAAAGTGGCATGATTCTGAATTTTGGATTGGGTGAGTGACGTTCCTTATCACTGAATTGCAGTCCTGTGCATGCTTCCTTATCTGAGTAAGCCCCATTGAATACATTGGGACTTGCTTCTGAGTAAACACACATAGGATTGCATTATAAATGCCTTTACAGGTTGTGTAAATAATAAGCATCTTTGACATTCGTGCTTATATAAATATTTATTCATGCTATGTCTTGATATGTATCTGATTTCACACTATGGCTGCAAATTATTATTTCCTCTACATTTTAAGTGTGCCCTTCTTCCTTGGGGTGGTTATAGTCCCCCTTTGTTCTTTTCAACCTGAAGGACAGATTAGGCTGAGAGATGGTGAGTAGCCCATGGTCACCCAGTACACTTTGTTGCTTATTTCCATTTTAAAATTTAATTAAAATCATTTATAAGCAGGTAAAGTTTATGAAGTAATGCAGATCCACATAATACATTTAAAGCACACCCAACTCACATTTAAATCACATGACTTCCTACAAAGAAGTGTAGTTTCCCCCTCACAGTTATAGTTCCCACCACCCTTAACAAACTACAGTTCCCAAGATTCTGTAGTGGGATTCATGTGCTTCAAAAGTATGTTGAATGTGCTTTAAATGCATGGTGTGGATCTGCACTAGGTATGATGAGCATTCATTAGTGAATTGAAAAGAACAATTGTAAAAGATTTTTTTAAAACAGGGGAAGGGTTGTAGCTCAGTGGTAGGGCATATGCTTTGCATGCTTTATGCTGTGCATTCATTAGTGAATTGAAAAGAACAATTTTAAAAGAAACTTTTTTCAACAGGGCTGTAGCTCACTGGTAGAGCACATGCTTTGCATGCAATGGTCCAAAATTCAATCTCTGGAAGAAACTATTCCCTGGAATCCTGGAGAGCCGATGCTAGTCCATGTCATAAGTGCTGAGTTAGATGGTACCAAATAGCCTGATTCGGTACAAAAGAGGAAAGAGACACAAGGGCCACAGTAACTCTGACATTTATTTATGTATTTTATTTATATACACCTTTTTGTTAAAAAAACCCCTCAGAACAGTTTATAGAAGAAATTAAAACAATAAAATTGACAAAAATATTAAAAACAGGTCTTTAAAAACATTCAAAACAATAAAACCAACAATAAGGTAAAAACAGATTAAAAATATAATAGCTCCTACCTGCCTGGGTAGGCTTGCCTAAACAAAAATGTTTTTAGCAGGTGCCAAAATGAGTACAATGAAGGTGCTTGCCTAATGTTAATAGGCAGGAAGTTTCAAAGCGTAGGTACTGCCACACTAAAGGATTGATTTCTTACAAGAACAGAACAAGTACGATGTGACACCTGTAACATGGAAAGCATACCTTGAACTTGGCCTAGAAACACCCTCATTTAGCTAAGATTTTTATCTTAATTTCCAATCAGAGAAATTGTTTTGACTGGTATGCTCCAAGCAACGATGGTTGATGCTTAATATATCATGCTTAAAGCCATCACTAGGGCACACCCCCTATGACATCACTAGGGCATGCCGTTTGAATCTCAGGGTTTGGGATGCTTCTGACCTGGCAGCCCTGGTTCATCCCAACTTTTTGCATTCAATATTCCCTGGCCCTCTGATGATCAAGTTAACTGGTCGTATGCACCTTAACTTTGATCTCCCTGCCTAAAGGCCTTTTCATTGTTCAACAGCAGAGTGAGGAGCTGTGCCTCAGGCAGCTGTTAAGTGATGGCAGTTGAATGGAGCCATGCATTTGCCCAATTCTAACATCAGATAGAGAAGCCTGCTCCTTATGCAAGCTATCCCTAGTCAAGCTACAATAGCATAATAGCATAGCGTGAATTCAGATAATACACAAAATGGGTATAGGAAAGTTTAATTTCCAATATCTGATTACCCTTTGAGCAGTAGCAGCAGAAGCTTCATGAACTTGCCCCTTTAAAGTGCAATCCTGTACTTTTTAAATTATTCTATCGTTTATGCTTTGTTTGCTTTGCATTGATGTTTTGATTTCAGAAATATAGAATCATAGATTATAGATTTGAAAGGTGCCTATAAGGCCAATGAATCCAACCCCCTGCTCAATACGAGAATCCAAAAGATAACTGACAGGTGCCTGTCCAAGTGCCTCTTGTATGCCTCCAGTATTGGAGAGCCCACCACCTCCCTAAGTAATTGCTTCCATTGTCGTACCACTCTTAACAGGAAGTTTTTCCTGATGTTCAGTTGAAATCTGGCGTCCTGCAACTTGAGCTCATTATTCCTTGTCCTGCACTCTGGGACAATTGAGAAGAGATTCTAGCCCTCCTGTGTGGCAACTTTTCAAGTTTCCCCTCAGGCTTCTCTTCTCAAGGCTAAACATTCCCAGTTCTTTCAGCTTCTCCCCCTGGGGCTTTGTTTCTAGTCCCCTAATCATCCTTGCTGCTCTCCTCCAAACCTGTTTGTTTGTCTGCATTCTTCTTAAAGTGCAGTGTCCAGAACCAGCCGCAATATTCAAGATGAGGCCTAACCAGTGCCAACAACAATCCCAAGATCCTTGTCGCATGTAGTACTGCTGATCCAAGTATCCCCCATCTTATATAACTGTGCATTTAGTTTCTTTTTCCTAGGTGTAGAACTTTGCCCTTATCCCTGTTAAATTTCTTTCTGTTGTTTTCAGCCCAATGCTCCAGCCTATCAAGATACCCTGTGAACGTCTTTCAGGGTATTAGCTATCCCTCTCAATTTTGTATCAGCTGCAAATTTAATAAGCATTCCCTGCACTTCCTCATCCAAGTCATTAATAAAATGTTGATGAGCACTGGGCCCAGGACTGAGCCCTGCAGTAGCCCACTCATTACCTCACCCCAGTTTGAGAAAGAACCATTAATAAGCACTTTTTGAGTACGATTCTGTAACCAACTGTGGATCTGCCTGGTAGTTGTTCCATCCAGCCCACATTTAGCTAGCTTGCTAATCAGAATATCATGGGGTACTTTGTCAAAAGCTTTGCTGCAGTTGAGATGTATTATGTCCACAGAGTTCCCAAGTCTACAAGGGAAGTTACCTGATCAAATGTATTGGTGTTTTTTATTATGCTGTTTATGTTTATTTATTATGCAACCACATGATGAAGGGCAGTACAGAAATATGTAAATAGAATAGACAAAATAAACGTAAAGCAGTATAGTGTCAATATAATTAAACAGTGTTTAATGCTAAAAGCTATGCAGTATGATTTTGTCATTATGTCATATCTTATGTTACATGTTAATTTAAAAATCTAAATAAAAATAATCAGAAATAAAATATAGGGTGATTGTGGCATCCTTCTGGCACAACAGACTTCTGCTTGAGCAAATATAGGGACCTACTCTTCCTTTCTTCCCTCCTGCCACCCATTCACCTGCACCCACCTGGACATAAAGGGAAAGTTGCCCTAAGTTAACATTAGTATGTATGTGCAAATGAAGAAGTACTGCCAAATTCTATTTAAAAATTCCTTTATTAACCTGAATATATATAAAAAAGACAAGTTGTCTACCTTCATAGGAGTTCTTGCTTTATGTGGAAACAAAATATTTTACAAAGTGAAAAAATAAATACCTTTTGGAGTAAGGTTTATATGCTAATGTGCCATAAAAAAGTAGAGCTTTAATATTTTGACAAAATGTCTGTGCAAAGAAACAAATGCATACACACATTACTGCTACATTAAGGCAATATGAAAAGTATATTCAGAAAGTCTTGGTAAAGTGACTTTTCTAGCTTTCTTTTTAGCTAGTATTGCACCCAAACACGGTCATCTAGTTTTCAATATTTTGGAGCATTCACTAGCTGACCAAAGTCCAAAATGCCCAGAAATAGGATTTGTAGTAGAAGGTAAGACAGATTAAAGAATAATTTAACACAACTGCATTTTAGAAAACCATATTAAGGTTATACTGTTTGAGGATACATTTCTCCCAACACAAGGCAGATAAACAGAAACAAGTACAAGAGAAACAACTGACTCTTGTAAGAGAAAAATGTTTCTACAGATTTCAAAGTTACTTTTTTAAAACATATGTATGTATTTCAACATTTTCTCAGGAGGTGCTTAACAAGCTTCAAAGTTTACTCAATTTTTTACAGTATTTTTGCAAGTTATCTATTTTGGCTGAAACAAAAAACTATTTGCTTAAAGCTTTGCAATCTTAGGTTCTTAAAGACACAGATTTAAAAATAAAAATAGTTTCTTCAGTGAGACTAAAAGCAGAAACTAAGTTACTGTGCTACAACTGATGTAGATATTAAAAACTAGTTTTGCTAAAAGGTAAATGGAGTGATCATGCTAAATAAAGTAACTTTAAAAACAATCTTTATAAAATGCAAAAACAGGCTATGTTGCCCCTGCTGGATACTAAAGTAACCTGTCATCTGTCCTCTTCTCAGAATTTTTTGAATATTGCCATTTTATAAATAAATGTTGTTTCAGGTAACATGAGGTTGTCTACAAGTCATTGACAGTATAGCCATAAAACATATTCTCAAAACACTCTGAACAGAGACTTGTTTCCCTATTCTTCCCCCTCCCCCCCCAATAGTTTTGTAGCCGCCATTCTAACTATAATTGCTGGCAGATGCTGAAGTTGACTGCTCACCTTCACCATCATTGTTGGAGTAAACATTAGTGCAGTATTTTGGAAGTACAAGATATTTTAGAAGCTTGTATAGTGTACATCTTCCAGTGATAACATGGAGGTCATATTACCATCAGATTAAGCAGACTGGTGTGGGTAGGCAAATACACATGCTGGACGTGCTCTACTCGAGATCTGCAAACTGGACATGACTAGAAGGAAAAACAGAAGTTGGAACATTTCTTCACTGTTGTTAATAACTCTGTGTCTAACATAACAGTTTATCAGTTCACACAACCAGAAGGTTCTAATATTCACTGAATAAGTTTTTAAAAACACTTATCATGAAAGCAAGACTTATCAGTTTTATAAGAATATGTTCATAACTACAACATATATGCTTCCATTGACAATTTTCAGAATATAAGGTAGAGATCACATGATCTCAATGCAAGATGCTATAAAATGTAACAAATGTGAAGTTCCAAAGCATTTCCAGCTCATGCCTGACACTTTTACAGTTTTCATCTAAATTTTTGTTGCTTACCTGGTAGGCTGAGTCTAGCCAGTGTGATTAAGGACTGACAGGGCAGGCAGTGTTTTGACCACTACTAGCGAATAGCTCCCCCTTTTCTCAACAGTATCCCAGACAGTGCAAGGCCATGCACAGTTATTAAATGCCACAGACTGATTTTCCCCTCTATACCTTTAGTGCAATTCTGTATTTTGTCAATAGTTTTGATAGTTTTAATTATGGAAAACTGCAATTTATGTTGAAAGATAATGGCTGAGTCTGCACATCACATTATAGCAAAGTTTAAAACAAACTGTGGTTTAATGGGCATGAGCAGCATGCTGGTGTATAGCTGGCTTGTCCAAACTTGGGCTAGTAGTTTCTCTCCAAACAAACCATGAATGGTAGCCAAAGCTTCTGGATTACTACTCATGGCTTACCTGGAGGAAACAAGCCACAAGCCCAAGTTTGGACACTACAACAAGTCACACTTCTCATTCACATTAAGCCACAGTTTGTTTTACACTATACTTTCATGGGATGTGCAAATCAAGTCAATACTTTAACTTGCAATGTGATGTTGACTCTTATAGTTACCTGCAACTGTGTGGCACATGATTCACAGCATACAGTGTGACCACATGGACAAAACGTTGAATTTATTTCTTCTTCACAGCATACCATGCATAGTAAAGATTCTTTAAGCTTCCGTAACTTTTCTTGAAGACTTTTCATCTGCTGGCAGTTGAGACCCTCACAGCTGTCACAGTTCATACTGCTTTCTGGAGACTTCAGGGGAGAACTAGGTAGGCTCTGGTCACTTCTTGAAACAAGATCAACAATGCCAGCATTGTAAAGGGTCCGCCTTGCATGATCATAAGCTTCCTTAGATGTCCGCTTAATATCAAACACATACTTTTTGCCAAGATTAATATTCTCATTCAGGAACAAGGAAGCTAAGTGACCCTTTAAGTCTCGACTGTACTGCATCATGACAGCACTAGTAACTGTGTCACACCTGCCGATAGAGAAAAACACAAATACAACTCAGTCAAACTGAATAAAAAGTAGAAATTCTTGGTGCTATTTAATCAGGGAATTCTAACACTATAACTGTAATGAGAACAAGGAAGATATTCTAAAAACAAAATGGCATTCTTAGTTGAATACTTTCTTTCCCAAAAGAGAATTTCAAATGGATTGTTACTGGCTTGTTAAATCAGAGCTGCATGAGAAATTAGATTAATGGTATGGTTAGGAAGTGTTAACTTTATCTTGTGTTAGTAGGACATATTTCTTCAACCACTCCTTCCCACTTCAGAAAGAAAAAGAACATTCCCAACCATAAAATCTATTCAGGTGGATACCGCAGTACAATAAAATGAAGCTTTTTATTCCACAATAAAGTTTACACTATGGTTTGTTGTTGTTATGTGCCTTCAAGTCGATTACGACTTATGGCGACCCTATGAATCAGTGACCTCCAAGAACATCTGTCATGAACCACCCTGTTCAGATCTTATAAGTTCAGGTCTGTGGCTTCCTTTATGGAATCAATCCATCTCTTGTTTGGCCTTCCCCTTTTTCTACTTCCTTCTGTTTTTCCCAGCATTATTGTCTTTTCTAGTGAATCATGTCTTCTCATGTGTCCAAAGTATGATAACCTCAGTTTCATCATTTTAGCTTCTAGTGACAGTTCTGGTTTAATTTGTTCTAACACCCAATTATTTGTCTTTTTTGCAGTCCATGGTATGCGCAAAGCTCTCCTCCAGCACCACATTTCAAATGCGTTGATTTTTTCTCTCTTCCCTTTTTTTCACAGTCCAGCTTTCACATCCATACATAGATATCGGGAATACCATGGTCTGAATGGTCCTGAGTTTAGACACTATGGTTATACCAGATAAAAACAAACTTGAACGCTTATGTAGGACTTAGTGCAACTATTCATTTCCATTTTGAAGTGGTTTTGTATTCTAGAAATACAAACCTGTAAAATGCATGTGTTTCTGTTATTGCTCTGTACAGTCCACTAGCTGCTCTGGTGCTGATCATCTTGAAAAGGTGAACTATACTATTGCCAGATTCCTTTGTGACAGTCAGGTACACATTCTTCCCAGATTGCGTTGCCATTTGTACAACTGGGTAAGCAATTCTAAAAAAATAAGAAAAAAATTAACAGAACACCTGTACAGCTACCCTAAAAGCGCTGTAATGAACAACTAGAGACCAGTTATGGACTGGTAGTGCTAAGTTAAGATTAATATTAAAGCTAAAACCAGTCTGATTTTATTTAAGAATTTATCAACTGTTTCCCAACAAATGTTTCAGAAGCATATAAGCATATCAAGAGAACAGATATAGTAAAAATATACATACATAAGTCTAAAAAAAAAGTTTTAAAATAATTAAATTACAAGATCCCATATGGCACAAAATGTAAAATGGCTTAGTCGCTCTTCAGGGAAAGCCCTCTTAAAAAGTTAAATTTTCAACAGCTCTTGAAAGCAAAACTGCTAAGTGGTTGACTGATTTCACTTTGAAGCCAATCCCAGGGAGCAGGAGCCACAACACTAAAGGCCTGGTTTCTAGTCAATGTCAGGCATACCTCTGTGGCATACAGAATTCGAACAATAGCCCATCAGAGGAATGCAACTGTCAGGTAGGGGTATATGGGTCAAGGCATTTCCTCAAGTAATCTGGTTCCACATCATGCACAAGCAAAATCAGCTACAACTATTGTGACAACTTAATTTATAGTAGAGGTGGGGAACTTCCAGCCTGTGGCCCCAATCAAGCCCACCAGGCCTTCCCATTTGGCCAAGCCACGCCCACCTACTCATATTTGACATCAGGTGAGGGGCAGATAAATGTGGGGCTTGGATGAAAGGGCTTTGCATTAACTGTCAATCAGCTGTGCCTGCAAAGCCTCTTGCCCAGTGTTTTCCAAGTGGCCAACAATTAGTCACTTGGGATGTGCTATACAAAGCGCTTTGCTAGCCTTGTGCTCAGCACTTCCTAAACACCAGGCACAGGACTTGCAAAGCAGTGCTTCCTAAGAGGAAGAGGGATGGAAGACGGGCAATGACAAGTCCCGTTGCCGAAATCCACTCGTGATGTTGGATGTCACTCATTGTTCTCTATGCCTCTTACAATAGCCGAATCAAAACAGACATGTAGCCAACAACTCTTCTGAACCTTTTACAGAGCCTTATATGTTTATTAGGCATTTATTACCTGTTGATGGGAATGAAGTCATCTTTACACATGGCAATGCCCTCAGGACCAACACCAATGAAAAGTTTTTGCCCTTCGCCGTCTCTAACAGAATGCCACTCCACCCCATAGTTCTCCAGTGTTGACATAATCTGTAAAACCTGATACTCTGCTGAAGCTTGGGTGAGGCCTTCAAGTTCCTTATGCTTTGCAGTAATACTGTAGGTACCAAAAAGTTCAGAATAGGTTAATCATTCATTAGCAATGGCAAGATATTCCTTAAAAGACAAATACTGGCTTTTAACAAAAAGATCTCAAATGGTATTCATTTTTGTTTTTAAGGATAATACTAGAACTCGTGGACATTCAAAGAAGCTGAATGTTGGAAGATTCAGGACAGACAAAAGGGAGTACTTCTTTACTCAGCGCATAGTTAAACTATGGAATTTGCTCCCACAAGATGCAGTAATGGCCACCAGCTTGGACGGCTTTAAAAGAAGATTAGACAAATTCATGGAGGACAGGGCTATCAATGGCTACTAGCCGTGATGGCTGTGCTGTGCCACCCTAGTCAGAGGCAGCATGCTTCTGAAAACCAGTTGCCGGAAGCCTCAGGAGGGGAGAGTGTTCTTGCACTCGGGTCCTGCTTGCGGGCTTCCCCCAGGCACCTGGTTGGCCACTGTGAGAACAGGATGCTGGACTAGATGGGCCACTGGCCTGATCCAGCAGGCTCTTCTTATGTTCTTATGTTCTTATGATACATAGTTCAGCAATTTCTTGTCCTAATTTAAATGTAAGCTATTGTGCATTATTTAGGATTAAGACTTTATAGGCCGACAAATTAAACATTTGTTGATAAGATTAGGTGCCTTAAGAAAAATGAGATAATATAGTTTGTTGAACTATAAAAGTGACCTCGTGTTTTAAAGCTCTAAACTCTCATTGGGGAACAAGCTCACCAAAGTTAAACAATTCTAAATATTACTCAGTTCAATGGGAGAGATGCTAATTCTCCCACTGACACCAGGCCATTTAAAAAACATTTTATTTCATCAGTCTGAGGATCAGGAATGATATATTCTCCATTAGAGTAATGCACCAGTAACAATTAGCTTCAAAAATTAACATCCTTAGATCTAATAAGTATTATAGAAAATGAAGAAGTCTTAGAATTAGGTATGTTAACATGAAGCCTTCAAATAAAAATGTGTAATTCGCAGTGATTTTGTCACCAATGTGCATTTGAAGAAGTATTTCAGCTGTGTTATGTTCCTAGAAAACAAGCCCTCTTACCTGTCCAAAACTGCAGTGGTAAGCTCCTTTGCACAGAACTCTTCATAGTGATATTTGGCAGTATTTTGATTATAATCACCAAACTTCAGTTGGGCAAGCAGTGCACTAAGTTCTATTGCATGCTCAGAAGAACACTGAATATTACCAGCCAGAAGATCCTCTTCTATATGTAAGAAAAACATGCGCCTAAAATGAAATGAAGTAAAAAAAATTATGTAGAAAGTAAAATACAGAACTTGCTCACCATGTGACACCATTCTTTCTTCTTGCTTAATACATTTTACAAAATATTGTTCCAATTTCTCTAACTGAAAGAATGTGAAAATAAACTGCAGAATAACAAAGTTATCTGGAATGAAATGACATTGAAATATAAAGACAATATTAAAGGACTAAGCTTTAGCAGGAGTGAGTATTCATTCAAAGTTTACAGGAATAAAATGGTACTTTAGAGGGGTTTAATTAGGAAAATGTGTTTTACTTGTGACTTCTCACATTGCTGATGATCCACAATGAAGGACAATGTTGACTTAAAAAGAATGAAGCGCAATGAACACCATTATCAACTGACAGAGATATTTCCTCTGAAGATCAATGATTTAGGAAGCATATGGAATTGAAGGCTTTAAAGTAAAAAAAGGCAGAGAATTGCTTCAACATGAACAGAGTACACCTAGCTGACAGAAGTTGACTTTCAAGCTTTTGTCCACACTGAGCATTTCTCAGACACAAAGGAAGGGAAGAAGAAATCTGTCATGAGCCTATTAAGTATCTGGTGATAGGCAATAAGTAATCTCACACGATACTGGAAATACAGTTGAGCCTATTAATATTTAAGTGCATTGTGAATGTTTTTAAAAAATCTATTTTAAAATAATAAATTAACATTCTGGCCAATGTTGGTTATACTCATGAGAATGCAGGCATGACAATCCTGTACCAATTTGTGAGCCTAGAAACATTTACATACAACTAATACAAGACAGGCACCAGATTATGCACAAAGAACTCTCATGAGTACTGTTAGGTTTTTATCCATTTCCCAGGAAAAGAGAAAACCTAAAACACATGGGTTGAGATCCAAAAGAGCCCTCTTTTCCCCCTGAACCTTACCCTAGACCAGTGGGTCCCTTTAGAGTAGCCTATTCCCTGGTGCAAGGGGATGAGTTGGAAGGAGTGCAAGAATTGTGCACTCCT
The DNA here is from genome assembly GCF_030035675.1 of Rhineura floridana. Classification (NCBI taxonomy): domain Eukaryota; kingdom Metazoa; phylum Chordata; class Lepidosauria; order Squamata; family Rhineuridae; genus Rhineura; species Rhineura floridana. Next base: position 214,666,834 of record NC_084480.1, read on the forward strand.
CCCCCCATATGCATATAGTAGTGTACTGAGACACAACTTGGGGAGAGAGAGTAGAATATGGTATCAGTGAAGGAAATGAGCAAGAATTTATCTAGATCAATGTGCAAGAATCTAAGCAGATGGAAAGTATATAGGATTGTAGTTTATTACACAATACCTTTTAGCCATGTCATATCAATACACTGGCAGAGGAGGCAAGATTCCCAAGCCTAGTTCAACACTGTTGATTAATGAGTGGAAAGGTTACTACCGGCTGTTCAACTATGCCTCATATAGTTAATGTATTCAGCACTTGCTTCAACAGCCGCCACATTTTATTGCACTTAGATAACACACAAACGCTTACATAGCCAAATATGTTCAGATTGCAAATTACACGTGAGAAATACCTTGAGCATGCAAATTTAACAAGCCATTTTAAATCCAGCAAGCTGTTTGAAACCACGTATTAAATTTAAAATAGCTCACTGGACAGGGCAATATTCTGAATTTATGCCTTCAGATGTAAAACTAAACTTCAGTTCTTAATTAAATAATTAATGCACTAGATGTTATAATGTAAAATTAAATGAACTGGTTTTGTCATGCCCTTTAGTTCTCAGACCACTCACTATAAAAAGGTTATTTTATTCCAGTAGGAAAGCTAATTGCATTGTTGTTGAACTTTAACATGAAATTTTAAATGATAAAATTTAATACAAGAAGTAGCACTTGTTTACTCAATGTCAACATTGCTTGCTATTCCAAAGGTATTTTAGACTTGTTACTTGTTTCACAAAAAGCCTCAACCACAAAAGCAGAACTTTCTTCTCTGAGACAACTATTTCAAACCAGACAGGAGTTGAATTTCTCCAGAAACTCGGCTTTCTTCCAATGCAGCAAGTCATTCAGTACAACAGCCTAGCAGCTATTAACAAAGGTTACTTTCAGTCAATGACCTCTAGTTACATTGTTGATCTCTAGAGCAGCAGCCATACATCCTTCCTTGAAGCCAGAAACTGTTAGCAAGTACAACACAGCCGCACCCAGAACAAGTTTTGAGATTCAACTTTCACATTACAACTCATTATAATTACAAAGCAATTATAGAAACTCCTTTTAAAAGAGTATACATTAATTTCTCTCTCCCACTTTTTAACAATATAAAGTAACTGCATATATTGAAACATTTGAACTTTGCACATGGACCTGGAATAAACGTGTTTACCACATATAAGACCATGAAATTTCAGCTGGCACATTTTTTGGACTTTTTTCTGGCTATGAATTACTATAGCAGAATACAAACAAATTTGCTACTGTTGAAATCAAAGCTTGAAGAATTATTCAGCCTATCAAGTTAAAACAGCAGAACACCCATCAAGGCTTCACACTTAGTGTTATATTCTCAAGCCTATTAAAAACAATTTCATGGATTAAGACAAATCAGAACAGATCATTACACCTTCAAAATCCAATATAATTCAGATTTATGTGGAGAGTGGTTTAGGCTTGAACTCTTGAATTGATACCAAAACCCTCTCATACCAGCCAGCTCTTGAATCCCTCAAACATATAAAGGTAAAGGTGTCCCCGCACTTGTAGTGCGAGTTGTTTCCCACTCTTGGGGTGACGTCTTGCGACGTTTACTAGGCAGACCATATATATGGGGTGGGATTGCCAGTTCCTTCCCCGGTCTTTCTTTACCCCCCAGCGTATGCCGGGTACTCATTTTACTGACCACGGATGGATGGAAGGCTGAGTGGACCTCGACCCCTTTTACCAGAGATTCGACTTCCTCCTTCCCTTGGAATTGAACTCCGGCCATGAGCAGAGCTTCGGCTGCGTTACCGCCACTTACCACTCTGCTTCTATTTGCAACACATATTCACAATGGGTGATACTAGATTAAGTTGTTATTTTTCAGTATTAGCATATTGCTTATCTACAAAGATAATCAAGATTATGCAAATAAAAGGAACTGATCCTTTCTGTGCGCTCCAAAACTTCCACTTCTTTTTTCACTGGCACAGAGTAGATAAGGATGAGATGTTAACATCAAACCTCTTAAGCCTGAAAGAACATATAAAGCCACCAAAACAAGTTCTTTTTAAAATTTACTTGTACTCACTTTGGAGCTAGCCTAGCACTATAGCATTTATAGCAGGCCAAAAAACTGCTGATGTATTGAGATATGACTATAACTTCTACTCTTCACTGTGCAAGCCTAGCACAAAAATTAAAATATTTTATTGTCACTGGAAATGATTAAAAGTCCCAGACAGCTGTAAGCCAGTCTTTGCATAGCACCACAGAACTGTACCAGCATTAAAAAAAGTTCCCCAACTTATATAGCACAGTATTGTTTTACAAGCAAATATTGAGCAAAGATTCATGTAAGAAACACTCTTCCAGCACATGCAAAGGAAGCTTGACAATAACTTAATGAACACATGAAATGCAACTCAGGAGATTTGTGCACACTTAAGATACAGGACCCTCCTCTTCAGATGCACACCATTGCCATAAGTTGTAATCAACTTGAAGGCACATAAGACACACACAAGATACAGGATGCAGTCCAAATATTAAGAACCCCATAGATTACTTCAGAAATATTCCAGTCCATTCTATGAGCCTATATGCCACAAGGCAGTGACTAGCGAGTTTTACTAGTTAGTAGCTTGCCTGGCAAATGATTAAGTCACTGAATAACATTATATACAAAACACCATGAATGCCTTCATAGAACACCTGTGATTATCTCCAACTATCTAGCAGACTACAGTTTGGAAAGCATTTTTCTACAATAAGCAAATATCTTTTAAAAAAATCTTCACCATCCTACTGGAACATTTCATCTTAAGCATTTTAAAGTCTGTGTGAAATTTTACCATGAAAAGTACTTAAAGAGGTACTATAGTGAGGAAATGTTGAGCCAAGTGTATTTTAAGAGTGTAATTACACCATTTTTGTGAATGCTTGACTTCAAGTTTAAGATGAAGACCACTATATATTTCCTAAGGGGGAAAACAGCTGTTTTCTCTTTGTGGTTTGAAATGGGGCCTACAGTTGTTTGAATCATACTGTAATATGATACCAGAGTTCTGTAAGTTGAAACACTGGGAGGAAGAGTTTCCTGCTATGAACATTTTAAAATGACCGGCAGTAACACCGCTAAGAGGTTATTATCGGGCACTGCAGCCAATGCTTTGTGTTTCTTCCACTTGTAGAAAGGTTTCTGTAATGAAAAAAGATACTACCAGGTCCCATATCAGAACATAAACTGTTACAGTAGTTTTTATTCTCCATAATAAGTACTACTTTCCAGTAAGACCATAACTTCAGATTCAACTCTACAGACATGCTGAAAGTCACAAGCTGACCTTATACTGTGGTTGCATATATTCAAAATAATGTGAGAACAGCTCTCACTGGGAGTTCTTCCTTTACCTTGTCTGTTCTTGCAAGATGAGATGGGGCTCCACAAAGAACTTGACACGCAATTTCATTCTGTAAGGAGGGAGACCATCCATCTGCTGGGATATTCTGTTTCGCAAATTCAGCCACAAATTCTCTCCTTTGCTGCCTGTGAACTGGAGTCCGAAGTAATCAACTTCTATAATCCCCAAACGTCTACAAACCTAATTAAAAATTGAAGCATCATAAAAGTTAGCATGAAACCCATCATGGAGGTAGCATAGCAAAACACAAGTTCAATGAGCTAGTGAACGAGGTAGCCTGCAAAACAGCAATATGCCATTTAATATTGGTGGAGCTCATAAATACTCCAAGTGTCCATCTAAATATGAACAAACCTGATCAAGACTGCTCTTACGGTGTTAGGCTAAAGCCTTTAGCAATAATGATCTATCTATCTAACTAAGCATGTTGTAAACACCAAAACCAATAATCTATTAGATACTTAGATCTTCTCCAAATTAACAAATGTATTAACAGTTGGGTATATGCACTGGGTTAAATGACCACAAACCATGGATGCAGGTGGACCATTGCATAAACTTACACACACACACACACACACAGAGAAAGCTGACAGTTCAATAACCACTCGGTCACATGTGGCATGGACATTACATCACGTGGTATCAATGAACAGGAAAGCACTGCAGTGTTTCGTTACCACACTCGTCGCAAAAAAAATGTAATCGTTTGTCCACACTGCCGGACAAGTATTCCCCAAGTGGTGTGATACCATTTCGGGGGAGGCAGTCCAATCACCTGCCATCGCCCCAGTGTAAAGTGCCACGTGGCTGGTGCTGCTAAAACTGGGTTTAGGGGAATTTTCACGATGAGAGGGAGGGAGCAGCAGTTCACTGCCAACGCGTGGGAAGCATCAGGACTATCAGCGCCGCCCCAGGCTCCACAGCTCGGAGGCCGTTATATCCCCCCTCCCACGTTTCTCTTCTTCCAGCCTGATCCTGAGCTGCTCTGCCCATTCCATTAAGTACGGGAAAGGGCGACGGCGGGTATTCGACACTCCTCGCCGCGTTAAACCAGCCTTCCCTTTGGTGCCTGTGAATGAGTGTGAGATTGGGGGGGGGGAGAGGAAGCAGGAGAGAAAAAGAGGAGACAATGTCATCTGGACGTGAGCGGAGAATCTCGAGCCGAAGGGGAAAACGCGCGAGAGCATCCCAGTTGCAGCTCACGGGTAGCGGCCGTGAGATCCCTCAACGACCATTCGTGACCAAACAGGGGGTGGGGGCGAAAGAGAGTGAACGCGCGCGGCTCTTCACCTGGTTGAGGCAGTCTTCGCCGTTGGCTTTGGCCTCTACCTCCACCTCCATCACCACCGCATCCGGCCTGGTCACATAGCACAGCATGGCCGCTGCCTCGTCGCGAAGACGCACACTGAAGTCCCAACTATTACCTAACTGGCCGCCCGCCCACCCCCGACAGCACCCTCTTCCCACGCTCAAATCTTTTTGCTTTGAGACTAACGGCAGTTACCGCTCCTATATCTCCTCGGTCTGCTCCCTCCCGCCTCAGACCCCGCCCTCAGACGAAACCTAACCAATACGCGCGCGCTGTTCTATTTACATGCAGCCAACTAAGCCAACCAAAGTGGTGCTGCCATGAGGGATGGGGAGCCGGTCAAGGCAGTTTGTTATTGTCGAAAAGCTGTACCTTAACAGAGGTTGATAAGAGAATCTCGAGCCGAAGGGGAAAACGCGCGAGAGCATCCCAGTTGCAGCTCACGGGTATCGGCCGTGAGGTCCCTCAACGACCTTTCATGACCAAACAGGGGGTGGGGGCGAAAGAGAGTGAACGCGCGCGGCTCTTCACCAGGTTGTTGACCACAAACAATGGATGCAGGTGGACCATTGCATAAACTTACACACACACACACACACACACACACACAGAAAGCTGACAGTTCAATAACCCAGGGGCGTAACTACCTGGGTGCGGGGAGTGCGGACCGCACCAGGGTGACACCATGAGAGGGGGTGTCACCCAGAGCCGCACCCCCGCCCCTAGGCACAAGGAAGCGGGGCAGGTGGACAGCGGAGAGCTGCCCTGTTCTGTTCGTGCGGCGCGCGCACAGCGCGCTAGCACGTGAGGGAGGTGTGAGCGTGAGCGCTGTGAGCGAAGGGCGCTGGGCGCTGGGCGTCATTGCAGTGACTGTTACCAGGCTGAGGCACGTGAGGAAGGCGTGAGGGAAGGGCGCAGGGTGGATCTCCCACGCGACGGGGCCTCAACTCCAGCGGCGTTGCAGCCTGTTGGGCGAGAGAGGATCATTTGCCACGGCCATTGGAGGGTTGAGCTGCTTTTCTTTTGGAGTTCCAGACAGCCGCGTCTATTGCCCGCGTTCCAATGGCTCTGGCGTCATCACCTGCCATGAGGGATGGGGAGCCGGGCAAGGCGGTTTGTTATTGTCGAAGGGCTATAGCTTAACAGAGGGGCTTGTGGGTCTCCATTGTACATCTTAGAATCCTCCATGTGCGGGGCAAGAGTGTTAGCAGGGAATAGGAATCATTAAAAAAACGGAAATGAAAGCTGGCCCGTATAATATGGCGAAGAGGTAGTGCGTAGTTTTACAGCGCTCAGGAAGCAAGTTATTAAACTGAAGATCATCGTATATGTTCATTTCTTTAACTATTACCAATTTCTGTTAACACACACACACTGGTAAGGCACATCCAAAATACATAAAATAAATCAAGTTTTTGTATCCTGTTAGGCACTGATGGGAAATCAGATCGTCGGAAGAAGGGCAGTATTGGAAAAAAATACTTCCAAGGGTAAAATCCTATTCATACTTGCCTATCACTAGAAAAGACAATAATGCTGGGGAAAACAGAAGGGAATAGAAAAAGAGGAAGGCCAAACAAGAGATGGATTGATTCCATAAAGGAAGCCACAGACCTGAACTTACAAGATCTGAACAGGGTGGTTCATGACAGATGCTGTTGGAGGTCACTGGTTCATAGGGTCGCCATAAGTCGTAATCGACTTGAAGGCATATAACAACAATACTTGCCTAAGAGTCAGTTTCGTTGAATTACTTCTGAGTAGACATGCATAGGATTGCACTGTTAATAAGCTAACAGCAATTATTACAGCGAATATAATCTGAAATTTGGTATGTAACAGGCCATATTTATTGAACAGATAAATCATAATGAAATGATGTTTAACTCCAGTTTTCTTGGAAACGCCGCATCTATAATGTGGGAGCTACTGGTGATATACTGAGCGAGCAGAGAAAAAGTAAAATGTGGGAATATAAGAGTATGTCTCTGTATAATTTTTGATATACAATTATTCTGACTCACTTGGCACAACTGTCCTCCTGAATCAGAAGTTTCTGGCTGCTGAAGGATTTTTTCCCTATCATTAGACAATAGATTTTGATTAAACCAAAGTGGTAGGTTGCATCACTCAGACAAGATTTTAGTGCCAACTGAAAAAGACTAATCAAGACGTCTTAAGTTCCTATTGATAAGATTAATCAGGACTGTAAGAGTTAGGTCTTTGTTTTAACTTTGGAACTGCAAGTAAGCTTGGTCATACTGTGTACATTTCTTGCTTAAAAAAATACTTGAAGGAAAATGCAGATAAGCTGTGAAACCTCATGTCTTCCCAAATGTTCTCTTAATCCAGGGAAGGCAAAATAAACAATACCATAGAGGTAATTTAGTACCTAGATAAACTGAATTGGCTTCTTGCATCATCTAGAAGCCATCACTATACAGAGACCATAACTGGCCATCACAGTTCACATTCAAACTGACTCCCATGTATATATGCTGGTTCAATAAATTCACCTCAATAAATCTAAAGTAGCTTTCATTCAGATAAAAGGATTGGTTCTCCTTCACAATTAAATTTAAGACTTCACTATTTAATATTCACTATTAAATTTAAGAGTTTAGGGTTTGGGCGACAGTTTGGAGAATACTGCCAAAATAAGATGTGAAAGATTATGTATGTGGCAGGATACAGTTGTCTTTTTATCTTGTTTTTAAGGTAAATTTTATTGAATGTTGTTTTCATTTCTATTTTACTATTTTAAAAATCAAATCCCAGCAAAACTAATTTATGGACTTTTTCATATTAGTATTATTCAAATTTGTAGACATATTCCACCATATCCATGACTATTCTTCCATTATATAATTGCCCCAGCATCAACTATTATCAATTTAAGTTCCCATTTCTTTTTATCTTTGTTAACAGAATTAATTTTATATCTAGTATTAGTAGAACCCAATACAAATTTCCCATTAGCCCATTAATGTAATCCAAAATGATTAGCTGTTTAAAGCATTCCACAATAAAAGATGTATTTGGGAAGTACAGAGCACACAACATCCCTTGTCTGGAAACACGACTAGACTAATGCCTCCACATCTTTTTAAATTACAGCTTGGTCCCATAATATTATCAAAGTTCTGAAAATCCAGGATGGCCTGCAGGTCTATTATTATTATTATTATTATTATTATTATTATTATATCCCGTCCCTCCTCCCAGAAGAAGCCCATGGTGGCAAACAAAAAATATATTTAAAAATAAAATTTTAAAACATCTTTAAAAAAAATCTAAGAACAGATGCATCTAAAGATGCAGACTAGGATAAGATCTCTACTTAAAAGGCTTGTTGAAAGAGGAAGGTCTTCAATAGGCGCCAACAAGATAACAGAAATGGCGCCAGTCTAATATTTAAGGGGAGGCACTTCTAAAGGGTAGGTGTCACAACACTGAAGCTCTGTTTCCTATGTTGTGTGGGACGGACTTCCTGATAAGATGGTAGCTGCAGGAGGGCCTCACCTGCAGAACGCAGTGATGAACTGGGCATATAAGGGGTAAAGTGATCTTTCAGGATATGTTGGAGCAATTTCATCTTGCAGCTGTCCTGGGCAATGATACTTTGTTCTCTCAGGCCTGTCCAGACAGCAGCCCTAACTTATAATAGCTACTCAGCAACAACAAAAGGCCACATAACCCAAACACAGGAACTAGACCCTGCACATCCACCAGTGCCAATTGTGTTCCCATATCTGTCCTGGCAACATTATCACAGATCCTTACAATATCAGGGGCTCATTCACCTGCTCATCTTTCAGTGGGGCATATGTTGTCTACCTACCACCAATGCCCTTCTGCTATTTTTTGCAAGACAAACAGGCTAGTCTCTTATGCAATGCAAAAAAAAAAGTTGGCACAAAACAGATATCAGAAACCACAACGGTAACATTTTACTCTCTGAGGACACTCTGGAAACTTTAAGGACATGGGAGAATCCAGCATGAGGTTGCTGAATTAGAACTAATAATGGTGCTTGATGAGATGGTTTCATTTGGGGTCTGAATAAAGACAATGGTTTCCTCTTCCACTGGAGGTGTTAACATACTTGACAGTGCTAAGATGATTGCATTATCACTTATTACACCTGTTGTGAAAGGTCGCTGCTCATTTAAGTTCTAATTGAATTGTTACAGACTACTTTTGCATTTTCTTGCCCTTTAACGTCATCCATTACAATAAATAAATAAAAAGCCTCCACACCTTTACCTGTCAAGGAGGATAACATTTTGTGCATCTGATAAAGTGGATTAGTTCACAGAAGCTTATGCCATGGTAAATATGCTTGCCTTTAATGTACCGCATGATGCCTTGTATATCTGGTTTCTTTTTTTATGTGTTACAGATGAATAAGGCTACCCCTCTGGAAGTTTATTTCAAAGGACTTAATCAAAAAAAGAGAGCTTCTGACATTGCCTATTTTGTGTGTATTCTCATATACAATTCTATCCTCTCATCCTGCATGTGATGGATTCTGTAGATTGGGGAAGCTTTGGGAGCTTTTTTATATATCTTTGGTTATTGTTGCTTGCAACTGCCGCCTAGTGGTGCCAGTTACACATCACAATAACCAAGGACATCATCATCATCATATAAAAACAGTCTCCCAGTGTCTGCAGTTTATAGAACTTGTGAAATGAAAGAATCCCTGAAAGGAGGGAGTGTCTGACACTGTTGGATAACAACTAAAGTTGATACTAGCCACTGTTGACAAGTTACTTGGTCAAGCAAAGGACCTAGTTTCAGTTTCATCAAAAGGAGAATCCCTACAGAGGATGCATTTATGTAGGCCAAGAGTGCACAACTCAATATCATTCTGAAGTCAGTTTTACATTTTTTTCTAACTCGAGACTGCAACACTGTGTTACCTGTAAAAAATATGGCACTTGACATTGTGCACCCCAATGCCCATGTTAGATGTCATTTGGGCAGGCACACAATTAATAAAGACATAGGTTAGCTACCACCAGTGGAGTTTGTGTCTTAGAAAGGCATTCTGTTTCTTAATATCTAGCAATAAAAATGGTGGCCAGGTGTACCTGGAAACCCTTCCTCTTAATCCCCTATTGTGGGTGCACCATGTTATCAATCAGTGGTGAGGGAAATACACTCTGCACTTGCTAAGGGACATTTTTATCTATTCTTACTACATATGTTCCTAATGAAAACATGTGCCTCAGCAGAGCTCTGGCACAAATTAAACCATCTCATTACTAATTACAGACACTCATTACCAATTTAGGCTCCCATAAAACACATGCAGAGTTATTTCAATATAGGGCAGCAGGCACATGCCCATTTCCAAGCCCAATGCCCCCTTGCTAGCAGTTAGGCTACAGCTTTATAGAATCCCTCAGAGCAGATAACAACCAACTCTGTTGGATTTCACAGACCAGACAGGGCTTTTTAAGGGGAGCACTGAGAGCAGTTGCCCTGGGCCTACATGTGGAGGGACTCACATATGAAGAGGCCACATCAACACTGGCATTGCTGCTTTGTTGCTACCTTCCAGAAGCAAGAGACCATGAAAACGTGTCATCTCCAGTCATCGCTGCTTTCACCAGTTGAACTGGGTCCCATTCCCCCCTCAGAGGCCATCAGCTCCACCTGCCTTTTGAGAAGGAGCAGCAAGACCATCTGCTCTGGGGGTAAAGGTATCAGTGTCACCCCTGTGCACCTGCCTACCATTATGGGAGTGAAAAGAAGACAGCAGATTACAGGCTACGTCTCCAAAAGCAAATGTCTTGCCCTGAAAATTAAAAAACTTCTGGCTGCATTATATTCACCTTGAAGGCTGGGCCACCACCAGGGTATTTCTCTGGGACTGCCAAAATCTGTTTTTTAAACTGCGAGCTGCCCATTTTCCTTCCAAACTGGTCATTATAAAAAGTTTGAAAAATTAAAGATTTGGTGCCTGAATTTCTTGTTTTCCCTCCATGTTCCTTTTTCTTTTCTTCTTGTGCTTTTTTAGATTGTACACCCAAGGACAGATAGTGTGTTATTGATTGTAAGTTTGTCTGGGAACTTTTCCATTTGAAGAACAGTATATATGCTTTGAACAAACAAACCAACAAACCATTTCCCTCCCCAAATCCCACTAACTTGAGCTCTGTAAACCTAATGGGGGAAATCACAAAACAAACTTGACAGTAAATGGTAATGTCCTTTTGCCATTATTGTACAAGCAACTGATGGAATCAGCTTCAACCCAACCAGGTAGTCAGATCTACAAGAGTGCCTTCCAGGCTCTCAGTGCCCCTCAGTGTCAGATTCTGATTGACCAGCAGACAAGCAGCTGTGTTGGTATTTCCATAGAATAAAGGTAGGAAATGGGGGGGGGGAGAGAAACAGGAGGATCCAGGGCCCAGGGATATAATCCTGGGAGGAAAAGGGTGTGCCTGTTGTGTGTAGTATTAATTTTATTTAGAAGTGATTTGGGTAAATTAATTTGCATGCCTTCTGTGAATTGGATGTTCTGTTGGAGCAGAAAATGGGGTTTGAAGGAACAGCATTATATTTTGGAGCTCATAAAGCCTCTACCTTTTATTGAGGTTCTTAAACAAAATGTTTGTCTTTTAGCCTCACCAGTTTGCCTTTTGTAAAATGGATGTTTTGCTGCAGTAGTAAATGATTATTCCACCCCTAAGGCAGCCATTTTCTAGCAGCGCCCACAGAGCACTTTCTCAAAATTTCAGATGTGGCCATGGGCCCAAAAAAGCCGAGGACCCCATGCATCATATTGGCAATTATAGTTTTTAGTATTTTAAAGGCATATAGAATTAAATTACCCTGCCAGGCTGTAAATAACATCCTCTTATACATGTGTGACTTTAAGAGAGATGGTTAAGAACATCAGAACATGAGAAGAGCCTGCTGGATCAGGCCAGTGGCCCATCTAGTCCAGCATTCTGTTCTCACAATGGCTAACCAGGTGCCTGGGGGAAGCCCACAAGCAGGACCTGAGTGCAAGAACACTCTCCCCTCCTGAGGCTTCCGGCAACTGGTTTTCAGAAACATACTGCCTCTGACTAGGGTGGCAGAGCAAAGCCATCATGGCTAGTAGCCATTGATAGCCCTGTCCTCCATGAATTTGTCTAATCTTCTTTTAAAGTCATCCAATCTGGTGGCCATTACTGCGTCTTGTGGGGGTTTACACCTAAGGACAGATAGTGTGTTATTGATTTGTAAGTTTGTCTGGGAACTTTACTTGGTTTACATTTGCTATATAAAAAGTCACCTAAATTAAGAGATAATTCACTAATAGGCAAAAAACCTTGCGGTTTAAGAACGTACCTATAGCCAACAGATATTTCTATCAAACTTTAAAAAGCAGGGAAATTGAGCAGCTATAGTGAATGCACCAGGGGAGCAGGAGACCTGAACTCCTCTCTGAGATATTGGACTGGCCAATAAATTTGTCAAAATGCAAACACCATTTGGGTTGGTCTTTCACAGTCCAATCCACTTGCTGTGTAGCTTGGAAGAATTTGGTAACATGTCCCTCTGAGCATATGGTGAGTGGTGGCAACACCTGCCATCTCCAAAGATAATTATATTTTTGTATGTTTGTGGGTGTTCTTCTTACAGTGCTTCTTTCTTGTTACTAATGTTTCTACAGAGAATCTAAACTAGAAAAGGTTATTTCCCTCATTCATGTTGCACTGTGTGTAGTTGTGTTGCTTAATTTCGTTTAAAAGCAGCACCACAGCAGCAGAGAGTAACAGCAGGTGTTGAAATGCGAGTGTGCCAGTGTGTGCATGCGTTTTGCCTAAGAAAGCAGGCTTTTACCCTGCATCAGCATCACTGAGACTTGAGACTTAGTAAAATAAGAAAAGCTACTTTATTTAGAGAAATACATAGTAGATAGAAAGGGCATACCTAGTTCTAACTAACTAGCTACGTCGGAGGCATAACTCCCAGGTGTAGGAGTCAGCCCCATGCTCGGAGAGAGAGCAGAGACAAAGGGAGTCTCTGTGATGTTCCTGTATGTGAATGTAATGTAAATGTGGTAAGTGCAGGTTTATTATAGGAAATATGGTAAGTGGGGTGAGTGAGAAGGGGGAGTACATGGGCTGTAGAATGCTGGATGATGATTGGCTGTGTGTTTGAATGGCTGAAGGTATAAATGAGAGGATGACAGTTGAGTGGTGGTGGGGGTTGGACGGGGGGAGTTGGACAGGGTGGTTGTGGACAGGGAGGTTGATGTGGAGAGTAAGAAGTGGCTGTTGAGATATTGGATTGGGAGTTCTGAGGCAAATAGTAGGAATTAGGAACATAAGAGAAACATATATGAAACCATACGCTTGTCAATGAAATCTATAAGTAATCTTGTTATTCTTAGTGTTATCAATAAATATTTTCTTGGTTTACTTAAAGCCTGATTCCTCAGCTGGGGGGCACAGACCAGGGGGGAGGCAGAGTAACCAAGGCTAAAGAAGAAATAGTATTGAATGGTGGCAGCGGTGAAGAAAGAGATATTGTATCAACATCCAGTACCACGGAGCAACCCAGAGCTGTGAGCTTCATAGGCAAGAGGCTTCAGGGGGGTTGGGAATTACCTATACACACAGACACAAGGTATCAAAATAACCAGGAAGAGACTAAGGCACAGTCTAGAGGTTATATTGGATACACAGAGTGTTGGGTAGTGTGGCCTAGCAGGGGGATCTTTTGAGATCTGTGCTAGAGCAGAGAGAGGTAAAAATAAACATGACATTCCTGACTGCTGGTAGCCACGAGTGAGAGCGACACAGGTGGTGCCAGGGAAGGACGTCACATGTGGTGGCTGTAGCAGTGGGATACCAACAACAGAGAGTCCCTAAAAGTGGTGTGGTTAAAAGGAATAACAGACAAAGATTACTTGAGAGTGACTGACAAAGAGTGTGTGAGCTCCAAAAAACATGGCTGAATATATGAAAATGAAGAGAGGAGCTGGTGGATAAATGCATAACATTCCATTTACCTCACAAGGGTAAAGGGGTAAATGAATTGCGGGTAGCATTGATAACATTCATATCAATCCAACACAAAGAACCTGTCAGAGACCCTAGAAGGGTACTCAAGTAATCCTGCTTATATGGAGTATTTAAGAGAGAAGTTAAAATTGGAGGCTGAAAAATTGAGAAGGGAAGCTAAGGAAAAAGACAAGCAGCGGGTCTTTGAAGCTGCAGAGAAAGAAAAGCAACGTGTGTTGGAAACTGAGAGATTGAGAATGGAGATTGGAGAAAAGCAAAAGCAACGTGTGTTGGAGATTGAAAGGTTGAGAATGGATACTGAGATACAAGTAGAAAGGTTAAAATTAGAAAGAGAGAAGTTTCATTCTGATGAAACAAGAAAAGAAAGATGGATCAAAAATAAAAGTCACTCCAAAAGACTTTGCTGTATATGAGCCTGGACAAGACCCACAAATTTACCTCAACACATTTGAAAAGGCAGCTCAGACGTGGGGGCTATCGGAAGATAAATATATGCAACATTTATCCAATCTAATCAAAGGGGAATTGGCAAAGATATACCAATATTTCCCCTCAGACAGGCCAGTAACATATGCCGAATTTAAAGAGGCAGTGTTCAAACGATTCAGACTGGGACCTGACTACTTTAGGAAGTTATTTAGAAACTGCCAGATCCAAACAGGGAGGTCTTTTATAGAATTGGGAGCAAAATTGATGGACATATTTGGAAAGTGGATGGGGAGTGTGAAGGCTCAGTCAGTGGAAGAGGTGAAAAGCCTCATGATACTGGACCAACTATACCATCAGTTACCACCAGAAATAAGGCTCCTGGTTAAAGACTGTTCCCCTAAGTCTGTGCAGGAGGCAGCAGAGTTGGCAGATCACTTTGCCTCAAATAGAACTGGCTGGGTGGGAAAAACATCAAGAGAGTTTAAACCCAGACCAAGTAATAATGGCAGAAGGGATGTGGTACCACAGCGAGTGAGCCCTCCAATAAAATCAGAAGGGCACAGGACACCTCAGAGTGGGTCTGTGTACCCCAAAATGGAGGAAAAACTATGCTATAAATGTGGTAGGCCAGGACATCTCCGCTTCCAATGTGAAGTCGCCAACCCTATTGGTAATCCTGCTCAGGGAAGAGCAGTGAAAACAGAACCAAGAGGGGGAGAAACAAAGAAAGTTCAGTTCTGTCAGATAAACTGGACAAATGTACAGGACTTTGATTCAAGTCTGAGAGAGGAAGTGAGTGTGCAAGGGGCAAAATATTGGGCTTTGCTGGATACTGGTGCCGCTCAGACTTTACTGAGGCCAGATTTGGTAAAATCTGAGGAAATTTTACCTCAGGAAAAGGTGATAATCCAAGGAGTGAGGGGTGAACCAGAAAGCATTCCAATGGCCCTTATAAAATTAAAATGGAGAGGAAAGGAGGAGACCTATAAAGTGGGTATCAATGCCCAGCAACAACAACTAGTGATACTGGCAAGAGATGTTATGGGAGCACAAGGAAAAATATATGTTGTGACCCAAAATCAACTGAGCAAGGGAACTGAAGCCATTTTAGCTGGCTCTGAGCAAAACAGGGTGGAATCTGTGGCTGAGCCTGAGGTAGCCATAGCAACCCCTAGTGAGCCTGATATGAGTGAGACATTGTTTCAAATGGTTTCTACTGCTGAGGCACAACAGTTCAGAAAAGAGCTGGAGAATGATGAAAGTCTAAAACAAATAAAGGAACAAGCCCTTCCACAAAGAATCCCCTTTACGGAAAATCTGAGGGATCAAATAGTGTGTGAGAATGGGGTACTGTACAGACTGTGGTTGTCTGCTGAGAGAGAGAACTGCTGTGAACCAGTCAAACAGTTGTTAGTGCCTAGCACATATAGACCTAGATTGCTGGATATAGCACATGATGTTCCTTGTTCAGGGCACCTTGGAATAAAAAAGACAAAGGCTGACAACACATTATTATTGGCCGAATATTTCCAAGGATGTAAAACAGTACTGTTCCTCTTGTCTCATTTGTCAAAAAGTGGGAAAAAGTGGGGTAAAAACAAAAGCACCCTTGAAGCCCCCATAATAGGACAGCCATTCTATAGAGTGGGAATAGATTTGGTGGGTCCTTTCTCAAAACTTACGAGACATGGCAGGAAATATATACTAGTAGTGGTGGATTTTGCCACTAGATACCCTGATGCTGAAGCCCTAAGATCGGTGGAAGCCCCTGTAGTGGCAGAGGCGCTGCTAACAATCTTCATGAGGTTGGGATTTCCTCATGAAGTGTTAACCGATCAAGGCAGTGTCTTTATGGGCGAGGTGATGCAGTGTATGTGGAAGTGCTGTGGGTTAAAACACTTAAAAATGACCACATATCACCCAGCAACTAATGGGTTAACTGAGAGATTCAAATGTGTGAATGGGAAAGTATTGAATGAGATCAGAAAGAAAGTGGAAGATATGTTAGCACTAGGTGTGATTAGGGAATCAATCAGTCCCTGGGCCTCAAGTATACTGTTGGTGCCGAAGAAAGATGGAACGATCAGATTTTGCATTGATTATCAGGCCATCAACAGAATCACAGTCCCAGATGCTTATCCTATGCCTAGGGTAGACGCAATGCTAGAACTATCAGGAGCAGCAGCAATTATCTCCACAATAGATCTATGTAAAGGGTTTTGGCAGATGGAGTTAGAAGAACAATCCAGAGCCAAAACTGCCTTTAGTACGCCGGATGGGTTGTTCGAGTTTGTAACTCTACCCATGGGGCTTAGGAACTCACCAAGTTCCTTTCAAAGACTTATTAACACAGTTTTAAGAGGCATGTCAAATTTCGCTATGACCTACATAGATGACATAGCCATATTTAGTAAGTCAGTGCCTGAACATGTACAACACCTGACATCAGTGTTGGAGGCACTTAAGAAGGCTGGACTAACCATTAAAGCCAAGAAATGCCAGTTCGGGCTGAATGAGGTGACTTATTTAGGACATAAGGTGGGAAGTGGCAAGATAACTCCCTTATGGAGCAAAGTCGAGGCAATACAATCATGGCTCATTCCCATAACTAAAAAACAAGTAAGGGCATTTTTAGGTGTGGCTGGTTTTTATCGGAAATTTATAAAAGGATTTGGGGAAATATCAACCCCATTACATGATCTGACAAAGAAAAAGTGTGCTGAGCATGTGCTATGGACTGGAATGTGTCAAAAGGCTTTTGACCAATTAAAACAAGCATTGTGTCAAAGCCCTGTGTTAGGAGCGCCAGATTTTGAGCAGCCTTTTATCGTGGCCACGGATGCATCAGATTTAGCTCTTGGAGTCATTTTAATGCAGGAGAGAGAAGGCACCAGGCATCCTATAGCATATTTAAGTCGCAAACTGACATCAAGAGAGAAAAACTATTCATCTGTGCAAAAGGAATGTCTAGCAGTCGTGTGGGGCTTGAGCAAGCTACGTCCATATGTGTGGGGATGAAGATGCACAGTCGTGACTGATCATCACGCGTTGCTATGGCTGGATACCATGCGAAACAATAATACCATGCTGCAGAGGTGGTCCTGGGCATTGCAGGAATACCAGGTGGACTTCGTTTTCATAAAAGGAAAGGACAATGTGTTGGCGGATGGATTTTCGAGGAAGGTGGCCGGGACTGCAGTCACGTGACCCAGACATGGGACTAAAAGGACACTCTACCCCTGAGTGACTCACCAGTGTAATTAGTCCTGGATACAGGAGTAATACCGTGCTTTTATTTTAAAGGGGGGGAAATGTGATGTTCCTGTATGTGAATGTAATGTAAATAGGGTAAGTGCAGGTTTATTATAGGAAATATGGTAAGTGGAGTGAGTGAGAAGGGGGAGTACATGGGCTGTAGAATGCTGGATGATGATTGGCTGTGTGTTTGAATGGCTGAAGGTATAAATGAGAGGATGACAGTTGAGTGGTGGTGGGGGTTGGACGGGGGGGTTGGACAGGGTGGTTGTGGACAGGGAGGTTGATGTGGAGAGTAAGAGGTGGCTGTTGAGATATTGGATTGGGAGTTCTGAGGCAAATAGTAGGAATTAGGAACATAAGAGAAACATATATGAAACCATACGCTTGTCAATGAAATCTATAAGTAATCTTGTTATTCTTAGTGTTATCAATAAATATTTTCTTGGTTTACTGATTCCTCAGCTGGGGGGCACAGACCAGGGGGGAGGCAGAGTAACCAAGGCTAAAGAAGAAATAGTATTGAATGGTGGCAGCGGTGAAGGAAGAGATATTGTATCAACATCCAGTACCATGGAGCAACCCAGAGCTGTGAGCTTCATAGGCAAGAGACTTCAGGGGGGTTGGGAATTACCTATACACACAGACACAAGGTATCAAAATAACCAGGAAGAGACTAAGGCACAGTCTGTGTGGATACACAGAGTGTTGGGTAGTGTGGCCTAGCAGGGAGATCTTTTGAGATCTGTGCTACAGCAGATTGAGGTAAAAAATAAACACGACATTCCTGACTGCTGGTAGCCATGAGTGAGAGCGACACAGGTGGTGCCAGGGAAGGACATCACAGTCTCCTCTCTCCTGGATGGTCGGAGGACAAAGGAATGGAAAGGGCAGAAGGAGGAGGGGCAGGTAAGCTTTCCTAAAGGCGTCACAGTCTAGCGACAGAAGGAAGTCAGTCAGAGCATCACAGGTAAAAGGTAAACAAAGCCTATCCATCTGGAGGACCCTAGCTCTATCTTCCTTCTGGAGCTTTAACAAAAGAACAAACAGGAGTTGCTCTTGCCCCACTTCCAACAATTCATCCTAGAAACCTGTGTCAAATATATTTTTATTAATTTCAAAGCCTTTTTATTGGTCAGTGTCATATGATTCGTGAAGATAGCATTTTTTGTGTTTCAAATTGGAGGTTATGTTCTATTTCTATTTTGGGTGCATTAACAGTGGGATCTGAAACTGTAGTTTGATGTAAAATCAGACTGATTACAATATGTTGCTACTTCAGCAATGACTCTAGCTGTTGGAAAAAAGAGGATGCATGTTTTCAGCCTGCTATGTTTAAACCACTTCATTTAAGGCAAGGTGGGTGCAGTCAATTAAAAACATAGAGCACACCTAGAATTTTGCTAGAATATATTTCACCTCCCACTGTTTTATCTTGTGCAAATTGAGACACTCCTGAGGTCCACTGAAGACTATTCTGCAGAGGTCAGTGCCATTATTCCACAATTATGTTTAGATTTTTTTAGTGTAAATTTTGCCAAGTGTTGCTGTACTTCACATATTCACAGAAATAGAAAAAAATAAAATGATTTCCTATAGGAAACTTCACTAAAATTGCAAAGGAAATCAGACATATTCAAAGTAACCATCTGAACTATATCAACTGTCTTAATAATGTTGCTTCCCCCCTGCTAAAACAAGATCAGCACAGCACATGTCTTTTTCTATTATTTGGGCTGATTGCAGGTGTTGCCACCACTCACCATATACTCAGAGGCACGTTACCAAATTCTTCCAAGCTACACAGCAAGTGGATTGGACTGTGAAAGACCAACCCAAATTGTGTTTGCATTTTGACCAATTTGTAGGGCAGTTCAATATCTCAGAGAGGAGTTCAGGTCTCCTGCTCCCCTGGTGCATTCACTATAGCTGCTCAATTTCCCTGCTTTTTAAAGTTTGATAGAAATATCTGTGGGCTATAGGTACGTTCTTAAACCGCAAGGTTTTTTGCCTATTAGTGAATTTCCCTGCTTTTTAATCCGGGAGGTGAGAAATGGGATCCTGTCCAAGTGTGCTGAGAATGGATTGATCATTTGCATGCTTATTGAGTTCAATGGGATTTACTCCCCTTCAATCATGCTTAGGATAGGTGAAACTGACCACAGGGGATGGGGAGGGGAGGAGAAGGAGGGGGGAGGGGAGGAAATGCAGAGGGGAGGGCTGGGAGGAGAACAGGCAGGACGGGGAGGGGAGGAGAAGGACAGGTTCGATCATTTACATGTTTATTGAATTCAGTATGATTTACTCCTGTGCAATCATGCTTAGGATAGGTAAAACTGACTGGGGGGAGAGAGGGAGGCTGGAGTGGGCAGGGGAGGAGGAAGAAGAAAGAGGGGAGGGGAGGAGGAAGGGAGAGGAGAGGGGAAGGAGAGGAAAAGCAGGTCTGATCATTTGCATGCTTATTGAGTTCAATGGGATTTACTCCTATGCAATCTTGGTTAGGATAGGAAAAACTGACCATGGGGGAGGAGGAGTGGGAAGGGGAAGGAGCGTATTGGAGGGCGGTAAAGGAAGGGGGAAGGGGAGGGCAGGTTTGATTATTTGCATGCATATAGAAGTCAATGGTATTTACTTCTGTGCAATCATGCTTAAGATAGGTAAAACTGACCATGGGGAGGAGGAAGAGGAGGGGGAAGGGGAGGGAGGGGATTGGAAGGAGGAGGGAAGGGGCAAGAGGGATGGGATAGGAGGGTGAAGAAGGGATGAAGGGTTTGATCATTTGCATACTTTTTGAGTTCAATGGGCAGGGAGGGAAGGGGCAGGGAGGGAAGAGGGAGGAGATTGGGAGGAGATTGGGTGGGTGAACACTGGGCAGAGGGGAAGCCCCTTTTATTTCCAAAAGGAAAACATTGTGAACAGTATCATTCTTTTTCAGGCTTTCCCTCACCTTTTTATTCTACAGCAGGCACATGTAGCCTCCCACCCAAATTTAAACCAAAGCTTTCCCTGGCCACATCCACACCAAGCCTTTATTTCACTTTGGACAGTCATGGCTTCTCTCAAAGAATCCTGGGAAGTGTAGTTAGTGAAGGGTGCTGAGAATTGCTAGGAGACGCCCTGTTCCCCTCACAGACCTTCAATCAGAGTGCCTGACTATTAAACCAGTCTGGCGGCTGGAGCTCTCTCAGTGGAACAGGAGTCTCCTCTCAGCACCCTTCACAAACTACACTTCCCAGGATTCTCTGAGGGAAGCCATGACTGTCTCAAGTGAAATCAAAGTCTGGTGTGGGTGTGGCCCCCTTATTAGGCAAACCCAGCAGCTGTGAGTCTGGCGTTTAGAATTCTGACAGTTGGTTCTTACTGAGCATGCCCCGCGTTATCATAGGCTGCCAGCCAAAATTTATTAAATTAATTAAAAATCAGCCAGGCATTTTTTTAACTTTTAATCTGCAGAAGATGGTCAGAGTATGGGGCAAGGTCAGTATTAGGATTACAGGTACTCTGTGAATATGGCTGATTTTTAATGAATTTCAACAGATTATGAGAACTCAGAGAAAAAAGTCCAAAAGGGCTCTGGGGTTTTTTCCTCTCTTTTTACACTTTGAACTGTCTATTCTCTCTGACTGTTTTGTGTATCGCCATGAAAATTGAAAGGGTTGTTAAGCAAGTGTTTCTGAGTTCAGGACTATAATTTTTATAAGGTTTTGTTTTGAAATGATCTTATGGGAAGCATCAGAATGGCATGGGGGTATTTTCAATTTAACATTGCGGAATGTGAAAAACCCACGCTGGCTATAGTATACAGCCACTCTTGTGGCCGTATAATATATTTAGCATGGGGGCATTAATGCAAATTCAGTATTGTGTGGGTTTGAATTCTTACAGATAAAAAATCTTAACATGCTGCTTTTAATGTAAAATATAGATTTTTTTGAAAGGTTAAATGAGCATTTACTCCCTCCCCACTCAGCTGTAAAAATAATTTTTAAAATGACATTGACCCATAGTACAATGGGGGGGGGAGTTCAAATACCCCAGGCCTCTCAGAGTCTTAAGATCCAAACAGTCATGTAAATTCTGCATTAATCTTACACTTCAGTTATAACCAAATCACACTATTTGACTGCACTCAGACCACTTTAACTCCTTTTTAGAAGGGGCTGCCTTCCCCATACACCAAATGAGTGACTCTTATCCATTCTATCATGACACACTCTGAGAACATGAAAGCTCGGGTAAACCGGTTTATGTCAGAATGATGTACTAAGCAGTTCCTTTTCCCATCTATAAATCAAGGAAATTGTAGTTAAAAATGCCTTGAAGCTATCAATACATTCCAAGTTCCTTCATTAGGCGCCAGATATTTGCACTTGAGCTTATGTAACTGATAAACGTTTCAAAAGGTGTATTGTTACACTTTCACTGAAAGCTATTTTCAAAGAGAAATTGAGGCTTTAGTGTATGTATTGGATTCAAGATATGTTTTAAACAAGCCATCATATGTTTTGCTAAACTCATGATTGGTAATGATGCTTGTTGACTATTTCTTTCATTTAAGTCAACACAAGAAAGGGAGGGGGTGGTTTCTCTCTCTGTATCGCAGTTCCTCTTGCAAAAGGAAAGTCTATTCATTAAACAACTGATTTAGTCTATAATTCACTTTCCCAGGAGTAAGCCCACCGATTGCCCTGGCACTTGAGTAAATATACATAGGATTGTCCTAGCAGTGATAGATTGTTTTGCACTACCTTTTCCTTTCCCTTCAAATATATGTGAAGACAACATATGGTTATACATACATTTGTGGCATTATAGTACTAATAGCTCTGCAGTATCAGATGCAGAGAATGTGGGATTGTTTGGTTGCATCTTAATTATATAACAAGCATTGTGTTTGTGGGTATAAAAAGAAGCTATTGCAAGAGGACAAACACCTGTGCTAGTTCAATTTAAAGCAGCAAACTTTTTATAGCCCTTGGCCAATCCTGGGGGCAGAGAGCACATGCCAGTAGTGGGCATGGCTACTCCACACTCTTGCATACACACAAGGCGTATAGCCCCCTCTTGGCTGATCCATGCAGCTGACCTAAGGAGTGGGGTTATTGCCCCCTTTCCCACTCAATCAAATGGTCAATCTGATGACTAGGGAGGAGGTGATTTTTATCCTGTCATGGTGCTAGGCTCTGGCCACCTCAGTGCTGTGTGTGTGTGTGTGTGTGTATTCTAATTTGCACAGACTGTTAGTGAGAGCTGTGCTTAAGCCACGTATCACCAATCCTGAGTCTCATCCTTATCACTCCAAATGCTGTATCACCTGTGTGTACCTCAAGGAAACAGCTACTTTCACAGGCACTAGGACAGGCAGGACATATTACATCAAACAGAACATCACCTGCAGGTCCTGCAATATAATTTGTCATTGAATTCAAAATACCAGGATGTCATATCCAATACGTAGGGAAAAACAACAACTGACCTACTCACACCCTTCAGAAACCACAAACTGGCAATCTTAACAAAAAAAGTGGAATAGCCAGTTGCAAAACATTTCAACATTGAGGGTCACAGCTTGTTGGACTTTTCTATAACAGCTATAGAGATGCCAGCACTTATATATTTAGGTGCCATGATTCCAAGAATTATACACTGAACAGAAGAATTAAATGATAAACCATTACTCAAAAACTTAAGAAAATATTATATGATTGGAAAAATATGCCTTTTACATGGTTAAGATGCATAACGTATTACCAAAATTACTTCCCACCCCCCAAATCATTCCCCTCACAATCAATTATACTAAACTAAAAAAATTCTTATCTCCTTTATACAGCAGGGGTGAAAACACAACTGAGACAAATTCTTCTATACAAAGAAACAGCTCGAAGAGGAATGAATTGTTGTTCAAGATTATATCACGATGCTGCACACTTAAAAAATTTAATGCTAATGAAGAAAATACAAAAAAGGCATGACCCACAGAAAAAGATACATTTCTAGAGAACTGTTTTATAAAATATGTGGCACAAAAAGAACACAATTGGAGCTCACCTCTGACCTGTACCTCCTTATGGATCAATGCTCCTTTATTATATCATAAATTTATAGAAGATTTCTGGTATTACCTCGAACGGTGTGTGGTAGCACTTAAGAATGTGAAAATCTTTGTTCTCAACCAAGACAATATGTAACTTATGGAATTAACTTGTTTAATACTGATCCTTCCAATATTGTTTGGTTTTCTTTTTCTTGTTTCCCTTTATCTTTTTTCTACACTTGTATATGTAGTTTCTGTATTGTAAATGTTCTATAGAAATATTTTATATATATCTGCTACCACCAAAATCAATGGGGGTGGGGCAGAATAGGTTCCTTAGAGAGTCTGGATCTGGGCCTTGCATCTTAAGGCCAGCTGTGCCAACCCATAAATATTTATACATTCATTTATTTAAATATACTTTTACTACACCACACTGGCTCTCTTTTTTATACAGAGATAGAAATAAAAAAATATTAAAACAATTTCAATAAAAATAATATTACAGATTTCACCAATAGTATAGAGTAGAAGGATCAGAACTACTAGTCAGGGAAAGCCCAAACAAACAAATAAGTTCTTAATAAAGTTTGGAAGCATCCAACAGTCAGTGTCTCCTGAAAGCACAGGAGGGATTCACCAGTGGCTATGTCAGTACAACATGAATAATGACATGTGATTAGGCACTGCAGCAATGACAGTGGGATGACGATTTGGACAGTGATACCAGTGGAAATACTCTCAGGTGTAGGTCCCAGCAAGCAAGTTATTGCAGATAAATGAAAACTGAGACCACATGAACTTGAGCAGCAGATGGAAAATAAGAACTGAAATAGAATCACATTCTGCTATCCAAAACATACAGCCCAAACCTATGTTTATTCAGATGTAAGGCCCACTGAATTCAATGGGGCTTACTTAGCTTAGCATGCACAGAATTGCAACCCAGGTTATTTATTCTTGAGTTGTTTATGTAGTGATCTAAGTCAATTTATTTTATTTATTTCAGTATCGATAGGCCACTTTTTAAGGCTAGCCTATCCAAGACTCACATATTAAAAACATTTAAAAAACAACATAATTATAAACTGTAAAGACCGCCATCTATAACACTCTAAAACGTTTACAAAATATTTATAGGAGCAACGGGTAAACAGTATCAGCATCATAAAACAACAGAGATATAAAAAGAGGCAGCAAAAAAAAGATCATAGCAGTTAAATACAAAGCAGTAAAACATAAATTGAAAAGCAGCTTGGAATAAAAAAGACCCCGAGGCCTGTTTAAAAGTCAACAGCATAGGGGCCATATGTACCTGCCTCGGGGGAGAACTCTGTAAACATGAGAGCACCACTGAAAAGGCCCTGACTGTACTGCCCACCAGTCTAATGCTTCTCAGTGGCAGGCCATGAGCGGGATCTGAGACTCATTCTAGGGTCCAAGCAAGTTCAAACAAGTGCAGGTGGCCTTTCAAAGAACTGGGTTACAAGGCATTTATGACAGAGATGGGAAACATGTGACCCTGCAGCTGTTGTTGGATTCCAGCTCTCATCAGCCTCAGCCACCATGGCCAATGGTCAAGGATGATCTGTGTTGTAGTTTAATAATATTTGGAGGGCCACAAATTAGTCACCCCAAGTTTAGGGTTTTAAAAAGTAACCACCAGCATTGTAAATCGGGCCAGGAAAAAAATGGCAACCAATGTAGTTGGTTTAGGGATGCCAGGTCAGAAGCATCCCAAACCCTGAGATTTTGGAGGCGGGCCCGAGTGATGTCATGGGGTGTGCCCGAGTGATGACATGGGGCGGGTCCAAGTGAAATCACAGGGAGGGCCTGAGTGATATCACAGGGAGGGCCTGAGTGACATCATGGGCAGGTCCGAGTGATGTCATTAAGCATGATACATTAAGCATCAACCATAGTTGCTTGGGGCATACAATTCATACAAAAACATTTATCTGATTGGAAATTAAGATAGAAATCTTAGCTAAAAGATGGAGCCTGGGTAGGGAACATTTAATCTAGCCAATTCGCTTCTGGCAAAAAGGGTTCAAGAGCCCTCAGGCCAGGCCAGTCACCAGAAGGCCATTGTAGGAAGAAAGGAGCCTAGTGTTGTGGAGATGTTAGATGGAAGCACTCAGGAGTAAAGATGGATGCCCCCAAAGAGCTGCAATTCTAAACACACTTCTCAATAGATATGGTTTGGATTGTGTTGTTGGTAAAGCTTGACTAGGGATCCTCTGCAAAGATATTCATATCCAAGTAGGGTTGGCAACCCCCTGCCTGGAATGCCCTGCCCCTACCTTTTAACATCCAAATTTCTTTACAGATTTGACCCTTCACTTCAGAAAGAGGTGTGAGAAATGAGTAAGAATATTCTCTACCCTTTTCTGTCTCCCCTGTGGGCTGCAATAAACTTACTTCACAGGCCAACCCAATTCCAGTGAATATGATTGATGGAGAGAAAGCACACATGATTTGGTCTACCTTCATAGGCAGCAGCTTGGGAACAACAATAATTGCAGCCACACGGCCCAGTATGTGAATTCTCTTTACCACTATTGGACAAGAAACAAACATCAGGGTGCATCATCAGTGGGTTTAAGAAGGTTGAGTGGAGCACATGGAACCACCGTTGTTGTTTCTATGGATGAAAGGGAGTGAGGATAAAGGTAAATGAAATGCAAAGGAAAAAGGAAAACAAAAAGTGATGATTTGTTAAATTGTTGGTTTTATTATTTTGAATATTTTTAAATACCTGTCTTTAACTGTTTTTGCCAAAAATATTTTTGTTTAGTTCTTTCTGTAAACTGCTTTAAGATTTTTTTTATAATAAAGTGGTATATAAATGTTGTAATTAAAATGCATCAATAAATTTTAGAGTCACTGTGGCCATAGGGTCTCTTTCCATTTTTAAGAACAAAGAAATCTGCCTTATACCGCTGAGGCCATTTGAACTAGAAAAGGTCCTCAAATGCAAAGATGTATCACTGAACACTAAAGTCAGCATCATTCAGACCGTGGTATTCCGGATCTCTTTGTATGGATGTGAAAGTTGGACAGAGAAAAAAGCGGATAAGAGAAAAATCAACTCATTTGAAATGTGGTGTTGGAAGAGAGCTTTGCACATACCATGGACTGCGAAAAAGACAAATAATTGGGTGTTAGAACAAATTAAACCAGAACTGTCACTAGAAGCTAAAATGATGAAACTGAGGTTATCCTACTTTGGACACATCATGAGAAGACAGGATTCACTAGAAAAGACAATAATGCTGGGAAAACAGAAGGGAGTAGAAAAAGAGGAAGGCCAAACAAGAGATGGATTGATTCCATAAAGGAAGCCACAGACCTGAACTTATAAGATCTGAACAGGGTGGTTCATGACAGATGCTATTGGAGGTCACTGATTCATAGGGTTGCCATAAGTCATAATTGACTTGAAGCCACATAACAACAACGACAACAAGCTGAATACTGATGACATGGACCAGCATTGGCTGTCCAGGAGTCCAGGCAATAGTCTTTTCCAGAAATTGAATTTTGGACCTTTGCATGCAAAGCATATGCCCTACCACTGAGCTACAACCCTTCCCCTGTTTTAAAAAAATCTTTTACAATTGTTCTTTTCAATTCACTAATGAATGCTCATCATACCTAGTGCAGATCCACACCATTCATTTAAAGCACATTCAACACACATTGGAAGCATATGAATCACACCACAGAATCATGGGAACTTTAGTTTGTTAAGGGTGGTGGGAACTATAACTATGAGGGGAAAACTATACTTGATGGTGGAGGAAAAAGAGGGTTTACTAAAAAACCATAAATATGATACACCAAAAATTATGAACGTTATTGTATTTTCTTTTATTTCTTTCTTCATAAAAAACTTTCTTCTTCATAAAACAGCCCAACGCGTTTCGGCTTTTGTTAATAACCTTCATCAGGGGACTTTACTTCTCCTATTCACGTCTCTTTCTTACTGTTATTCGTGAACACTTCCCTGTTTGAGTAAACTCCATTGAATACATTGGGACTTGCTTCTGAATAAACAATAATGGGATTGCACTACAAATATCTTTACGGGTTATGTAAATAATAAACATCTTTTACATTCATGCTTATATAAATATTTCTTCATGCTAATCTTGATATGTATCTGATTTCACACTATGGTTGTAAATTATTATTTACAAATTATTATTTCCTCTACATTTTAAGTGTGCTTTTCTTCCTTGGGGTGGTCATGGTTACCCTGTGTTGTTTTTATCCTGAGGGCACATTATGCTGAGAAATAGTGAGTAGCTCACGGTCACCCAGTAAACTTTCTTGCTATTTCTGTTTAAAAAATTAAAACGATTTACATGCAGGCAAAGTTTATGAAGTAGATCCACACAATACATTTAAAGCACATCCACCTCGCATTTAAAGTGCAATTTTAAAAGTTTTTTTTTTAAAGGAGTAAGGCTGTAGCTCAGAGGCAGGGCATATGCTTTGCATGCAAAGGTCCAAAATTCAATTTCCAGGAAAAGACTATTGCCTGGAATCCTGGAGAGCCAATGCTAGTCCATGTGATCGGTACTGAGCTACATGGTATCAAAAGGCCTGAGTTGGTATAAGGTAGATTCCTTTGTTCCTAAAAGTGGAAAGAGAACAAAGGGCCACAGTGACTTCAAATTTTATTTGTGTATTTTATTTACAACATTTATATGCCACTTTATTGTACAAAATCTCAAAGCAGTTTACAGAAGGAATTAAAACAATAAAATTATTGGCAAAAACAGTTAAAGACAGGTCTTTCAAAACATTCAAAATAATAAAACCAACAATGAGTTAAAAACAGATAAAAACACAGCAGCTTCTACCTGCCTGGGTAGGCTTGACTAAACAAAAATATTTTTAGCAGGTGCTGAAAAGTGTACAATGAAGGTGTCTGCCTAATGTCAATAGGCACGGAGTTCCAAAGCGTAGGTACTGCCACACTAAAGGACTGATTTCTTACAAGAGCAGAACAAGTACTATGTGACAACAGTAAATGGAAAGCACAGCTTGAACTTGGCCTTGTAGCAAATTGGCAACCAATGCAGATTTCACAGCAGAGATATTATGTGCTGATAGGGTCTCAATCATGTCAGCAATTGTGCCACAGCATTATGCACTAACAGCAGCCCCTGAGTCAGACTGTGCTGCATGGAGATTTCTGTGCCCTTGGCTGAGTGGCTGCCAGTTTTTTTAGTTTTGGTTTTTGGTTAGGAATCCTGACTGGTTGTGGGATGCTGAGTTTTCTGCCTTACTCATAGGAATTTTGTTGTGGTTTGTATGATATTGCATTTAGGAAATCTTCACTGTCTTTTGTTTTTGTTTTTTTCTATTTGCATTTCATTACGTTTAACCTCACTGCCTTACATCCATAGAAGCAACAACAGTGGTTCCATGTGCTCAGCTCAAGCCCCTTAAACCCACTGATGATGCACCTTGTTGGTTGCATGATGGTTTGTTTCTTGCCCAATAGTGATAAAGAGAATTCACATACTGGCAAGTGTGGCTGGGATTGTTGTTCCCAAGCTGCTGTCTGTGAAGGTAGACCAAACCAGGTGTTTTTTCTCTCTGTCAATATTACTCACTGGAATTGGGTTGGCTGTCAAAGTGAGTTTATAGCAGCCCACAAGGTAGACAGAAAAGATCTTACTCTTACTCATTTCTCAAACCTCTTTCTGAAGTGAAGGCTTAAATCGGTAACGAAGTTTGGAGCAGCCATGTTAACAGTTAAGGGCAGGGCATTCCAGGCAGGGGGTTGCCAACCCTGCTTTGATATGGATATCTTTGCAGAGGAGCCTTAATCAAGCTTGACCAACAGCACAAACCAAACCATATCTAAGGTGTAAGACCTATTGAGTTCTATGGGGCTTATTAAGTGTGTTTAGAATTGCAGCCTTCAGGGACATCCATCTTTACTCCTGAGTGCTCCCATCTAACATCTCCACAACACTAGGCTTCTTTCTTCCTACAATGGCCTGGCCTGAGGGCACTTAAACCCTTTTTGCCAGAAGCGAATTGGCTAGATTAAATGTTCCCTACCCAGGCTCCATAGAAATCTTAATTTCCAATCAGAGAAATGTTTTTGTTTGAATTGTATGCAAGCAACTGTGGTTTTTGCTTAATGTATCATGCTTAATGACATCACTAGGGCCTGCCCCTATGATATCACTACAGCCCACTCCATGACATCACTACAACCTGCCCCCGTGACATCATAAGGGCCTGCCCTTGAAATCTCAGGGTTTGGGATGCTTCTGACCTGGCAACCCTATTCTCAAATCACTGTCTCACATGTGGTAATAAGGTTAGCTTGGCTTTTCCTCTTCCAGGATGGTTACTGCTGCCTGCACCACCAAATAAAACCTTCAAACTACTAAGTTAATATAGAAGCTTAGCCACATGTTCATAGCTAGGAGTAAAATGGGTATGTTCTCCCTCCACTGTTGGAGGAAGTATGCCTCTGAATATCAGTTGCTGGGAACTATAGGTGGAGAGAGTGCTGTTTAGTTCAGGTTCTGCTTACAGTCTTCCCACAGGCATCTGGTCCGTCACTGTGAGAACAGCGTGCTGGACTAGATAGGCCCTATGGCTGATTCAGCAGGGCTCTTCAAATGTTCTTAAAACACAGAGCAACTGATTATTTCATTCAGGCAATCTCCAGAAATCTTTTTATTATTGGTTGCGGTGTTGCTTTGTCTTATTGACACAACCTCATATTGAAATTTAATACAAAATGGCTGAGAGAGCAGTGGAATCTTGCTATTGGCTCTTGAAAGTCACTGTCAGTCTTTCAGCAGTGGGAGAAGCTCTAGCCAAGAAGTGGGGAGACAGGCTTGCCCTAGATTGGGCGTTTGTCTTTCATTAATAGCACTAATGGAAACCTGCTGTTTAGCAGCAGAAGGGATGCCATTACTGGAGACTTATAGGCTTTATGTCTATCCAAGAAAGAAACTGCTGTTTTACGTATTCTGATACACTGGATGGTCAATACAGGATATTTACTTTCAGCTGAGTATTAGTGCAGGTCTTGCCAATCTGAATTATTTGCAATGGCAGCAAAAAGATTCTGGTGGGAATTGGTGGACTGTAAAGGCAATTCATTAATATGAACAAACTAAGTAAAGAGAAACCTTCATAAGTTATTTAATTTATTTTACCTGTCCTCTGGGGAATCTTTATAGCCCATATATTATGCCTGTACAGCTGCTGTACTGTATTAAATGCAGTGACTTACTACAGCTACAAACAAATGTTTACGTTCAAGGTGTTACTACTGGTATATAAAGCCCTTAACAGCTTGGGACCAGTTTTCTTGCAAGATTGTCTTACCTCATATTTGCCCACTCAAGCGCTTCGATCTGTGGAACTGGCCTTGTTACAGGTGCTGTATAATCCTCATTCTGCACTTGTAAGAAATTGTTCTTTTAGTGTGGCAGAATCTACACTTTGGAAGTTCCTGCCTATTGACAATCACGCAGATGCCTTTGCTGTACAGTATTCCTTTCAGCTCCTGCTTGAAACGTTTTTGTTTAGACAAGCCTATCCAAATGCATAGATGTTGATGCGTTTTAATCTTTTTAGTTTGTTGCTATTTTAATTGTTTTTAAAATGTTTTTAATCCCTTGTTTTTAACTGTTCTATTGATAGTTTCAGTGTTTTTTGCAAACTGCTTAGAGGTTTTTTCTTACAATCAAAAGGTATAGACATTTTGTTAAATAAATAAAAATAAATTGTATCATCACCAAGACCTGTGGGAGTAGCAAGGTCCTATTTCCCTCACAGAAGAGGTAGAGGAAAAGCCTGAGCCATTTGGGGAGATCTTTGCAGTGAGCTACAGAAGTGAATGGATCCAGGTCAATTTTGCAGCAAGCTGTTTTCAAGACATAATTGGAATAGGGATTCCCCCCAACATTGGCATCACTGGTGTCAACGGCTAGTCCCCCCCATACAACACACCAACCACAGCCAGTTTACTTTCTGTCTAATAAGCCAGGGCTCCCAAATTCAGACAGCGACACTGTTGAGCCAGTATTAGGCAAGTAGATTTGGCCGCCTCAGCTGTATTTCTTCCCACCAGATCTCAAAAAGAGAACAATTGGGTTCTATGGGATGGGCTTGAAATGGGGGTACCTTTCAGTTGCGAGTGAAGGGGCAAAATAAGACAAGGACACATCAGCTTGGGTTGAACAAGGGCCACTTTATTAAACTATACAAAAACACCTTTTAAAGTGACCTGCAGAGGGAAACCTAGGTGCGGAACTATCTATAAGCAAGCATCTTGCCATACAGCTCATGGGTGACCAGCCCCTGCCTGGGACAAGGGCAAGCCCCATCTGCTTACCCCTTCCGCCAGCCACACCCAGTAGGTGAGTAGGGGGGCCTTCTCAGGTCACCACCCCCCGAGGCCACACAACCCTTGGGTGGATGAGTTAAGTTGGCCCCAAAAGCAGCCCATATCCTGCCGTCAAGCCGCAAAGCTCTGACAGACAGGCCTCTGGAACTGCCAATCACCTCCAAAGGTGCCTAAGGGGGCCACCAAGCTGTCCTTACCTATTTCCCTTTCCGCACCTTCCCGCCACAAAAAGGGGACAAATCTCTATTTAGTCCCCTTTTACCCACTGCCGAGAAGCACCTCTCGCAGACACCTCTGCAGGTCTGCCAAAAAGACATTACCTGCGTCAGACAGGTGAATGCCATTGGCCCTGTACAGTTCACCCATCCAATGCTGAATGCAGGGTGTGAAATAGCCAACCCCCCCTGCCCCAGAATAGCCAACCGAATTTGCCGGTTGACCTTCTTTCGCGATTGTTGCAACCTTATTGGGCTCCAGACACCACGCCAAACCCTTCGCGGGAGTATGTCTGAGCAAAGCAGATGTACCCAAGGCCGACATTGCCTTATTAACTGCATGCCATGCATGCCTGCCAAACTGAGGGCCATGCCCTTTCGTTGCAACTGAGGGCCATGCCCTTAAGTAACCGAGGTCATCGTTGCCTCCTGAACTGCATGTCCACACATGCCTGCCAAACTGAGGGCCATGCCCTTCCGTTGCCTCGCCAACTGCATGTCCGCACATGCCTGCCAAACTGAGGGCCATGCCCTTCCGTTGCCTTCTGAACTGCATGTCCGCACATGTCTGCCAAACTGAGGGCCATGCCCTTCCGTTGCCTCCTGAACTGCATGTCCGCACATGCCTGCCAAACTGAGGGTCATGCCCTTCCGTTGCCTCGCCAACTGCATGTCTGCACATGCCTGCCAAACTGAGGACCATGCCCTTAGGTAACCGAGGCCATCGTTGCATCCCGAACTGCATGTCTGCACATGCCCGCCACCTGAGGGCCTTGCCTCAAATACTGAGGTCATTCCCAACTCGGGGAATGACCACCACATGCGGAGATGTCTGCACTGAACCAAGCTGGAACAAAGTGGGTAGGAGCCCGTCCCAAAGTATTCCTCACCAGCCAAGCCACCACACTGCAGCCCATTGACTGAGGCCTAACTGTAAGCCCAGGATAGGGTGCGCAGCTGCTCCATCCCTGTCCAGCAACATTGCCAGTCCATCAATGTTATACAGATACAACTCCCTTCCATGGAGACATCTGATTGCTGGAGGGCCCATCGAGACAAATCTCCCTTGGATCCGGCCACCACCTCACCTATCCAAAAAGCTCCAAAAACCAGCATAAGGGCTGCCGCCTGGAATAGTCTGGCTTCATAGCTTGAGGAGCATACTGTTTTTCACTGGCCCACCATACTCAATAAAATGTCCCGTGAGAAAGGGCAACGGGGATCGAGGGTGGCATGGTGTTCTCTAGCCCACCCAGCTAACATATGGTGGACTCTAAAGTCCCTGGAATAAGTGGGAAAATCATCAGCCTTTACCTCGAAGTGCTTGGACTGAGGGGCCCAGTCTCCAGCCATTCACTAGGCAATCCCAGCAGGTGACTCACTGAATAGGCCACTCTGGTGCATAGCCCTTGCCGGCCCAGAAGTCGTGGGAAAAACCCCTCCTGCATTCTGATAGCTGTTGAGCATGCTGGGGCGACAGACCGGCTTATGGCCATCTTTGACTCTGCTCCCCAATCTCCCAATGTGCGGTTGCACAGCACAGCTGAACCGCTACATCTGAGTCTACCTTACCATGCCCCAAAAGAAAACATGAAAATCTGGGCACTAAAGAACAAAGGAACAGACAAGGGCCATAACCCTACCTAAAATGGACGGGAGAGTTCCCAAGCCTCACTGCCTATAAGTCCAAGCCTGCAGCCAGCACAAAAACCCCGATGCATCCACGGACTTCCAGTTCTACCTCCCAGCCCTACCTAGAGATGCTATGGACCTTCAGCCTGCAGTTCAGAGGCTCTAGCCCTGAGCTATGTCACATAATTCTACAGCAAGTTAGTTAGTTCTTCCCCTAGGAGTGTGGGAAAACTAGACCAAATGATTTGGGCAAGAATATAAAATGTAACCTGCAGTTTGGCTCTAATTTCTTGATCAATATTTGATCACAACAAGCATTAAATTATTATACAGCCACAAACCTGAACCTGTAGTAAGGCTGTGGAAGCCCTGCTACGACCTCATAAACCACCAGAAAAGACCTCTAATACCTGGAGGGCAGACAAGAAACACTTTCTTGGCCTAACTGTCATGAAACCCTACTGACTGACCACATGAGTATGATTGGTGGTGTGATATACACGAAATATGTTGCTTTTACAAAATGCTTTTTATTCTTGGCTTTGTGTAGATTGCTTGCTTTTACAAAATACTTTTTGCTTTTTGCAAAATGCTTTAAGTTGCTAGAAAGAGAATTTCATAGGAACATAGTTAAGTAGGACAGAAGGGGATTTTTGCTTGAAGTCAGCGAAACTAGAAGGCAAGCTAAAATAGACAAGAACCAGAAACACAGGGGCAGCTTAGACGTTT
Source organism: Rhineura floridana (assembly GCF_030035675.1). Lineage (NCBI taxonomy): Eukaryota > Metazoa > Chordata > Lepidosauria > Squamata > Rhineuridae > Rhineura > Rhineura floridana. Next base: position 214,701,316 of record NC_084480.1, read on the forward strand.
GTGGTTAGATTCTGCTTCGCTTGACTAACAGAAGGGGTTTTTTCTTAGACTGATGTAAGGAGGGGAATACCAAGGGAGGAGGAGATATGCCAAATATGGATAAAAGTAAATATGAGGATGGGGGATCCACAAAGTTAGTAGTGGGAGATGTAAACAGGGGTGGAGATTCCTGTGACATGAATAGGCGGCACGGATAGGTTGTAAACCCTGGAGTACTCGACCAATGAGGAAACAGGGGAGGGAACCAAAGCGTCTGGCTATAGGATAAAAGAACTGTACCAATGTCAATTGGGTGTGCCTACCTTGTGGTGGACACCCGTTCTTGCAAGACCATATAATAAACATATTAATGCTGCTTCACTAAAAATCTTGTTGTGAATCTCTCTAGAACCGTTGTTTCTTACAGATGGGGGCTCGTTGTCCGGGATACAGTCTTTGGAGTGACCAGTAGTCCCAGTTCTACTGTGGGAAGATGTGTCCCATTGACCTTTCAACGGTCCCAGGTAGTAAAGGGGACAGTCTGGTCCTTCAACTGACAAAAATTCCCAGGACCCAGTTTAATAGACAAGATTTTGTGAACCAGAAGGGAATTCCTTGGGTGTGAGTCCCTTGGAAAAAAAAGTCCTGGAACAGTAGTCACGCCGCCTAGATACGCGTAAAAGTGACCAGGCAACTCCGTGTACGGACCAAGGTAAGAAAGACACAGGAATTCGTGTGAGTATTGCTTTGGTGGTCGGGACGACCGGGTGGTCGGGATAAATCAAGGTAGGAACGTTCTTGGGGTTGAGGATTCCCCTGAAAATAGGTCTGTATACCTTGGTGGATGAGAGGGGTGAAAGTCCCTTCTGGAATCCCAGGGAGTAGCGCACCTGGGGAGATACGTATCACTGGGTAAACAGAATAGGAAAAGTTCTTGGGGTTGAGGATTCCCCCGAAAGAAATTTGCCTGTCTTGATGGATGAAGGAGGAGACCACCCCAGATACGTATGGGTTTGGTGGGAGTTTGTGTGAGTCTTGTCAGATCTGAATGAGAGTGATTGAGACGTGTTGTGAACGCGAAGTGAGTGTGGAGTCTGGATTCACGGTTCCATTTATTCCACGAGGAATACGGCTGGAGAAGGACGAAGCGAAAGAGAGTGAAAGAAGGTCTGATTAACAAATAAAATGGGGAGTAAGAATTCTAAGAAAGACCCTCCCGAAAATCCAGTCCCAAGTACAAAGGATATTAATATACCATCTGAAAGTCCATTAGGAATAATGTTGAGAGTGGACTTCCGGGAAGGGTGACTTCGCTTGTGCCTGCTTTTGAGACGGGCTCCCGCCTCAAAAGAAGCTTATTCAGATATAAATCAGTCAGAACATTTTTTTTTGACTGATGAAATTTGTCCCGGGCAGGGAGAAACGTAGAGATCAACCTCAAAAGCCTGTTTTTGTTGGGAGGACTGGATTTCATTAATTTATGAGAAAAGGTCCAGCCAGCAATGCCGGACGGACTTCCGAACAAGCTCTATCTGATTAATGCGATACGTTTATCTTTTCTTCAAAGAGAAAACGGACTAACAGGCAAGCACCCTTCTTTCTATTATTTTTTTTACTTGGTTTAAATTGTTGCAGCAAAAAGAGATTTGTCAAATGAATCAGCTTTAAAGAACTTCTGGGTGAGCTATAACTCTTCTCTGTTATTCACGAAATTAACAGCTTATCTCTGTTTCTATTGCAAAAAGCTGTCCTGGAAGTGCATTCCAAAGATATAAACAGAAGAGGGATTTCTATTCCGAGGAACATTATATTGTCTGGGACTATTCTCTTTTTGGTCTATTTTATTTTGACGAATCTGCTTCTTCACGACGCCACTAACTGTTTTGATGCTGGGAACTAAATTTGTTTTGTATTCTTGAACATAGAGAGATAAGGCAGGCTGCTCTGTTTATACTGTGATGTCATCAAGCCTGGAATATTAACCCAATTGTTGCTGAAATAAGAAGTGGTTCTTCTTTATTTTTGTTTTGTTTTGTTTTCGTGGTTTTAAAAATGGCAATCAAGAAAGTGGCTGAGAATCTGGAAGTAATTATGTTTCAGAAAATAATGGATGAGATTGAGATAACGAAACAAACCCTGCGACAGGGCAGTAAGGAGCTGAAAATGGAACTGAGCAAAATGACGCAGGAGCTTAAAGAAATAGGGGATCCTGTGAGAGAGGAGAATGAGATCAGAGATGAGAAAAGAAAAAATAAAGGGAAGATACAAGCCCTGGAGATTGGAACAAATGTGGAATTGGAAAAAGATCTGGAGTTTATGGATATTAGAAATAAAATCTACTGTTTGGAATTTAATGTTATCTCTGAAGAAATTAATGAAGATATTAGAGATAAAGTTATCAATGGCTTGGATAATCTTCTGGACTGGAATGATGTGATGGAGCTTGATATAGAGAAAATCTATGGAATTAACTGCAGCCATGGGACAATGGAAAAACTCTCAAGAGATGAGCCAATGCATTTTGTAAAAAAGAAGAACAGAGATATGACTTTACAACAATATTTCAGCAACTTATTCAGAATCGATGGCAAGAAAATATTTGGGATAGAGGAAATTCCCATCAGACTGTTATTATATGACTATGGCTATGACAGCAAGATTATTATGGAATACTGATAATGGAAGATTGGACACTGAAATTAGTGGACTTAACAGGACTATTGAAGATGGAAGATGGAATTAATATGGATAATGGAATAATGGCTATTGAAATTATTGGACCTAACAGATTTTGATGAGATGGATTAATCGATATGTTTATTTGGACTATGGTTATGACAATAAGATTATTATTATTATTAACAAGATGGATTAATCGACATGTTTATTTGGAGAAAAATTGATAGATATATTTCTTAAAGAATTGAAACCTCTCTTTGACTTTTTGTGGAAAGAATAAAGTCATGTTTATGAGATTTGATGATTAATTAAGATAACTACTGGAGGAAAGTGATCTTATAATATAATTTAAGAGACAGGATTGTTATATATTGTAGACCTATAACTGATTTGATCTGCGACAAATGGGAAGTCAACATTTTATTTTTTTGTTTAATCATTTTTGTTTTGTTTTGTTTTTTGTCTTTGAATGTTTTATGATTTTGTTTTGTATGTTTTATGAAAATTTGAATAAAAATTATTGTAAAAAAAAAAAGGAATAATGTTGAGAGTGTGGGATGATTTACCTTGTACAAAAGACAAGGACAAGAAGAAAATGATTAAATATTGCTGTTTTGAGTGGTCAAGTCAACCCTTACAACCTCCAGCCATATTTTGGCCCAAATTTGGAGCTTTTGAGCATTGGCTCTGTCAACATTTAAATGTCTTTGTAAATAATAAAGAACCATTTTCACAAGAAGAATCAGATTGTGCATCATGTTGGAAGAAAAATTATGAGGGCAATTATTATCCGTTAAGGATTACAAAGAACCAGGTTAAAACAATAAATCAAAATGAATTTAAACCTCGAGTCAGAAAGACAAGGGAGGAAGAAAAGTCTAAAGGTCCTTCTTGGGATCCTCCTACTTATCCAGGAAATATAGGACTGAGTGAATTGCCTGGAATAGACCTAAGCAATTTGAATGAATTATGGGTCCCCTCTAGTCCATCCATGGCTCCCTCTGGCCCCTCATCAAGTCCCAATAAAGTTGTAACAACTCAAACAGAGCCTGATACAAGACCCAGTATTAATGACTATTCTACACGAAGGAAGTCACTGGGGGATACAAGCAGAGCTTGGAAGTAACTCGTTAGAAATAACGAGTTACTTGTAATTTGTTACAATTTTGCATAATGAGTGGGTAACTTCGTTACATTTTGTATGTAACAGAACAAGTGGTAATTTCATTACTTTTGAGCTGTAAATGTAACTTTTTTGCGTTACATTTGGACGTTACTGGGGGGAAAGCAGGGGAAATCATCTGCTGCTGTGATTGGTGGAATGGTGGAGGCAAGATATGTGCCTCAAACTGGGCTTCTGTGCTGTTTAGCTCTTCCCTTGTGCTCTGTGGAGGCACGAGGGAGGAAGTGGAGAGTCAGACAGCGCTGGAGGGCAAGGAGGAGTAGAAGGCAGAAGCAGCAGAATGGAAGTGAAGAGCTGTGGAGGCGAGTGTATGTGTTACCCTGTCCAGCCTACTTTCCCTGCCCCCCCCGCTCGTCCTGCCTCCCTCAGCCTGCTCGCCCGCCCCCTCTGCTCTTCCTGGCACCCCCTGCTTGTCCTCGCATCTCCTCTGCTTGTCCTTGCACCTATGACGCCCTTCCCTGGCTCTCCCTGTCAGGTTCCTACCTGCTCATGATTACTGCCTGTCTCTAGGCACCACCAGGGACTCCACCAGTCCGGACTGTCCTTTTTTATGGTTTCTCTCCCCGCTCTAGCACAGATCTCAACAGATCCCCCTGCTAGGCAGCACCACCAGTCACGTCCTATAACCAATAGTCCCAGAGACTCGGCCTGAGTCTCCCTCAATTAGGTTACCTCTGTGACTGCGTGCTTAAGCTGTCCCAATCCCTTTGATTTACCCAGACTGCTTATAATTCTGGTTTGCTCTGAATACTTGTGGTGTTATATTCTTCCCTTCACCCGCTGCCACCATTTGCTACAGTTCAGCCTTGGTATTTACCTTACCCTCCCTTCTGGTCTGTGAAACCCCAGCCAAGGATCAGGCCTTTGGTAAACCAAAAGTATTTATTGAATAACAAAGATAACAAGATTTCTTTAAAAGGCACTTAAGCATATGGTTGCATCTATTCCTGAGGTACTGGTCTTAGTATTAATCCGAACTCCACCCTCTCCTCACATCCACCAACTCTCCACACAATCTCCTCTCAAAACCCACCGAAACAACCCACTAACATTCACCACCACCCAGATTTACCTGTCATTCTTCCTTTTATACTGTCAGCCATTTTATTCAGCCAATCATCCAGCATTCTACTGCCCATTCACTCCCCCTTCCTCTTTCATTCTACTTACCATGTATCTCCTATACAAACAGCACTTACCCTATTTACACTAATAGAGGAACATCACATTTCCCCCCCCTTAAAACAACGGCAGAGTATTATTCCTGTTCCAGGATTTATACGTCGCGTTAACAATATAAACAAGTCTCTCTGGGGAAAATGTCTTTCTTTGTTCCTCCGTCCGGTCATGTCACTGCAGTCCCAGCCACTTGCCTGGAAAGTCCATCGGCCAGTACATTGTCCTTGCCTTTTATGAACTGGAAGTCCACTTGATAGTCTTGTAGGGCCCAGGACCACCTCTGCAGCATAGTGTTATGGGTTTTCATAGTCTGCAACCATAACAAGGCCAGATGATCCGTTGTTACCGTGAATCTTCGTCCCCACACGTATGGGCGCAACTTGTTCAGTCCCCACACGACCGCTAGGCACTCCTTTTGGACCGACGAATAGTTTTTCTCCCTCGGCGTCAGCTTGCGACTCAGGTACGCCACTGGATGTCAGGTGCCTTCTCTCTCCTGCAGCAAGACGACTCCCAGCGCGAGGTCTGACGCATCTGTAGCCACCATGAATGGTTGCTCATAGTCTGGTGCTATTAATATGGGTCCTTGGCACAAGGCTTGCTTCAGCAGATCAAAAGTCTTCTGACATTCATCCGTCCATACCACACGCTCAGAACACTTTTTCTTTATCAATTCATGCAAGGGGATAGGCCACTATTGCACTGCCTCTACCTTGCTCCATAAGGGGGTGACTTTCCCACTCCCCACCCCATGTCCTACACAAATTACTTCACTCACAACTTTCCCATTCACACAGCACGGTACAGATCTGACTGGGGCATGCTCTCCAGTATCAGTGGAGTGTCTGGCTATACTGGTTCGGCCAGGTTTATTGCCAAAGAGATTGCCATAGTTTTTCAAAACTCTCAGAATCTCTTCTGACCATTCCAATTGATCTACCCCTCCTTTGTCTTTGCTTTCCTGTACCAAATCTGGAAGTTCAGGCACACTTCCCTCAGGGAATAAGGTAACTTGCAATACCTGTGCATCCCTGGTATGGTAAGGCTTTAACATATTTACATGAACCACTTTGCTTTTGTTTAATTGGTCTGTGGTGATTACATACGTCACTGTGTCAAGCCTTTCTCTGATGGTATATGGTCCTTCCCAGTTAGCCTGTAATTTGTCATGTTTCCTGGGTATGAATGCCATAACCATATCTCCCACATCATACACACGTTCCCTGGCTGTTCTGTCATACTAGTAACTTTGCTTCTGCTGTGCTTGACTCAAATTCTTTTTCACCACCTCCATCATTGATGTTAATTTATTGCGGAATTCCAATACAAAATCTACTACAGATGTTTTGCACTCTCCCAGGGTTCCTTCCCATGAATTTTTTAACAGTTCCAAAGGTCCCCTCACTTTTCTAGTGAACATCAGTTCAAAGGGTGAGAAGCCTGTTGACTCTTGAGGGACTTCTCTGTATGCAAATAAGAAGCATCCCAAACGTTCATCCCAGTCTTGTGGGTGATCTTGAACATAGCTTCTTATCATGCCCTTCAAAACTCCATTGAATCTCTCAGTTAGCCCATTATCCTCTCTCCCATGCTATTTAACATCTATATGAAGCCGCTGGGGGCAATCATCAGGAGATTTGGGCTGCAGTGTCATCAATATGCGGATGACACTCAGCTCTATCTCTCGTTTAAATCTTCACCAGAGTTGGCTGTGGAGACCTTGCCCAAGTGCCTGGAATCCGTGAGTGGGTGGATGGGAAGGAACAAGCTGAAGTTGAACCCTGATAAGACCGAGGTACTACTTGTGGGGGAGAAGAGAAGGTTGGGCGACATTGACTTGAAGTTCAACGGGGTGAGTCTACCCCTAAAGGACCAGGTACGCAGCCTTGGGGTTGTGCTTGATTCCAGGCTGTCCATGGAGGCTCAGATTTCGGCAGTGAGCCGGGCAGCCTGGTACCAACTACACCTCATACGAAGGCTGCAACCCTACCTTCCTGTTCACCAGCTCCCTCTAGGGGTACACGCCCTGGTCACCTCTTGTTTGGACTACTGTAATGCGCTCTATGTGGGGTTACCCTTGAAAACAGTCCGGAAATTACAACTGATACAAAATGCGGCGGCTTGACTACTTACGAATAGTCGCCGCCGAGATCACATCACACCAGTGTTGTTCGACCTACACTGGCTACCAGTTGTTTTCCGAGCCCAATTCAAGGTGTTGGTATTGACCTTTAAATCCCTACACGGTTTCGGCCCAGTTTATCTCACGGAGCGCCTTCAACGCCACCAATTATGCCGCCCGACAAGATCGGCCACACAGGGCCTTCTCTCAATCCCGCCAACAAAAACAGCCAGATTGGCGGGTACTAGAGAGAGGGCATTCTCAGTGGCGGCCCCCACTCTTTGGAACTCCCTCCCACAAGATCTCTGGCACGCCTCTTCCCTAAATGTGTTTCGGAAAGCCTTAAAGACCTGGCTCTTTCAGCAGGCCTTCGGGGTATCCGGGGAGGGTTAATTGTTATAACTGAAATGCCTCCTGCCCAGTTTTAATATTGTTGCTGCAGATGTATTTTTTTTTTATATTGTATTACTGTATTTTATCAATTGTATTTTAACAATTTTGTAAGTCGCCTAGAGTGGCCATTGGCCAGATAGGCGACGAAGAAATTAAATCTATTATTATTATTATTATAGTGGTGGGATGGTAAGTAGTGGTCTTTAGATGTTTTAGACCACAACATTTCCACATACATTGCATCACTTCTCCCATGAATACACTGCCTTGATCCGTCAGCACTTCATGAGGGAAACCCAGCCTCATAAAGATTTTTAATAAAGCCTCTGCCACTACAGGGGCTTCTACAGATCTTAGTGCTTCTGTGTCTGGGTATCTGGTGGCAAAATCCACCACCACCAATAGATATTTCTTGCCATGCCTTGTGGGTTTGGAAAAAGGGCCCACCAAATCTATTCCCACTCTATAAAAGGGTTGTCCAATTATAGGAAGGGGCTTTAAGGGTGCCTTAGTCTTTACTCCACTTTTCCCCACCTTCTGGCATATACCACAAGATAGACAATGTTGTTTTACATCTTTGGAGATGTTTGGCCAATAATAGTGTGCAGCCAATCTCCTCTTGGTCTTTTTTATTCCCAGATGTCCTGCACATGGGACATTGTGGGCTACCTCTAGCAATCTGGTTCTGTATTTGCTAGGTACTATCAATTGCTTCACTGGTTCACATTCATCCTTTCTCTCAGCAGGCATCCACAGTCTATATAAAATCCCATTCTCACACACAACTTGATTCCTCAGTTTGTCAGTGAAAGGAATCTGTTGGGTCAGGGCTTGTTCCTTTATTTGATTCAAACCGGTATCCTTATTCAGTTCTTCTCTGAAATGCTCTGTCTCTTCCCCAGAGACCAGTTGATACAGTTTGTCTCCTTCAGCAGGCCTGCCAAGGGTTGCTATGGGGACCTGAGGCTCGCAAATAGATTCCACCCTGTTTCTTTCAGCCCCCCTTAACATGGCTTCTGTTTCTCTGCCAAGTTGCTGTCTGGTCACCACATATATTTTCCCTTGTGCCCCCATAACATCTCTTCCCAGTATCACTGGTTCTTGTTGTTGGGCATTAATGCCTACTTTATATCTGCCCTCTCGGCCTCTCCACGCCATTTTCACCAGGGCCACAGGCAAGCTTTCTGGTTGACCCCTCACTCCTTGGATATTCACCGTTTTCTGAGGTAATATTACTTCAGATTTTATTAAATCTGGCCTCAGTAACGTCTGAGCGGCACCAGTGTCAAGCAATGCCCAATAATCTGCCCCTTGTACACTCACTTCCTCTCTCAGACTTGAATCAAGGTCTGTTACTTCTGTCCAGTTTATCTGGCAGAACTGAACCTTTTTTGTGGTTAAATCTTTTGGTTCTATTTCTACTGCCCTTGCCTGAGCAGGATTACTAATGGGGTTGGCAACCTTACATTGAAAATGTAGGTGCCCCGGTCTACCACATTTGTAGCATAATTTCTCCTCTGTTTTAGGGTACACAGATCCACTCTGGGGTGTCCTGTGCCCTTCAGATTTTACTGGAGGACTCACTCGCTGTGGCCCCACATCCTTTCTGCCACCATTATATGGTCTGGGTTTAAACTCTCTTGATGTTTTCGCCACCCAGCCAATTCTGTTGGAGGCAAAGTGATCCGCCATCTCTGCGGCCTCCTGCACCGATGTAGGAGAACTGTCTTTGACCAGGAGCCTTATTTCTGGTGGTAACTGATGGTATAATTGATCCAGTATCATGAGGCTTTTCACCTCTTCCACTGACTGAGCTTTGGCACTACTCATCCACTTCCCAAATATATCCATCAGCTTTGCTCCCAGTTCAACAAAAGACCTCCCTGCTTGGATCTGACAGTTTCGGAATAATTTTCTAAAGTAGTCAGGTCCCAGTCTGAACCTTTTGTATACTGCCTCTTTAAACTCAGCATAGGTGACGGGCCTGTCTGAGGGGAAATATTGTTATACCTCTGTCAATTCACCTTTGATCAGGTTTGATAAATACTGCATGTATTTATCTTCAGGTAGCCCCCACAACTGAGCTGCCTTTTCAAAGGTTGTGAGATAAATTTGAGGATCTTGACCAGGCTCATAGACAGCAAAGTCCTTTGGAGTAATTTTTATTTTTGCTCCATCTCTGTCTTTCCTTGTCTCCTCAGAGTGAAATTTCTCTCTATCCAATTTTAATCTTTCCCCTTGTATCTCGGCATCCACTCTCATTCTCTCAGTTTCCATCCTCAATCTCTCAGTTTCCATCTTCAACTTCTCAGTTTCTAACTCTCACTGTTTATCTTTCCCATCAGCTTCCATCCTCAATCTCTCAGTTTCTAACTCCCTCTGCTTGTCTTTTTCCTCAGCCTCAAAGACCCACTGCTTTTCTTTCTCATCAGCCTCCCTCCTCAATTTCTCAGTTACCAACTCATGCTCCCATCTTAACTTCTCTCTCAAGTACTCTATATAAGCGGGATTGCTTAAGTATCCTTCTGGGGTCTCTTCCCTGACAGGTTGTTTTTGCTGGGCAGTTGCAAATCCTATAAGTGCTACCCTCAATTCATCTACCCCTTTACCCTCGTGAGGTAAATTGAATGTTATGCACTTCTCCACCAGCTCCTCTCTTTTCATTTTTATATATTCAGCCATGGTGTTTGAGTTCACTCACTCTTTGCCACACACTCTTTGCCAGTCACTCTCACAAGTAATCTTGTTTTGTTATTTCTGTTTGCCACACCACTGTTAGGGATTCTCTAGTATTCGTACCACTGCTACAGCCAACACCTGTGACGTAGTCTCCTTTGTCACCACGTGTCTTTGGGACTCTCTTTGGTTCGTATCCCACTGCTACTGCCACCACGTGTGACGCCCTTCCCTGGCTCTCCCTGTCAGGTTCCTACCTGCTCGTGGTTACTGCCTGTCTCTAGGCACCACCAGGGACTCCACCAGTCCGGACTGTCCTTTTTTATGGTTTCTCTCCCCGCTCTAGCACAGATCTCAACAGATCCCCCTGCTAGGCAGCACCACCAGTCACGTCCTATAACCAATAGTCCCAGAGACTCGGCCTGAGTCTCCCTCAATTAGGTTACCTCTGTGACTGCGTGCTTAAGCGTGCTTAAGCTGTCCCAATCCCTTTGATACTTGAATACTTGTGGTGTTATATTCTTCCCTTCACCCGCTGCCACCATTTGCTACAGTTCAGCCTTGGTATTTACCTTACCCTCCCTTCTGGTCTGTGAAACCCCAGCCAAGGATCAGGCCTTTGGTAAACCAAAAGTATTTATTGAATAACAAAGATAACAAGATTTCTTTAAAAGGCACTTAAGCATATGGTTGCATCTATTCCTGAGGTACTGGTCTTAGTATTAATCCGAACTCCACCCTCTCCTCACATCCACCAACTCTCCACACAATCTCCTCTCAAAACCCACCGAAACAACCCACTAACATTCACCACCACCCAGATTTACCTGTCATTCTTCCTTTTATACTGTCAGCCATTTTATTCAGCCAATCATCCAGCATTCTACTGCCCATTCACTCCCCCTTCCTCTTTCATTCTACTTACCATGTATCTCCTATACAAACAGCACTTACCCTATTTACACTAATAGAGGAACATCACAGCACCCTCTTTGCATCCCCTCCGCTTGTCCTTGCACTTTCTTTGCATCCTCTCCGCTTGTCCTTGCACCCTCTTAGCATCCCCTCAGCTTGTCCTTGCACCCTCTTTGCATCCCCTCCACTTGTCCTTGCACCCTCTTTGCATCCCCTCCGCTTGTCCTTGCACCCTCTTTGCATCCCCTCCGCTTGTCCTTGCACCCTCTTTGCATCCTCTCCGCTTGTCCTTGCACCCTCTTTGCATCCCCTCAGCTTGTCCTTGCACCCTTTTTGCATCCCCTCAGCTTGTCCTTGCACCTTCTTTGCATCCCCTCCACTTGTCCTTGCACCCTCTTTGCATCCCCTCCGCTTGTCCTTGCACCTTCTTTGCATCCCCTCAGCTTGTCCTTGCACCCTCTTTGCATCCTCTCCACTTGTCCTTGCACCCTCTTTGCATCCCCTCCGCTTGTCCTTGCACCCTTTTTGCATCCCCTCAGCTTGTCCTTGCACCTTCTTTGCATCCCCTCCACTTGTCGTTGCACCCTCTTTGCATCCCCTCCGCTTGTCCTTGCACCTTCTTTGCATCCCCTCAGCTTGTCCTTGCACCCTCTTTGCATCCTCTCCACTTGTCCTTGCACCCTCTTTGCATCCCCTCCGCTTGTCCTTGCACCCTCTCTGCATCCCCTCAGCTTGTCCTTGCACCCCTCCAGAAAGGGTGAAAATTGGGAACTGGCAAGAGACTAGGAGGTAGGTGCAGTCTCATACTTCTGTTTGTGTGTTTTGCTTCAGTTATGTGCCTCTCATAGAGCGACTCACACTAGGCAGCAAGAGATGACTACCCCAAGCAACTAATTTGGGGCACTATGCAACAAATTATTAGCTATTTTAATTTTTGGTTGTTGTATATTTACTGTCAGGAAGAGGTACTTGTGAGATTTTCTGCCTCAAATCCCAACATAACTTTTCAAGCTGTGGTACTATGACCTTGACTTGGGGGCAGGGCACCATTTGCTCTTCTGCTTCAAGTAGCAAAATGTCTTGGGCTGCACCTGCTTGCAGTCATTTCACATACTGGACAACTAACATGGCTTTTTGGTGAAGGGCAAGAGAGAATAAGACTATTATCTCAAAAACAGTTGTGCTTGAGGAAAAGATGGCAAACATATGTAGAACTGAACTTTTCTGCAATATAGACATTTGCATAGGGTATTTTTTTCTACTCATGGAATATTAAATCTTTAAGTCCTAAATCCTTTGTCATCCCCTCCCCCTTGTGAACACCCTTTACACTGTCTTTCTCCCTATGCATGTAGGTCAAAATGACAACTGGTGTAGTTTGGGAATTAACAGAATGAGAGCTGAATTACAACTCAAAAAAGAACTTCCCTGCTGGTGTCTGCTACTGATGTGGGGGGCATTTTGTTAGGGAGGAGTGATGAGAGGGGGTAATTTGCTGCTGAAACTTTTTATCTGCAACCCCTTCTCTGGCCACTTTCCCCTAGCTGATGGAGGTCAATAAGGAAAAATATGGGGCATTGCACTGGTAAAGTGGCAGGCATGGAAAACAGCCCCTTCCATCTATCTCCTGCTTCACCTACCCAAATGCACCCCAGCAAATGCTTTGCACATTGACAGCACACATTTAGTTGGTTTTCTGGTATTTGCTGCTGAAAGTGTAGCTCCATGCTGGGTGCAGCTGGGACATTCTTTTTTTTTATTTTTTACAATAATTTTTATTCAAATTTTCATAAAACAAACAAAACAAAATCATAAAACATTCAAAGACAAAAAACAAAACAAAACAAAAATGATTAAACAAAAAAATAAAATGTTGACTTCCCATTTCTCGCAGATCAGTTATAGGTCTACAATATATAACAATCCTGTCTCTTAAATTATATTATAAAATCACTTTCCTCCAGTAGTTATCTTAATTAATCATCAAATCTCATAAACATTACTTTATTCTTTCCACAAAAAGTCAAAGAGAGGTTTCAATTCTTTAAGAAATATATCTATCAATTTTTCTCCAAATAAACATGTCGATTAATCCATCTCGTTAATAATAATAATAATCTTATTGTCATAACCATAGTCCAAATAAACATATCGATTAATCCATCTCATCAAATCTGTTAAGTCCAATAATTTCAATAGCCATTATTCCATTATCCATATTAATTCCATCTTCCATCTTCAATAGTCCTGTTAAGTCCAGTAATTTCAGTGTCCAATCTTCCATTATCAGTATTCCATAATAATCTTGCTGTCATAGCCATAGTCATATAATAAGAGTCTGATGGGAATTTCCTCTATCCCAAATATTTTCTTGCCATCGATTCTGAATAAGTTGCTGAAATATTGTTGTAAAGTCATATCTCTGTTCTTCTTTTTTACAAAATGCACTGGCTCATCTCTTGAGAGTTTTTCCATTGTCCCATGGCTGCAGTTAATTCCATAGATTTTCTCTATATTAAGCTCCATCACGTCATTCCAGTCCAGAAAATTATCCAAGCCATTGATAACTTTATCTCTAATATCTTCATTAATTTCTTCCGAGATAACGTTAAATTCCAAACAGTAGATTTTATTTCTAATATCCATAAACTCCAGATCTTTTTCCAATTCCAAATTTGTTCCAATCTCCAAGGCTTGTTATTCCCTTTATTTTTTCTTTTCTCATCTCTGATCTCATTCTCCTCTCTCACAGGATCCCCTATTTCTTTAAGCTCCTGCGTCATTTTGCTCAGTTCAATTTTCAGCTCCTTACTGCCCTGTCGCAGGGTTTGTTTCATTATCTCAATCTCATCCATTATTTTCTGAAACATAATTACTTCCAGATTCTCAGCCACTTTCTTGATTGCCATTTTTAAAACCACGAAAACAAAACAAAAATAAAGAACCACTTCTTATTTCAGCAACAATTGGGTTAATATTCCAGGCTTGATGACATCACAGTATAAACAGAGCAGCCTGCCTTATCTCTCTATGTTCAAGAATACAAAACAAATTTAGTTCCCAGCATCAAAACAGTTAGTGGCGTCGTGAAGAAGCAGATTCGTCAAAATAAAATAGACCAAAAAGAGAATAGTCCCAGACAATATAATGTTCCAAATTTCATATTTTTTATTTTTTTCTCCTCGGAATAGGAATCCCTCTTCTGTTTATATCTTTAGAATGCACTTCCAGGACAGCTTTTTGCAATAGAAACAGAGATAAGCTGTTAATTTCGTGAATAACAGAGAAGAGTTATAGCTCACCCAGAAGTTCTTTAAAGGTGATTCATTTGACAAATCTCTTTTTGCTGCAACACTTTAAACCAAGTAAAAAAAAAATAGAAAGAAGGGTGCTTGCCTGTTAGTCCATTTTCTCTTTGAAGAAAAGATAAACGTATCGCATTAATCAGATAGAGCTTGTTCGGAAGTCCGTCCGGCATTGCTGGCTGGACCTTTTCTCATAAATTAATGAAATCCAGTCCTCCCAACAAAAACAGGCTTTTGAGGTTGATCTCTACGTTTCTCCCTGCCCGGGAGAAATTTCATCAGTCAAAAAAAAAATGTTCTGACTGATTTATATCTGAATAAGCTTCTTCTGAGGCGGGAGCCCGTCTCAAAAGCAGGCACAAGCGAAGTCACCCTTCCCGGAAGTCGCAGCTGGGACATTCTGAGTTCATATCTTACCACAGCCATGAACTCGCTGGATGACCTTCTGGCCACACCCATGCCAGACATTTATGCCACTTTAAACAGTCATGACTTCCCCCAAAGAATCCTGGCAAGTGTAGTTTGTGACGGGTGCTGAGTGTTATTAGGAGACTCCTATTCTCCCGACAGAGCTCCAATGTCCAGAGTGGTTTAACAGTCAGCCCCTCTTCTCAGACAATTCTGTGACTGGAGTTCTGTGGGGGGAATTGGGGTCTCCTAACAACTCTCAGGACCCTTCACAAATTACACTTCCCAGGATTCTGAGATCATGACTGTTTAAAGTGGAATAAATGTCTGGTGTGGATGTAGCCTTAGTGAGTCATTTTTCTTTCCAGCCTGCCCATCAATCATATGGACATTAAAAAAATCTGGACTATTATAAAAGTTAGAATTTTATTTGAAACACCTTTCAACACTCAAAAAAGGACTGTCAGTCATTAGAGCAGTATGACAATGGAACCAATTACCTAGGGAAGTGGTGGGCTCTCCAACATTGGAAGCATTCAAGAGGCAGCTGGACAGCCACCTGTCAGGTGTGCTTTAACTTGGATTCCTGCATTGAGCAGGGGTGTGGATTCGATGACCTTAAAGGTTCCTTCCAACTCTACTGTTCTATAATTTCCTGTTAGCTGAGACATCTCTCTCTCTGCCTCTCTCTCTCTCTCCCCCCCCCCCCTCTCTCTCTCACTCACTCACTCACTCACTCACTCACTCACTCATTCACACAGCCACTGAGCATTCCATAACAGAGCATGATCAGTACTCATTTGGGCTGTTTTGGGAGTCATCCCCTTTCTGTTTTCTCTCTCACTTTTTTGTATTCTGCAACACTTGGGGTTCCCTCTTGCCCACTAATACTCCTTATTATGTGTGGTATCATGGTGATACCATGGCTACATAAGCAACAACACATCCAGCCTGAGCTTCAGAAATAGAGGGAATGACACTCTGAACAGTTTAAGTGGTTAGTATTTAAATCTGATTGGAAACTGTTCAATTTGATACAAGGTGGCTATTAAGCATGACCTAAAAGTTGCAATTCCAAGCATACTTACTTGGAAGTAATTCCCATAGCAGTAAATAGGATTTACTTCTGGGAGTATAGAATCAATCCGTAAGAGTCTCCCAGTAGACACCATACATGTAAGCACATGGCTTTTCCCCAAGAATCTTGGGGACTGTAGTTTACTCCTCACAGAGCTACAATTCCCAGCACCCGTAACAAACTACAGTTCCCAGGATTCTTTTTTGGGGTGGTGGTGGAAATGTGCTTTAAATCTGTCATGCGTATGCAACTTTGGTGAGATAATAGCTGAAGGTAATCAGCCCAAAATGATAACAAATAATCAGTAGGCATTCCCAAAAGACATTCAAACAGTGGGTAAAAAAAAGTGAGAATTACAGAGGCAAACACAGAATGCAGTTAAGCAATAAAGTAATCTAAGAGAGAGGAGACACCTTTGTCTCTGCTCTCTCCCTCCTGAGCCATGAGGGCAACTCCCAAACCTGAGTGTTGCGCCTCCAAGTTAGTTAGAACTAGGTATGCCTTTCCTATCTACTATGTATTTCTATAAATAAAATAGCTTTTCTTATTTTACTAAGTCTTAAGTCTCAGTGATCTCAGTGCAGGGTAAAAGCCTGCCACTTAGGTAAATGCACACATTGGCACATACACATCTCAGACTGTTGACAATCTCTGCTAATACCTATACAAATTTACATAACATGCATCACCTGAACTCACATGATCTAGAGTTACCTTAGATCTTGCAACATTTGCAAATGAGAAGCAATAGGGTTTTATATTAGTTCTGATTGTCTATTGGGCTATCATAAGGTATGTATATTTTGCCTTTTCTATGGCAAAAACTCCAACTTCAGTGGAATTTATGTGATGTGTTCTAATCATTTGAATTTGGCTAATGAATGCTTTATTCTTTCATCGCAACTTTAGCAGTAGTACTAAAATACTAATAAAAAAGGGAAAGAGAAAAAATACTTTACATACATCATTCAGCTGTATTGTTAATTATAGATATAGATATAAAGGATAAATTGCATTTTGTCAAAAGTATTTTTGTCTACATTTTATACCTCCTCCTTGGTTTTCCAAGCTTGTCATGGAATGCTTGTCATACAGAATTAATTTGAAATGCTGCATTATCATAATCATCATCTTCAAAATAAAAAATAAATGTACTGCCTTCAAGTTGATTCCGACTTATGGTGACCCTATGAATAGGGTTTTAATGAGAGGCAGTGACTGGCCCAAGGTCACCCAGTGAGCTTCATGGCTATGTGGGGATTCGTACCCTTCTACTACCCCCTGTGTGTGTGTGTTTAGTTTTAATATTGTTTTAGGCTACTTAGATGTGAAGCAGCCAAGGCCAGCACCTTGTAGGCATTTTTTTTTAAAAAAGTAACTGAAATGTAATTGTAGTGATTACTTTTGAGAAAAAGTAATCAGCTACTTTCAGAGCAATTGTAATTGTAACTGTAATTACTACTTTTTTTGGCCAAGTAAATGTAACTGTAATTTATTACTTTTTAAAAGTAATCTTCCAAGCTCTGGATACAAGTTATGAATGTATGGGTGTTGGGAATTAATTGTCCCCAGTTTCACCAAACAGGAAATAGAACAATTAGAAAATTAGGCTTGAATAATCATTTGGTGTTGTTGGTGTTGGGAATTAAGGATGTGACAAAAGGGATGGACAATGTTGTGAAGTTAAGTCAAGGCCATTAATTTAAGGATCCAATAAGGGTGAGAATTGTGGTCTGGACATTGTACATGTGTTAGAAAGGGTGGTGTGGGACAGGTAATGTCCACAACCACAGAAAATGAATTAAATAAGGAAAAGGAAGATTTAGGAGAAGGCTGTTCCCTTCATTCCACAGTGTTTCCAATTGAGAGGTGGAGGAAGTTAAGATTCAGACCAAAATTAATGCACCCAAGTTAAGATAAGAATACATACCCCACAACCCATCCTCTGGATTTTGTAAGGAGATCCCAATCATTACCGAGGATTTGTTGTGGAGAAAAATGAACTGAAAATAAAAAGGAAGTAAAAAAAGTGTATAAAGGTGGTCAGTTTTACCCACTTGTTTGTGGGCTCCATATCAGACTTCTGCAGTAGAAAATAAGTAAGTAAATTCAAAGTTTGTAGTGTCTCTGAAAAAGGACATACCAGCGTCCAAAATGTATGAGAAATATGTCTGCTATGTAATTGAAATTTGTGTATAGACATTCAGGTTCTTAGGAAAACTTGAAATGTTTCTCAGGTGTAGTTATGAAGTAGTGTCTGAGTGGGGACGCTCACTCAAGATTAAACATAATTGAGATAGTCAATATTTGGTTGCATAAGTAGTTATTCCCAGGAAAGAAGTGAACAAGGTCATGGAAAAAGGGGAGTCATTGGAATCCTTTGTAGGGGGAAAGTCATTGTGTCTGGCCCGATGGTTGTGGCAGGTGGCCAACTGCCTGGACCAGTGGACCTAGACTGATGTTACACATTCAATGGATTCTTATCCTTATATTGTTTTGCCAGGAAAAGGGGGGTATATGTGAGGACATGTAAGATTTCATGGCAAAACAATGTCTGGTTATTTATGTGAGAATTTCACTCTAAGGGAATTCTCTACTTTCCTTTTCCTGGGATAAGGTAAAATGGAGTACTTGGATATTGGTTGGGTTCCCTGTGTTTGATTGGGGAGGGGCCATAAGTCAGTGGTAGAGCATTTACTTGTATACAGAAGGTCCCAGGTTCGATCCCCAGCATCTCCAGGTAGGACTGGGAGAGAATCCTGCCTGAAACCCTGGAGAACTGCTGCCAGTCAGTACTGATAATATTGAGCTGGATGGACCAATGGTCTGACCCAATAGAAGGCATCTTCCTATGTTCTTATGATGAGGGGGGTGTAGAGGTGTAGCAGGTAGCAAGGGATGACTTAACCTTTTCTGCCCACACCCAACATGTTTTTCCCGCAGTTGAACTTTCTATCTAGACAAGGGTAAATGGCCTGGGGAAAGGGTATTTCAGGAGAAAAACAGCAGGAACAGTAGGAGGTGGATTATCAGAAATTAACATTAGGCAGCAAACATTTTGTTAGAAATTCAGTGCTTATAGTCAAAGGGCCCTTCCAGACTGTCACTATTTTTGGGTGGGATTCAGTCACAAATTCAGGTTGCGCAATTATAGTGGATTAGAAGTACTGCAACACATTCAATTTCCCAAAAGATCAGACTTTTTGTGACAAGGAAAATGATGGGAAAATGCCCCAGAAAATGTAGGATAACGCTTGCTTTGTGTTTCACCACAGTGGTTTGTTGTAGAAAGGTTTTCTTTTACTCAAGCTTTGAAGGAAGCCTTTCATAAGTAATTGTCAATGCCACTGAGGATGAAACAGGAAGCCTGAAAGGCCTAAACAAAACAGAAGGCAGCCCCTGTTCTGAGCAGATTGCCATTCACCTGTGTGAGCCATTTACAGAGAGTTGCCAGCTGTAAACTCTGTCCGAACAACTGGGTGGCACAGGAAGGGAAATGCTACTGGTTTTCTAAAGAGAAAACACAATGGCTTGTGAACTACAGTGACTGTTCCCAGAAGAAGACTCAGATGCTTGTGGTCCAGAACTGGGGAGAAATGGTGTTCATACAGAACACCATTCAGGAGAAATACCCTGTTTGGATTGAACTTAATTTTACACCCCCGCTCAAGACGTGGACCTGGGTAGAAGGCTCAACGTTAAACCAAAGCCTATTCCCACTACCTCTCCCAGGAGTTGGAGCCAGTTGTGGAGTTGTTAAATTCAATCAAGTTCGCTCTGAAATGTGCACTGCTGAATTTAGGTGGATTTGTGAAAAAGAAGCCATTATGTTAAGAATAACACACATTCATTGCCTCAATATATAATGATAAAACAACAGGTATTGGGCAAAAAGAACATTTCAGTTTTTGTCTTGGGTCATGACAAGCAGGGTGGACATACACTTCATGGCCCAGTGTTTCAGGACTCATTGCAGTTTAACCCTCCTTTTGCATGTTCATATATTATGGTTATTATATACTTTGTAATTGTTACAATATATGTAGTGGTTGGGAATGGACCACCATATTTGGGAATGTGGAAACGCACTAACCTTTGAGACTGAGGATCAGTTTTTGGAAAAATTAGATACTGGCACTATTTTCTTCTATACCTTCTCTAAGGGAAAAGGG
Organism: Rhineura floridana; assembly: GCF_030035675.1. Classification (NCBI taxonomy): domain Eukaryota; kingdom Metazoa; phylum Chordata; class Lepidosauria; order Squamata; family Rhineuridae; genus Rhineura; species Rhineura floridana. The sequence continues at coordinate 214,721,405 of NC_084480.1, forward strand.
GCCTCTGGACCAAACCCCGCCGTTGGAATTTGCTGCCCACCAGATAAAGCCAGGAGACTGAGTGTTCATAACACGTGGACAAACACTGTGCAGAAAGAGGTTCCTGGACAGGCACCATGGCTACTCCTTCGGAAAACCACTACCGGATTGAGTTAGAGGATCACAATTGGACAGATAAAGAAAGATTTGAGAATTTATTAGCACCAGAAATAGATACTTGGACTTCAGGGTGGGAATGGAAGGAAACTTGAGTCAGGACCCTATGTCCACATGTAAGATTTAAAATATATCAGGCAGAGTATTGCCAAAAGCAGCAGTTAATAGTCTTGTGGGGAAAGAAGGACCAGGGATATTGGATAAAATACCATAAACAAAATAAAACCTAGTCTTCCCCATCTATAACTTCAAGTGGATACAAAAAGGTTGGGGTTGGCAGAGCACAGGGGAATTAGGAATAAGGGAACGTCGAAACAGTCTAAGGTGCAATCAGTGTGAAAAAGAGTGGGATTTTACAGAAGACTTGCAAGAAAGTTCTTGGACCCCCTTTAAGGAATAAGATTGGATAGCAAATGGGGAAAGGGTTACCTATTATAATAGAAACCAAATCTCTACCTGTCAGAGAATTGGGGGTTCAACCAATACTACTTGTATACAAGAAACCTGGACACTTAAGACCAAAGGTTCTAGCACAAATACCCCTCCAGATTGGACCTGCACCTGATAGAATACCCCCGGGTAGGGGTTAAATGTATAATGATACTCTGGGCAGCTTGGACAGGAATAGGGATAATATCATAATTGTCTTCTTATATCTCCTTTGCTGTAAGCGCCTTCCCTAAAAGGATTTCCCCAGAAAAACAGGAATTTGTGGGAAACTCACGATGGATATGGTTATGTGTATATCAAATTATATGCACCTACTCAAATAGGATCTGTGGGGTATATAATAAATAACACCCCTTCCAATGGGGTGGGAATCTCATTATCTGGAGCAGATCGCGTGGAGTGTTGGTGATTTGTTTCAGGATAGTGACGCTCCCATCACCAATCCCAAAAACTGAAAACACAGACTCAAAAATACCCCTGGTCTCAAAAATACCCCAGGTAAAACCATTCAGTCCACCACAGATAGACCCTCATAAGATAAAGGTCATAGAAGTTAAGGACTTGACACAAACATTTGAAATAGAGACAGGATATGGAGAAGTAAATGCTTGGGTAGAATGGATCAAATATACAGTGAAAAGCTTAAACAAAAGTAATTGTTATACTTGTGCAGCTGGAAGGCCAGTAGCATAGATAATTCCCCTTCCAATGGGATGGAATACCCACCCCACCGAAATGAGTTGCTTAATGGCATTATAATAAAGATGAGGATGCTTGGAAGAATAGGACCTGTCAGAAAGCGTTTCTCTTATTTCCAGCCTTAAAGGCTAAGGACATAAAGACACCACCAGCATTTCTCAGAGTCGTAAGGAACTACTCTTCCTGTCTCTCAAGACAGGATGATGGGTATACTAGGCTTGTGGGAAAGCTGAGTACTTTTGTCCAGACTTTAAATGTCACAGGAAGTACTTCAGGCAATTACTCTCATCTGACAGTGGCCAGAGCAGACTTGTGGAGGTATTGTGGAGGAAAAATTCTAAGAGCTACACTCCCTGAAAATTGGAAGGGGATATGTACTATCACCCAATTAGCAATACCATTTACCCTTGCATTTGAACAAGAAAAGGTTCAGAGTAAAAGAACAAAGAGAAATACAATAAGTTCTTCATTTGATGACAGAATCTATATAGACTCTATTGGAGTGCCACGAGGAGTACCCAATGAGTTTAAAGCCAGAAATCAGATTGCAGCAGGCTTTGCGTCAGTTTTGTTTTGGTGGGCCACTATAAATAAAAATGTGGATTGGATCAATTACATATATTACAACCAACAACGTTTCATTAATTATACAAGAGATGCTGTAAAAGGAATTGCAGAACAATTAGATGCAACAAGCAGAATGGTTTGGGAAAACAGGATGATATTGGACATGATCTTGGCTGAAAAAGCTTGGGTATGTGTGATACTTGGGGGAGGACATTTATCCCAAACAACACTGCCCCAGATGGAACTATCACCAAGGCATTGCAAGGCCTCACCACTTTGGTAGAGGAACCAGCTGAGAATTTAGGAATAGATGACTCACTTACTGGGTGGTTAGACTCTTGGTTTGGGAAATGGAAGGGGATGGTAATATCGATACTCACTTCGCTGATAGTAGTAGCAGGAGTATTAACTGCTGTAGGATGTTGTATCATACCATGTGTACGAGGATTAGCTCAGAGATTAATAGAAACAGCTGTATCTAAACAAATGCCTTTGAAACCACCTCCATATAATGAAAATATGTTACTCTTAGGAGAAAACAAGGAAGATCTTCTATCTGTCCAGGAAACGCAGTATGAAACCATGCTATCCAGACTGGAGAAATCACCTGGAGTATGAGAACTTCATGAAAAAGCAACAGAAATGTATAAAATAAAAAGAGGAGGGATTGTGATATACATGAAATATGTTGCTTTTACAAAATGCTTTTTATTCTTGGCTTTGTGTAGATTGCTTGCTTTCACAAAATACCTTTTGCTTTTTGCAAAATGCTTTAAGTTGCTAGAAAGAGAATTTCATAGGAACATAGTTAAGTAGGACAGAAGGGGATTTTTGCTTGAAGTCAGCGAAACTAGAAGGCAAGCTAAAATAGACAAGAACCAGAAACACAGGGGCAGCTTAGACGTTTGTGGTTAGATTCTGCTTCGCTTGACTAACAGAAGGGGTTTTTTCTTAGACTGATGTAAGGAGGGGAATACCAAGGGAGGAGGAGATATGCCAAATATGGATAAAAGTAAATATGAGGATGGGGGATCCACAAAGTTAGTAGTGGGAGATGTAAACAGGGGTGGAGATTCATTTGACATGAATAGGCAGCACGGATAGGTTGTAAACCCTGGAGTACTCGACCAATGAGGAAGCAGGGGAGGGAACCAAAGCGTCTGGCTATAGGATAAAAGAACTGTACCAATGTCAATTGGGTGTGCCTACCTTGTGGTGGACACCCGTTCTTGCAAGACCGTATAATAAACATGTTAATGCTGCTTCACTAAAAATCTTGTTGTGAATCTCTCTAGAACCGTTGTTTCTTACAGAGGTGAATTAGGTGGTATGCCCAGGAAGGTTAAAACCGGGCAGGATGGTCCATTGACACAGCCATTAAGATGAACCAGTTACATAGCCATTCCATAATCTGTGACATCAGGTGTTAACATGCATCCAAATTTTTTTTTTTTACCCTCTCATCCCGACAGCCCCTTCAAGGAAGGAGCTGAAGCGCTCCATGCGAGAACAGAGCAGCCTATATGTAATGCTCTACCTCATAGAATTGATTGAAAAGGCAAAAACCCAGCAGCTATAAATCCCCTTGTATCCCCACAGTAGATGAAAAAACAGATTAGATGTCATACTTTCCCATAGGCAGTGCATTAACTAACTGGTAGGAAGCCATTACTGATTGCCATTGCATCTATGCCCAAGACAAATTTAAGAGTGCAGTCCCTTAAGGCAAGCCCTGAGACTACAATATGGGATCCAGAAACTGAAAGAAAACCCCATAACAAAACAAACCTCCCCAGGAACTGGGCAGTCTGCAAGCAAGGTCCCAGTACCTCGAGCTTAACAGGGGAGGAACGCTTTCCTTGAGCAGCTACTGCTGGGTGCTTCTCCTCACTGCTGTGAGGGCCACTGGCCTCATATTTCCCTGTTTCACATAAAGAAAGGAAATAATTTATGAGTAAGCACTTTCCCAGCCACCATTTTAGTGCAGCTAACCCAGTTCCCCAAAGCACAAATACTGGAGATATGGCGCTGCCACCCATATTTGGCCCACTGCAGCGGCCTCCCCCTTGTAGGCTTCCAAACACCTATCATAATAGATGTCCAAAATGCAAAATTAACATCCTATATCCCTTTCTAGTAAATGATATCATAAATCCAAGAGCAGCAGATGCCGAGGATGTGTTGCTGTCACCAATATGTGGCTGCACTATAGCAGGTTTTCCAACACATATCAAAATAGATGAGCCAATGCAACAGTTGCACGCTGTGACGCCCTTCCCTGGCTCTCCCTGTCAGGTTCCTACCTGCGCGTGGCTACTGCCTGTCACTAGGCACCACCAGGGACTCCACCAGTCTGGACTGTCCTTTATTATTGTTTCTCTCCCCGCTCTAGCACAGATCTCAACAGATCCGCTTGCTAGGCAACCACCAGTCACGTCCTAATACTAGTATTCCCAGAGACTCTGAATACTGGTATTGTTATTCTCTTCACCGCTGCCACCATTTGTTACAGTTCCCCTTCAGCCTTGGTCATTACCTTACCCTCCCTTCTGGTCTGTGAAACCCCAGCCAAGGATCAGGCCTTTGGTAAACCAAATTAAGTATTTATTACAGATAACAAAGCTAACAAGGTTAACAAGATTTCTTCTTAAGGCACATAAGCATATGGTTTTACTCATAAGAACATAAGAAGAGCCTGCTGGATCAGGCCAGTGGCCCATCTAGTCCAGCATCCTGTTCTCACAGTGGCCAACCAGGTGCCTGGGGGAAGCCCGCAAGCAGGACCCGAGTGCAAGAACACTCTCCCCTCCTGAGGCTTCCGGCAACTGGTTTTCAGAAGCATGCTGCCTCTGACTAGGGTGGCAGAGCACAGCCATCATGGCTAGTAGCCATTGATAGCCCTGTCCTCCATGAATTTGTCTAATCTTCTTTTAAAGCCATCCAAGCTGGTGGCCATTACTGCATCTTGTGGGAGCAAATTCCATAGTTGAACTATGCGCTGAGTAAAGAAGTACTTCCTTTTGTCTGTCCTGAATCTTCCAACATTCAGCTTCTTTGAATGTCCACGAGTTCTAGTATTATGAGAGAGGGAGAAGAACTTTTCTCTATCTACTTAATGCCATGCATAATTTTATACACTTCTATCATGTCTCCTCTGACCCGCCTTTTCTCTAAACTAAAAAGCCCCAAATGCTGCAACCTTTCCTCGTAAGGGAGTCGCTCCATCCCCTTGATCATTCTGGTTGCCCTCTTCTGAACCTTTTTCAACTCTATAATATCCTTTTTGAGATGAGGCGACCAGAACTGTACACAGTATTCCAAATGCGGCCGCACCATAGATTTATACAACGGCATTATGATATCGGCTGTTTTATTTTCAATACCTTTCCTAATTATTGCTAGCATGGAATTTGCCTTTTTCACAGCTGCCGCACACTGGGTCGACATTTTCATCGTGCTGTCCACTACAACCCCGAGGTCTCTCTCCTGGTCGGTCACCGCCAGTTCAGACCCCATGAGCGTATATGTGAAATTAAGATTTTTTGCTCCAATATGCATAATTTTACACTTGTTTATATTGAATTGCATTTGCCATTTTTCCGCCCATTCACTCAGTTTGGAGAGGTCTTTTTGGAGCTCTTCGCAATCCCTTTTGGTTTTAACAACCCTGAACAATTTAGTGTCATCAGCAAACTTGGCCACTTCACTGCTCACTCCTAATTCTAGGTCATTAATGAACAAGTTGAAAAGTACAGGTCCCAATACCGATCCTTGAGGGACTCCACTTTCTACAGCCCTCCATTGGGAGAACTGTCCGTTTATTCCTACTCTCTGCTTTCTGCTTCTTAACCAATTCCTTATCCACAAGAGGACCTCTCCTCTTATTCCATGACTGCTAAGCTTCCTCAGAAGCCTTTGGTGAGGTACCTTGTCAAACGCTTTTTGAAAGTCTAAGTACACTATGTCCACTGGATCACCTCTATCTATATGCTTGTTGACACTCTCAAAGAATTCTAATAGGTTACTGAGACAGGACTTTCCCTTGCAGAAGCCATGCTGGCTCTGCTTCAGCAAGGCTTGTTCTTCTATGTGCTTAGTTAATCTAGCTTTAATCATACTTTCTACCAGTTTTCCAGGGACAGAAGTTAAGCTAACTGGCCTGTAATTTCCGGGATCCCCTCTGGATCTCTTTTTGAAGATTGGCGTTACATTTGCCACTTTCCAGTCCTCAGGCACAGAGGAGGACCCGAGGGACAAGTTACATATTTTAGTTAGCAGATCAGCAATTTCACCTTTGAGTTCTTTGAGAACTCTCGGGTGGATGCCATCCGGGCCCGGTGATTTGTCAGTTTTTATATTGTCCATTAAGCTTAGAACTTCCTCCTCGTTACCACTATTTGTCTCAGTTCCTCAGAATCCCTTCCTGCAAATGTTAGTTCAGGTTCAGGGATCTGCCCTATATCTTCCACTGTGAAGACAGATGCAAAGAATTCATTTAGCTTCTCTGCAATCTCCTTATCGTTCTTTAGTACACCTTTGACTCCCTTATCATCCAAGGGTCCAATTGTCTCCCTAGATGGTCTCCTGCTTTGAATGTATTTATAGAATTTTTTGTTGTTGGTTTTTATGTTCTTAGCAATGTGCTCCTCAAATTCTTTTTTAGCATCCCTTATTGTCTTCTTGCATTTCTTTTGCTAGAGTTTGTGTTCTTTTTTATTTTCTTCATTCGGACAAGACTTCCATTTTCTGAAGGAAGACTTTTTGCCTCTAAGAGCTTCCTTGACTTTGCTCGTTAACCATGCTGGCATCTTCTTGGCCCTGGCGGTACCTTTTCTGATCTGCGGTATGCACTCCAGTTGAGCTTCTAATATAGTGTTTTTAAACAACTTCCAAGCATTTTCGAGTGATGTGACCCTCTGGACTTTGTTTTTCAGCTTTCTTTTTACCAATCCCCTCATTTTTGTGAAGTTTCCTCTTTTGAAGTCAAATGTGACCGTGTTGGATTTTCTTGGCAATTGACCAGTTACATGTATGTTTAATTTAATAGCACTGTGGTCACTGCTCCCAATCGGTTCAATAACACTTACATCTCGCACCAGGTCCCAGTCCCCACTGAGGATTAAGTCCAGGGTTGCCGTCCCTCTGGTCGGTTCCATGACCAACTGGTCTAGGGAATAGTCATTTAGAATATCTAGAAACTTTGCTTCTTTGTCATGACTGGAACACATATGCAGCCAGTCTATGTCCGGGTAGTTGAAGTCACCCATTACTACCACATTTCCTAGTTTGGATGCTTCCTCAATTTCATATCTCATCTCAAGGTCTCCCTGAGCATTTTGATAAGGGGGACGATAGATCGTTCCCAGTATTAAGTCCCTCCTGGGGCACGGTATCACCACCCACAACGATTCTGTGGAGGAGTCTGCCTCAATACTAATCCGAACTCCACCCCCCTCCTTCTCAACTCTCTCCTGGTAAACCACTCTCTCAAACCCACCAAACAACCCACTCTTTCTCTTCTCCCCCCTGATTCCACTCTCTCTCTTCCTTTTATACGTTCAGCCATTTTAAACACTCAGCCAATCATCTAGCATTCTACTGCCCATTCACTCCCCCTCCTCTTTCACTCCACTTACCATGTATCTTCTAAACAACCAACACTTACCATATATACATTAATATAGGAACATCACATTCCCCCCCTTAAAACAACGGCAGAGTATTATTCCTGTTCCAGGATTTATACGTTGCGTTAACAAATAAAAGTCTCTATGGGGAAAATGTCTTTTTTGTTCCTTCATCTGGTCACGTCACTGCAGTCCCAGCCACTTGCCTGGAAAGTCCATCGGCCAGTACATTGTCCTTGCCTTTTATGAACTGGAAATCCACTTGATAGTCCTTTAGGGCCCAGGACCACCTCTGCAGCATAGTGCTATGGTTTTTCATAGTCTGCAACCATAACAAGGCCCGATGATCCGTAGTCACTGTGAATCTTCATCCCCACACGTATGGGCGCAACTTGTTCAGTCCCCACACGACCACTAGGCACTCCTTCTGGACCGACGAATAGTTTTTCTCCCTCGGCGTCAGCTTGCGACTCAGGTACGCCACTGGATGTCTGGTGCCTTCTCTCTCCTGCAGCAAGACGACTCCCAGCGCGAGGTCTGACGCATCTGTAGCCACGATGAATGGTTGCTCATAGTCTGGTGCTATTAATATGGGTCCTTGGCACAAGGCTTGCTTCAGCAGATCAAAAGCCTTCTGACATTCATCCGTCCATACCACCCGCTCAGAACACTTCTTCTTTGTCAATTCATGCAAGGGGGTTGCTATTTCCCCAAAACTTCTCACAAACTTCCTATAAAATCCAGCCACACCCAGAAATACCCTTACTTGTTTTTTGGTTAAGGGGATCGGCCACGCTTGTATTGCCTCCACCTTGCTCCATAAGGGGGTGATTTTCCCACTCCCCACCTTATGTCCTAAATAGATTACTTCCTTTAGTCCAAACTGGCATTTCTTAGCTTTTATTGTGAGGCCTGCTTTTCTTAAGGCCTCCAATACTGTTGTCAGGTGTTGGACATGCTCAGGCACCGACTTGCTAAAAATGGCCACGTCATCGATATAGGCCACTGCAAAATCTGACATGCCTTGCAACACAGTATTGATTAGCCTCTGAAATGAACTTGGTGAGTTCCTTAGTCCCATGGGTAAGGTCACAAACTCATATAACCCATCTGGTGTACTGAAGGCAGTTTTGGCTCTGGAGTGCTCGTCTAGTTCCATTTGCCAAAATCCTTTACAGAGATCTAGTGTAGAGATAATGGTTGCTGCCCCCAATAACTAACATTGCGTCTACCCTAGGCATAGGATACGCATCTGGGACCGTAATTTTATTGATTAGCCGATAATCAATGCAAAACCTTGTCGTTCCATCTTTTTTTGGAACCAGGACAATACTTGAGGCCCAGGGACTGATGGATTCCCTGATCACTCCTAATTCCAGCATATCTTCCACCTCCTTTTTGATCTCATTCAAAACTTTCCCATTCACACGGTACGGAACAGATCTGATTGGGGCATGATCTCCAGTATCAATGGAATGTATAACTATACTGGTTCGGCCAGGTTTATTACTAAAGAGATTCCTATAGGTTTTCAAAACTCTCAGAATCTCTTCTTTTACTTCCTCCTTCACCTCCTCTGACCATTCCACTTGATCTACCCCTCCTTCGTCTTTGCTTTCCTGTACCAAATCTGGAAGCTCAGGCCCACTTCCCTCAGGGAATAAGGTAACTTGCAACACCTGTGCATCCCTGGTATGGTAAGGCTTCAACATATTTACATGAACCACTTTGCTTTTGTTTAATTGTTCTGTGGTGATTACATACGTCACTGTGTCAAGCCTTTCTCTGATGGTATATGGTCCTTCCCAGTTAGCCTGTAATTTGTCATGTTTCCTGGGTATGAACGCCATAACCAAATCTCCCACATCATACACACGTTCCCTGGCTGTTCTGTCATACCAGTAACTTTGCTTCTGCTGTGCATGACTCAAATTCTCTTTCACTACTTCCATCATTGATGTTAATTTATTGCGGAATTCCAATACAAAATCTACTACAGAAGTTTTGTACTCTCCCAGAGTTCCTTCCCATGAATTTTTTAGCAGTTCCAAAGGTATCCTCACTTTTCTAGTGAACATGAGTTCAAAGGGTGAGAAGCCTGTTGACTCCTGAGGGACTTCTCTGTATGCAAATAAGAAGCATCCCAAATGTTCATCCCAGTCTTGTGGGTGATCTTGAACATAGCTTCTGATCATGCCCTTCAAAACTCCATTGAATCTCTCAGTTAGCCCATTAGTGGCGGGATGGTAAGTAGTGGTCTTTAGATGTTTTAGACCACATTTCCACATACATTGCATCACTTCTCCCATGAATACACTGCCTTGATCTGTCAGCCCTTCATGAGGGAAACCCAGCCTCATAAAGATTTTTAATAAAGCCTCTGCCACTACAGGGGCTTCTACAGATCTCAGTGCTTCTGCGTCTGGGTACCTGGTGGCAAAATCCACCACCACCACTAGATATTTCTTGCCATGCCTTGTGGGTTTGGAAAAAGGGCCCACCAAATCTATTCCCACTCTATAAAAGGGTTGTCCAATTATAGGAAGGGGCTTTAATGGTGCCTTAGTCTTTACTCCACTTGTTCCCACCTTTTGGCATATACCACAAGATAGACAATGTTGTTTTACATCTTTGGAGATGTTTGGCCAATAATAGTGTGCAGCCAATCTCCTCTTGGTCTTTTTTATTCCCAGATGTCCTGCACATGGGACATTGTGGGCTACCTCTAGCAATCTGGTACTATCAATTGCTTCACTGGTTCACATTCATCCTTTCTCTCAGCAGGCATCCACAGTCTATATAAAATCCCATTCCCACACACAACTTGATTCCTCAGTTTGTCAGTCAAAGGAATCTGTTGGGTCAGGGCTTGTTCCTTTATCTGCTTCAAACTTATATCTTTATGCAGCTCTTCCCTGAATTGATCTGCTTCTTCCCCAGAGACCACTTGATACAGTTTGTCTTCTTCAGCAGGCCTGCTAGTGGTTGCTATGGCGACCTGAGGCTGGTTAACAGATTCCACCCTGTTTGTTTCAGCCCCCCTTAATATGGCTTCTTTTTCTCTGCCAATTTGCTGTCTGGTCACTACATATATTTTCCCCTGTGCCCCCATAACATCTCTTCCCAGTATTACTGGTTCTAGTTGCTGGGCATTAATACCAACTTTATATTGGCCCTTTCGGCCTCTCCATTACATTTTCACTAGGGCCACAGGCAAACTCTCTGGTTGACCCCTCACTCCTTGGATAGTCACTGTTTCCTGAGGTAATATTTCTTCAGATTTTATTAAATCTGGCCTCAGTAACGTCTGAGCGGCACCAGTGTCAAGCAATGCCCAATAAGTTGCCCCTTGTACACTCACTTCCTCTCTCAGACTTGAATCAAGGTCTGTTACTTCTGTCCAGTTTATCTGGCAAAACTGAACCTTTTTCGCTGTTTCTAAAGCCTTGGGCTCTGTTTTCACTGCCCTTGTCTGAGCAGGATTACTAATGGGGTTGGCAACCTCACATTGAAAACGTAGGTGCCCCGGTCTACCACATTTGTAGCATAATTTCTCCTCACTTTTAGGGTACACAGATCCACTCTGGGGTGTCCTGTGCCCTTCATATTTTAATGGAGGACTCACTCGCTGTGGTACCACATCCCTTCTGCCAGCACTATATGGTCTGGGTTTAAACTCTCTTGATGTTTTCCCCACCCAGCCAGTTCTATTGGAGGCGAAGTGATCCGCCATCTCTGCGGCCTCCTGCACAGATGTAGGGGAACGGTCTTTGACCAGGAGCCTTATTTCTGGTGGTAACTGATGGTATAATTGATCCAGTATCATGAGGCTTTTCACCTGTTCTACTGACTGAGCTTTGGCACTACTCATCCACTTTCCAAATATATCCATCAACTTTGCTCCCAGTTCCACAAAAAACCTCCCTGTCTGTATCTGGCAGTTTCTGAAAAGCTTTCTAAAATAATCAGGCCCCAGTCTGAATCTTTTAAACACTGCTTCTTTGAATTCAGCATAGGTGACAGGCCTGTCTGAGGGGAAATATTGGTATACCTCAGCCAATTCCCCTTTAATCAGGTTTGATAAATACTGCATGTATTTATCTTCAGGTAGCCCCCACAACTGAGCTGCTTTTTCAAAGGTGCTGAGGTAAATTTGAGGATCTTGACCAGGCTCATAGACAGCAAAGTCCTTTGGAGTAATTTTTATTTTTGCTCCATCTCTGTCTTTCCTTGTCTCCTCAGAGTGAAATTTCTCTCTATCAAATTTTAACTTTTCTACTTGTAATTCAGCATCCAATGCTTGTTGCTTCTCCCTCTCCTCAAACCCCAATCTCGTTCTCTCAATTTCCAACTCCCTCTGTTTTTCCTTCTCTGCACCTTCCATCCTCAATCTCTCAGCTTCCATCTTCAATCTCTCAGCTTCCATCTTCAATCTCTCAGCTTCCAACTCCCTCTGCTTGTCTTTTTCCTCAGCCTCCCATCTTAACTTCTCTCTCAAGTACTCTATATAAGCGGGATTGCTTAAATATCCTTCTGGGGTCTCTTCCCTGACAGGTTGTTTTTGCTGGGCAGTAGCAAATCCTATAAGTGCTACCCTCAATTCATCTACCCCTTTACCCTCGTGAGGTAAATTGAATGTTATGCACTTCTCCACCAGCTCCTCTCTTTTCATTTTTATGTATTCAGCCATGGTGTTTGAGTTCACTCACTCTTTGCCACACACTCTTTGCCAGTCACTCTCACAAGAAATCTTGTTTTGTTATTTCTGTTTGCCATACCACTGTTCTGGATTCTCTAGTATTCATATCTGGATTCTCTGTTGTTCGTATCCCACCTCTGCCACCACATGTGATGCGTCCTCCCTGGCTCTCCCTGTCAGGTTCCTACCTGCGCGTGGTTACTCCCTGTCTCTAGGCACCACTAGGGACTCCACCAGTCCGGACCGCACTCTCTTCTGGTTTACCTATCCGCTCTAGCACAGATCTCAACAGATCTCCCTGCTAGGCAACCACCAGTAACATCCCAATACTAGTATTCCCAGAGACTCTGAATACTGGTATTGTTATTCTCTTCACCGCTGCCACCATTTGTTACAGTTCCCCTTCAGCCTTGGTCATTACCTTACCCTCCCTTCTGGTCTGTGAAACCCCAGCCAAGGATCAGGCCTTTGGTAAACCAAATTAAGTATTTATTAAAGATAACAAAGCTAACAAGATTAACAAGATTTCTTCTTAAGGCACATAAGCATATGGTTTTACTCAATACTAATCCGAACTCCACCTCCCTCCTTCTTCACTCTCTCCTGGCAAACAACTCTCTCAAACCCCACCAAGCAATCCACTCTTTCTCTTTCCCCCCCAGATTCCACTCTCCCTCTTCCTTTTATACATTCAGCCATTTTAAACACTCAGCCAATCATCTCGCATTCTACTGCCCATTCACTCCCCCTCCTCTTTCACTCCACTTACCATGTTTCTTCTAAAACAACAACACTTACCATATATACATTAATATAGGAACATCACATTCTCCACTGCTGCTTTATCTGAATTACCAAAATCCTTGCAAGCTGGGCAGCTGAAGGTAGGGTTATTCTCTAGGCCCAGTCTATATTCTCTTTACCTACATGTTGCTAGAACGTTTGCATACAGGGGAAACCTTTCCTTGCTTGTGCATGCCAGTCATTTCTTCCAATGGCCAGTGTCAGACTATACGTTAGCCCATGATCTACGATTTTTGTTATTGTATATATGTTTTACACTGCTTTGATATTTTCTATGAAATTGTGGTATATTTTAAGTAAGTAAGTAAGTAAGTAAGTAAGTAAGTAGACTAGGTAATTCACATCTGCTTCTGGTTCTAACAGCTGCTGTTGTAAAGTATTCACAGAGCCCTAGAAACAATCTTCTGCTTAGGTGAAGTGACAGTCACAATATCCAGGTAGAAAAGAGTACCATGAAGGGAATAGAATCATAGAATAGTAGAGTTGGAAGGAGCCTATAAGGCCATCAAGTCCAACCCCCTGCTCAATGCAGGAATCCAAATCAAAGCATTCCCGACAGATGGCTGTCCAGCTGCTTCTTGAATGCCTCCAGTGTTGGAGAGCCCACTACCTCTCTAGGTCATTGGTTCCATTGTCAGTTAGGAACTTCCATACAGTCAGGAAGTTTTTCCAGATGTCCAGTCGAAATCTGGCTTCCTGCAACTTGAGCCCATTATTCCATGTCCTGCACTCTGGGACGATCGAGAAGAGATCCTGGCCCTCCTCTGTATGACAACCTTTCATGCTATCATAACTCCCCTCAGTCTTCTCTTCTCCAGGCTAAACATGCCCAGTTCTTTCAGTCTCTCCTCATAGGGCTTTCTTTCCAGTCCCATGATCATCCTTGTTGCTCTCCTCTGAACCTGTTCCAGTTTGTTTGCATCCTTCTTGAAGTACGGAGACCAGAACTGGATGCAGTATTCAAGATGAGGCCTAACCAGTGATGAATAGAGGGGAAGTAGTACTTCACACGATTTGGAATCTATACTTCTGTTAATGCAGCCTAAAATAGCATTTGCCTTTTTTGGAGCCACATTGCACTGTTGGCTCATATTCAGCTTGTGATCGACAACAATTCCAAGATCCTTCTCACATGTTGTATGGCTGAGCCAAGTATCCCCCATCTTATAACTGTGCATTTGGTTTCTTTTTCTTAAGTGTAGAACTTTGCATTTATCCCTGTTGAATTTCATTCTGTTGTTTTCAACCCAATGCTCCAGCCTATCAAGGTGCCTTTGAATTTTGTTTCTGTCTTCCATGGTATTAGCTTTGCCCTCCAATTTTGTATCATCTGCAAATTTGATAAGCATGCTCTGTACCTCCTCATCCAAGTCATTAATAAAAATGTTGAAGAACACTGGGACCCAGACCGAGCCCTGTGGTACCCCACTCGTTACTTCCACCCAGTTTGAGAAGGAACCATTGATAAGCACTCTTTGAGTACGATTCTGGAGTTGTTCCATCCAGTCCACATTTAGCTAGATTGCTAATCAGAATATCATGGGGCACTTGGTCAAAAGCTTTGCTGAAGTCGAGATATAGTATGTCCACAGCATTCCCACAGTCTACCAGGGAGGTTACCCAATAAAAAAATGAGCTAAGATTAGTTTGGCAGGATTTGTTCTTCATAAATCTGTGTTGGCTCCTAGTAATCACTGCATTGTTTTCGAGGTGCTTACAGACTGACTGCTTTATAATCTGCTCCAGAGTTTTTCCAGGGATTGATGTAAGGTTGACTGGTCTGTAGTTCCCCGGTTCCTCCTTTTTGCCCTTTTTGAAGATAGGGACAACATTAGCTCTCCTTCAGTCATCCAGCACTTCACCAGTCCTCCATGATTTTGTAAAGATGATAGACAGTGGTTCTGAGAGTTCTTCAGCCAGTTCCTTCAATACTCTAGGATGCAGTATATCGGGCCCTGCCAATTTGAACTCGTTCAAAGTGATTAGGTATTCCTTGACCATTTGCCTATCAATCTCAAGCTCCAATCCTGCCCCTTCTACTTCACGTTTTCCAGGAGTGTCATAGACCCTTTTTTGGGAGAAGACTGAGCCAAAGTAGGAATTGAGCACTTCTGCTTTTTCTTTGTCATCTGTTATCATTTTGCCATCCTCATTGAGTAGCTGTGCCACCATTTCCTTTCTCTGTCTTTTACTATGGACGTACCTGAAGAAAGCTTTTTTGTTGCTTTTAGCATCTCTCGCTAATCTCAGCTAATTCTTAGCTTTAGCCTTCCTGACGCCATCTCTGCAATTCTGTGATACCTGCGTGTACTCTTCCTTTGTGGCCTGGCCTTCTTTCCACTTCCTGTATGTGTCCTTTTTTGTTTTCAGGTCATCTCTAAAGCTTTTTGTGAAGCCACATTGGCTTCTTCTGCTGTTTCCCCCCTTTTTCCTTGGAATATTGTAAACCCGAAACTGCACTTCCTTCATATGGCCAATGTATGTCGTCGCATCTTATTAGTGACTCGAGTTTGAATCCTTCTTTGACATAGTCTGCTGACCTAACAGCTATGGGAGGAAAAAGTTGGATTTTATTCTGGCTCATGTATTATAAATAGGATTGTTGTGTACATTTCAAATGTGATATGGCACTCACCTGCAAGTGATCTTGATGTCTAAGCCTAAGATAACGCTGCTTGACTTTCAGATTTTGAAGTGAGTTTGCGTGGCTGACAGAAAATGAATATTCTTCCCTCTAACACATGTTGCCTACACACAGGTCAGATATTGCCAGTCCAATCAGTTAACTGCAAATGAAAAGACAAGAGACATTCTGTCACAGAATAAAATTAACATTGCCATCCATTTCTGAATGGACAAGAACTTCCATTATGGATTTCTGCAATACTTTCTTAGGACTGACGAGAGTCCAAAGAGCCATGTAGAGCCTTTCCTTGTATAATTTTAGGTCAAGAATCTTAAACATCTAATGCAGAGATGGAGAGGAAAAGCTTCACTGCAACTTCCCCCCCCAAAACCTGTTAGAAATATGGTATGAATTCATTTGCTTTCATCTAGGTACCACAGCATCCCTCTTCATTCATTATTCGCACCAAGGGGCAACATGGGTACTAAAGGTCTGCAGGGCCACACTTTTGCTTTTGTGCCTGCCTTTGAGGTTGCCTCCTGGGGGCCCCATGTGTAAAAGAGCAACTTCTGAAGTGGGACCCCTTTTCTATCCATCTAGGCTCCCTGTGTGATTTAGAACCCTGACCTATGTGGATCAAGCAGTGGGGTAATCTAGGGGTCACCAGGCTTTACAGCTGTGTGAACACATTTGGTGAGGTATATATATATATTAATATATTGAAAGTCGCTTAGAGACCTCTGTGTAACAAGCGACTAACAAGTCTAATTAATAATACTAATTTGCCAAAAGCTTTGGGAAAGTCTAAATATTTAATACCAAGTAGTTTACTTCTGGCTATATGCTTGTTGACACTCTCAAATAACTCTAATAGGTTGGTGAGACAAGGCTTACCTTTGCAGAAGCCATGCTGGTTCTGCTTCAGTCAGACTTGTTCTTCCATATGCTTGGGAATTCTATCTTTAATAATCCTTTTAAATTATATCAATAATGTTTTTAATATAACCTCCAAGCTTCCTAAAGGGATTTGATTCTCCTAACTGCTCATTTAACTAGTCCTCTCTGTCTCTGAAAATGCTTTAATCTAAGGCCATATCTACTCTGGCCATTCAAAGAAGCGAAATACTGGAAGATTCAGGACAGATGAAAGAAAGTCCTTCTTCACACAATGCAAAGATAAAGTATGGAATTCACTCCCAGAAGCAGCAGCAAGCACCACCAACTTTAAAAGAGGATTAGACAACTTCATGTAGGATAAGGCAGTATGCCTCTGAACGGCAGTTCAGTTGCTATGAATCATGAGTGGGGAGAGCTTTCCATAGGCATCTGGATGGCCACTGTGAGAACAGGATGGTGAACTGAATAGTCCCTTGGCCTGATCCAGCAGGGCTGTGCTGACGGTGTGTTCTTAAACAAACTATAACAGAAACACATATCAGGTGTCGCTAGTGACTGAGGAGTAGCTCCCTGCAACTGGCTTCCTGGCAGCGGGCTCACTATGGCTTATTGAGGAAAAGGGGCAAGACAGTGGGGAGATTGGTGCTGTGTGGGTATATCAGCAGGAGCACCAAATTGGCCCTGCTGGTGCACCCACATGGCACCAACATCCCCGCTACCTTACCTGGCAGTGACTCCGCTGCCAGAAGGCTAGGTGCACAGCATCACCCCTCCTCATCAACAGCTCCTTACTCAAATCGTATGCTGGTGGGGGGAACTGATGCTGCTGGGACTTTGTCTGTGGTTCATTCTCAACGTATCAGTTTGCTTGTAAATATACATAACAACTGCCACCAGTCAGAATGCAA
The DNA here is from genome assembly GCF_030035675.1 of Rhineura floridana. NCBI lineage: Eukaryota > Metazoa > Chordata > Lepidosauria > Squamata > Rhineuridae > Rhineura > Rhineura floridana. Next base: position 214,738,838 of record NC_084480.1, read on the forward strand.
CTGACTGTCACTACAGTGTTCTGGTACCTCCCAAATAGTCTACTGCTTGGTGAAATGCAGAATCATGAAACAATAGGATCAGTAAAGGGGTGAACAGGGAGAAATGAATGCTAAGGTGGTGATGGGGAACCCAGGAAGGTAAAGCCTGGGAGCAACAACCTGGCCAATCTGCCACCAGCTTCTTCTTCTTTTGTTCCTCTCTCTCTCTCTCTCTCTCTCTCTCTCTCTCTTCCCCAGGGCTGCCCTATTTAATGTCAGTAAAAATATCCTTGGGCAGCTGGCATGGAGATTTAGATGTGTCTGAGAATAAGAGAAGGGGAAAGCATTGAACTATGTGAAACACTTGGAACTGCACTTGATAAATCCTATATTACCAATTAATCGTTAAAAGGAAGCTTCCAGCACAGTCCTTACCATGTCTACTCAGAAATAAGTCCTGTTGAATTTAATGGGGCTTACTCTGAAGTAAGTGGGGTTAGAATCGCAGACTTGCTTGAGGCAAAGGTTAATACTGGAGTATGAACATTAGTTTTTGACATTTTTGCCTCCTCATTCACTGTGGTGCTTTAAAAGCCTATCTATCTGGTTCTATTAAGCAAAATTCTAAGATACAGTGTACCATATCACAAGGAGTGTAATAGGCCATGTGTTGACGTTACCCCATGCAACAGGTGAGAAATCAACCATTTTTGAACAGTGTTCTGTCTTAATTAGAGTAACTCAGTAGCTTCCGCCATCTATGAAATGCTCATCCCTTTTAATGTAGATCCATTCAAAGTAGTGAGCATTGCACAAATGGTGAAAGTAAGAGTTATTTGAGGAGCTCTGGACTTGGAAAGCTATGTCATGATGCACTTAAATCTATCACTCATGATCTTGAGAATGCATTGTTATCAGAGAGTTCTTACCAAATCAAATCATTTATAGACACCGTATAAACTCAAGAGGAGGAGGAGGAGGAGACAAGGGGAAAAAGATATGGCAGATAAATACTTCTTTTGGTATCAGTGGAGGCTGATCTATTGGGGCTAGCAGGGCACTGCCCCACCAGTCTTAGTCTGCCCTCAACTAGCCTGCACCTGCCTGCCTTCTTACTTATAACCAGTCCAGGGGCTGAACTTGGCTGTCAACTTCCTCCTCCTCCTCCATCTCAGCATTGCCTTTGTAGAACTCCAGAGATCTGAGGTCAGGGGCAAAACTAGAATTAGTTGGCTCTACATCCTGTTATTAGCTCTGGCTTCACCAACTTCATCCACCCACCCATCAGTCCCAATAGGGGTCAGCCATTGCTGTTTGCTATACCAATCTTGTATCAAGGGCAGAAAGGGCTCCTCTACACAGTGGTTTATTCTGTGTTTGGTGCTATTCACATCTCCTTTTAATTTTCATGCTTCACATGACGTTACCAGCAAACAGAAGCTATCACACAGTTTTCCCCTGTAGATCCATACTAAACCAATCTGCTGATGACACAAAAAAGGAAGAAAAAAGTCTTCACTCCCTTTCTCTAGTGCTTGCAGACGCTTTGCTCCAATGCTTTCAGATGGGTGTGTCAATCATTCCCCTCTCCACAGCCCACTATTTTCTCCTCCCTTCTTTTGTTTTATTTCCTGTAGGCTAACAAGCAACTTCCAGCTGCTCTCCTCTGTTCTGCTGGCCTTTTTTGTGTTGCTGCAAACAGTGCCTTTATTTTCTTTTTCTCCTAACTTGTGCGCAAAAGCATAACACTGCTTAGACAAAGATTTGTATTTCAGCTGTATCCTACCAGGGAAAACACAGAAATTTGCATTCTATTTTTTTTAAAGGAACCCATTGCAGTATGCTCAGTTGCCAAGCAACCAGAGAAAGTGGAAATGTTATTCTTTGGGCTTATCCACACGGGAGCAGACAATTTGTTTCAGTGTTTTGGAGTAGGTAGTTCAATTGTCACTTTCTGTTACTCCTCTTTCCACACTCACTATTTCCTTCATACTTTCATTTCTTTTCCAACAGTGCTCCTATCTCCAGTGCACCCTTGAATGGAGCCTAGTCTTGTATTTGTTTTCCCTTTGATCCCTCAGATTTGCACAAAATCAGAAAACCGCACCAGCAAACCACATTAAACATTTCTACACCAGATGTATTATGCAGCAAACTGAAAAGTATGTGCTGAGAATTTGCAGTTGCTTTCATTTAATTTGAATAGCTGTCTCTTAGCCCAGCCTTTCCCAACCACTGTGCCTCCAGATGTTGTTGGACCACAACTCCCATCTTCCTGACCATTGGCAATGCTGGCTGAGGCTGATGGGAGTTGTGGTCCAACAACATCTGGAGGCACACTGGTTGGGAAAGGCTGTCTTAGCCCCATATAGCTGGGCACAACATCAGGGATGGGAAACCTCTGGCGTTCCAAATGTCATGGGATTCCAATTCTGATCAACCCCAGTTGGCAGGACCAATGGTCAGGGAGGATGAGAGTTATAGTCCATCAACATCTGGAGGGCCACATGTTCCCCATCCCTGATTTGGTTTTAAAAGGCTTGTTTTATAAGCTTTAAAGTAAAGAGAGAGAGAGATGCTTTCAATTCAGTCAATTCATATTATTTATTTTTTTTATTTTAAAATATTTCTATCCCGCTCTTCTACCCTATAAAAGAGCACTCAGGGCGGCTTACAAAAATAAAACCAAACACGTACATAATAAAATTGTAAACAGTAAAATCACAAAAACATTAAAATAAATTAAAATACATAAAATACAATTAAAATACCTAAAATACAATATATGTACTAAAACGGACTACAAAGGTAAAATTTAACATAGAAGGCATAAAATCAGTGTCAGGTGTGACGCTCTTCCCTGGCTCTCCCTGTCAGGTTCCTACCTGCTCGTGGTTACTGCCTGTCACTAGGCACCACCAGGGACTCCACCAGTCCGGACTGTCCTTTTTTTATGGTTTCTCTCCCCGCTCTAGCATAGACCTCACCAGATCCCCCTGCTAGGCAGCACCACCAGTCACGTCCTATAACGCGTATTCCCAGAGACTCTGCCTGAGTCTCTCTATCAGGTTACCTCTGTGACTGCGTGCTTAAGCTGTCCCAATCCCTTTGTATCAATGCAGATAATCCTGGTTTGCTCTGAATACTTGTGGTGTTATTCTTCCCTTCCCCACTGCCACCATTTGTCACTCTTCAGCCTCGGTATTTACCTTACCCTCCCTTCTGGTCTGTGAAAGCCCAGCCAAGGATCAGGCCTTTGGTAAACCAAATACAGTATTTATTAAATAACAAAGATAACAAGATTACTTTATAAAGGCACATAAGCATAAGGTTTCTTCTATTGCTATGATACTTGTCTTAGTATTAATCCGAACGCCACACTCTCCTCACATCCACCAACTCTCCATACAATCTCCTCTCCAAACCCACCAAAACAACCCTCTCACATCCACCCAGATTTAACTGTCATCCTTCAATTTATACTCTCAGCCATTCTAAACACTCAGCCAATCATCCAGCATTCTACTGCCCATTCACTCCCCCCTCCTCTTTCATTCCACTTACCATGTATCTCCTATACAAACAGCACTTACCATATATACACTTATACAGGAACATCACATTCCCCCCCCCCTTAAAATAACGGCAGAGTATTATTCCTGTTCCAGGATTCATACACCGCGTTAACAAAAAAAAAAAGTCTCTCTGGGGAAAATGTCTTTCTTTGTTCCTCCGTCTGGTCACGTCACTGCAGTCCCAGCCACCTGCCTTGACAGTCCATCGGCCAATACATTGTCCTTGCCTTTGATGAACTGGAAGTCCACTTGATAGTCTTGTAGGGCCCAGGACCACCTCTGCAGCATAGTATTATGGTTTTTCATAGTCTGTAACCATAACAAGGCCCGATGATCCGTTGTTACCGTGAATCTTCGTCCCCACACGTATGGGCGCAACTTATTCAGTCCCCACTCGACCGCTAGGCACTCCTTTTGGACCGATGAATAGTTTTTCTCCCTCGGCGTCAGCTTACGACTCAGATATGCCACTGGACGTCTGGTGCCTTCTCTCTCCTGCAGCAAGACGACTCCCAGCGCGAGGTCTGACGCATCTGTAGCCACGATGAATGGTTTCTCATAGTCTGGTGCTATTAATATGGGTCCTTGGCACAAGGCTTGCTTCAGCAGATCAAAAGCCTTCTGACATTCATCCGTCCATACCACACGCTCAGAACACTTTTTCTTTGTCAATTCATGCAAGGGGGTTGCTATTTCCCCAAAATGTTTCACAAACTTCCTATAAAAACCAGCCACACCCAGAAATGCCCTAACTTGTTTTTTGGTTAAGGGGATAGGCCACGCTTGTATTGCCTCCGCCTTGCTCCATAAGGGGGTGATTTTCCCACTCCCCACCTTATGTCTTAAATAGACCACCTCCTTCAACCCAAACTGGCATTTCTTCGCTTTTATTGTGAGGCCTGCCTTTCTTAATGCCTCTAATACTGTTGTCAGGTGTTGGACATGCTCAGGCACCGACTTGCTAAAAATGGCCACGTCATTGATATAGGCCACTGCAAAATCTGACATGCCTCGCAACACAGTATTGATTAGCCTCTGAAACGAACTTGGTGAGTTCCTTAGTCCCATGGGTAAGGTCACAAACTCATATAACCCATCTGGTGTACTGAAGGCAGTTTTGGCTCTGGATTGCTCATTTAGTTCCATTTGCCAAAATCCTTTACAGAGGTCTAACGTAGAAATAATGGTTGCTGCCCCCAATAACTCTAACATTGCGTCTACCCTAGGCATAGGATACGCATCTGGGACCATAATTTTATTGATTAGCCGATAATCAATGCAAAACCTTGTCGTTCCATCTTTTTTCGGAACCAGGACAATACTTGAGGCCCAGGGACTGATAGATTCCCTGATCACTCCTAGTTCCAGCATATCTTCGACCTCCTTTTTGATCTCACTCAAAACTTTCCCATTCACACGGTACGGCATAGATCTGATTGGGGCATGATCTCCAGTATCAATGGAATGTCTGGCTATACTGGTTCGGCCAGGTTTATTGCTAAAGAGATTCCCATAGTTTTTCAAAACTCTCAGAATCTCTTCTTTTACTTCCTCCTTCACCTCCTCTGACCATTCCAATTGATCTACCCCTCCTTTGTCTTTGCTTTCCTGTACCAAATCTGGAAGTTCAGGCCCACTTCCCTCAGGGAATAAGGTAACTTGCAACACCTTTGCATCCCTGGTATGGTAAGGCTTCAACATATTTACATGAACCACTTTGCTTTTGTTTAATTGGTCTGTGGTGATTACATACGTCACTGTGTCAAGCCTTTCTCTGATGGTATATGGTCCTTCCCAGTTAGCCTGTAATTTGTCATGTTTCCTGGGTATGAATGCCATAACCATATCTCCCACATCATACACACGTTCCCTGGCTGTTCTGTCATACCAGTAACTTTGCTTCTCCTGTGCTTGACTCAAATTCTCTTTCACTACTTCCATCATTGATGTTAATTTATTGCGGAATTCCAATACAAAATCTACTACAGATGTTTTGTACTCTCCCAGGGTTCCTTCCCATGAATTTTTTAACAGTTCCAAAGGTCCCCTCACTTTTCTAGTGAACATCAGTTCAAAGGATGAGAAGCCTGTTGACTCTTGAGGGACTTCTCGATACGCAAATAAGAAGCATCCCAAACGTTCATCCCAGTCTTGTGGGTGATCTTGAACATAGCTTCTGATCATGCCCTTCAAAACTCCATTGAATCTCTCAGTTAGCCCATTAGTGGCGGGATGGTAAGTAGTGGTCTTTAGATGTTTTAGACCACAACATTTCCACATACATTGCATCACTTCTCCCATGAATACACTGCCTTGATCCGTCAGCACTTCATGAGGGAAACCCAGCCTCATAAAGATTTTTAATAAAGCCTCTGCCACTACAGGGGCTTCTACAGATCTTAGTGCTTCTGCGTCTGGGTACCTGGTGGCAAAATCCACCACCACCACTAGATATTTCTTGCCATGCCTTGTGGGTTTGGAAAAAGGGCCCACCAAATCTATTCCCACTCTATAAAAGGGTTGTCCAATTATAGGAAGGGGCTTTAATGGTGCCTTAGTCTTTACTCCACTTGTTCCCATCTTTTGGCATATACCACAAGATAGACAATGTTGTTTTACATCTTTGGAGATGTTTGGCCAATAATAGTGTGCAGCCAATCTCCTCTTGGTCTTTTTTATTCCCAGATGTCCTGCACATGGGACATTGTGGGCTACCTCTAGCAATCTGGTTCTGTATTTGCTAGGTACTACCAATTGCTTCACTGGTTCACATTAGTAATCCTTTCTCTCAGCAGGCATCCACAGTCTATATAAAATCCCATTCTCACACACAACTTGATTCCTCAGTTTGTCAGTGAAAGGAATCTGTTGGGTCAGGGCTTGCTCCTTTATTTGATTCAAACTGGTATCCTTATTCAGTTCTTCTCTGAAATGTTCTGTCTCTTCCCCAGAGACCATTTGATGCAGTTTGTCTCCTTCAGCAGGCCTGCCAAGGGTTGCTATGGTGACCTGAGGCTTGCAAACAGATTCCACCCTGTTTCCTTCAGCCCCTTTTAACATGGCTTCTGTTTCTCTGCCAAGTTGCATAGGTGACGGGCTTGTCTGAGGGGAAATATTGTTATACCTCTGCCAATTCCCCTTTGATCAGGTTTGATAAATATTGCATATATTTATCCTCTGGTAGCCCCCACAATTGAGCTGCCTTTTTAAAAAGTGCTGAGGTAAATTTGTGGATCTTGTCCAGGCTCAAACACTGCAAAATCTTTCGGTGTAACTTTTATTTTTGTTTCATTTCTGTCCTTTCTTGTTTCATCAGAATGAAATTTCTCTCTTTCAAATTTTAACTTTTCTACCTGTAATTCAGCATCCACTCTCATTCTCTCAAATTCCAACTCCCTCTGCTTTTCTTTCTCATCCGCCTCAATCCTCAATCTCTCAGTTTCCAACTCATGCTCCCATCTTAACTTTTCTCTCAAATACTCTATATAAGCGGGATTGCTTGAGTATCCTTCTGGGGTCTCTTCCCTGACAGGTTGTTTTTGCTGGGCAGTTGCAAATCCTATAAGTGCTACCCTCAATTCATCTACCCCTTTACCCTCGTGAGGTAAATTGAATGTTATGCACTTCTCCACCAGCTCCTCTCTTTTCATTTTTATATATTCAGCCATGGTGTTTGAGTTCACTCACTCTTTGCCACACACTCTTTGCCAGTCACTCTCACAAGAAATCTTGTTTTGTTATTTCTGTTTGCCACACCACTGTTAGGGATTCTCTAGTATTCGTACCACCGCTACCACCACCTGTGATGCCCTTCCCTGGCTCTCCCTGTCAGGTTCCTACCTGCTCGTGGTTACTTCCTGTCACTAGGCACCACCAGGGACTCCACCAGTCTGGACTGTCCTTGTTTATGGTTTCTCTCCCCGCTCTAGCATAGACCTCACCAGATCCCCCTGCTAGGCAGCACCACCAGTTACATCCTATAACCCGTATTCCCAGAGACTCTGCCTGAGTCTCTCTATCAGGTTACCTCTGTGACTGCGTGCTTAAACTGTCCCAATCCCTTTGTATCAATGCAGATAATCCTGGTTTTCTCTGAATACTTGTGGTGTTATTCTTCCCTTCCCCACTGCCACCATTTGTCACTCTTCAGCCTCGGTATTTACCTTACCCTCCCTTCTGGTCTGTGAAAGCCCAGCCAAGGATCAGGCCTTTGGTAAACCAAATACAGTATTTATTAAATAACAAAGATAACAAGATTACTTTATAAAGGCACATAAGCATATGGTTTCTTCTATTGCTATGATACTTGTTTCAGTATTAATCCGAACGCCACACTCTCCTCACATCCACCAACTCTCCATACAATCTCCTCTCCAAACCCACCAAAACAACCCTCTCACGTCCACCCAGATTTAACTGTCATCCTTCCATTTATACTCTCAGCCATTCTAAACACTCAGCCAATCATCCAGCATTCTACTGCCCATTCACTCCCCCTCCTCTTTCATTCCACTTACCATGTATCTCCTATACAAACAGCACTTACCATATATACATTAATACAGGAACATCACATCAAGCTCTACCTTCAGTCCCTCCCAAAGGCTCTCTGGAACAAGATCATTTTCAGAAGTGTCCAGAAAACCAACAGGGAGGGAGCAGAGTGGACTTCTTGGGGTAGGGTATACCAAAGCTTGGGGGCCACAGCTGAAAAAGCTCTCTCCCGCATGCCTGTCAGTCTAACATCTTTTATTCCAGGCATGCAGAGGAGACCAGAGGCAGATGATCTTAAATCTTAAATCCCGGGCAGGTACATATGGGCATAAGCGGTCCCTCAGGTATATTGGTCCAAGGCCATTTAGGGCTTTAAAGGTCAGAACCAGCACTTAGAAATGGGCCCAGAAACAAACTGGGAGCCAGTGGAGTCGATAAAGCACAGGGGTGATATGCTCCCTGCGCCATGCTCCAGTTAACATTCTGGCTGCTGCATTTTGCACCAACTGCAATTTCTGAACCGTTTTCAAAGGCAGCCCCACATAGAGTGCATTACAGTAATCAAGCCTCGATGTCGCCAATGCATGTGTCACTGTGACCAAGTCAACTGCCTCCAGGAATGGACACAGCTGGTAGACCAATTTGAATTGGCCAAAAGCACTCCTGGCTACCGCAGCCACCTGATATTCAAGCAGCAGGGCAGGATCCAGGACAACTCTCAAACTGTGGACCTGCTCCTTCAAGGGGAGTGCAACCCCATCCACAGCAGAACAAATTAAATTTTCATTTAATACTACCCTATATAACTCAGCAGTTTTTCAAATGGCCAAGTGGCAACTGCATTGTGAGACTGCTCTTACATAGGAGCAGCTCCACATAATAAACTCTGCATATGAGCTCACTAAACAGGTCAGCTCTTCATTGTGTGGATTGTAGCAATGCTAATAATTCCATGCAGCAGCCTATAATGGTGTTAGAATCAACCACATAACGACCAATATATGCGAGAATCCAGCAAACATAAATGGCTCACTGCACCTAATTGGGTCCTGAAGAAACTTTCCATTATAACAATCTCACCTTACATTTTGCTGATGAAACACCAACAAAATCCCCAAGGAAATAAGGAGAACTCCTGTTTGCTGAGTTGAAGAAACAAACACTTCCCAAGAGAAAGCAATGTTGACAATGACATTGCTATTATGTTCCTGCAGGATTAAAAATTTGCACATCTAAATCTTTACTGAATCAGCACCTAGAATAGGGTTGCCAGGTGTCCGGTTGTCACCCAGATACTCCAGTTTTTTTGGGTCCTCTCTGGGTGTCACCTTAATCTCTGGACTCTTTGCTTTCATTTTTAAAAAAGCAACACACATTCAGTTTCTAGATGGTCTGGTTCAAAATATATAAACCAAAATGTCAACCGCCCACAACTTCTGTTAATATCAGCTGCTCTAATCCCTGCCCTTTCAGGTTTTTAGCCAATAAGTGAAGTCATGGTTGTAATTGACAATATTTGTTGACCCCCAAGCAATACCTAAACCCACAGTTTCCTTTTCCTGCATGTCTCACATCAGGAATTCAATAAATATATATCTTTCAGTAGCATAAAGAGTACTTTCTCTGTTCAGGTTTGGGACTTGGTTCTGAGTAAACATGCACAGAATTACACTACAACAGAAGGCCACAGCAGGATCTTGGTGGGCATACACAGTAAACAATTTTAGTTATAATTATAATAAAAGTGTACATGCAGGATTTTTTTAATTACTTGCAAAAATGGCTTATTATATATTTTATCTTTCAAATAATTTTTGAATATACGTTTTAAAAAGTTTTCATGCTGCAGTGTTTAAATTTTACTGGGCTATTGAAGAGGGCAGTTTATTTGTCTTATTCATAACCTGTTTTGAAAACCTTCCCAATATGAAGCTTTTCTGGGAGTAAAGCTGCAATGCTAATTCCACATACTTGGGAGTTAACGCCATTGAATCAGTAGGACTTACTTTTGAGTAGGCATGATTAGGTTTGTGCTGAAAATCAGTGGGACATTTGAGTGAACATAGAAAAGAATTGTGTTCTAAATCTTTCTCTCCCACTCTGATCCTTTTTTTAAAAAGTTAGACAGGGCTTACTTAGGTTCACTGCTTTTATTTGGCAGGAAATTCTCCTTTAAAAAAATGTGCTGCAATGGCCAACAGGTTTTGACAATAAACTATTATATGGGGGGGTATTTTTACATCTCCAGTGTGTGTGTGTATGGAATACTTCCAACAACCAAGACAGTTCACAACAAAAAATAAAGCCATTTCAAATCCAATAAAACAAGTATAAAACCGTTGCAAAACAGCTTAAACTGGCATGATTCTGAATTTTGGATTGGGTGGGATTTGCTTCTGAGTAAACATGCATAGGATTGCACTATAAATATCTTTACAGGTTGTGTAAATAGTAAACATCTTTTAAATTCATGCTTACATAAATATTTCCAGAGCTTGGAAGATTACTTTTAAAAAGTAATAAATTACAGTTATAGTTACATGGCCCCAAAAGTAGTAATTACCGTTACAATTACAATTGTTCTGAAAGTAATGGATTACTTTTTCTCAAAAGTAATCACTACAGTTACATTTCAGTTACTTAAAAAAAAACACCTACAAGGTGCTGGCCCTGGCTGCTGCACATCTAAGTAGCCTAAAACAACATTAAAAATAAACAAACACATACAGGGGTAGTAGCAGAGCTTGGAAGTAACTCGTTATTTTTAATGTGTTACTTGTAATTCGTTACAATTTTAAATAACGAGTGGGTAATTCCATTACATTTGGCAAGTAACGGAACGGCTAATAATTTCCCTACTTTTCAGCTGCAAATTTAAAGTTTCCATGTTAGGTTGCACGTTACTTGGGGGCGGGAACAAGGGGAAGTCAGCTCCTGGCTGTGATTGGTTAACACAAGACATGTGCCTCACACTGATTGGACCTCTGCGCAGACTCTCCCTACCCTCGTGATCTGTGTTAGGATGCACGAGGGAAGAGGTGAACAGGCAGGGCCTGAGAGGACAAAATGGACACCGGAGGAAAAAGCCAGGGCAAGGACAATGGAGGAGAAGGCAGCAGCAGAATGGCGAAGAGCTGTGGAGGTGAGTGATGATGATTTGTGTGTGTGTGTGTGTGTGTGTGTGTGCACGCGTGCACGCAGCCCCCCCCCATGGCACCTTCTGCCTACTCAGAGCAGAGTAGAAATTTCGGCCTACTCAGAGCTTGGAAAAGTTACTTTTTTGAACTACAACTCCCATCAGCCCTAGGCAACATGGCCACTGGATTAGGCTGATGGGAGCTGTAGTTCAAAAAAGTAACTTTTCCAAGCTCTGGCCTACTTCTCCTCCTTCCCCCCCTTTTTGAACTCTCCCCCTTGTTCCCATGCATACATGTGTGCTGTATTTATCCAGACAGAGCACTCCTGCCTTTTAAAATGCTGGCTAGCTTTTTATTGTATATTTATTTGAACTCCATCTTTCTTTTTATTTGTATTTTTGTCCTGTTTAATCACAAGACTGAATTGTATGTGGGACAAAAACTGTCTCAGTAATAATAATAATAATAATAAATCATTAGGCGTATAATAAATGGCTTAAGGCTGATTTTTTTGTTCTTGGCAGAGATGAGGTGAGAAGTAGGGTCCTTGCAGCTCCTCCTCTCAGTCCCCCAGCTCTCAAACTCATGTTCTGTGAGAAAGAGAGAGATTCCCAGTCCCAGAGAGAGACAACTCCTGTAAACCCCATTGTCATTTGAATTTGGCTAATGAATGCTTTATTCTTTCATAAGAACTTTAGCAGTAGTACTAAAATATTAACAAAAAAGAAAAGGGAAAGAAAAAATACTTTACATACATCATTCAGCTGTATTGCTAATTATAGATATAGATATAAAAGATAAATGGCATTTTGTGAAAAGTATTTTTGTCTACATTTGATACCTCATCCTTGGTTTTCCAAGCTTGGCATGGAATGCTTCTCATACAGAATTAATTTGAAATGCTGCATATTTATTATCATAATCATCATCTTCAAAATAAAAAATATATGTACCGCCTTGTATACCCTGTGCCAGCAAATGATTTTAAGCAAGCTATTATAGCCTTGAGTTAATCAATATATTCAGTATGTATTTGTTAGCTAGCTTGAAGGCCTGTTTCCTTTCCAGGCCTCAGCATAACAAAAATAGTTTTAAGTCAAAGGTTTGATTTGCCTGGAAGCTTGTATTCCCTTTCCAGGCCCAAGCATCCTTGAGTATGCCAGATCATCTCATAGCCACCTGCAGTATCTAGGTGTTCTAATGAGGATATGAAGACTTGCCCAGTATGATGCTGGGAATGTACCTTGTTAGTTAAAGGAATATCAAAGGAGCTCAATTAGGCATAGGTTCAAGTATATTGTTTATCAGTAGGCAGTTCATAGTTGGCTTGCTTAGTATGATGTTGGAAAGTACCTTGTTAAACTTCAGAGAGCCCTGATAGGCATAGATTCAATGGATGGGTCGAAAGGACGGTCAATGGGCAGATAGTGCAGCTGTGGCTTATTAGTGCACAAGTCAAGTAACGGTCAATGATAAACTATGCTTGTTAGTGAAGATGAAGATAAAAAGGGTAGCTATGTAGTTTGCCAAGGGAGGATGCCAAGGTGCACCTGAAAAGATATTGTAGTTTTCTAGCAATTAGTCTGCTTTGAAGATGTTCTGTGAAAAGGTCAGAACAGCCAATTATATGCAACAGATGTCATTATATGTTACTTCAAAGTGTATACTCTCATTAATCATATATGTAACTTCATGTGTATGCAATGATATGTGCCAAGATTTATGCTATATAACCATGACCTGTGCCTAGTATGGGTGTTTAGTCTCTGACGTCCGCTACTGCAGAGCAGTGGGACTGATCCACTTTTATTGGAAATACTTGGCTGAATGCTGTAAGTTACTCAATAAATTTTAACTCTTTGTAAGCAAACCTCTTGTCTGCATCTCATCTCTGGTAATCCAAAATAACCCTGACACACACCTTCAAGTTGATTCTAACTTATGGTGACCCTATGAATAGGGTTTTCATGAGGCTGAGAGGCAGTGACTGGCCCAAGGTCACCCAGTGAGCTTCATGGCTATGTGGGGATTTGAACCCTAGTCTCATTTTGTTCTCACAACAACCCTGTGAGATAGTAGGTTAGACTGGCCCAGGCAGGGTTATTCAGTGAGCAAAAATGATGCAAATAGGATCTCTTTTAATTGTGCTATCGACCTGCTTACTTCCACTCTGACTGGGGGATCTTGCAGCATGGGGAAGAGATGGGGGCACATCACAGCTGAAGTTCACCCATATAGGAGCATTATCTCTTCTTTATTACAAAGACGCCTGTTGCAGGTTTTGCTGCTGAGAGCAGCAGTCAGTTAGTGCGGCCACTTGAGTCACAGCTTGTTGATCCTGAGGAGGCAAAACTAGAAAGTGAGGGTCAGAAAGGAGGCCCTGTGCATGAGGAGGAGGAGGGCATGAAGCAGTGCCAGTTGCCCACAGCCACATCTGCAGAACAGCAAGTACCATGGTTTGGCTTTGAGAAAGCTTGTACATTTGTGAGCCAGAGTGGGGAAAATGTTGTTGTACAATGCAATTACTGCCTTCCAAGGATCAAAAATCTGAGATCAGCTGTTTCCTCCTCATCCAATGTGAAGAAACATTTTGAGGTAAGCCTTTGTCATGCTGGTCCTCAAAGAGAGTCCATTGTCTATTTATGTTTAAATTGTGAAGTTCCTCTTCCATTTTTTCTTGGATTCATGCTTTGTTCTTCTTCCTCAGAGGGCACACCCTGAGAAGCTGAGAGCAATTGAAGAAGCAATAAAGGCAAGGAGACGTGGCCTTCCTGAACCAATGCATGACACCCCTCCTCCCAAAATGCTGAAGCAGCAGCAGACAACCCTTGAGAGGTGGGGATCTGGCAGGGAGCCTGTCACCCAGAGCAATCTCGACAGGAAAATCATTGATTTCATTGTAGAGGAGACATTACCACTTCAAACTGTGGACAAACCATCATTCATTAATCTGGTTCGCATTGGACCCCCCAAAGATCTCACCATCATATGTGCCAAGACTCTGAGAGACAGAATTGAGGAGAGAGCATGCCACATGAGAGAAACTCTTGCAAATCGAATGGGTGCTGTGGCATATGTAGCAACCACTGCAGATTGTTGGACCAATGGCAAGAAGAGTTACTTTGGGGTAACAGCCCACTGGATCAACCCAACTACCCTGAAACGTGAGGTTGGGGCCTTGGCTTGTAAGCGTCTGAAGGGGCACCATACATACAATGTCCTTTCAAAAGCACTGCATGATGTACATGTGCAGTACAGGATCCACAACAAAGTTATGTGCACTACTACAGACAATGGCTCCAACTTTGTGAAAGCGTTCAGAGTTTTCATGGCCAAAGAACCAGTGGAAGCTGCAGCCACCAGTGACGATGATGGTGATAACCAGGAGGAGGAGGAGGCTGAGGTGGAGTTTGTGCCTATCTGTGAGATCCTGGACACAGGACCTGAGGCAGAGGAAGAAGCTGCAGACTCAGGAGAGGATTTTGTTTTACCACCACACCAGAGATGTGCTAGCCACACCCTCAACCTTGTGGCAACACAAGACATAGAGGCCATGCTTTCTGACTCCTCCAAAAGTAGTCTTCTTGGTCCTTTCAAGAAACAGTTTCGTTCCTTGATGGGAAAGTGCAGCAAGTTGTGGTCCAAGCAGAACCAGTCAGCCCAGATTGCTGAGTATATCCGTGCGCAATGTGGTGTGTATCTGAAGGTACCGAATAAGACCAGGTGGAATTCCACCTTTGATGCGTTGAAGCAACTACATGAGCTCCTGTCAACTGTGCCACTAAAAATGCATGCCATAATGGACCGCTGCTCCTTGTCCAGGATCACAGCTGCTGAGATTGAAGTGGTACAGGAATACACAGAGATTATGGAGCCACTAGCCCAGTCCCTAGATATCCTGCAACGGGAGAACGGCATGTTCATGGGGTATTTGCTACCAACGCTCTGCAATCTGGACCGCAAGTTAGAAGGACTGGAAAACAAACCTGAGAGGTACACATACTGTTTTCAGCTGCTGAGAGGTGTGCGCGAAGCCATAAGAAAGTGGTTTGCAGCTATCTGGGAGGACAAGAGGCTTCTTCTGGCAGCCTGCCTACACCCTCGCTTCAAACTAGATTGGCTGGAATCGTGTCAGGCCGCCACCCATACCAACAAGTAAGAACATTAGGGAAGCCCTTTGGGTGGATTACTCCAAGGGAAATGTTGTCTCAAGGGAGGCATCAGAGGGCTTAAGGTGGTAGGCAGGGGCTGGTCCTTTTCTTCCTGGGGCTCCTCATCACAACCTTGGGTTGCTGCAGGTAATCCTTAAGGGTCTGCTGTGCTGCCCCATGAGTGTGGTGACTTGGTCACCTTCCTACCTTCCAAGTCATCATCCACAGGCTCAGGCTGGACCCTGAACCAGGGGACATGACAAGCATCAGGAAATGAAGAGCAGATGATGGTTTCCTAACATATATGTGTTAACATATCCTCTCTCTTTCTTAGATACACAATGGAAGCCTTGTTGAAAGCTGAAATAAAGATGGGTGTACTTAATGAGGACAGTGATCAGTCTTCAGATAAAGACCAGGAAGGAGATGACTTAGAAGATGATTTCTTTAACTTTCTGCCCCAGGGCAAGAAGTCAGCAGTGGACACTACTGAGGAGGAACTGGTGAGGTACCTGAGGTCTCCCAGCAGGGAAGTGTCATCACTCCATGGCTTTCCACGTGTGCTGCGGTGTTTTTTGCAGCACAACACAGGCATGCCTTCAAGCACCGCAGTAGAACGCCTGTTCAGTACTGGTGGCAACGTAATGACTGTAAAAAGACATTCCTTGTCTGACATGCTCTTTGAGCATCTTGTTCTTTTGAGACATAACAGAAACATATTATAAAAGCATTTCAAGTGTAAAATTTGATTTCAAGAGTTGGGGTACCTTCATTGCTTGAGGGGATGTGAGATTCTGTTATGCCATTATGTTAATCTTATGGATAATTTTTTTTATTCTACTACCCCCTGTGTGTGTGTGTTTATTTTTAATATTGTTTTAGGCTTCTTAGATGTGCAGCAGCCAAGGCCAGCACCTTGTAGGAGTTTTTTTAAAAAGTAACTGAAATGTAATTGTAGTGATTACTTTTGAGAAAAAGTAAAGTAATCAGTTACTTTCAGAGCAATTGTAATTGTAACGGTAATTACTACTTTTTGGGCCAAGTAATTGTAACTGTAATTTAATAATAACTACAACTGTAATAACTACAACTTATACAAAATGCGGCGGCTCGACTACTTACGAATAGTCGCCGCCGGGATCACATCACACCTGTGTTGTTCGATCTACACTGGCTTCCTGTTGTTTTCCGGGCCCAATTCAAGGTGTTGGTATTAACCTTTAAATCCCTATACGGTTTCGGCCCAGTTTATCTAAAGGAGCACCTTCAACGCCACCAATTATGCCGCCCGACACGATCAGCCACACAGGGCCTTCTCTCAATCCTGCCAACAAAAACAGCTAGATTGGCGGGAACTAGAGAGAGGGCTTTCTCAGTGGCGGCCCCCACCTTCTGGAACTCCCTCCCACAAGATCTATGGCACGCCTCTTCCCTAAATGTCTTCCGCAAAGCCTTAAAGACCTGGCTCTTTCAACAGGCCTTCGGGATTTCCGGGGAGGGCTAACTGCTATGATTAAATACCTCATGCCCTGCATTATTATTGCTTTTGCTGTTGCACTGTTCTATTTTGTATTTTGTATTTATTGTATTGTGTTTTAATTTTCCACATGTAAGTCGCCTAGAGTGGCCATTGGTCAGATAGGCGACACATAAATTAAATTTATTATTATTATTATTATTACTTTTTAAAAGTAATCTTCCAAGCTCTGGGTAGTAGAATAATTCTTTTTATCCATGATAGCAATGGTGGTCTCCCCGCTGGTAAGGGAGGTGGGGAGAGAGGCAGAGGCCACTACTCAGATCTTTGCATGTTAAACCAAGTGCAACCCTCCCGCCCCTCAGCCAGCAAGTATAATCTCGCCTGCCCTGCCACCAAGAAAGGGACACTCACCCAAGCAAACATTTTCTTCTAAGATACAAAAAAGTTAAAATACTGCAAATGCAGCACAGTAGTCAGAGAGGGTGGTGGAGGCCACTTTGTGTGCCAAGTGCAAGCACACACATGTTTATTTATTTATTTATTTATTTATTTCCATTTATAAACCTCCCATAGCGAGTAGCTCCCTGGGCGGTGAACAAAACAAGCTTAAAATACAATATTACAAAAAATCAATAACAAATAACAGCAAGTTAAACATTGAATATAAAACATTGAACATTAAAATATTAAAATGCCTGGGAGTATAGCCAGGTCTTAACCTGGCGCCTAAAAGAAAGTACCGTAGGTGCCAGGCGTATCTCCTCAGGTAGGCTGTTCCACAGTTCGGGGGCCACCACAGAAAAGGCCCTAGATCTAATAACAGTCCTCCGGGCATCCTGATGAGATGGAACCCAGAGGAGGGCCTTGGATACTGAATGAAGTGAACGGGTAAGTTGTCATCTTTCACCTCCACAGTTCTTTATCTCCATTCTGCTGCTGTCTCCTTCCCCTCCTTTATCCATGTTCTTGCCCTCCGGCTCCTTTTTCCCTCCACTCAGTTTTTTTAAACAATTGTTTTCTCCACTCCACCCTGTCTCACTCTCCACCTCCTCCCTTGTCACCTCCTACCCACCCACAGACCATGATGATAATGAAACTTAAAGAGGAAAGCTCAAAAGCAGGACTACTGCTGAACCTCAAAAAGACTAAAATAATGACAACAGAAGATTTATATAACTTTACAGTTGACAATGAGGACATTGAACTTGTCAAGATCAATACCTTGGCACAGTCATTAACCAAAATGAAGACAATAGTCAAGAAATCAGAAGAAGGCTAGGATTGTGGAGGGCAGCTATGAGAGAACTAGAAAAGGTCCTCAAATGCAAAGATGTATCATTGAACACTAAAGTCAGCATCATTCAGACCATGGTATTTCCAATCTCTGTGTATGGATGTGAAAGTTGGACAGTGAAAAAAGCAGATAAGAGAAAAATCAACTCCTTTGAAATGTGGTGTTGGAAAAGAGCGTTATGCATACCATGTACTGCGAAAAAGACAAATAATTGGGTGTTAGAACAAATTAAACCAAAACTATCACTAGAAGCTAAAATGATGAAACTGAGGTTATCATACTTAGGACACATCATGAGAAGACATGATTCACTAGAAAACACAATAATGCTGGGGAAAACAGAAGGGAGTAGAAAAAGAGGAAGGCCAAACAAGAGATGGATTGATTCCACAAAGGAAGCCACAGACCTGAACGTACAAGATCTGAACAGGGTGGTTCATGACAGATGTTTTGGAAGTCGCTGATTCATAGGGTCGCCGTAAGTCGAAATTGACTTGAAGACGCATAACAACAACAACAATGTATATCATTATTGAAGAGCTGTAAAAACATTACTGGTTAAAAGGAGTTAACAAGGTAAGAAACTGAAAGGTCCATTGTCAAGAAACAAAAAGTGGGCTCTTCCCTATAAGAGAAATCAGTTACTGTAAACCGCCCAGAGAACTTCGGCTATGGGGCGGTATACAAGTATAATAAAATAAATAAATAAATAATATCAATTTGCAGGAAACATACCCAACTATAAAGATCATGTACATCATTAATCCTGAACAAAGGACAAGAGAATGACAGAAATAAATTACTACTCACTCTACTGCCCTTAAAGAGGATTACAATTGTTCTGGATTTGTGATTTAGCAATATTTTAAGAGAGAAAATGTACCTTCTGGGTTACAGCCAGGTATAATCCTCCTAGGTTATTTTTTCCCAGCCTCACAACTATCCAGCTTCACCAAAACCAGCTGTAACAGAGGATCACACCTGGGAACTTACGTACAGATCCAGGTTATCCAATATATATGGTTACTTTTCATAAGATTCATGGTATTTATGAGCACTCATGAAGACCTTTTTTAACTCATCAGTTACATGACAATTTCCCTCTAGTTCATAATGTTGGTACAATCTTCTTTCACAATCACTGAAAGCATTTCAATTTTAAGTGAGTTTACAACTGCTGATCAAAGCAGTGGTGCTCCAGATTTGAGGGGGCTCTGGGCAAGATGCTCTGGGGGGAGCTCTGCACCACGTCTCCCTCCTCCTACTGCCATAGTTGCTCACACCTCCCCTCAGGTTACAAAAGGCAGTGGGAAGGGAATGAATAGGTTTCTTTTTCTTTCTTTTGGGAAAGAAAAAGAAAAAAGCGACCCAATTATTCCTCTTCTGCTATCTGGGAAAACTCATCCTTTTTTCTTGAAAAACCAGGAGCTATACAAGTGTTGGACCATGGGCAACCAACCAGCCAACTAATACTACCATTTTACAGATAAGGAACACTGGGGCTGATGTCATGCAACAACAATATCACTTATTAGCAGGACCTATGTCTCCAATTTCCTAAGCTGGGAGAAAAGTGCCAAGTAACTTCACTCAACTATCCTACTACTATAAGTGAAAGGAAATCACAGCAGCTCATTTTGCTCCTGCTTTGCTGCTGACCAGAAAGAACCAACCCTCTGTTAGCTACATACCTTCCAGCCATTGCCCAGACTACCTTCTCACCTCCTGAGAAACAATAAGCTCCTAATTTCCCTCATAAGACAATGAGCTCCATACAAAGCCCTTGCAATTGGCAAACCCAACTAAAATCTGACAGATGAGGGAGGGAGAAGGGAGAGAAACCTGACCATTTTTGAAGTTTTGATCATTTGCATTTCTGAAAATTGGTATGTTTTAACTTACTCTTGGATTGTTCTTTTTGTGTTTTATATTGTAACGGCTGTTGGCTACAAACAATACAAATCTGAGTGACTGAAAAGGCAAGTGAAATTGTGCGGGCGAGCAGGTGGGGGGGCGGCAGGGTGAGCAGGGGCAGCAGGGTGAGCGGGGGGCAGGTGAGAGAGTGGGGGGCTGGTGAGCAGACAGGGGGCAGGGCAAGCGGCTGGCAGGTGAGAGAGCAGGGGTGGCAGGGAGAGTGGGGGGGCTGGAGAGCAGGTGGGGCAGCAGGGTGAGTGGGGGTGGCAGGGTGAACGGGGGCGGCAGGGTGAGCAGGGGTGGGTGAGCAGGCAGGGGCATCAGGGCAACGAGGCAGCAGGGTGAGCAGGCAGGGGGGCAGTAGGGTGAGCAGGGGCAGTAGGGCAAGCGGGGGGCAGGCAGGGCAGCAAAAGAGCAGCGGTGGGAGCAGTAGGGCGAGTGAGGGAGTAAGTGAGTGGGCAGGCAGGCAGGCGGGGGACGAGGGCGGCGAGCAAAGATCCACCATCCGGAGTGAGTCCATGTCATAACTGCTGAGCTAGATGGAACCAAATGGCCAGACTCAGTATATGCCACAGCATTCTGCACTAACTGCAGCTCCCGGGTCAGGTTGTGCTGCATGGGGATTTCTATTACCTTGGTTGCCAGGTTTTTTTTTAGTTTTGGTTAGGAACCCTGACTGGTTGTGAGTCTTCTGTCTTACTCATAGGAATCTTGTTGTGGTTGGTATGGTATTGCATTCAGAAAATCATTACTGTCTTCATTTTCTATTTCTATTTGAATTTCACTTACCTCTATCCTTACTCCCTTACATCCACAGAAGCAACAGCAGTGGTTCCATGTGGTCAGCTTAACCCCCTTAAAACCCACTGATGATGCATCTTGTTGGTTTAATGACAGTTTGTTTCTTGCCCAATAGTGGCAAAAGAGAATTCACATACTGGGAAGTGTGGCTTCAATTGCTGTTGTTCCCAATCTACTGCCTGTGAAGGTAGACCAAACCACGTGTGTTTTCTCTCTGTCAAGTATTATTGATTATTTATTTAATTAATTAATTAATTTGTATCCTGCCCTTACGCCCAGCAGGAGCCCAGGGCGGCAAACAAAGCACTAAAACACTTTAAAACACCATAAAAACAGATCTTAAAATACATTAAAACAAAACAGCATTAAGTATTACTCACTGGAATTGGGTTGGCTCTCAAAGTGAGATTATAGCAGCCCACACAGTAGACAGGAAAGAGTAGAGAATCTTCTTAACTCTTACTCATTTCTCAAACCTCTCTCTGCAGTGAAGGGTCAAGTGTGTAAAGAAGTTTGGAGCAGCCATGTTAAAAGGCAGGCAGGGCATTCCAGGCAGGGGTTGCCAACCCTACTTTGATATGGATATAGTTGCAGAAGATCCCTAGTCAAGCCTTACCAACAGCACAATCCTAACCATATCTACTCAGAAGTAAGTCCTGTGGAGTTCTATGGGGCATAGTCCATTAGTAAGTGTGTTTAGAACTGCAGCCTTCAGGGGCATCCATCTTTACTCCTGAGTGCTTCCTTCTAATATCTCCACAACAGTAGGCTTTCTTCCTACAATGGCCTTCTGGTGACTGGCCTGGCTTGAAGGCACTTAAACCCTTCTTGCCAGAAGTAAGTAGACTAGATTAAATGTTCCCTATGCAGGCTCCCTAAGTATGTGAGAAGGAATAATCCCATCAGTTCAGCTGGATCTAGAACCACCCTCATTTAGCTAAGATTTCTATCCCAATCAGATTTTTTTTTGTTTAAGTGGTAGGCTCCAAGCAACTGTGGTTGATGCTTAATGACATCACTAGGGCCTGTCCCCTATGTCATCATTAGGGCATGTCCCCGTGACATCACTAGGGCACACCCTTGAAATCTCAGGGTTTGGAATGCTTCTGAGCTGGCAACCTGAACCTAGAGTGATCTGCCCTTTGTAGGTACAGCTACAAATGAAAGCCCAGTGTAATGCTATGGATGAGGATGTTTAATTTCACAGGAGATGTGTATAAAACCTGGAATTCAGACTGTAAATTTCCTTGTCTCCCTAAACTCTTTGGCAGCTAGGTCTCAGGCTGGTCAGACTCCAACAGAGCAGGTAAAATGGGGACATCAAAGCACTAATCTGGTGGCATCCAGGGGGCCATGACACTGGAGTGTCATCAGAGTCCCAGAAGAGGTTTAAGCAGTGGTATTTCAAACCATAGTAAGTGGATCCCTTTGCAGTGGATTGAACACTCACCACTCATTCTACACCTCACCACCACTGTAGAGGAGATGATGATGATGATGATGATGATGATTAGATTTAGATTTATATCCCGCCCTTCCTCCCAGCAGGAGCCCAGGGCGGCAAACAAAAACACTAAAAACATTAAAACATCATAAAAACAAACTTTAAAACACATTAAAACAAAACATGTTTAAAAATGTTACTTTTTTAAAAAGCTATCAAAATATGATAGCTATCAAGATATGGAGATATGAAAACCAGATATAGGACTGGGGTGTAATTTGGTGACAAAGCATTGTTTCAGCATATTAAATTGTTTCAGCATATTAAATCTACAAACCACATGAATGCTGTGCTGATCACCATCTTCAACTGTGGGATTAGGAGGGCTTGTGCAGCGGGCACAGTCAGTGCTAGGTAGTGTTGGGCACCTGTTCAAGCCTGCAGCCCAGCGGGGTCCCTTTGCCAACCCCTGGAGCTGCTTGGCCCTGCTGCTCTTCAGTCTTCTTGTTGCTTCCTGTTCAGCTTTCTCCTCTGAGCAAGGGAGCAGTGCCAAGAAGGAGAACACAGAGCAGTATGCCTTGCCTTCTTCTCTTCTGGGCAACTGTGCTGATTGTGCCAAAGAACAAAGGACTGTAGCTCACTAGTAGTAGACAATTTGCTTTGCATCCAGAAGGCCCCAGGTCCAGTCCCTGGCACCTTCAGGCAGGGCTGGAAAGATCCCATCTTTAACTCTGGAGAGCCACTGCCAGTCAGTGTAGACAATATTGAGCTAGATTGACCGATGGTCCGACTCAGTTGAAGGCAGCTTCCTATGTTCTTAAAGTATGAGGGTTGACAAATGGACAGTAGGAATAGAGGCAAGGAGCCTGTATTCGGAGGGGGGGGATCCCACTGAAGGCATCTTGCCCGAAGGCCCTCCAAAATCTGATGCCAGCAGCGGCGTCACTAGCAGGAGTGCGGGGGGGTGCGGACCTCCGGTGTGCGCCCTCCCAGGGGCATGGACGAGGTGGCTGGGTTTGCGTGTGTGCGTGCCTGCGTGCACACTCGAGGCCAGCCACCCCGTCCATGCCCCTGGGAGGGCGCGCACCGGAGGGGCACCCAGCCGGAGAAGGCCTGGGAACGCCGGCGCGCCTCCCTCACCCCTTCGACGCTGCTCCTGGTCTCACCCGCCCGCCTACCTCCGAGGAGGAGTTGGAGCAGCCTTGCCGGGCAATGGCGCGGGGTGGGGCGGCTCTGGGTGTCACCCCCCTCATGGTGACACTGGGGTGCGGGCCGCACCCTCCGCACCCCAGTAGTGACACCCCTGTATGCCAGCACTAGTCACAGTCCAAACAAGGAATTGCTGCAGGATTTCTGCATGAAATCTCAAGCAACCTTGTACTTTGGGGCTGGTGAAACTAGTTCCTGCACTTCTGATTTGTCAGGGTCAGTTAAGAGACATCCAACAAAGTGATAAAGCTTTTACTGGATGATACCACTTCCAGCTGTGTGTGTGGATGTTTAACATTCTTCCAGCATTCTCACATGCAGCCTGAACTTCACCACTTGATAAAAACTAAAAATATACAAACTGTAGTGTGGTAATTTACCATCTGGATACAGTCTGAAATATTAGGTTAAGAATTGTTGGAAATACCAAAGAAATCCTGACAGACAGACAATTTGTAAGAATTACTGTATTATGCTGCATTACTGACGTAAGCTTTCAGTTATTTGCGGGTTGCTACATGAGAAGGGATTTGCAAATGTTCTAGAAATAAATTACAAAAAGAAGGCAATCTGAGCTTGGAAAAGTTACTTTTTTGAACTACAACTCCCATCAGCCAATCTAGTGGCCATGCTGGCTGTGGCTGATGGGAGTTGTAGTTCAAAAAAGTAACTTTTCCAAGCTCTGGAAGCTCCACATTTTATGAGAACAAAATTGTCTTTGGGCTGTATTCTGCCATTCTGACCAATTGCAATTTAGTACCCCCCACCCCCACCGAGTTAAGATGTTCCAGGCACAAAATGTGGAGGAGAATATAAACCTAGGAATAAACACTGCCAAAATCCTTACAGATCCCCAGATTGTCGGTCTTTGTGTGGATGCACAGAAAATCTTCACACCTTTTGCCTGACAGCACAAAGAACCACCCACATTAAGCAGCCTTGCATTCCTGACAGAATACGGATGATTCAGCAACACCTAATATTAACTATTTGCACATCAAACAAATAGAGGAAAATGTGAATCAAAAGATTCCAGATGTCACTGGATTGCATTATAATCACTTTTCCTGCATCTTTAATGCTGGTGGTGTACTTATTGTGGCTCAGTATTTTCGAACGTGACCACTGTGCTAAGGCATTTCAGGGTCTTATTTATGTTGTGATAACAGGCAACATAGGCCAGTTCTGCATGTAATGCTATATCAGAGCTTTGCACTACATGCATGATAGACTGTGGAACACAAGGTTCACCTCATTAGGAAGATCATGCCTGCCCTTTCTGAACAGTCATGAGCAGCATCTGCTCTCTTCGACCGCTCCACCCATTTCCCCTCACTATCTCATACACCGGAAACTCCCTCCTAGAGCATCTGTGTAGAACCAGCTTTCTTTCTTTCTTTCTTTCTTTCTTTCTTTCTTTCTTTCTTTCTTTCTTTCAGTGAAGCCTTTAGCCTGGATCCTTAGGTACCATCTCTACCAGTTACTTTTGCTCTGTTTCAGGCCCTGCCTCTCCCATTTTTCCTCTTTTACTTTGTTTTCCCTGTCTTTCCCTTACATCTCCCCCTCCCCATCAAAATGTATCTTTGAAGTCCCTTGGGGCAGGGACCTGTCTTTGCTACTTACTGTCACTGTGTAAAGTGCAATGTACATTGCTACTGCTGTATAAATAAATAATCATAATAGTGCAGTACAGCAATTTAGCATTAGGGTTACATATACAGCAGTTGCTATGTCTGAATCTGAAAGAATCTGAGTAAATTCTTAGAAGACAAAAAGGAAGCATTGGGAAACAGCGTCAAACTACACAAAACAAGGGAAATCCATGATTAGATCTCTAGGGACGGTCATATTTTTAGTTAAAAGCAGACACAAGGAGCTCTGACTTTGATTGCAGCAGCAAAAACCTCCCCCAGTGTTTCCATGATCTAAATCACCCCCCTCTCTAATTATTTGTTTTGTCGCGTAACAGTATGCCACTCCCTACCACTACTATTCCAGTCAAAATTGGAGCACACACAGCGGCTGCTTTCACCTAAAAACAGAAACATCAGGAGACCTGCAGTCGTAGAAGAGCTCTCTAGTGTTCTTTTGGCCATGAGAAGCCAGAATCTCCAATCCCATTTTTAGGTTTCTTATCCTTCCTTTACATATAAGAGAAGGGACTAGGAAGCAAGGCTGTTTTGAGGCTTAGGGGACCCCCCTCGACAAAGTGCCCTTTGGTGAATCCTTGGCTGCAGGCTTATCTGGTAGAGGATGGCAATCCTTAAAAAACTTCCCACACTGTCAAGGTGCAATACTGTGTCAAGGGCACTAGGAGAAATTAAAATGGCTGCCAGCTGCTGTCAACAGCAGGTGTGAGAACCTGTGTGGTGGGGAGTGCCTGACAGTTGCCAAGAATGGCAGGTGCTGATGCCAGGACAGGCATGCAGGTGGGAACCTGCTTCTCCCATAGTAAACCATCATTACTCACCAGGAAGATAACAGACTGTTCTTCTCAGGTTTCACTGTATGCAACTTTTTTCTGGTACCTAAAAGTAACAGAATCCAACCATGTGATTGACTGTCCCTTGAAAATAATGTTTGTTGTGGTTTCATCCACAGCTACTGTATGATTTAATAGTCCCTCATCACATCATTTTAGATGATTCATGGTTAACATTAGCTAATCCATTTGTATATTTCCTAGGCTCATAGGGTTGCCATATTGCCTGGTTAGCCAGGTTTTACCAGGATTCTAGCCATGCTACCCAGTGCCCGCTTAACCCATTAGGTGGCCTGGATTCCCAGCTTTCATTAAAAAAAAACACACAAGTCTTGCTGATCCAGAGATACAAGATAAAATGTGGAGGCAGTTTTCTGCCCATTTTGTGAGAACTCAACCTAGTCTTGCCTTCCATTGTTCTTAGCCAATGAGACACACCACAGCTGTCCTGGAAAAATCAAGAATTTTAGCCTGTCTGCTGCATATGCAGAATCTAGCAGTTTAGAAAACTGCACATGCTCAGTTGATCAACACATGCAGCTCTGCCTGTTCTCCATAGGTTTTCTGGTTGAGTCAGCAAGGAGAAGCAGCCTTCATCTCAGTTTAGGATTGCCAGGCTCAGGGCCGACTGATCCTGTATCTTTAGGAGAAGATTAAGTCAGCCAAGTGCAGGTGTTCTTGCAACACTATAATGGGAAAAACCACAAGGTGGAATTCTCCCTTCCCCGTGCATAACTTTTAAAGATACAGAAGACCTCTTGGTTGCCAGGCCCGGCCTCCAACCCTGTCTCAATTGCCTCTGTGTCTTAAGGGGTGAATGCAATGGGAGAGTCTGCCTGCTATCATGGAGTATGGAATAAAGGGGTTTGAATCTACTACATGCTCTCTCCCCAAACAAATACAAATATAAAAGCAAGCCTCTCTGTAGAAAAAGCTGAGGTATTAGCTTTTGCATTTTTTGGCCCTGCCCTCACCCTGTTAATTGGTGCTTACTCCCAGGTAAAAATGGAAATGGACTGCCTTCAAGTCGATCCTGACTTACAGGACCCTGTGAATAGGGTTTTCATGGTAAGTGGTATTCAGAGGAAGTTTACCATTGCCTCCCTCTGAGGCTAGTCCTCCCCAGCTGGCTAGGGCCCGCTTAGCTTGCCACAACTGCACAAGCCAGCCCCTTCCTGTCCGCAACTGCCAGCTGGGGGGCAAGTGAGCTCCTTGGGACTATGCAGCTTGCCCACGGCTCCACAGGTGGCAGGGCACGTAACCCTGAGCCACTCACTGTGGGGGTGATCTTTAGCTGGCCCTTGACACCCAGGAGACATGAGTGGGGATTTGAACTCACAGGCTCTGGACTCCCAGCCAGGCTCTCAACTGGACAACGCAACTATTAATATGCTTAATTTGCATAATTAGCAAATAATTTGCATAACTGCCAGATTAGCCTGCCTAGATTTGTGAAACTAGAATATGGCAACCCTATATGCTCAGCAGTTAGCCCTATTATCATCATCATCTTCCTCTTTCAACAAGCCTTTTAAGGAGATACCTTATACTAATCTGCATCTGTACTGTAATTGTTTTTAAGATGGTTTTAAAGACTTTTAAAGATGCTTTGTTTTTAAGATTTTGGGGGGGAGGAAGTTTTGTTTTAAATACGTTTTTGGTATTTTGTTGCTTCTTCTAAGCTCCTAGGAGAAAGGGTGGGATATAAATTTAATTTAAAAATAAGTAAATAAAAATAATAATCATCGGATACATTGGTGTAATATATTCATCTACAGTATTTTTATATATATATAAACATGGAGATGGACTGCTTTCAAGTCGATCCTGACTTATGGCGACCCTATAAATAGGGATTTCATGGTAAGTGGTATTCAGAGGGGGTTTACCATTGCCTCCTTCTGAGGCTAGTCCTCCCCAGCTGGCTAAGGCCTGCTCAGCTTGCCACAGCTGCACAAGCCAGCCCCTTCCTGGTCCACAACTGCCAGCTGGGGAGCAACTGGGCTCCTTGGGACCATGCAGTTTGCCCAAGGCTGCACAGGTAGCAGGGCACGTAATCCCTGAGCCACTCACTGTGGGGGTATATATTTGAGCTTCTTGACAGATACTGTATTTCCTTCTCTTATTAGTCTTCACAACAATAACATGAGGCTACTGATACATATTTCCATTTTCTGGTGGAGAACTTAGCATGAGGCAGCAACACCCAAAGAACTGTAAATCAAAACAAAGCATTATCAATTACACCAATATTTATTAACACTCCAAGAATTAACCCGAATGTCAATGTACAATATAGGCATAATTTAACGAAACTAAAATGGTATGTCATAGATACTTTTTACATTTCTAAAGGTTAACACAAAAGCCAGACTGTGATGCAGAAACTTATGTTTCATAGCCTTAAGAGTTTCTAGATTTTATATGATATAATATCTTTTTACTACTATTAATTCAAATTAAGTTTCCTCTAATATTGCTGCTGGAACATTATGTTCAGATTTGTCATTCTATTGTTTTATAAACTTATGCCAGGGTTCTAATGCATTTCTTTGTGTGTTTACTGTGTCTACCCACAACCTTTTAAATGATCTTATGCCTGAGTATCCTGTGGCAAGCAGCTATTTCCTGTTCCTTGATTGATGGCATTTTCTTCTTTTCCCACTATTTTGCAACTAATATATGAGCTGCCACCAAAATGATTTTCCATCATTTCCCTTAGGACTATTTTATCTTTTCCATTAAAAAATCCAAGAATCTAATTTTAATGTTTAAGTGGTCATTGTTTGAACTATTTTTTGCAATATTGGCCCAAAGTATCCATATATATTTACATTCATATCAAATTTGATTAAATTGTGCAAAGTCTTGTCCACAACACCAAATAATTGCAAGAATGTAAGGCAACTAGAGCAAAATTATACCAGAAGCTGATTCCCTAAAGATACAATATATTTATTTATTTATTATTTTATTTGTACCCTGCCCTTCCTTCCAGCAGGAGCCCAGAGCGGCAAACAAACACTAAAAACACTTTAAAACATCATAAAAATACCTTAAAATACATGAAAACGTTAAAAACATTTTTTAAAAAACTTTTAAAACATCTTTTTTTAAAAAAAAGGGGGGGTTAAAAACATATTAAAAGATACATTAAAAGCAATTCTAACACAGACACAGAGTGGGATAGTTCTCAACTTATATAATAGCAAAATATGGGAGATCAGCCCTAGAGACTGCCTTAGACTTACAGGACTGTTGTAAATTGATGCTCCCCTTTTTTGGTTGTACAGGACTTTCTGTACAACCAGAACAAAGTGGAGAACAGAACCAGCTGTTGTATACCAGCCAGCTCTAAGCCTGAACGGTACTAAAAAGGCCTAAAGGGGGCTGCCTTGAGCAGGAGTCACCAAGTTCTGGGTAAGCTATAGGAAGAGTTCCAAAAGACAGCTGACAATGCTTTAATAGTAGCCAAAGTTGAAAGGAGCTCTTACTGGTTCCTGTGCCTCAAAACAGCAATGATTTGCAGACTTTAGTTGGTTATGATGCTTATCTATATGGCTTGAAAAACATTCACCTGCTGATTTCTCTAATCATGCTGCTGTTAAAGGCACAGGAGAAGTCCAGGCCATCTTTTTCAGTCACAGCTGGCAACTGCAGATCCCTCTGTTCATATGGGAGCATTATAGTGTAGCATTTCTCCGCCAGATGCCCTCCTGATGTTTTGGACTACAACTTTCATCATTCCCACCACACATCACACCTGGAGGACACCAGGCGGGGAAGGCTAATATAGTGGAAAGTGAGTTGTTGAAGTGATGAGAGTTAGTTCTTGTTTGCTCACTTGAGGAGTCAAGCTGGGCACTTGGTCTCTGAGGTGGTCATTCACTCTTTCTCCAGGTACCTTGTGGAGTACTCTCCCTCACACTAGGCCTTAAGCTGGCTAGAGAACATGGAGGTCTTGAAGCAGATTCCTGCTGATCTATATCCAGAGCTTGGAAAAGTTACTTTTTTGAACTACAACTACCATCAGCCCAATCCAGTGGCCATGCTGGCTGGGGCTGATGGGAATTATAGTTTAAAAAAGTAACTTTTCCAAGCTCTGTCTGTATCAACATGGACCCCTCCATTTCAGGGTGCTTCCAGAACTACCTTTAACTGTGGAACCATCTTGTCCCATTCATTCAATTTTTATATAGATTTGCAGTCCTCCCAAGGTTTCCCCCCTCAGTTAAAGCATTTTAAACCACTTTATTCCCTACCATGGAAAATCTAATAAGGTAGGAAAAATCTGACATGGTAGTAATATTGAGTCACATGTAGATGGACCATCAGAGTCAGGATGCAACAACATGATATCAGTGAGTGGGAAAAGCAAGAGATGGAGAACAATAGGTGCTAAGACACAATTTACTGAAAAAGTGATTTTAAAAACCCATTGAAGTCTAATGTGTTTTGAATAGAAAGTCTTCTTCAAAAGCAATTAAACTTACTAAGTCAGTGGTTCCCAACCTGGGGGCCGGGCCCCCCAGGGGGGCCGTGAAGTAATCCAGAAGGGGCCATGAACAGTAAAGAAATGAATTATTTATTAATTTTTTAAAAAAGTCTTCACTCCTTCTATACTGTCAGAATCAGAATACGTTTATTGCGGTCACTGACCAAACATTCCAACATAAAAATAGTTAAAAACAACTATTTTAAAACAGATCAATACAAGTTAAAATATTATCACATTCAAGGTATCAAATTTTTCCTACACTGGATAGCTGAGGCACAAAATTTGGCAATTTTTTCAGTAATTTTAAAAGAACGATCAGATAATAGAAAATCTACATAGTAACTGTCACTTTTTCCAGGTATTAAATCCAAAATAGGATTAATTAATTTAGTTCTAAGGGTACAATAAAACGGACAGTGTAGCAGAACATGTGTAACTGTTTCTATTTTGTCAATGCCGCATGGGCATTTCCTATCAATTAAAGGGATTTTTTTATATTTGCCCTCTAGCAATGCAGATGGTAAGATATTAAATCTTGCTAGAGTGAAGGCTCTACGCCATTTGGGTAACGTCAGGTTTGATAAATAAGGCATCAGAGACAAAGGTTTTTTATTATATCTATATTTCCTTATCAACATCAAATGCTGTTGGTAATCAATATCTTTGATCCGTTGTATAATAATTGTTTTGGCCTTCTCATAACCCCAATTTAAAATTATTTGGATAGAAAAACCTAATGACGATATTTTATTTAATATCATTTGCTTCCAAGTAGATTGAAAATTATCTCTTAATGTGTGAGGTGCCAGACCTATCGGATTAAATAAAAGTTTCAGCCAAAATATAATTCTATAATTCCAAATACGGGATTCTACTGAAGGTAATCCTAATTCCAGTCTTATAATGAAATTTGGAATGCAACGGGAAACTGACAAAATTGACCTTAAAAAGGAATTTTGGACTGCCTCAAGTGATGCAAAATTTTGACAGGTATTAGCTTGCATACCGTATGTCAACTGTGGAATTACTTTTGCCACAAATACTTTAATAGCAGCAGGTATTATTTGACCCCCTTTGTTATAGAAAAAAGACAGCAAAGTTTTCGATGTTCTCATCGCATTTAGGATAATCATTTTTGTGTGTAATTTCCAAGATCTGGATGATTGTAATGTTATACCTAAATACTTAAATGCCGATACTTGTTCTATTAGTCGACCATTTAACCGCCAGAGATGGATCGGCGGTCTGTTATTTTTCATAAAGGTCATGAGTTTTGTTTTATCATAGTTGATTATAAGATGTTCCTTATCACAAAAATTCGCTAAAGTAGATAGTAGTCGTTTTAGACCTATAGGAGTTTGGGATATTAAGACTAGATTGTCTGCATATAATAATATGAATCTAGGTGATTCCACTAATATTGGGGGAGGAGAAGAAATTGCTGCTAAAGAATTAACTATTGTATTTATATAAATGTTAAACAAAAGTGGGGCCAATACGCATCCTTGTTTTACACCTTTATGAGTACGTATAGGATTTGTTAAATGGCCTTTATTGTTACACTTAACTCGAAGGTAGGTATTTTCACAGAGGCCTCTTATCAATGATAATAAACGTAAATCAATATTGGTGCTTTCTAATTTTTCCCATAGTTTGGCTCTTGATATCGAATCAAAAGCTGTTTTAAGATCGATAAAAGCAGCATAAAGAGAACCCTTTGTTCTTTTGGTGTATTTCTCAGCAAGATGTTGTAAGACCAGGGCGTGATCTAAAGTTGAACGAAACGCCCTAAAGCCTGCTTGCTCTTGAGCCAAAATATGTTCATTTTCAGCCCAATTTATTAGTTTATTA
Organism: Rhineura floridana; assembly: GCF_030035675.1. Taxonomy (NCBI): domain Eukaryota; kingdom Metazoa; phylum Chordata; class Lepidosauria; order Squamata; family Rhineuridae; genus Rhineura; species Rhineura floridana. The sequence goes on from NC_084480.1 coordinate 214,771,147, forward strand.
TATAAGTGTGCAGCATACAATTTACTAATTACACTTAATAAACTTATCGGTCTGAAGTTAGCTGGATCAGACGTGTCACCTTTTTTATAAATTGGGACAATTATTGCCATACCCCAGTCTTCAGGTATATGCATAGTATGATCTATATAGGAGAAAAGTGTTGCCAGTACTGGGGCCCACCATTTTGCATTATTTTTAAAAACTTCGGCGGGAATATTATCAGACCCAGGAGCTTTATTTGCTTTTAATTTAGATAATAGGTCTAAGATTTCATTCACAGTAACGGGTTGCCATTCAGGTATATTCTTATTAATGACTTTTTGTGAAATTTGAAGATCTAAATCATCCTTATATAAATTCTTAAAATAAGATTCCCAAGTATTTGAGGGGATATAACATTCTAGGTTTGTAAAAGTTTTTGGCCAATTATTTGTTATTAATTTCCAAAATAAAGAAGAATTTTTTAGATTGGCAGCTTTATTTAAATTATGCCAGATTTCTTTTAACCCTAGTGTCTTTTTCTTATTTATAAGTTGTTTATATTGGTTCCTGGTTTCACAGTATATATTCAACAGTTCTTGTGATCTAGTGGCCTTATATGCTTTAAAAGTAACAATTAGATGTTTTTTTTCTCCACACATTCATGATCAAACCATGGTTTGGAATTTAACCTATGATTCTTTAAGTTATCTTTTATATTTGGCTGAAAGATCTGCTGCACATTCCTTAGTATCTGTTGGACTTGATTGTAGGGATCAATTTGACAGTTATTAAGTATAAGGTCTTTTTGGGCTAGATTATCTTCGTGATTCAATCTATCTGAAATCTCTTTTTCTAATTTCGGAATCCACTTAAGTCTGCTTGGTCAAATTTCACAATCAATGATCGAAAATGATTGCAAGTCAGTATATATTTGGGCCTCTTTGCATTTCAGAATTATATTGACAGGTGAATGATCGCTTTCTGGTCTATCTATTATTGTAAAACTCTCTATTGAATGGTAAAGTTCTTGGGAGACTATACAAAGATCTATTGTGGATGCACCTCTAGATGATAAGTATGTAAATTCACCTTCCCGGTCACCACTTATACGACCATTTAAAAGAATTAAATTTAATTGAAAAATCATTTGCATTAAAGAAATACCTGCATGATTAGATCTAGTATCTTTTGCATGTCTAGTAGGTATAGAGGTCAAGCCATCCATTGGGGGGACTATCATTTTATACTTGCTAAATAAAGCTTCGTCAGATGGACCTAATCTAGCATTAAAGTCGCCAGCTATTACTAATAAAGCTGCTGGATAACGTAATGTTAATTTTGTTATATAGCTTTCAAGTTGAGCAGTTTCAGTAGCACTCAATTTTATCTCTTTACTTGGTGGCAAGTAAACATTAAGTAATAGTATCAGCTGGTGCGATATTTTTATAAGAACTGCATTAGCTAGACCCAACAGGGGTTCACAATTAATAATAGAAGCATTGATTCTTGTCGATACAAATATACATAAACCTCCTTTTGGACGGTCCCCCCTTAAACTAGATGTAGCTTTTAATTGATAGGCCGAATACCCATCAAAATTCATCATTGTTGTTGTCCATGTTTCTTGCAGTAGCAAAATATCAAATTGCTCCAAGAAATTCATAAATGATGGATCTTTATCTTTGTTAGTCCAGCCAGCAATGTTCCACGATATTATCTTAAGGGTAGGGAAATTCTGAAGTATTATGACGTCAGTTAGTACTTAAATTTGACAAATGTCTCTCTCTTTCCAATACCACTAATGGAATTTGTTGGTATTGTATCTCCATTTTACTTTCTTGGTTGATCCTAGATAGTTTTGATGCTGCATGGGTTACTTTTTCCGTTGTTACAGGTACATTGATGTTAACTTTTTCATGCTCACCCTCCATTTCTTTTAATGTATTTAGCAGATTTTCAAGATTAGACCTAATTTATTTCCTTGCTTCAAAAGATAAAGTTGTAAAAGTCTGGAGTAAAGATATTTCTTCAGGTAGAAAGTTAGTAATCTCCTTAGTTATTATTTCTGCAATGGGTTGATTGAGTATATCTACCTCACCTGCATCCAGATCATGTGGAATTGGAGGACTATCAAGGTTAAAAGGACGAGTTATGAGCCTTTTAGGTGGAGCTAGATTGTCAAAAACTCTATCAGTATAAATATTTTGGGTTAACAATAGTTCTCTTTTACGGTGGAAAAGAGTTGTTTTTTCTTTTGATATAAATGTAACAATAGCTCTGGCACTAGTATAATTGTAGAATAGATATTTAATGTCTATGATGTCTTTTATCTGCACCAGCCCTGGAGATACTTTGTTAACAATATTAATCAAGTGCCTCTTTCTTTCTTTTTGTGTTAAATATCCCTTTGGTTTTGGGAAATTTATTAAAGCCAACTGGTTTTCTTTTAAAATTAAATTCCAATCTTTATTATTTTGATTTGAATGGAAAGGTAATACATTACCTAGACTCATTGTTAATTGTTCATTAGACACTTGGTCATGGAAATTAAAATAGAAATTCGCCTGATTATTTTCTGGGCATGATAATGTCTGTTGTTCTGAGGTTAGTTGCAATTTTTCTTCACTAGATGGCACTGTGGTCTTTAATTCAGTGTTCTTTTTCTTCACCTTCTTCTTTCGCTTTCTTTTCTTCTTCTTTTTCTCTAACGGAGCTTTTTCTGCATCCAGTAACTTAAAGAGTTTTTCAAATTTCATATTACATTTGCGATGTCTCCTGATAGATTTAATATTTTTTGATTTTTTTGCAGGTTGCACTGGAGGTTTAGAGTTTATTTCTTTTCTTTTTTTTAAAGGATGATGGTCTATTTTTTGATCTGACTGGAGATTCTGCGTGGCTACGTTTAGAACTTTGGTGTCTGATTCAGTTTGTATTACACGTTTTACTATAAGTTCTGTTAATGTTGTTAAAAGTGAATTATCTTCTTCCACAAATTTAGCAATTTGCGTAAGTGATTGAGACACCATTTGACACCAATCATCATTTGTTGGTATTGTTTGTACTTTGATTTTTTCAAGTTCTTTATCTTTATCCACAAGCGAAATAAAGGATTGGGAATTGATTTTAAAGTCCTCATAAAAAGATGAGGATTCTAGCGGTGGCATTGAGACTTCTTCATCAGGTAATGAAGTATTAAATTGATTTATAGATGGTAATAAATCATAGTCAGTTCTGACATTATCTGCTTCTTCTAATTCTTGGGCTATATTTAGAAGGTTGTTCTTTTCTTCATTGTTTGGTGGCCATGATGGTATTTTATTTATATCCCATTCAGTTAGTAGATTTTCAAAAGACAGATTTTCTTTCAAGTCTATATTATCATTTGTCGGTATTACATTCACCTTTGGCTGGTAATAGAAAGTAATTTTGGTTTGTTTTTCTTTTAAGGTTTCATGTATATCCTCTTCATTCAGGACAATGCCTAGTTCTTTACATTTTTGTCTAGTTAGAACCATAATTTCTCAGCCGGGTATTGTCGAGAGGCAGAGCTGGGGTCCCGGGGAGTTGGGAGAAGAGGATTCCTATGGATGGCAGAGGGGAGGGGGAGGAACTTCCCCCCTTTGGAGTGAAGACGAAACAGAGGAAATGCCAGCGATAGGGTCACCTAGCAACGGGGAGCCTGAGAGCTTTGAAGTTTCAGAATCCTCCCTGGATATTCTCATGCCTCCCCTTCTTTGAAGCTCAGAGCAAGAGGGAGAAGAGGGAGGGCTGCCCACAGCAGAAAAGCGGCGAGGCAGTTTACCATCAGCCCCTCCCCTATCCCCCATACTGGAATCAGAAACTTCAGATGATGAGGGGGCAATGCTTCCCCCCTCACCACGCACACGCAGACAGCTGAAAAGACAGGAGAGAAGGGGGGAAGGTGGGCAGTACCTGAGGAGCAGTTAAGGAGGAGCGAAAGGTTGCACGCCCATTTGGCCCCTTCTTAAAGAACAGGCAGGAAGCAGCCCCTTGCTCTGTCAACTTTCTTCCAATGCCGCAGGACCTGTATCCCTGTATTGCTTCATGAGAAGATGCAGTCTTTGCTTGGACATTACCCTAATAAAACACGAATTACTTACAACCTCTGGTCTGGTTCCCGAGTCTCATCCTGGGCCTGACAGCTTGACAGAGCCACCTAAATCACCCTCAACGCTCTCTTCACTTGACTGGGACAAGATGTCAAAGGGAGCAGCGGGGGGGACGAACCCCACTTCTGAGATGGAAGAAGTGAAACTCTTGAGGACTAAGGTAGCTGATTTGCAGATGGATGTTCAAGACCTGCTAGCAGCAGTCAAGGCGCTGAAGACGGATAACCAAACCTTGAAGGCCACAATAGACCAGATGCGAGCAGCCCCTCCAGCTGCCGCGGTAAAGATTCCCATTGGACTGCCCCCAAAATACGCGGGACAAAGTGATCAGTTGGCAACCTTCGTGGCTCAATGTGAGTTATATCTGGATGTCAGGCACACGGAATTTCCAGAAGATGGGGCTAAAGTAGCCTTCGTGATTAGCCTCCTGGAGGGAGAAGCTGCAAAATGGGTGACTCCGTATCTCGTGAGAAAGGATACTGTCTTAAGAAAGTACAGAGGATTTATACAGGAGATGACCGAGATGTTTCAAGACCCGCAAAGAGCTGAAACAGTAGCACGGCAGCTAGGCGCTCTGAAGCAAGCTAAAGGGACGGTTTCCGAGTACACCAACGCTTTTAAAATTCTGTCCCAGGAAACGGGTTACAATGACGCCGCCCTGATGTTTATGTACTGGAGTGGACTAAATGCTGAAATCCTGGATGAGCTGGCCAGGACCTCCCCCCTCGCTGACCTACCAGGGCTCATCCGGCTATGCTTACAGATAGATCACCGGATGGAAGGAAGGTGCCTGGAAAGGAAGCAGGAGGTCCCGAGATACTCAGCCTCGGCATCCCGCAGCAAGACCCTTCCCACTGCAGGGATGGCAGGTAATGCAACTGAGGGACAGGGAGGGGCTAGACCAAGACAGTCAGAAGAAGAAAAAGAAAGATGACGCTGGGAACGTTTATGCTTTTATTGTTCAAAGCCGGGCCATGTCACCAGAGACTGTGGACTGAAAGGGGGGAAAGCCGAGCCATCGGGAAACTAGAACACCCAGTCCACGTGCAGGCCGGTGGACTGGGGGCAGCGTTGTACAAAGGCCCCCCAATGATCCAACCTCCCTCAAAAGGGGTGTTGGTCTTGCCTATTCGGATTACAACTTCCAGAGGGGTGGTGTTTAATTCCACTGCCTTAATTGACAGTGGAGCCTCCACAAATTTTATTGATGCAAAGCTAGTCAAGCGTCATGGAATTTCCCGGTGGAAACTGGATGCTCCCCTAGATGTGGAGACCATCGATGGGAGACCCCTGAAGTCAGGAGGGGTGACACAAGCCACGGAGGAAGTGAAACTTCAAATCCCTGGGCATGAAGAGTTCATTTTGCTATACGTGTCAGATCTCTCGAACTTTGAGGTGATTCTGGGAATGCCCTGGCTAGCAAAGCATGAACCCAAAATAAGTTGGAAGGAGGCGGTGGTGTGGTTCACCTCACAGTATTGCCAGGAGAACTGTCAACCTGAAGGAATCAAGAACACCTTAGCGGGGGCAGTGCAAGAGATCGAACAAGTGACCCTGCCGCCGAAGTACGAAGAATTCAAAGATGTGTTTGATGAAAAAGAGGCAGAGACTTTACCCCCCCACCGCCCTTACGACTGTGTGATTGATCTCGTGCCAGGAGCCAGCATCCCATCGGGGAGAATCTACTCTCTCACAGAGATTGAGAGGGAGGCCCTGAAGGAATTCCTGGATAAAAACCTGAGGCGAGGATTCATACGCCCCTCACAGTCCCCTGCTGGAGCGCCACTATTGTTTGTGAAAAAGAAGGGGGGGAACTCAGACCTTGTAACGACTATCGCGCATTGAACCAGATCACCATCCCTAACAGCTACCCGCTGCCCCTGATCTCAGAGTAGCTGGATCGACTGCGCTCCGCAAAAATCTTCACGAAGCTGGATTTGAGAGGAGCATACAATCTGATCAGAATGAAGGAGGGAGATGAATGGAAAACAGGATTCTTGACCACTTATGGACAGTATGAATACCTGGTCATGCCGTTCGGGCTTTGTGGGAGCCCAGGCGTGTTTCAAAAGTTCATGAATGACGTGTTTAGAGACTTGTTGGACACGAATGTAATCTGTTACTTACATGATATCCTGGTGTTCTCAAAGAACCAGGAAGACCATGACCAGCATGTGAAAATGTTGTTGAAGAGACTGAGAGAAAATCACCTGTATGCTAAGTTAGAGAAATGTGGATTTGACCTCAAGTCTCTAGACTTCCTTGGGTATCGAATCTCAGCGGAAGGAGTGGAGATGGACCCAGGGAAAGTAAGCTGTATATTGGACTGGGGCCAACCTGTCACCAAAAAGGACGTACAACGGTTTTTAGAGTTTGCCAATTATTACAGAAAGTTCATTCCAGGGTTTTCCAAATTAACAGCTCCTCTGACTGACTGTTTAAGGGGGAAGAAGTTTCAATGGACAGAGAATGCCACCGAGGCCTTTGAGGAGCTGAAGAGAAGGTTTGCTACCGAGCCCATTCTGCGCTTTGCTGATCCGAACCGCCCTTTCGTCGTGGAAGCAGACGCTTCGGATTTTGCCATCAGGGGGGGTCCTTCTGCAATTAGACCAAGAAGGGAAGGAGTTGCACCCCTGCGTGTACTTCTCTCGGAAGTTAAAGCCTGCAGAGAAGAACTACACGGTATGGGAGAAAGAACTGCTGGCCATCAAGGATTCTTTTGAAAACTGGAGACAGATTGAAGTGCGCTCTGACCACAAGAATCTTGAAAGCCTCCTAACAGCCAGAAAGCTGAATCAGAGACAGATAAGATGGTCCCAGTTCTTCACTAGGTTTAACTTCAAGATCACATACCATGCCCAAGCCAAAAACCAGAGAGCGGATGCCTTATCCAGACAGCCACAATACAAAGAAAGTGAATCCGAGGACCAGCCTCAGTACGTGATCCCGCCAGAGAAATTAATGTTGGGATCATGCCAGCCTTCATGGGAAGAGGAACTCAAAAAAGCACAACAAGAAGATGCAGCCATGCTAAAATATCGGCAGGAGACGGAACAAGATCAAGACTCAGAAGTAACCTTTCACTGGAGAAATGGACTGTTATGGTTTAAAACGGCCAGATATATGCCAGAAGGGGAATTAAGACTCAGAATCCTACGCCAGTGCCATGATTCCATCACAGCGGGACACTTTGGGATTTATAAGACCATTCAGAACGTGGCCAAGGACTTCTGGTGGCCTAAAATGCGTCAGGATATTGAGAGCTATGTAAAGTCCTGCTCTGTCTGTCTGCGGACAAAAACACAAACAGGAAAACCAGCAGGACTGTTACAACCGTTACCTGTCCCACACGAACCCTGGAAGGACCTCTCCATGGATTTTATAACTGATCTACCCAAGTCCCAAGGAATGACAGCCATCTTAGTAGTGGTAGATCTACTTACCAAAATGGCGCATTTTCTTCCTTGTGCAGGGGCCTTAGAAGCTAAAGAAACGGCCAAGTTATTCATCAAAGAAGTCTACCGGCTGCATGGATTGCCAAACAGCGTAGTCTCAGACTGAGGAACTCAGTTCACAGCCAAATTTTGGAGAGCAATGTGGAAACAGTTGCAGACGGAACTAAAACTCTCCTCCGCCCATCACCCCCAGGCAGATGGGCAGACGGAACGCTTGAACGCCGTTTTGGAAAGATATTTACGAAGTTATGTGTCCTATCAACAGACTGACTGGGTATCATATTTGCATTTTGCAGAGTTCGCCTACAACAATTCTCTGCACTCCAGCACTCAACAAACCCCGTTCTTCGCTAATTATGGATTTCATCCTAAAGTCTTTCCAAGCAGCTCAGAAGGAATGCTGGTACCGGCAGCTGAGAACTTCCTTAAAGAATTGCAAGCGGCACAACAGACACTGAAACAGCAGTTAAACGAAGCCAAAACGGAGTACAAGCGAGTTGCTGACCTGCACAGGAAGGAGGGCCCCCCCCTTCAACCGGGAGACCAGGTATGGATGTTCACCCGCTTCCTCCAGATGCTGGGCAAATGTAGAAAATTACAAGACAAGAGGGTGGGTCCTTTCGAAATAGAAACTCAAATTAATCCCATGGCGTACCGACTGAAGCTACCCGACACGTTTAAAATACATCCTGTGTTTCATCGATCCCTCTTAACGAAAGCCGCCCCTCCCAGTGAGTTGCGGCCAGAGGAGCCTCCCGGAGCTCCACTCCTGGTAAATGAGCAGCTTGAGTTTGAAGTTGGGGAAATCTTAGATTCCAGGATCAGACGCCACAAGCTGCAGTACTTAATTCACTGGAAAGGCTATGGGGTGGCTGACAGATCATGGGAAGATGCAGCTGATGTGCATGCTCCAGATTTGGTAAAACTTTTCCATCAACGTTTTCCCCACCATCCCAAGCCAGACAGGGGGAGGGGGCACAGCTTGGGAGGGGGGATGGTGTCGAGAGGCAGAGCTGGGGTCCCAGGGAGTTGGGAGAAGAGGATTCCTATGGATGGCAGAGGGGAGGGGGAGGAACTTTCCCCCTTTGGAGTGAAGACGAAACAGAGGAAATGCCAGCGATAGGGTCGCCTAGCAACGGGGAGCCTGAGAGCTTTGAAGTTTCAGAATCCTCCCTGGATATTCTCACGCCTCCCCTTCTTCGAAGCTCAGAGCAAGAGGGAGAAGAGGGAGGGCTGCCCACAGCAGAAAAGCGGCAAGGCAGTTTACCATCAGCCCCTCCCCTATCCCCAATACTGGAATCAGAAACTTCAGATGAGGAGGGGGCGATGCTTCCCCCCTCACCATGCACACGCAGACAGCTGAAAAGACAGGAGAGAAGGGGGGAAGGTGGGCAGTACCTGAGGAGCAGTTAAGGAGGAGCGAAAGGTTGCACGCCCGTTTGGCCCCTTCTTAAAGAACAGGCGGGAAGCAGCCCCTTGCTCTGTCAACTTTCTTCCAATGCCGCAGGACCTGTATCCCTGTATTGCTTCATGAGAAGACGCAGTCTTTGCTTGGACATTACCCTAATAAAACACGAATTACTTACAACCTCTGGTCTGGTTCCTGAGTCTCATCCTGGGCCTGACAGGTATATAGTCAGCACATTAGAAAAAGTTTTAAAATTAAAAATATTAATAGAATGCTAGATTGTTAATTCAATTGCTTTTATGTGCTATTTTTATTAGTTTTATTATCCATAGTGACAAAAGCTCCCGATAATAAAATGCCGAGACGTTTTATCTTCTGTCTCATTCAGCTTTCATGTGGTGATAAATCAACAGAGCAAAATAATGAGCAAAGCTGTTAAATAAAGTTGCCAAAACCAAAAAGTCTGGAACTAGTAGATAGACTCTTGTTATATTATCACTTCTTTAGTAGAATATTAGTAGGATATTTTGGTTTTTAGAGCTACAGAGCTATAGTTTTTGAGCTCCGATTTTTCTGTACTCACTATCACGCGGCCATCTTAGCTGCTCCTCAAATTACACCCCCCTTCTTCTATACTGTCTGCTTTCCACTGCCACTGCAGATGACACCTCCCCCTTGCTCCAAACGAGAGGGGAGGCCTTTTGCTGAAGCGCCAGAGCGTCTTTCAGGCGCACTAGGGGCAGGCATCTGCCTATAAAATACATGGCAGATGCCAAAGGAGGCTGAGGGTGGAGCTACCAGGAAGAAGAGGGGATTACTATCACTGATTCCTGTCTCCTTGCACTGCCGCTACTGGTAACGCCCTTACTTAGAATGAGAGGAGAGGACTTTTTGTGAAGCAAAAAGAAGCAAGCCTGCAAAGAAAGGCTGTTTTCCCCCTTCCTTCCTGGCAGCCAGCCTGCCTCCCTGGGGAGGGGTCACCAAAAAAATTCAGCTTATAAAGGGGGTCCTGTGCTCACAAAGGGTGGGAACCACTGTACTAAGTAATTATTTTCAGGATTACCATTATTTTATATTTGTGTTTCCATTTTGTTTGCTACTTTGAGCAACTCCTTTGGAGGTGAGAAGCTGGATATAATTTTTCTTATTAATAAATAATACTAGCAAGATAGTCTTTTGTGCTGTAAAAGACAGTATAAGTATTACCTTGATTAGAGAAATTAAAGGGAAATTTAAACCAAGGGTAGGGATGTTGAATAATCAACAGGGGAATGTACTGACTGACCGAGATGAAATAAAAGAACGATGGAAGCAATACACCGAAGAACTCTATAAAAGAGATGCAAGTATGACAGATTCATTCACAGAGGAAGCGTATGATGAAGAACCAGAAATTTTAGAATGTGAGGTGAACACTGCTCTTAAAATACTTGGAAGAAACAAATCACCAGGAACAAATAGCATATCAATAGAGTTGCTACAAGCTACTGAGACTGAATGTGTCCAAATTTTGACAAAAATTTGTTGACAAATATGGAAAAGAAAACAGTGGCCCACAGACTGGAAGCGTTCCATATACATCCCAATTCCAAAGAAAGGGGATCCCAGGGAATGCAGTAATTATCGAACTATTGCCTTAATATCCCATGCAAGTAAAGTAATGCTCAAGATTCTACAACAAAGGCTCTTACCATATATGGAGCAAGAAATGCCAGATGTCCAAGCTGGATTCAGAAAAGGAAGAGGCACCAGAGATCATATCATAAACATAGGCTGGATAATGGAACGGACCAAGGAATTACAGAAGAAAATCACCCCGTGCTTTATACATTACAGCAAAGCCTTTGATTGTGTAGATCATGAAAAACTATGGAATGCTTTAAAAGAAATGGGGGTGCCACAGCATCTGATTGTCATCATGCGCAACCTATACTCTGCACAAGAGGCTACTGTAAGGACAGAATATGAAGAAACCTATTGATTCCCAGTCGGAAAGGATGTGAGACAAATGTGTATTTTATCACTCTATTTGTTTAATCTATACTCAGAACATATTGTACGGAAAGCGGGAATGGACCAAGATGAAGGAGGTGTGAAAATTGGAGGGAGAAATATCAATAATTTAAGATATGCAGACAATACCATACTACTAGCAGAAACCAGTAAAGATTTGGAATGAATGCTGATGAAAGTTCAAGAGGAAAGCACAAAAGCAGGACTACAGCTGAACGATTTATGTAACTGTAAATTTTACAATGAGGACATTGAACTTGTCAAGGATTATCAATACCTTGGCACAGTCATTAACCAAAATGGAGACAATAGTCAAGAAATCAGAAGAAGACTAGGACTGGGGAGGGCAGCTGTGACAGAACTAGGAAAGGTCCTCAAATGCAAAGAGGTATCACTGAACACTAAAGTCAGGATCATTCAGACTATGGTATTACCAATCTCTATGTATGGATGTGAAAATTGGACAGTGAAAAAAGTGGATAAGAGAAAAATCAACTCATTCGAAATGTGGTGTTAGGAGGAGAGCTTTGTGCATACCACGGACTGCAAAAAAGACAAATACTTGGGTGTTAGAACAAATTAAACCAGAACTATCACTAGAAGCTAAAATGATGAAACTGAGGTTATCATACTTTGGACACATAATAAAAAGACATGATTCACTAGAAAAAAACAATAATGGTGGGAAAAAGAAGAAGACCAAACAAGAGATGGATTGATTCCATAAAAGAAGCCCCGTACCTGAACTGATAAGATCTGAACAGGGTGGTTCACAACAGATGCTATTGGAGGTCTCTGATTCATAGGGTCGCCATAAGTCATGATCGATCTGAAGGCACATAACAACAACAACAACCCTTTTCTTTAATTCACACTTTTGATTAACCCTTTCTCAGCATTCATTGATATTTGGCTCTTTCTTGGCTTCTCCTTCTGTTACTCCTTTATACTTGTACCAGCTGGATCAAAACAGATTCAGTCAGTTCCTTCCCCACTATACTTTTCCAATACCAACAATACCTGTTCTTAAAACATTCATCTCTGCTTCTTTTCTATTAATGTTCTCAAAGCTCGGCTGTTAGAAAAGCCTAGTAATAGTTTCACATATTCACTATCCATGCTACAGACAATGCTTATAGGGCTGCAGCTCTTTCTATTTCTTAATTACTCTGATATCGTGGTGCATATTCAATTTCTTATTGCTCTGGACAATACAGAGCTCAGGGACCGATTCAATTTCCCATCTTTCTATATAATTGGTAAGGGAAAGTGATGGCAAGAGAGCTGCATAATAAGTCTCATTTATGTATATTTTTACATGCATGCATGTATTGTGTGTAGACACGACACAAAGCAGCCTCTCTTTTTTTGAACAAAGAGTACTCTAAGGATAGGACAATGAAGCCTGGCTAGGTTGCGTAAATACAACTATCATGTCTCAAATAGTTAGCTCCTCTCTTCCTCCACTGAGCAGATTATGCCAGCATATGTCTCAGAAAGAAGACTTTCTTTGGCAGCTACAGTCATCTGTCCAGACAGGCAACCTAGTATCTCTGTTGCATGTCAATGTAAAATGCCACTGAAAAGTGAGGAGTGCCTTTCTATTGAGAGTCAGTGTGGTGTAATGGTTAGACTGCTGGACTACGACCTGGGAGACTAGGGTTCCAATCCCCACACAGCCATGAAGCTCACTGGGTGACCTTGGGCCAGTCACTGCCTCTTAGACTCAGAGGTAAACTACCTCTACTGCTTACCATGAAAACCCTATTCATAGGGTCACCATAAGTCGGGATCGACTTAAAGGCAGTCCGTCTGACTGTCTGCCTTTCTATTTCGAGAGCTATCTCCAAGCAGACCAAGATTTGGTATTTCCTTGTGCCTTAGAGGAGAAGGGGGCACTATCGCTTTGCATGACACTGAGTCATTCTGATAGGTTAGGGTTGAAAAGGGTCTCAGATACTTATGAAGAAGGAAAAGGCTAAGTGTAAACTGGCAGAACGAATTGGCAGCAATACTGCTGGCATCCCCATTTAATCTGCTTTGCACTTTGAATATTTAGCCGGTCATGCTCTTGACCTTGTATTTGTCTTGGGAATGGCGGGGAGTGTTCTGAAGTTGGGGGCTATTTCTTTCACCCCCGTGTCATGGTCAGATCACTATCTGGTGAACTTTGATCTCTCGTTGCCACACACCCTCTGCAGGGGTAAAGGACCTATTAGAATGGTCTGCCCAAGGCGCCTGATGGATCCGGATGGATTCCTGACTGCGCTGGGGGAATTGGAACCTGCTGAAGGTCGCCCGGTCGAAGCCCTGGTGAGGGAGTGGAATGAGGAAATCACCAGGGTATTAGACCGGGTGGCTCCGAAATGTCCTCTCCCCCTGAATAGAACTCAGACCGCACCGTGGTACACACCCCAGTTGCGAAGTCTGAGACAGGAGGTGAGACGACTAGAATGCCAGTGGCGGAAATCCCGCTCTGAAGATGTTCGGACACAGGTAAGAGCAGCAATAGCTGCCTACCAGGTGGCAATAAAGGCAACAAAGAAGGATTTCTTTGCTGCCTCTATTGCATCTGCAGAGTGCTGTCCCAGGAAGCTGTTCCAAGTGGTCCGAAGCCTGGTCGGTCCAGTTGCTCAGGAACCCTTGGAACATTCAAAGGCTTCCTGTGACAAATTGGCAAGGCACTTTGCTGATAAAATCGAACACCTGAAGAACTCGATTCCGTACGCTGTGGATGCAGTGGAGGATCCTGAGTTGACCAGTTGCAATCCGGTTCAATGGGATCGGTTTCGGCCTCTTCCTTCTGAGGATGTGGACAAGGTACTTTCAACGGTGAAGCCTACCACCTGTCTGACTGATCCTTGCCCATCATGGTTCCTTATGAATTGTAAGGAGAAATTGGGCGAAGGGATCAGGGCGGTGGTAAATGCATCCTTGAAAGAGGGTGTACTGCCACCGGCCCTCAAGGAGGCAATTATAAAACCTATTTTGAAAAAACCCTCCTTGGATCCCCAAGTCTTGAACAACTTTCGCCCCATTTCGAATTTGCCATTTTTGGGCAAGATCATTGAGCGAGTGGTGGCTAGCCAGTTGTCAGCACACTTGGATGAAGTGGATTACTTGGATCCATACCAATCGGGTTTCAGGACTGGACATAGTACTGAAACAGCCTTGGTCACTCTGGTGGATGATATGAGGAGGGCATTAGACAGGGGAGAATTCACCTTTCTTGTCCTCCTAGATCTCGCAGCGGCTTTTGATACCGTTGACCACGAAATCCTGTTGGATCGCCTGGAAGGATTGGGAATAGGAGGCACTGTTTTACAGTGGTTCCGTTCATTTCTCTCTGACAGGCACCAACAGGTAGCATTGGGAGATGAGGTTTCAGACCCTTGGCCCCTCACTTGTGGAGTGCCACAGGGCTCTATCCTCTCTCCTATGCTAGTTAACATCTATATAAAACCGCTGGGAGCTATCATCAGGAGGTTTGGGCTGCGGTGTCACCAATATGCTGATGACACGCAGCTCTACCTCTCCTTTAAATCCTCACCAGAGTTGGCTGTGGAGACCTTGTCCAAGTGCCTGGAATCCATGAGTGGGTGGATGGGAAGGAACAGGCTAAAGCTCAATCCTGATAAGACCGAGGTGCTGCTTGTGGGTGACAGGGGAAGGTTGGGTGTTGTTGACCTGAGGCTTAATGGGGTGAGCTTACCCCTGAAAGATCAGGTCCGCAGCCTTGGGGTTGTTCTTGATTCCAAGCTGTCCATGGAGGCGCAGATTTCAGCAGTGAGCCGGGCAGCTTGGTATCAACTACACCTCATACGGAGGCTGCAACCCTACCTCCCTATTCATCAGCTCCCACTGGTAGTACATGCCCTGGTCACCTCGCGATTAGACTACTGCAATGCACTCTACGTGGGGTTACCCTTGAAAACGGTCCGGAAATTACAATTGGTGCAGAATGCGGCGGCTCGGTTGCTTACAAACAGCTGCCGCCGCGATCACATCACGCCAGTGTTATTTCAACTACACTGGCTTCCAATTGTTTTCCGGGCCCAATTCAAGGTATTGGTGTTAACCTTTAAATCCCTATACGGTTTCGGTCCAGTTTACCTGAAGGAGCACCTCCAGCACCACAAATTAAGCCGCCCAACTAGATCAGCCACACAGGGCCTTCTCTCAGTCCCACCAACGAAAACAGCTAGGTTGGTGGGGACTAGAGAGAGGGCATTTTCAGTGGCGGCCCCTACTCTCTGGAACTCCCTCCCGTTTGATCTTCGCCATGCCCCTTCCCTGAATACATTCCGCCGAGCCTTAAAAACTTGGCTCTTTGGACAGGCCTTTGGGATCTCCGGGGTGGGCTAATTTTTTCTGTGATTGTTTATTGTTTTTGTGGAAATTGTTTATTGATTGCCCTACATAATTTATGCCTGCATCATTGTTGACTGCATTGTATTTTGTTTTGTAATCATAGTGTGTTTTATTGAATTTTAATGTGTACGTCGCCTAGAGTGGCTTCGGCCAGATAGGCGACACAAAAATTAAATTTTATTATTATTATTATTATTATTATTATTTGCTTTACAGTTTACACTAACACTTTTCAGCCTCCAGTTCCTGCCAAACCAATCAAATAGTCCTAACAGCATGAACTATCAAAGTGTCTTTTTGTCCTCAAAACCTTGAAACCATTTGTCTTTATTTAGTCAACATGTTTATTTAATCATTAGAGGCCTCTGTTTTGCAAAAGCCTCCACAAAACCTGACAAAAATGCCTTTGAAAGCAACACAAAGTTTCTTTCTTAATCTCAGAAAGAGAGATTACAAAAGGTATATCCCCAAGGATTTCTAGTAGTTTGCATTTAGAAGAGGATGGTCTGGAAAGCCTTAAACATTGCGGGCAAAAACTTTTCTGACAGAAAAACTTACTCATAGCCCAACTGAAATTTACTTCATTCGTGCTGCCTGTTAAAATTCACAGTTTTTTACAACACAGTGCTACTGATCAGCAGACACAAATTAAAAGAAAAATATGGCTTTTCCAGTAAAAATCTTGAACATTAGAATGATACCATTCAAGACTGAGTGCAATGAGAACAGTGATTCTTTACATGTTAATCTCCATGCAGAGCTTAATTTCTGCTACAGAATTTGCAGTGGTGTTTAATGCTCGTTCTAAGCAGAGTAGATCATTGAAATTAATAGATAAGATTAATTTAGGCTGATTCATTTTAATGGGGCTATTCTGAGTAGGACTTAGTTGAATACAACCTTTGGACTCCTGACCATTTAAACTTTTAACAAACAAGCAAAAAAGTTTCTAGTTATCATGGTTTTGTACACATTTGGAAGTGTATAGTCCATATTACTAGGCTGCCAAATCTTTTGAAGCCCTCAATTATGTCCCCTGCCTAGTTCCTCTGTTATCTCTTGCTGATCTCCCCCTGCCATTAAATCAATCCAGACCAAATAAAAGAGTTCCAAAGCCTAATGCTGCATTCAGAATAAAGCTTACAAGACAGGCATGTTTATGAAAAATAAGCAGATAAGCCCTGGGCTCCTACTGTGAGGAAGGGCAGGATATAAATAAATAAATAATATATATGTTGCTCTGCATAATTTATTTGATCTCAGATGCCAAATTCTGATGGCATACAATTCAATTTACCTTGGCACATTGCATGCTTTGGTGCATGAACTATAATGGTCATAATTTTATGTGTGTGTGTTTGGATGGGGGGGAGCTCTAATAGCACATTCCTCAAAGATTCCCTGTGGTGCAAAGCTAATTGAAATGAATGTGTTTTGCACAAGGAAAGAGATTTAAAGGATTGGGATATGATGTGCAATAGGTTAAGTACTAGGAGCAGTGCTAGAATTACAGCACAGTGTTTGGGAGCAATTTCTAAACCAACAGTTTAAAAAACCTTGGCATACCTAACAAGATAACAGAGTCCCTTTGTTCAGCTGTGTTTCATATTGTGGGGTTGCCAGATAATTGCCTTACGTGTTCTTAAGTGTTCCTCCAGGTCATTTGAGGTCAGCAGTATTTGGTGTTCAGGTTGCAAATATGTCCAGTTTGGAAACATATTATAGGTTTCCTTTCAAATTTCAGTGTATAGGGCTATCAGTGTGGGTTACCCTGAGGTAACACCCGGCCAGAGTTTTTTACTTGACAAAAGTGTGTCGACTGTCCATAACAGTCTGGCAATGTGTTTCATGGGAATTTCTTGATATAGGACTATTCTGGCATGTTCTGAATAGGAAATGACCAGAGAAGGGGGTAGGGGGCATACCTCCCCCTCACCTTAGATAAAGTTAAGACTTAAGTGAATTCCAAAATTTAACAAATTTTCAGGCTTTTAAATAAAAGGGTAAGAAGATTAATTTTTGTGCTTCTGGAGACAGTGGCAGTGATAAAAAATGTAAATAAAAATAAGCAGTGTAAATAAAAAATACACAATCTTATGATTTCTTTAGGATCCAGACATCTATTATTTTATTATTTATTTTGGGCCTATAAAGTGGCAGATACAGTTCTAAGGACATTTACTGCAAGTAACTTTCACTGAAATCACTGGGACTTGCTTTCAAGTAAATAACATTAAGACTGAGGTCAAAGTCCTTCACTTTTGTTTAAAATTATATTTGTTTTCTAGACATCCCTAGTTTCCTGTGAAATCCATTTTCCCCCACAAGCTGTTTCTTAGTTTAATAAAGGGTGTTTTTTTTCTTAATCATGAAATAGCTAAACACAAGAGTCCTGAAATACTGAACTTAAAACCATGAAATCATCAGTTTCTTAAATTCTTACTTGTATGATATCTGAAAAAACAACAACAGTGGTTTGGATCCAAAGAGCCACTAGCATGAGCAGAAGAAATGGTTACTTATTTCCGAAGAGTCTTTGATTTCCACTGATGTCCTCCCGACGCTCACTTTATGCCCATGCAGCATATTGCCCACCATTACAAAAGGTTCCTTATACTGTCCAGTGAGTCTAGCGTTAACAGAAGTGTTTTGTACTGCATGGGTTTTATCTTATGCCAAATGTCCATCTTAAATAAAATACTTTATCTATCTTTAGATTTATAGCCTAGTGGCTACCCTAGTCCATTCCTAAAGTCTTGCAGTGGGCCATAGAAGCAAAACAACTCCTAACTCTTCAGCAAAACAGAATAATGTTCACATGAAAATATAATTAAAACCTCACAACCCTGTGCTTACATAATCTTGAGTCTCCAAAAATAGAAATGGACTGCCTTCAAGTCGATCCCGACTTATGGCGACCCTATGAATAGGGTTTTTCATGGTAAGCTGTATTCGGAGGTGGTTTACCATTGCCTCCCTCTGAGGCTGAGAGGCAGTGACTGGCACAAGGTCACCCAGTGAGTTTCATGGCTGTGTGGGGATTTGAACCCTGGTCTCCCAACACTCTAACCACTACGCCACACTGGCTCTCTGAGTCTCTGAAGCCAACCTAAAACAGTTGCAACACTTCCAGCAGGTGGAAGAGTTGAGTTACTGAGTTTCCAATGGGATGGAGTTCCTATCAAACTGTGAGAGAGCCACTAGGAATGTGCTTGTCACCTCAGGGCTACCAGAGGGTAACTCAAGGTTGCAGATCCTAGTCCTCTCACAAACTCAGCAGCACTTGGAGTAGGGAGTAACAAACAGTAACCTTTATTGGAGTCAGATACAGCTGTGAGCCTGGTGATCAGCTTCACTCCAGAACATACTTCCTTCTGCTGCTCTGTTATGGCTCTCAATATCAATGTCTCTTTAGGCCGGCCTTTGGCAACATGGTGCCCTCTAGATGTTTTGGACCAGAACTCCCATCAGCCATAGCCAGCACAGCTAAACCCAGTGCCTTCTATACAGATACATTAGAATAGTCTTCTCTTTGGGGATTCATCAAAGATGTTTATCTTATTTTAAGTCCCTTCATCTGTGTTTATCTCCTGCCACGAAATTGCTCTTCTAGCAACGTCTTTTCTGATCATCTCTGTCTAACTTAGCCTGTATGCTCTCTTAGCTGGAACCAAAACAGCGGCTATTACTCTGCATTCTGTGGCTTAGATTGCTTGTTTGCAGGACAAGCACCATCTGTAGTGTAACTCATTGGTTGTGGCACCTTGTGATATAGATCACTGTTCTTTAACCTTGGCCCCCAGGTGTTGTTGGACTACAACTCCCAGCATCCTTGGACATTGGCTAAGCTGGTTGGGGTTGATGGGAGTTGTAGTCCAACAACATCTGGGGACCCAAAGGTTGAAGAACAGTGATCTAGATTATTGATTGATTGATTTGATTTATATCTTACCCTTCCTCCCAGCAGGAGCCCAGGGCGGCAAACAAAAGCACTAAAAACACTTTAAAACATAATAAAAACAAACATTAAAATACATTAAAACAAAACAAGTTTTAAAACATTTTTTTAAAAAAAGCTTTGAAGACTTTTTTTTTTTAAAAAAGGTTAAAAACATTTGGTTTAAAAGCATATTAAAAAGCAATTCAGACACAGAAGCAGACTGGGATAAGGTCTCAACTTAAAAGTCTTGTTGAAAGAGGAAGGTCTTCAGTAGGTGCCCAAAAGATAACAGAGATGGCACCTGTCTAATATTTAAGGGTAGGGAATTCCACAGGGTAGGTACCGCCACACTAAAGGTCCATTTCCTATGTTGTGTAGAATGGACCTCCTGATAAAATGGTATCTGCAGGAGGCCCTCACCTGCAGAATGCAGTAATTGACTGGGTATATAAGGGATAAGACGGTCTTTCAGGTATCCTGGTCCCAAGCTGTATAGGGCTTTGTACACAAAAACTAGAACCTTGAACTTGGCCTGGTAGCAAATGGGCAGGCAGTGCAATTCTTTCAGCTGCAGGGTGACATGTTGGCAATACCCTGCTCCAGTGAGAAGTCTTGCCGCCGCATTTTGCACCAGCTGCAGCTTCCAGACCAGTCTCAAGGGCAGCCCCACAGAGAGCACATTACAGTAATCCAGCCTGGAGGTTACCAGTGCGTGGACAACAGTGGTCAGGCTATCCCGGTCCAGAAATGGATGCAGCTGTCTTACCAGCCGAAGCTGGTAAAAGGCAATCCTAGCCACTGAGGTCACCTGTGCCTCTAGCAACAAAGATGGATATAGGAGCACCCCCAGACTATGGACCTGCTGTTTCAGAGGGAGTACGACCCCATCCAAAGCAGGCAACTGACCAATTATCTGAACTCAGGAGCCACCAACCCACAGCGCCTCTGTCTTGCTAGGATTCAGAGTCAGTTTATTGGCCCTCATCCAGCCCACCAGGCAGCGATCCAGGGCTTGCATGGCCTCTCCCGATTCAGATGTTGCAGAGCAATAGAGCTGGGTATCATCAGTGTACTGTTGACACCTCACCCCAAATCTCCTGATGACTGCTCCCAAGGGCTTCATATAGACATTAAACAGCATGGGGGACAATATGGTACCCTGTGGCACCCCACAGCGCAACTGCCAGGGGGGCGAAAGACAGTCACCCAATGCTATTCTCTGAGAGCGACCCTTGAGATAGGATCAGAACCACTGTAAAACAGTGCCTCCAATACCCATCTCACCAAGTCAGCCCAGCAGGATACCATGGTCAATGGTATCAAAAGCTGCTGAGAGTTCAAGTAAGAGTAACAGGGTTGCACTCCCCCTGTCCTTCTCCCGATAAAGATCATCCATCAGGGTGACCAAGGCCGATTCAGTCCCATAACCAGGCCTGAACCCAGACTGGGATGGATCAAGATAATCTGTTTCATCCAATAGTACTTGCAATTGCTGCGCCACAACCCTCTCAATCACCTTCCCTAAAAAGGAGGTATTTGCGACCGGTCGGTTTTGTCGCAGACCAATGGGTCCAGGGTGGGCTTTTTCAGGACCAGTCGGATCACCGCCTCTTTCAGGGTGGCTGGAACCACGCCTTCCTGTAATGATGCTTGACCACACTCTGGATCCACTCAGTCAAACCCCCTCGGCAAGCTTTAATAAGCCAAGAAGGGCAAGGGTCTAGAGGACACATTGCTGGCCACATCATCACAAGCACCTTGTCTACGTCATCAGGCCACATCAACTGAAACCGTTTCCAAGAAGCTGCAGCAGACATTGCACTGGACACCTCATTGGGGACTACAGTAGATGTGGATGGGGCATCAAGACTGCTACGGAGGCAAGCAACTTTACCCTCAAAGTGCCTTGCAAACAATTCACAGTGGGCCTCCAAAGGATCTAAGACTCCATTTCCTGGAGCTGATGTCAACAGACCCCTGACAATATGGAAAAGCTCCACTGGACAGCTACTTGAGGATGCAATGGAGGCAGAGAAGTGGGCCTTCTTCGCCACCCTCAGTGGCACGATCAGCCTCACAGCACATCTTTCACCACTTGCGCTCTAGCCGTCATCCAGCCTGTTTCATTGCCCTTAGCTCACTGATGTACCAAGGTGCAAACCAGGCTCCACAATGCCAGAGAGGACACTCAAGGCCACCGTGTCAAGAGCCCGATGCCCCTCACTGTTCCACAGCAGGACAAGGGCTTCAACTGTTGGGCTGTGACCCATGGGCATTACTGTCTCTAGTTGTTTTCCATAAAGCCTGCAAGTTTAGAGAAGTAACTTATCTCTTGGCCTGAGAGTGAGCAGACATTCAAGGCCAGCGGTTGTCATGGTAACGTGAGATAGCAACTGGGAAAGTTCTAACAGAGTCTGTAAGTTGTGTCTTCTGAATATTGCCTCTGAACTGTGAGGCTGGTCTTCTGGGTTTTGCCTCTGAACTGTGAGGCTTGTTTTCTGTGTAATGTCTTTGAACTGAGAACTTCTCTCCTGAGGGGGGGATCTTAAAGCCTTAAGCCATAATGTCTTAATAAAGACTCTTAACATGCTCTAATGCTCTGAAGAAGTTTCTTGCTCAACTTAACTCCAACGTAATGTATGCTGTTTCACGCAACAACGCACACACGCCAACATCAACAGGGTCACCTGCTGTATCTACTGGGAACTCCCCCAGGGCATTCAGGAATCCTGTGGATTCCATTAGTCTCCTGGGGTGGACCATCTTAATCTGTCCACCACCCCTGCAGGGAAGGATCAGAGCTACAAGTCTAAACTTCACCAGGAGGTGGTCTGATCATGACAATTTATTTATTTTATTTATTTATTAAATTTATATACCGCCCGACTAGCATAGCTCTCTGGGCGGTGAACAACAGATCAATACAAAATACAATAAAATCCAATAAAACGAACCACAAAATACAGAGAATGGGAGATCTAAAACAATTACAATACAGTTTAAAACAGAATTAAGTTAGATTAAAAGCCCTGGAAAAGAGGAAGGTTTTAACCTGGCGCCGAAAAGACAGCAGCATCGGCGCTAGGCATACCTCATCGGGGAGACTGTTCCACAGTTCGGGGGCCACCACCGAAAAGGCCCTAGTTCTTGTAACCACCCTCCGAGCCTCCCTGTGGGACGGAGCTCGGAGGAGGGCCTACGATGAAGAGCGCAGCGTACGGGCAGGTTCATATTGGGAGAGGCGTTCCAGCAGGTATTGTGGTCCCGCGCCGTATAAGGCTTTATAGGTCAAAACCAGCACTTTGAATTTAGCCCGGAAGCAAATTGGAAGCCAGTGCAAGCGGGCCAGAACAGGTGTTATGTGTTCGGACCGCTTAGTTCTTGTTATCAGTCTGGCAGCCGCATTTTGCACTAGCTGTAGCTTCCGAACTGTCTTCAAAGGCAGCCCTACGTAGAGCGCATTGCAGTAGTCCAGTCGCGAGGTTACCAGAGCATGTACCACTGATGTAAGGTCCTCCCTGCTCAGATAGGGATGTAGCTGGTCTACCAACCGAAGATGGTAGAACGCATTCCATGCCACCGAGGCTACTTGATCCTCTAGTGACAAGGATGGGGTGACATCCACCACCCCCATCTCCAGACCACCCCTTCCTCCATCTGGAGCAAAAACCAAGTCGAGGGTGTGCCCTGCCTGATGCGTTGGGCCAGTGACAACTTGAGACAGCCCATTGGTTGTCATGGAGGCCATGAAGTCCTGAGCGGGAACACTAGAGGCAGCCTCAGCATGGACATTAAAATCAACCAGCACTATCGTTCTGGGCTCCTCCAATACCACAGCCTAGATGGCTTCTGCCAGCTCAGTCAGAGAAGCTGCCGGGCAGCAGGGTGGACGGTACATTAGCAGCAATTCTAGTTTTCTGTCTCCTTGGCCTGACACCAGGTGCAGGCCCTCACAGCCAGCTCGAAGACAGAGTAGTTTCCTGGTAGCAGAGATGGAAGTTCTGTAGACTACTCCTCTCCCTCATCCCTGCAGCCTGTGCTGGTGTTGAACTGAGTATCCAGGTGGGCAAAGCTGGGTCAGATCAACTCCTCCCAGCTCACCCAGCCAGGTCTCGGCAATACACACCAAATCAGCACCTTCATCCACGATCAAATCATGGATGAGTATGGTCTTATTGTGTACGGATCTGGCATTAAACAACAACACACACAGGCCAGTGGGCACAGCAGATGCACAACAAGGAACCCATCCATGAGAGGAGTGGGAGGGAGGAACAAGACGTAGATAGCATTGCCCTCGTCTTCTGTGGTAATTTGCCACCCTCCATGGCTATACTTCCCTCTACCCATGATCACTGAAATTGGGGTGGCATCACCCATGTCCCTCCTTACTAAGACTCCTCCTAAACACCTGATATGGACCCAACAAGAGCCCACCAACAAAACGTCTCTGAGCCAATTATCCCAGTAGGCGTCTGCGGGAATTGGAAACAGTCAGACCCACTCAATATTTATCACACAAGGCATATATACTCCCTCACTGTCTCACACCCAGGGAGGGCCAGCCTTCTGCCAGTTACAGACTCATAGTCTGAAGGCATCTGGCAACTTCCTCCTATAATCCAGTTCACTGCACAGGCTCTCACCCTGCGCAGGAACTACACATGAGCCATATGCCCTCCCCACTACCAACCTCCCCCAGATTGGTTAGGAAAAAAAGAAATAGAAGAGGGTAACGTGCTCGCCCTCCCTAAGGGACTCCCCAAGGGGCAACTCCCTTTGGTGTTGCCCCTTCGGTGGTGACCCCGCCGGCGGCAGACCCTCCGACCAAGGGAAGCCAGGCTTTTATGCCTCCTGACCCAGACAGGAGTTGATGCAAGAGGTTGCAAGGTTAATTGCAGCCTGTCTCTGGAGCCAGGGTCAGGCAGGGGGTCCCAGTCCTTGCAGCACTTACCAGGGACATCAGCTGTCTCAAAAGACAACAACCCAGAGGAGCAAGCAGCAAGCACCCAGATGCTCAGAAACTCACTTGCAGGGCGTGTCTTCTTCAGTCCCTCTAGTGCTGCAGCTGTTCCACAATTGATCTGAATGGTGAGAGTATATGTAATAGCATGTTGAAAAAGATTACAGGTGGGGAACCTCTTTCAGTTTGAGGGCCACATTTCCTTTTGGACAATTGTATGGGAGCTGCATTCCAGTGGTGGGTGGCATGACAGGTCAAAGTGTCAAAGCAATTACTCTCACCTTTGTATGGTAGGCTACATTTTCAGCCACATAAAAGTCAGATGATTCTATACACACATACACACCTCTGTTCAGGCAAGCAAATGACATTATAATAGTTCTGTAATTTATTTATTAGATTTGATTAGACGCCCATCTGGCAGAGGTTAGTCTGCCACTCTGGGCGACATACAGCAAAACACAAATACAGTTCATATAAAAACATAAACAGAGAGCATTAAAAATTAAAGGTTAAAACACCCCCAAAGCTGCACACTGCCAACCTAACCGCCCTCCCACGCCTGGATAAAAAGCCAAGTCTTCAAGGCCGGATGGAAACAGAGCAAGGATGGGGCCTGGCGAAGGTCGGTTAGCAGCGAGTTCCATAGTGAGGGAGCCACTACTGAAAAGGCTCTGGACCTGGTCCTCACCAGTCTCGCTGCTCTTAATGGGGGAGTAAGAAGTGAACCGTTCGAAGAGGATCCCCCTGATGAAAATGGAGGCAATCCTTTTGGTAGAGTGGGCTGGCTTCAAAAAGGGCCTTAAAGGTTAAGGCCAGGACTTTGAATTTGGCCCAGGCAACCACCAGTAACCAGTGCAGTTCCTTGAGGACTGGGGTGATATGATCCTGCCGGCAGCTGCCTTTAATCAGGCGGGCTGCCGCATTCTGCACTAACTGAAGCTTACGGACCATTTTTCAAGGAAGACCGACATATAAAGCATTACAGTAATTCAACCGAGACAGAACCAGCGCGTGTACTACTGAAGGGAGCAGATGGCTTGGGAGGTAAGGGCGTATCCTTCAGATGAGGTGAAGTTGGTAAAGCGCCACCCGACTAACAGCCGCTACCTGCGCCTCCATCAATAACTGGGAGTCAAGAATGACCCCCAAACTCTGGACCTGGTCTCTCAGGGGCAATTTTACCCCGTTGAGCACCAGATCAGTGATCCCCAGTTTATCTTGTCACCCACCAGGAAAACCTCCATTTTGTCAGGATTCAGCCTAAGCTTACTCCTGCTCATCCAATCCCTCACTGACTCCAGGCCCTTATAAAGGTCTGTAACTCTATACAGAGTAAACATATTGTGTAATTATGAATCTTTTAGCAAGCAACTTGGCTTATCCACAACATTTAACTGCAAGCAAAGTCTTTAAGCAGTTATAGTTTTGTTCAGTAGCAATACACAAAAAGTCCTGGAACACTATACACAACAATGAAATTCACAGAAACTTGGCATTGGTAAATAAATAAAATCAGAAGACCATTTCTTTTCAGAGGTGGAGATCATGGAGCTCCCATTCTCCATCACATCAAAGAAAGTACACAGCTAGTACAGTGCCTGAACTTTTTTATCTAAAAATGTTCATGCTTTATAGCTCCATAGACTTCAGTGCCAGCCTGATTGTAAGATAATCAGTGTCTTCAAAGAGCATCCACAGCAGAAGTCCATACAGAACATAACAGAGATGCATTTGAGACAGCAATAATGCATTACTTTTTCTATTCCATTCCATACAGATAAGGATAAGAAAACAAGAAATCAGAGATGAAAAAAATGCTACTCATACTTCATGTTCTCGGACAGTTTTTGATTATCTTAACAGCATAGGACTTTTCTGTGGCTTACTGCTATAACTCTCAATAGATATTAAACTATCATTATAGGATATATGTTTGGGACAGTTCTATTAGAGCAATGTATGAGATTCATAAGGAATGAAGAATGTACATGTATTTTAGGAGAGCATAAGTTGGGATGGGAAACATTCTGAATCTCTTCAGACACTGGAGATTTTTCTCCAGAGATTAAGAGGGTGGTTTAGCACAGTGCGGAGGAGAGCCTGGCTGGGAGTCCAGAGTCTGTGAGTTCAAATCCCCGCTCGTGTCTCCTGGGTGTCAGGGGTCAGCCCCATAGTGAGTGGCTCAGGAGTTACATGCCGTGCAACCTGTGCAGCCGTGGGCAAGCTGCATAGTCCCAAGGAGCCCACTTGCCCCCCAGCTGGCAGTTGTGGCAAGCTGAGCAGGCCCTAGCCAGTTGGGGAGGACTAGCCTCAGAGGGAGGCAATGGTGAACCCCCTCTGAATACTGCTTACCATGAAAACCCTAGCCATAAGTCAGGATCAACTTGAAGGCAGTCCATTAGCAAGTCACTCTTTAGAAGCATAAACCTGGCAAAATTCAAAGCATTAGTGCCTATATGTCCAATTATGGGTTTTTTAAAAATTGCATTCAATATTTGAAGGGGAATCTCAATTCTAGGTTACATTTCCAACTATTTTCCTATTGAGATGAAGACTGTACTGCACCATTCTTTTTTTGGTACTGATGATATTACTTACCCACACTTATGTTTACCTTAGCTTGGAGCCCAGCTGCCCTATGTTTTAGTCATAGTCCTAATTACTTGTCTTCCCTCCTTGACCTCTGACTTGGAATTACCTGGTCATGCCTGCTTCCTAGTCTTTTCCTTTTTGGATTGAAGGTTGATTCCACTGCTCTTCCCCTTCACTGGGTGGGATGATGATGTAGCACGCACATCTTCCGTGACTGTGGAGTTGGTCTCTTATAGATACAGTCCTTCTGGCGACTTTATAAACTATCACAAAAAGTAGGGGAGAAGGTGCTCCATAAAGAATAATACTCCCTGCAAAACCAGCAAAACAAAATACAGCATGAAAAACTAGCTTTCATGATTAAAGTTCATTGTAGTAGATGCATGTGCAGATAGATAAGATAGATAGATATACATATACACGGTTTTGTGGGGGGAGGGGTTGTAAACAGGTCAGAAGGAAAATGTTGACTTAGTGCAGGGCTGGTAAATTAGATCCAGATGGTGAGCCAGATTCTTAACTCCCCCACCCCCACAGGCCAATTTTGATAGGTGAGTGGAACTGCCCACCTGCCAAATCACATGATGTCAGGTGACTGACACCTATCAACATACAAAGGTGGTCCCCCTCTCCCTAACTTAGTATCAGAGCTTGGAAAAGTTACTTTTTTGAACTACAACTCCCATCAGCCCAATCCAGTGGCCATGCTGGGTGGGACTGATGGGAGTTCTAGTTCAAAAAAGTAACTTTTCCAAGCTCTGCTTAGTATGTCATCCAAACCTGGGCTCATGGCTTGTCTCGCTCCAGACAGATCACAATCTGTGGCCAAGGTTTGTTCTAATCACCACTCATGGTGTGTCTGGAGGAGACAAACCATGAGCCCAGGTTCAGATGACATGCTAAGCCAATCCATGGTTTAGTTCCCAGTAGTGCAGTAGAAGCAGGACCAGAGGAGGAGCAAAGCATCAGTGATCTCTCTGGAAGTCCACTTGCTTGTGGTTTGGTTTAACATGTTGCCTGAACTGGGTCAATGATTTATGTGTGTGTGTGTGTGTGTGTGTGTGTGTGTGTGCGCGTGTGTGTGTGTGTGTGTGTGTGTGTGTGTGTGTGCGCGCGCGTGTGTGTGTGTGTGTGTGTGTGCTTGTGTGTGTGCATGCATACACATGAAAACATACTATGAGATCAGGGGTGAATCTTAGATGTTAGCATATCAGTCTGATTGACTATATTATAAAGCAAATTGTGACTGAAGAAGCTAGAAAATTAATCTAATCATATATGAATTTTTAAAACATGACAAGATCTGGTTAATTTGACAACTTGGAAGAATAAACAGATTAGATTTACAGTTAATTTTAACTACATAATTACTTTAGCATCCAGAACTCAGTATGCATAACAATTATTAACAAGTGGGAAGGCTGAAGTGTATCCCTGATGTTCTTGTGTCACTTGTCTCTGTGGCTGACATGGCTGGGAAAAAGACTAGTTAGCATAAAGTTGGGAGCCCCTCTTCTAACTGTGGCCTACTTCATGCAAACACTTTTTTTTCTGTAGCTTTTGAACATTTCAAAGTGCAACCAGTCTGCATACAAGTCAATGGAGCATGAGATTTCTGAAGAATCAATCTGGAAGGAATTTTGAGGTTTCTGAAAAATCAATCTGGAAGAAATTTTTGAGAAGATTCTGGAAGTGTCAGGTAATTATAGCGAAGAGACCAGGCCAAAATGGATGCCTAACAGAACAATTTTATTGCTAAGAACAGTCTAGAACTGCAGCATAGCTGACTATCTCAGTTCAGTCAGAGTGCCACCTACAGATGGAATAGTAACATAACCGTTTTAACTCCCCATTACATTTCTCTCTCCAGCAACTTTTAAACGTAAATGTACTGCCTTCAAGTCATTTCTGACTTATGGTGACCCTATCAATAGGGTTTTTGTGGTAAGCGGTATTCAGAGGGGGTTTACCATTGCCTTCCTCTGAGGCTGAGAGGCAGTGACTGGCCCAAGGTCACCCAGTGAGCTTCATGGCTGTGTGGGAATTTGAACCCTGGTCTCTCAGGTCATAGTCCAGCACTCTAACCACTATCCCACACTGGCTCTCTCCAGCAACTTTTAGCCCTTTCAGCCCTTTCTATATACATCCTACTTTAGAAATCTAGCACGTCTGATTAATAATAGTTTTCAAAATGTACAGGTTCCCTGAAAACCTGACCAGTGGAAGCAAAACTTTGCCATTCAGCTGTCTCTTAGTCTCTCTCTCTGGCTGGATTTCAGTGGGTAGATCTGATGCTGGTTCTGGAGGCACACAGGGAATTTCACCTTGTATTTGTTTAAACTTTGGTATTAACTGTAGATGACTGGAATTTCTAATTAATTCACCTTAGTTGGTCTCAATATCATAGGATTTAGGTGACAAGTTCTGCTTCACAATGGCCGGAGTCTTGTATCTTTTTTTACTGTCAGTTTAAACATAACTGGTTCACCCAGTTTTAACTCTCTTAACATAATAGCTTTAACTGTAAAATTATATAGAAGAGTCTTTATTCTTTTTGTCTCATTCTGCAATTTTCCTTATAAGCCATTTTGGAATTATATTCTCTTCCAAGACCTGATAAGTTGTCTTAAACTGTTGCACTGAGGTGTGGACCTGTAACACATGTGTGTAAGATAACAGTCTTCCTGTTCTAAGATTCTCTTGGTTGTCTGCACCACATGTTCTGCCTCACCATTCCCTTGTTGGTAATGTGGGCTGGAGGTATTGTTTTTCAAATCCTATTCTATCTGGAACTGCTTAAAGACTGCAATTGTAAACAGAGAAGCATTTTCTGTCACGAGCTACTCAGGAATTCCAAAGCGTGCAAATGTACACTTTTTATCCTGTTAGTAACATTCTGGCATGTCATACATGCCTTCAAAATAATATCAACAGAGTCTCTGTTTAGGAGACTAAGATCTCCAAATAACCCCTCAACACACTCAAAGTTTCTTACAAGGTCCATCTTGGTACTACACTACACCTGAGGCTATCAACGTTGGATCCTCTAACTGCATATACTTGCATACGTATTAAAATGGAACCTTCTACCCTTGTAAACTTTTACCTTTTCTGCAAAGAATATCTCGATACAAATCATGAGATTTTTCAGTGCTGTTTAACACTGTGTGGTTTGTTTTGAGCAATGGTATCATCAATACAGAGGCACAGTTTCAACAGTACCCTGGACAGCTCCACGCAGGGCTCAAACTGGAAAACTCCATAAGAGTAAAGCTCAGGTGTTGCTTCAGCAACACCCATCCTTAAATAGAAGCCATGCTATGGCAGTTGATAGCTATGCCTTTAGTAAGAGGAGCCTCTTCATTTAAAGGGGTATAGCCTGCTTTAGCAGTTAGTTATTGACTCCAACAGAGTGGGGGATATTGAGATTCCACTTGGGCTTCTGAGCTGTCATGACATTGTTGGGCCAGGGGGGTACTGGCAAAGTAGGCTTCTCTTGGGCAAGTGCTTCTGGCTGGTTATATACATGTGAGTTTGGCTTGAGAGCAATTCCTTCTCCCACTCCAAATCCCAGGCTGCAGATGTCAGTATAGGAGGTGAATCTTAGCAAAATTACGTTCCTTCTGATATTACCATCACATCAGCATCTGAATCCATTTTAAAGTCAATGGACTGGGCACCAGTGTTTGATTCCACCTTACATGATGACTCTTGCTCTGTATCATCACAAGCAATAGATCGCAGACAAAATTGATCTGGACTGCCATTGGTTACTTCTCTTACTATCTTTGTATGGCAGACTGTTGCAACGTGTCCTAAGTTTTTACACTTGTGGCCTTGGCTGCTTTGGCTGGGCAGCCTGCCCCTTTGGCTGTGGTGTCTCCCGCATCTTGTGCATCTAAACTGAGAAAAACTGATATTTGTCTGAGGTTTACTTCCAGCTGCTTTTAGAGTTTCCAAGAATTCCTCCTTATGAATGAGCTATTTCTTCAATTAAGATCCTGTTTATTAAATACCTCTTCTAGGTTGCTTCCTGGTAGTTTCTGTTTTGATTTTTAATCATTTTAATATTTTCAGAATGCTTTCCAGCGTGAAAGGTTATGTTTTCCTGGATTTTCTGTCTCTTAAAAAAAATTGTCCAGCTATCAGTACTGTCTTTGATATGCTCTTCCTTTTTGTCTTCCAGACTACAGTTGGTTGTCTCATACAGGCCTCTCACAAAGGAGTCCATGGACTCCCCAGGGCTTTGACCTTTCTGCAAGAAACAAGCTCTCTCATTAACAATATTATGGTTATAATATATAATGTATTATAATATATAATATAAAATGCTCATCAAATCTGACCAGCACCCTTTAAGAACCGCTCCTGCAGTTCTCCTCAATAAAGGTGAAGCATTTGAGCATATGGGCAGTTGACATTCCTCTGTTTCTGGGATGACCACCTCCTGATTCCCAAATGCCTGGATCAGGAAATCCCCAGGAAGTCCGTCTCAACCTGGATCAGATATGCCTTCTGAACCATGCTTCAGCCCCACCACCTTTTTCCCAAAAGGTGACCACTGGTGCAATATGTCTGAAAAATTGGTATAGATATAGGACAGAATATAGGACCTTAGTATGGTAGCACTCTTGACCAAGTTAACACATGGGATTTTGAATCAAACAAATAAACTTTATTAAAAACAAGATGTTAAATGTGATAGTACATGAATAAGTTGTTATTGTCCCTATTCTACCAACCTAACCTACCCCACTAATCCCAATGAAATCTTTCTCCAAACCCACAGCTCTTCTAACTAGATGTTCTCTTCTTGATCCTTAATCCTATCTAACTCTAACTGTCAAATCCCAACAATTTTTCCCTTCAAAACTCCTCTCGGAGTTCTCACTCACATACCTGTCAGTCATACCTCATTTGCACCTACTAACATTCTATTAACATTTTCTTACCTGAACGCAATTTCAAAGCAGTTTAAAACATATAAATAATTCTGATTTTGTTACAGGCAACTTCTCTTTCAATAGCATAGATGAGGAAATTAACCATCACTCCTCCATTCTCTTTGTGAAGCTTTGTTGCTATGCAGAAATGAGCAAGCCTCTCCTTCTAATCTGGCTATTCTGTCTCTGAGGGTCTGTTAAAATTGAAGTTTTCTGGGGCTAAACATGGCAAGCAATTCTTGTAAGATGTTAGGCCAAAATGAACAACTCCATTGCTAAGGACAGTGCCATAACTGAGTGCCCCAGTTCAGTCACAGTGCTACCTATAGGTGGTACAGCAATGCAACAGTTTGAACAAGAGCAAAAAAGGAATACTTGGGGGCTAAAATATGGCCACCAGAAGCATGAGGATCAGCAAATGGCTCCTCTCCTTGGTTACTATAAGTTGCAGCTGCTACTGCTAAGACAGACTCGTAGCTGGGGGGGAGCATGGATGGGACCCCCCTAAAATGTTTCTGCTACAACTGCCGGAGATTACATTAATAACTCTGGCAAGTATCTCCTTTGTTCCTTATATTGGAAGCCATATGTTTCACTTAAGGTGTGACAGTGAGACAGATTTGAATAACAGCCAAGCTTTATGTTTTCAAAGACGGGGATCAGCCATTGCTTCTATATCTCAGAATCCTAGGTGGAACCTGATAACCTGCATTATTTAGCACAGACTAATGCCATTTTCACCTTGAGACTGAGTCTAAATGCAGATCTCATGGCTACAACATTTAGCCTAATGTTTGTACGCCCCACCCGCTTTGTGTAATATATTTTTGTGTAATATCCAGCCTGATATTTTGGAAAATTCAAAAGTTTGTTCACATTTTGGTTGTTCTAAATAAATGTATTGTCCAACTGTGGATTTTGGAGTTTTCTTCTGCTTTTAGTGGAATGGGCAGAGGCTTTCTTGAAAGGAGATGCCTCTTTTCCTTCCATCCATCTGAGGATGATGTAAGCAAGGATGATGTAAACAAGGAGTCTGTGTATGAAAGGCAGAATAGGCTGGCAGCAGGAGAGGCAGACTGAGTCAGAGAATAGAGTGTTATGACTCTGCAAAAACCTAGCAGCAGCTTGGGGTGTTGACTGTGCCCTTGAAAATTTTACTTGGAGAGCAGTAGACTTTGAGGCATCGGCGGCAACTGCTTCAGATCTCCGTTAGCAAGCTCTGAAGCAAAATAGAGGCAAGACGAATATGAGCTCATCTTTAGAGATATTCTTTGAAATTTTTTACCCTGGAACCTAACAATATCAACAACACTTATTTTTGAAGGCTATGGGACTATTTTATCAGCAAGAAAACAGACACTTTATCAGCCGGTGAGTCATAACTTTGCTTCGCACTACTAACTCAAGGAATATAATTTACCATAACAAAATCTAAGGATTCTTAAGATAAAACTACTTAGCCTTGGAGTTGACAATTTATAATTATACCTCCGTTCATTTTAGAGTTTAAAAGGTAGGGCATACCTACTAACTTTGGAATTTATTATTGGATACCAGCCAAAATTCACCTTAACATACTTTGTGATTCTATAAACCAGGCAAATCTAGATAAAACCTTATAGTTTTTAAAATGGTTCAAACAAGGAAAAGATGTTATGAACATGATCATAAATCAGACCAGGTCTTGGAAGAATCTGGGAATGGGGATCAGCAGCTTAAAATTACAAACTTCTTTTTACCAACTAAAGCGGGCAAGACAAAGAGAAATGCATCACGATCCACTGAGAAAACTCCTTCCCAAATCGAAACAGAACAACTCTGCCCATGCTTGAGTGAGGAATTCCAGGTAACGAATGACCCAGCAATTATACAAAGCCTGGTGTACGGAACATCCACAGATCCCCTTTTTGGGCAGACGCTTACACCTAGTCTGATCAACCCTCTGCTGCAGGCACCTGAAAGCAAGGAGACGCCATCTTCCTCTCTGTACAAGGACAGTGACTTACATTCCCCTTCAGACATTTTGTCTATTGTGCACGCTACAGACATCGACAGCCAGACTCCCATTTTTACTCAATCACAGCCATCTTCTGCCTGCTCTACTGAAGTTACGGAAACCACGGAACTGGCACAAATTGGCCAAAAACTACTTCTAACTGGCCAAAAATGCGTGCAGTTACAATTAGCCATCGTGGCCAAAGAGACTGAAAACATCAAAACCTTTTTGGAAGAAACAAATAACCTATTAAAATCATTTATGGAAGAACTATCCAAACTATACTTGAGTTTAAACTACACTCTACCCCCCCACAAAACAACAACACTGAAGAGTGCAAACATAAAGAAACCTCGTATTGCACCTAAAGCGAAAAAATCCAAAAACATAAAAAATTACAAACCGTCAAGGAGTAAGAAGATGAACTTTCAGAAACTTTTTAAAGTACTTAAAGCTCAACAGCAAACAGTTTCGCAAACAAAGAATTTATCTGCTTCATCTATAGCGAGAACACCCCCTAGATCCTATTGCAAAGCCTTACCAGAAAGTAAAAAAAAAGTTCAAATCTGCCAGAGCTGCTTACTCACCCCAACCCGAGGACCTATAGCGAAAAAGGCTCTACCAATAGCAAGATTTCACGATGAGATAATACAAATGGGAATTGGCTTCTCAAATATAATTCAAACAAACTTGCACTATTGAACCTTCCTCTTCTCGACTTCCCAGGAGGATCCCTCCGCCTGTGCAGCTCTGAGACGGGCTCCCGTCTTGGACGAAACTTTTTCAGTATTAAATCCAGTCAGAAGGGGGTTTTTTTGACTGGGGATAATTTCTTCCAGATAAGGAAGAAACGTGAGATTTCCCACACAGCTTTGTTGTGATTGTTGGAGACTGGAATTCGTCAGAATTGTCTGTGAAAGAAGGTCTTCCAGCAGCTTGGACAGAGCGAGGATTTCTAGCCAGCTCAGCTGAATAAGTGACCCGTTTTTTTTTCTTTAAAGAACAACGGTCTAACAGGCAAGAATTCTCCTGTCTATGCTTATTACTTTCTTATCTATACAGCTAAAGAGATTTGTCAAAGACTCAGCAATTAAGATAACCTGGGTGAGCCAAAACTTTCCTTCTCTTTTACTCACGGAATTAAGGGGGAAGAAAATAAAAATAGCCTATCTTTTTGTTATTGCAAAAAGCTGACATGGAAAATAGCATTTTAAAGATTACAACGGATGAGGGGTTTCTGATTGGAAGAGATTTTTGATTTATAAGACTTTTGTGTAATATATGTCTGGGACTATATTTTGATCTACTTTTTTTTTGACGAATCTGCTCATTCTTTCTGCTACTAGTTATTTGTACGCTGTGAACTAAAGCTGTTTTTGCACTTCTGGGCATATAAGAGATAAGAGCTGTCTAGAGTGTGACGTAAATTGGTTTGAAAGATTAACTCCTTTGTAACTGGATAAAGAAATAAACCGCTCTTTGCTTGGGACATTGAAAATTGAAGGAGTTTTGTTCCTTTGGCTTTAAGAATGACAATTAAGAAGATTATGGATGTACAAGAAGGGACTTTATCTTTAGACATGTTTCAGAAAATAATGAATGGGATTAAGTCAATAAAACAAGAACTGAGAAATAATAGACAAGCGTTGAGAATTGAATTTGAAGAAATGAGACAGGAGCTGAAAGAAATTCAGGATTCTATGAAAAAGGAGAATAAAGATAGATCTGGAAAACCAAAAAAGGATGAAAGAGAAATTAAAGGCAAGGTTCAAACTATGGAGATTGGATTAAATATGGACATGGAAAAAGATTTGGATTTCCTGGCTGTGATGGATCCTGGAGACAAATATTACGGTTTGGAACTCAGCGCTGTCCCTGAAGGAATGGAAGAGATTGGAGATAAAGATATTATCGGTTCAAAAAAATTCCTGGACTGGAAGGATTTGATGGAACTTGAAATGGAGAAAGTTAACAGAATTAATCCCTGTTTTGTGTCAATGGAAAAATCTTCAAGAGATGTGCTAATGTATCATGTAAAAAAGAGGAACAGAGATGTGGCTTTGCAACAATACTTCAGTGATACGTTCGGAATTGATGGCAAGAAAATATCTGTGATAAAGGAAATTCCTATCAGACTCTTATTATATGACTATGACAGCAAGACTATTGGGTGCGTAAAGTTGGAAGATGGAAGATGGAACTAATACGGATAATGGAAGAAGAGCGATCTGAAATTGCTGGACTTAGTAGACTTGATGAGTTGGATTAATTGACATGTTTATCTAGAAAAAAAATTGATGGACATATATCTCAAGGATTGGAAACTTCTCTTTGACTTTTTGTGGAAGAATAAAGTGATATGATGT
The DNA here is from genome assembly GCF_030035675.1 of Rhineura floridana. NCBI lineage: Eukaryota > Metazoa > Chordata > Lepidosauria > Squamata > Rhineuridae > Rhineura > Rhineura floridana. The sequence goes on from NC_084480.1 coordinate 214,807,309, forward strand.
TAATGAGATTTGAAACCAATTAAGATAACCGCTGGAGGAAGGTGATTTTATAATCTATAAAGAGTCAGATTTGTTATATATTATAGATTTATAGCTGAACTACGACAAATCGGAAGTCAATATTTTTATATTTTTTTCCTTTTTTTATTGTATTAGTTGTTGATTTGTGTTTTTTCTTTTTGTATTGTTTTGGTTTTGGAAATTTGAATAAAAAAAATTAATTGAACCTTCCTCTTCTCAACATCAAAGAAAAAGTAAACATCAGGAAGCAAAGAGTGTGTTATGCCCTCCAGTCGTTAGGTGTAATGGATTTACGGCCTGACGATATCTCGTATGTGGAATTTCTTTACAACCCCTCAACAAAAACGTCTGTTTTACTTACCTTTAAATCGTCTGAGACAACAGCACGGATAATTGAAAACAAATCCCTTCTCAGCTATCATGGAATATCCGTTCAGAGACATTTCACAAACCTGGCTAATCCAATTTCCTTGCTCACAAAGAGAACTCCAACAACAAACAACAAACGGTACAACTCCTATTCGTAAAAAGTTTTGAGCTGAGAATCAGCATGATTGGGAGAATGCCTCACTGCTGTGGAGTCCGAAAATTGACCAAAAGTTAAGATGGAAATTAGTGTCTCCCCCCCCCGGTTAAGCTGATCGAGGGGGAGGAAAGGTGCTAAGGCTCAGATCTACCTGGAAGCTTTTACTCAATAGCCCAGAGGTGTTACGGCCACATGTGGTGACAAAATGGCAAAAGAAGGGTGCTCAGTACATGCTCAGAGGTCATGCTTTTGTCTTGGGACAATGGAACTATGAATCAAAAGATAAGCAAAGCAAGGTTTGGCTGTCCTGTCTGTGATCTCTGGGATTTTGAGTCTCATTTACACAGTTTCTCCACCAATTTGGAAAAAAAAGGTGGGTTTGTCCATTCAGATCAACCACCGTGTCTGCAGACTCACTGTGTGGTGTTGTACAAATTATTGTCTTTCAGTCTTGTGGTGGCATATCTGTGAAAGTGAGGGCCAAACAGCTTTTAGACATTAAGACATGTGATCAAATTTGCTCATTTGGTGTACCGCCCCTTGAAATAGGTGTAAGTTCAGGCGAGACAGAATGCCTTTCCTGGATATTTTTGTTTCTTAATATAATGTTATTTGCTATTTAATTTAATTGTTTGTACAATGTATTGCTTATTGATGTATTGCCTTGTGGATGTATTTTTATATTTGTGCTTACTTTTTCTGTAAGCCGCCTTGAGGGCCCTTTGGCCGAAAGGCGGGGTACAAATAAACATTAACATAACATAACATAACATCTCTCCACAAGAGAGGAGGAAGTCTTCCTCGAACAGCAGCAAAAATATATCAAACTCTGGAAACTTGGATCCATTCCTGAAACAGCTTCCTCCTAAAAGCACATTAAACATGAACTGCTCTTCACTATCATCAGGATCAACCATGCTGAAAAAGAATTTATCCCCTTCAACTCCCCCAGCACAAGAAACATTAATCTTTGAAACACTTAACTCCATAAACTCTGATCTTATTATTTTGGATGAAGTAAGTTCCTCCCCACTACCAGCTCCCATTTTCGTTCCGATACCGTCACCTTCTTCTCGGGTAAATAGTAAGGAGAATCAAGATCTTTCTTTTGACTTTGCTTGTGAGGGAGAGGAGGAACTACTAAATAGTTTCCATGCATTCACTGAGAGTGAACAAAGCGAGGTCATAAACAAAATGCAGAACCTGTTAAACAATCTAAGGGCAAAAAGGACATGCTCAAGATACTTGGAGGACTACGAACTGAACTTGCCATCCAGCATTCAAGTTTCTCCTTTGAAAGTTCCCTTAAAGGTACTGCCACATTGTTACTCAAATGTTTGTAGACCCAGCTCAATATGTGATGTGATAGTACACGAGGTTCCTAAACTGACTTGACAACCCTTATTAAATTCTAAAAACTTGATTCTAACTTGTGAATCTCCTGAAAAAATGGTAACCCCTCATTTCAGGACATCACAGCACTCACTTTGCAAATCCTATACATCAAAGGAAATTTCTAATCCTATGAATTCAATTACTAGTGCATGCCAGGTTTCTGTTCTCTCACCTAATTTTACATTCCACCTTCTCTCCTGGAACATTGCAGGGTGGAATGCCAAACAAAAAAATCCTGACTTTATTACTTTTCTGAACAAATTTGACTTAATTTTCTTACAGGAGACGTGGTGTACCCTCAAATTAATAGTGGATGGTTTCTCTTGTTCATATTTACCAGCGACCTACTCCCAACCCAGTTCCAAAGGCAGACCCAAAGGAGGCCTAGCCATACTCATTTCTACTTCTGTAACAGCTCGCTCTATAAGCTTAATCCCTTGTAAAAACATTGCACAGGCTGCCTTATTATCTTTTAGTACAATTTCTCTTCTGTTAGTAAATGTTTACATTCCCCCTCATGCCTCTAGGGCACAAATTGACCACGACTGGGACGTTCTTGCCAATTATTTAACATCACTCGAGGCTAAATTTCCCAAAGCGCTCCTCATTGTTATGGGTGATTTCAACGCCAGGTCTGGCCCCCACAATGATGCGCTATTTGCTTCAAACCTCTGGGGGGGGCGCGAGGACACCACCCCATACTTCCCAGGCTATGCTAGGACTTCCAAGGACCTCAAGATAAATTATGGTGGGATATGTTTATATCGATTCCTTGCTAGCCACAGCCTAATAATGTTGAATGGTCATAATCAGATAGATTCATGTGCGGAATTTACCTACATTTCTGGCCTCGGGTGCAGTGTCATCGATTATGACTTAATCTCGCATTCCCTGTTCAAGTTTATTTTAAACTTTTCTGTTGGCTCCAGACAGGATAGTGATCACCTTCCTCTTACCTTTTCCTTTTATCTACCAGAACGCGGTCGCTTGCTCCTTACCCATAAACCAATGGTAAATCCAATCCAACCCACCCATAAAAGGACCTTTTGGACTCCCACAGTAGCCTCTAATGTGGCCTTATTTCTCACTTCCCCCTCCGCCCTGTCCTTACAGAAGGAGATCACGCACGCTACCGATCCATATTTAGCGTCAATAGCGTATAATTCCTTAACTACAAACCTTAAAGCCTCTATTATCCCGTCATCTTCTTCCTTCAGGGCTCCTCTTACCACTGGTTTTCCCAGATGGCTTGATAAGGACTGCCTTGATGCTAAGAAACAGCTGAGACGGTTATACCATCAATATCGACACCAAAATTTAACCACCCTCCCCCCTGAGTATTTTATTATCAAAAAATACTACAAGCGTATGATAGTCACCAAAAAAAGGCAGGTGATGCATGAAGATTGGGAAGCCTTAATTCAAGCTTCCAGATCAAATAATTCGAAGTGTTTCTGGGAGCTGGTCTCTGGTTCTATGAGACCACTAAATCCGGCCCCTTGCCACATTTCCCCATACCTCTGGGAGAAATATTTCTCTGCAAGCAACGAGACTGTAAATGCCGTTTCCTTTATTGATAATTTAACAAATCTTCCCACTTGGCCACCTGTAACCCAAAAAGAAATTATTGATTTGATTGCTAGCTTGAAATCCAGCAAAGCTCCTGGACCTGATAATATACTCTCTGAAATGTTGAAAGTGCACCAAGCTTGGTGGGCCCCTCTTTTAGCAAATTTCTTTACTCTGATCAATAACTCTGGATGCTTTCCTGAGTCTTGGCTCGAATCCATAGTTATCCCTATATTTAAAAAAGGGAACAATGAGGACCCAGCAAATTACCACCCAATTAGCCTCCTTTCCATTATTGGTAAACTATATGCCTGCTACTTAAAAGAGAGACTCTCATCTTGGTTGGAGGAGGAAAATATCCTTGGGAGGGAGCAGGCAGCTTTGCGGAAAGGTAGGTCTGGGATAGAGCACTGTGTGATTTTAAATCACTTAGCTGAAAAATACAAGAACCGCTGGGGTAACGGCCTGTTTGTTGCCTTTGTCGACTTGAAATCGGCTTTTGATTCCATCCCTAGGGAGATACTATGGGCGAAATTTGCAAAATCTACGATTGACAAGAGACTCCTCTTCTTAATTAGCCGACTGCACCACCACACATCCTTTCATGTTAGATGTAGTCGTGAAGGACATCTCACAAACCCCATTACTACAACAAAAGGAGTCAGACAAGGCTGCATACTAGCCCCACTTCTATTTAATTTTTTCATGAATGATCTGTCCCTTTATTGTCAATCCCCGGACTTCCACCCCCCTAAGTTAGCGAACCTGCATTGTCCTCTGTTATTGTATGCAGATGACGCTGTTCTCCTTTTTGTTTCTAAAGTAGGACTCAAACGCCTAACAAAAGCTTTTATGAGCTTCTGTCATGATAACAAACTATCTATAAACTTTTCCAAAACTAAGATCTTAGCTTTTGCCAAGCACTCTCCTGCTCACGAATGGACAATCAATACCCATAAAATAGAACAGGTTTCTCATTTTAAATACCTTGGTATACTATTTCATTCCTCTCTGTCCTGGACTCCCCATATCCGAGGGGCTATTTCTACTGCTCGCAACTCAGCCAGTGGTATTCGAAGGTTCTTCTTCACTAAAGGAGGACAATACATTCCGGCAGCCCTAAAGGTTTTTAGATCCAAAACTATTTCTCAACTTCTCTACGGGGTACCTTTATGGATTGGCGCCTTCAACTCTTCTGTGGAGGCAATTCTCTCTTTGTTTCTCAGACAAATTTTTGGTGTTCCCAGGTGCGTTCCTGTGGCGGTCCTTAGGTTAGAATCCGGCCTAGTCTCACTTGAGTCCCAAGCATGGTTGGCCGCCCTAAATTTCTGGCTTAAAATGTCTTATGAAAAATCCACTGGCTATCTCCCTTTACTCTGGGAAGACTCTTTTAACTCGAAATGGGCCCTAACATTTACAAACTACCTTGCAAGTATTGGCCTCTCAATTGAACATCTGATGTCCCACACTCCAGAGACAGTTAAACTTTCTATCCGGTCTCGTATCAGCGATATGGATTTCCAACGCTCCATTACCGCAGCCACCTCGACCTGTTCTCCTATTCACTTTGGTCTGAGCTTTGCGCCTATGCTCAGTGCCCCTTATCTGGAAACTCTCACGATCCCCAAATATCGTCTAGCCTTCACAAAGGCAAGATTTAACTGTTTTACCTCTGCCTTACTCGAAGGGAGATTTAAACGTATCCCGTATGCAAACCGATTATGCCTTTGCGGTGCAAGCGCCATAGAAACTCTTTCTCACATCATCTTTGAGTGCACCCTATATGGTGATATTCGCTCCAAATTCATAACCCCCATCATAAATAAATACCCCCACAAACCGCTTGACTGTTTACTTTTCCATCTTTTGTCAGCGGCTAATAGGGATACTATCTTGCCAGTCGCTAAATACATTTCCACGGCCCAATCAATACGGAGGGCATTTATCACTTCAGAAGCTTCCGCTACCTTATTGTAACTGTTTCCCTTGTTGTTCTATAGTTTTATTGTTTTAACATGACTGCATCTTTGTAACCTTTTGTTATAAACGTACATAGTTTTATTTACAAATGTTTTTGGTCTATGACTGTATCAATAAAGATTTGATTTGATTTGAGGCATCTGTTGGAGTGTTAAAGCTGTACCTGCACCTGTGCTCAACCTGTATATTTGTAAATAAAATGCAAATATTACAAAATGCTGTAATCCTCCTGTGACTTCCAAAGGAAACCAAACCCAGGTAAGTGCTTGCAACCCTGGAAATAACTCACTGCTCAGAATATTAAGGCATACATAACAGTTTATTTGTGCTGTGGAAGGGGTGTCTAAGGCATGCCATTGACAGAAATCTGCTTAAAAAAATATTTCCAAGGTGCGGGTTGCCACCGAGGTTGGTTTATACTCACATGTAGTGAGAAGCTCCCAGGATCTGATGCAGTCTCAGGCTTGTAGCATCACAGATTCACACCCACGAGTCTTTTGGTAGGAAGGATAAGATGCTAAGTCTGTATGAACCCTTTAAGTAGATTGACTGCAGCAGTTCCACTTCATTGCCCAGGGGAGGAGCAGTAACTGTGCCTCTATGAGACTTGGTTCACTGTCTTCCTGTGATGCCCTTCCCTGGCTCTCCCTGTCAGGTTCCTACCTGCTCGTGGTTACTGCCTGTCTCTAGGCACCACCAGGGACTCCACCAGTCCGGACTGTCCTTTATATGGTTTCTCTCCCCGCTCTAGCACAGATCTCAACAGATCCCCCTGCTAGGCAGCACCACCAGTCACGTCCTATAACCAGTAATCCCAGAGACTCGGCCTGAGTCTCCCTCAATTAGGTTACCTCTGTGACTGTGTGCTTAAGCTGTCCCAATCCCTTTGATTACTCAGACTGCTTGTGGTCTTACTCTACCCTTCCCCGCTGCCACCATTTATTATCCTTCAGCCTTGGTATTCCCTCCCCTATTCTGGACTTTGCCTTGTAGGTTTGTTTGACTGTTTACTTTTCCATCTGTCAGCGGCTAATAGGGATACTCTTTGCTCTTGAAAAACCTGTTTTGTACCTCTGTATAAGGGGAAAGTCGTGCAAGAGGAAAGAACGCAAGACAGACGGTGATGACTTCTTGGGGTCTCAGACCAGCTCCTTTTCTCTATCTTGGGCTAATATTCACAGCAGGGGTGAGTCCAGGCGGTCACTTATAAATCACTCTAGGTGAATTTATGTACTGTCCAAAGAGTTCCCCTTTTTTAAAAAAGAAATCAGACCTGAGATTTTATAATTTTCACAATCAGTTTTGATGGGAAGGGTTGGGCTATTTTTGTGCAGTAGTTTCACATCTGCTGCTGATACAGTTCTCTTCCCTGTGCCCATGCTTCTCTCTCACCAGCCTCCACCAGGAAGTGTGTGTGTGCGTGCATGTGCGGGGAATGGAATTTATACTTAGACATGTGGGTGTGAGTGAAGGGGGTGTAAGAGCAAAAGATGTTCACAGTTCTCCCCCAGTGTGGGCCAAGAGTTTGTGTGCTGCAATACTGGGACCTGTCCCTACCCAGTGCCCTTGCCTGCCATTTGCCACTGACTTCCCTGAGCCACATGCTTTTTTTCCCCCAATTAATTTTTATTCAAATTTTCAAAATCAAGACAATACAAAAAGAAAAACACAAATTAAAACTAATACAACAAAAAGAAAAAAAGGAAAAAAAACTATTGACTTCCGATTTGTCGTAGTTCAGCTATAGGTCTATAATATATAACAAACCTGTCTCTTGATAAATTATAAAATCACCTTCCTCCAGCAGTTATCTTAGTTGGTATCAAATCTCATTAACATCATATCATTTTATTCTTCTACAAAAAGTCAAAGAGAAGTTTCCAATCCTTGAGATATATGTCCATCAATTTTTTTCTAGATAGACATGTCAATTAATCCAACTCTTCAAGTCTATTAAATCCAGTAATTTCAAATCGCTCTTCTTCCTTTATCTGTGTTGATTCCATCTTCCATCTTCCATCTTTACGCACCCAATAATCTTGCTGTCATAGTCATATAATAAGAGTCTGATAGGAATTTCCTTTATCACAGATATTTTCTTGCCATCAATTCCGAACGTATCACTGAAGTATTGTTGCAAAGCCACATCTCTGTTCCTCTTTTTTACATGATACATTAGCACATCTCTTGAAGATTTTTCCATTGACACAAAACAGGGATTAATTCTGTTAACTTTCTCCATTTCAAGTTCCATCAAATCCTTCCAGTCCATGATTTTTTTCGAACCAATGATATCTTTATCTCCAATCTCTTCACCAATTCCTTCAGGGACAGCGCTGAATTCCAAACAGTAATATTTGTCTCGAGGATCCATCACAGCCAGGAAATCCAAATCTTTTTCCAAGTCCATATTTAATCCAATCTCCAGGGCTTGAACCTTCCCTTTAATTTTTCTTTCATCCTTTTTTAATTTTCCAAATTTATCTTTGTTCTCCTTTCTCATAGAATCCTGAATTTCTTTCAGCTCCTGTCTCATTTCGCCAAATTCACTTATCATCACTTGTCTGTTATGTCTGAGTTCTTGTTTTGTTAGCTTAATCTCATTCATTATTTTCTGAAACATATCTAAAGAGAAAGTCCCTTCTTGTACATCCATGATCTCAACCACCTTCTTGATTGTCATTCTTAAAACCAAAAAAAACACAATCCCTTCCATTTCCAATGTCCCAAGCAAAGAACAGTTTATTTCTTTATCCAGTTACAAAGGAGTTAATCTTTCAAGCCAGCTGACGTCACCCTCAAGACAAGACGAACTGCCTTATCTCTTGTATGTCCAAAAGTGTCAAAACAACTTTAATTCACAGCATCCAAATAATTAGTAGCAGGAAGAATGAGCAGATTCGTCAAAAAAAAAAAAGTAAACTGGAAAAAATAGTCCCAGACATATATTACTCAAAAGTCTTATAAATCAAAAAAAAATTTTCTCTTTAAATTAGAAACCCCTCAGCCGTTTGTAATCTTTATAATGCTGAATGCCATGCCAGCTTTTTGCAATAAAAATAAAGATAAACTATTTATATTTTCTTCCCCTTAGCTCCGTGAATAAAAGAGAAAGCTATGACTCACCCAGGGTTTCTTAATTGCTGGTTCTTTGACAAATCTCTTTAGCTGTATTGATAACAAAATAATGAGAAAAGACAGGAGAATGCTTGCCTGTTAATCCGTTTTTCTTTGAAGAAAAAAAAACGGCTCACTTAATCAGTTGAGCTGGTTGGAAATCCTAGCTCCGTCCGAGCTTCTGGAAGACCTTCTTTCACAGAATTCCAGCCTCCAACAGACACAACAAAGCTCTGTGGAAAATCTCTACGTTTCTTCCTTATCCGGAAGAAATTTTCCCCAGTCAAAAAGCCCTTCTGACTGTTTTTAAAACTGAAAAAGTTTCCACCAAGACGGGAGCCCGTCCCAGAGGCAGCACAGGCGGAGCGATCCTCCTGGGAAGTCCCCCTGAGCCACATGCTTTCTGATGTGGGTCAGACATACAGCTGGGGTGCCTTCTTGAACATCTCAACAGGAGCAGGTGGGCCTGAGGGACTCTTCATCCCTGTTCACTGCCCTGGATCTTAGAAAAACAACCTGTATGTCTTGTAAATAACTCATAGAGGTCTTCCTCAGTTCTGCCTGAAGAAGGCAGGAAGCCCACCCAGCCCCACAAGCCCAACCTCTCCACCCCAAGAACTGTCTTTTGCACATTTATGTTGGGTATTGCAGCCAAGTGTTCTTTTAGATAATGTTTGAGCAGGCAAATTATCACTGCACTGAAGAATGACCTGGCCAGTTATGTGAGCTGTAACTTTTCCAAAACAGAAACATTTTCACTGCTTTCTTTTTTCTGTTTCATAAGTTTATTAGTAAAACTGAATGGGTGTCAATTGCATTGGCAGATTCAAAATGTTTAGCTTTCTTTACTATATAGCAATAAAATAAGCACGCTAAATTAGATCACTCTCTAATGCATCAGAAAAGTTTCCAATGAAAACTCATGTTTTTCAGATCCAAATTATCCTAGTTTGCATAGGAAAAATTCCCACTTCAAAAACATGTAGAAAACCCACTGGTCCTGGCTTAGGATCCTGTCTGGGATGGGGGGGGGGAGATCCATTCTCAGAGCAGGTGGCTATACTGGATAGCCAGTGGCAGCTGAGCTTTCCCAGCAGCATTTACCAGGAAGTAAATGCCTGTGTGGTGTAGTGGTTAAGGTGTTGAACTACGACCTGGGAGATCAGGCTTAGAATCCCCACATAGCCATGTAGCTGACTGGGTGACCTTGGGTCAGTCACTGCCTCTCAGCCTCGTGAAAACCCTATTCATAGGGTCACCATAAATAGGAATCAACTTGAAGGCAGTACATTTACATTTACAAATGCCAAGTTCCTTGGGCAAAAGGCTTGACTCCTAGGCAACAGAAGGGAACTTGCATTGCTGCTTAATCTGCACCCTAACCTCTTCCTGGCAGTCCTTTGGCTGGGGCTCTCAGGGTCCTCCAAAGAAGGAAAACGTTTTTTCACCCCATTCCTTTGCGGGCAACATCCTCGCTTCAGAATTCCTGTCTCATTTTGAATCTTGGCATTCTTTTCCCTTTCTCCCCCCCCCCATGTCTCTCTAACCTGCTGAAGTCTTACAGAATGCTTGTGGAGGGGGAGATGTGTGGATGGGAGATGTGTAGAAGTGAAGCTATCCCAAATCAGGAGTTAAAATAAAAATGGGGGAGGGAAAATTCTTGAAACTATTACTCTCATGGGACAAAATGTTCATTAACCCCCACAGGCGCGCACACAAACTCATATTACATAATGACACTAGAAAGCAGAGTTTACTTACTGGTGTGTGCCATGCACATATGCGTGTGCTACTCTCCCTCCTGACCAGATAGCTTCAGATCTTGCTTGCCTTCTGCCTCCTTGCCCCTGCCTGGAGCTGGGTGCTTTTGTCTCTTCCTACTGGCTCTTGCTAGCTCCTTCTCTGAGGAGGTCATTCCTCATGACTTCTATTTGTGGCTTTTCTCTTCTTGCTTTCCAAAGTGAGAGACCAGGTGGGGTGGGGTAGGTGGAGAGATTCATCCTGGGACTCCTAAGAGGTAGATATGAAGGAGAATTTATTTAGCAGCTGCCTGAGGACACATTTCCTCCTCTGTGATACCCTTCAAGGAACATGAGCCTAAGTCCTCATAGTCTTTGGACACCCTGTGGCTAGAAGCCATCCTTCCCACACTGCCTCATTGCATTTGAACAACAGATTGGCTAAATTAGGTGTTATGTGACTCTTCCCTCCCCATGTTTTCTGAACCCAAATTGGCCTGGGCAAGATTCCAATTGAAATGGAAGGACAGTTGGGGTGGAGCTACTTAACTCTTTTCCCTCCAATCATTTTTCCCAGCTCCAAATTGCCCTCCCCATGCTGATTCATTCAGGGTTAGAGTGAAGAAAGGCAGGGCCAGTCTGCAAGTGAAAAATGAGGGTTGAGGGCAATTCTGAGCTGAAAAATGACTACTGGAGAAAGGGTTAAGTAGCTTCTCACCCAGGCCCGGTGCCATTGGTCAGTTAGATCAGGCACTGGATGAGGAACCCAGTGGCTTGGAGGGGGTCCTCACTGGCCCAGCCCATCTGTACCATCACTTACCACCCCCTTTGCTGTGGGTCCTGGGTGGCCATTTTAGCAGTGGGCAGGCAACAATGCTGCTTTTGAATTGGAACCAAACTTGGCTCCCACCTGCAGTAGCTGCCTACCATTTTAATTTATCCAGAATGTAATGCCCATAGATCTATGAAATCTTTTAACCTGTCCACCACTAAAACACTGCCTGGTTAGGATGAATGAAAGTGGTGTTGCTGCTGTTGTCATTGCTGTGGCAACACTAGAAAACAAAATGCAAAGCCACAGTTTGTGTGTGTGTTGGGGCACGTTGGTGAATTAATGGCACCATGCCATGGGCCCTCTGAGGTTTTGGTTTTAAAAACTCACAAAAATGGGAGGAAAGGAAGTGTCTGAAAGATCTCACTAAGAACCACACCCACCAGCCAAGCCCTTTTATTTTTATCTCCGTGTTACACATGATTGATCTGACTTCTTTCTTTTGGGTACCACTCCCTCCTAATGCCCTGAGCAAATACATGAATCATTCTTCATCCATTACTCTTCCATAGCTTCTGTTTGAACTGTCTCACTTCCCGCACCTTTCATATGGAGCTTTAGAGGGCATTGCCATCAGTATGCTGATGACACGCAGCTCTATTTCTCCTTTTCATGTTCTGCAGGTGAGGCAGTAGATGTGCTGAATCAGTGCTTGGTTGCGATAATGAACTGGATGAGAGCTAATAAACTGAAGCTTAATTCAGACAAAATGGAAATGCTGTTGGTGGGTGGTTCCTCTGACTGGCTGAGTGGTGTGGCCTGCTTTAGATGGGGTCACATTCCCTCTGAAGGAGCGGGTTTGTAGTTTGGGGGTTCTCCTGGATCCATTACTGTTGCTTGAGGCACAGGTGGCCTCAGTGGCGTGGAGTGCCTTCCATCACTGGCCTCACTATGATCCTATCTGGACAGGGTAGGGTTGCCAGGTCTCCGGTTTTCTGCCAGAGTCTCTGGCAAAAGGGGGCTGTCTCCGGCCTCCGGCCATAGTTTGTTTGAAGCCGTTGATCTCCGGCTTTTCAGTGTCTCCCTCAGGCACGCATGCGTGATTGACTGTCTGCCTTCCCGCCCTTTGTCATTGAGGGAGGGACTACTAGAGAGACAGGAAGTGAGCAAAGTGTAGCTGCCGCCCCTGGAGCAAGAAGGCCTCATCGGAGGAGGCCGGCCCAGCTTGTTGGTAGCTAGGCCTCTGCTTGGGAGTCGTCACGCCGGGGAAACAGGCTTGGTAGGCCCGAGAGAGAGAGAGGGGGGGGCAGGCAACTGAGCTGTGGAGTGAGCAGATTCAGCCCCACTACACCTTCTGCTATTGCAGACAAATACCCCCTGGGTCATTGCTCCCACTCTTTATGGACTCTATAACTGAAAGTAAACTGAGCTGCTAGAGCCATGAGGAGGGGGAATTGGCAGGTGAGAGGTAAGTTTAAAGATTCCTCTCTCCTTTCCAACATTTGTATTGTTAACCAGCCTGGGATGGGGTGAAACAGAAATATTCCAGATAAAGTAAAATAACATGCCAGTTCTCCCCTGCTTTCACTTTACATTATTTTGGCTACCACAGGTTTGGGAACCTGCATTTGCTAAAATAATATGTAGTCCCTTCTGTCCTTAGGCTGAAATTCTGTGCACACACAAGCTTAATTACTATTAAACTCAGCACTTACTTCCAAGTAAATGTATGTGGGACTGGGCTGCAAGAGGCACAGAACAGAACATGAAGAAATAATAACTCTGAACTGAGTCTGACTGCTCGTTTCTTGAAACCACATTTTTAAACTTGTGCATAAAATAAGCTAGCTGGTTACAAAGTGATTGCTTGCCAGAAATCTAAGGATGTGTAAACACAAGCTGAAGAGTTGTTGCACATTATCAGGGATGAAGTGTATGTATAGTATTACTCAAACCTGTAGAGCAACATAGTATTGAACTGATGTTTCCTTTAGCTTGTAAATAAAGAAACTGCTTGAAAATTACTGCACAATATAGAAGGTTCAACTGTAATTATTTTATCTCAAAGTGCCTGCTGAACATAGATGTTGACATAGTTTCAGCTATTTTACAGTTTATGACTGCAGCTTACAAACTGTTGGGAACTTTGTAATGTTAGTTTAGTGAAGATATAGTCATGTTAAGGGCTGTCATGTCAGCTTGTTGTTTCTAATGGTTACAGATGATCCATTGTGTCCCAGCTCAGTCACAATGCAACATAATCTGAATCATGTTGTCTTCTGGCTAATCAATAAATGACTCTAGTTAGTTAAAAGCAGCTGTGGGGAACCTGTGGCCCTTTAGTTGTTGTTGAACTACAACTCCCATAATCCCTACCTAGCTATTAACAATGCTTGCTGGGGATGATGGGAGTTGTAGTTCAGCAACATCTGGTGGGCCAAAGGTTCCACACACCTGATTAAAATTGTCAGCTGATACATGATGGGAGCTATGGGTGGAAACTCCCATTGGGTCAATAAACTGATTATCAGAGGGCTCTGATCCTGCAAATATCCAGTTGCCACATACACTACAGTTCAAGATCCACCAGCCACTACAGCAGGTCTGGGGAAACCATGGCCCTCCAGATGTTGTTAGACTCTAACTCAGCCTTTCCCAACCAGTGTGCCTCCAGATGTTGTTGGACCACAATCCCCACCTTTCCTGACCATTGGCAATGCTTTCTGAGGCTGATGGGAGTTGTGGTCCAACAACATCTGGAGGCACACTGGTTGGGAAAGGCTGCTCTAACTCCTGTCAGTCCCAGCAAGCATAGCCAATGGTCAGGAATGAATGGAGTTGTAGTCCAACATCTGGGTGCCATAGGTTTCCCCACCCTGCATTATAACACTGCCAGATTTAAAAAAGCAAATTCCTGAAGGAAGGGCTCAGTGGTATACCACATGCTTTGAACAGGAAACGTTCTGGGTGCAAGCCCTGGCATCTCCAAGTCAGGCTGGGAAAGACCCCAGTCTGAAATCCTGCAAAACAATACTCAGCTAGTTGGACCAATGGCCTGGCTTAATGCAAAGCAACTTCCTATATGCCTTTTAATTAACAGTAGTTTACAATTTCTGGAAGGTTGTAATGTTGTGAGAAACTATGTCTGCTGGAATTTGCCCTTCTGGGCAATTTTGAAAGTCCCTGTGGTATTTAATATGGCATCTGTAACAGCCAGTACATCTGCCCTTAAACTAGCTTTGCTTTCTTTTTTATGAAATTAACAGTTTGATTCCATGTATGTTTACCCAGAAGTCTAACCCACTAACAATATTTATTCCCAGTCCTAAATATGCATAGGACAGCAACCTAAATTATCACTGATTTCACTGAATGTGGTCGCACCATGAGTGCAACCCAGCTCCTCGCTGATTGCAGCAGAATTAATTCTGTATGTACTGCCTTATTAAGACACAGCAATAGATTTATTCAATATCTAAAAGACTCTGGAATAATTGCATGACTAACCAGAAATCTGTAAGCTATATGCAAAGCAAAACTTCATTATGAAATGTTAATGTCTAGAATAATTTATGCAATGAAAAGCTCAAAGTAAAAAGACTGATTGAGGTTTAAAAGGTTAACAAAAATAGCTGTAACTTCAATACTTAACAGCACAATCCTATGAATGTTTACTCATAAGTCCCACTGTTTCCATAGGGCGGGGCATATACAACCTACTATATGTATTTAGGATTGAAGCCTGTTGTTGTTGTTATGTGCCTCCAAGTCGACTATGACTTATGGCAACCCTATGAATCAGTGACCTCCAAGAGCATCTGTCATGAACCACCCTGTTCAGATCTTGTAAGTTCAGGTCTGTGGCTTCCTTGATGGAATCAATCCATCTCTTGTTTGGCCTTCCTCTTTTTCTACTCCCTTCTGTTTTTCCAATCATTATTATCTTTTCTAGTGAATCATGTCTTCTCATTATGTGTCCAAAGTATGATAACCTCAGTTTCATCATTTTAGCTTCTAGTGATAGTGCTGGTTTAATTTGTTTAACATGGCTGCAACCATATCTACTCAGAAGTAAGTCCTATTGAATTCTATGGGGCTTAGTTCCTTAATAAGCATGTTTACAGTTGCTGCCTTCAGGGGCATCCATCTGTGCTCCCATCTAACATCTCTGAAACACTAAGCTCCTTTCTTCCAATAATGGCCTGGCCTGAGGGCACGTAAACCCTTCTTGCCAGAAGCAAGTAAGCTAGATTAAATGTTCCCTAAAGGCGTTGAACTGTGACCTGGCAGACCAGGGTTTGAATCCCCACACAGCCATGAAGCTCACTGGGTGACCTTGGGCCAGTCACTGCCTCTCAGACTCAGAGGAAGGCAATAGTAAACCACCTCTGTCTGAATACTGCTTACCATGAAGACCCTATCTGGGATCAACTTGAAGGCAGTCCATTTCCATTTTGCATCACCCTAAGCTTGTGAGAAAGAATGACCTTGTCACTTCAGATGGACCTAGGAACACCCTATTTTAGGTAAAATTTCTATTTTAATCTCTAGAGAATTTTTTTTTGAATGGTATGCTCCAAGCAACTGTGGTTGATACAATGTATCATGTTTAATGATGTCACTAGGGCCCGCCCCGTGATGTCACTAGGGCCCACCCCGTGACGTCACTAGGGCCCACCCCGTGACGTCACTAGGGCCCACCCCGTGACGTCACTAGGGCCCACCCCGTGACGTCACTAGGGCCCACCCCCATTTTCTCAGGTTTTTGGATGGTTCCGACCTGGCAACCCTAGGACAGGGATAACCTGGCTACAGTAATCTATGCTCTGGTAACCACAAGGTTGGATTATTGCAATGTGCTTTGTGTGGGGCTGCCTTTGAAAATGGTTTGGGAGTTTCAGTCAGTGCAGAATGTGGCTGCCCAATTGTTGATAGGTTCAAGGCAAACAGAGCATATAACACCAATTCTGTTCCAGTTATATTGGCTGTCTGTACTCTTCCGAGCCCAATTTAAAGTGCTGGTTTTGACCTATAAAGCTGTTTACGGTTCAGTACCCCTACATCTTCTATAATGCCTCTCCTTATATGAACCTACCCAGACTCTTAGATCTTCTTCTGAGGTCCTTCTCCAGGTCCTTCCTCCTTTTCAGTTGTGCCTCCACATCTGTGGAATATTCTCCCCAGTGAGGTCTGCCTGGCACCTTCGTTGGTAAGTTTTTGGCACCAGGTAAAGACTTACCTTTTCCCCAGGCATTAGATAGATTGAGAAGATGTTGTCTGTTATTACTATGCTGCCAAAGCTTCCTGTGGCTACATGGGGGTGTTGTTGTTTAATTGTTTTGTTTTGGTAGTAAGATAAATTTGTTTTTGTTCTTAACATTGTTGTAAGTCAATTGGAGACCTTCGGGTATCCAACAACTAATACCAGGGCCAGCCCCAGGCATGCCGAGGCTCTTGGGCATCAGCTTCCCCCTGGCCCTGGTGTGTGTGTGTGTGCGCACGCACGTGTACGCACACTGCCCCCCACCTATCTGTTGCCTGTCTTGTAGCATTGCCATTAACCAAGATGGCAGCCACGGTTTCCCTAAGGGGATGAAGCCTCCGCTGTCATCTTAGTTGATGGCACGCGTGCGTGCTATGCGCACATCTCTGCCATCAACCAAGATGGCGGCAGGGGCTTCAGCACCTTAGGGAAACCTCAGCCGCCATCTTCATTAAGGGCAATGCTAAAAGGCAGGAGACAGGTAGGTGGGGTGAGGGAATGGCGGGCAGGTGGAAGCTCCTGCCCTGCGATCCACGGCTACTGCTGCGGATTGCAGAAGGTGAGTGCAGGGGCCCTTGGGCCAGTGCCCCATCTGGCCACCCTTTAGAACCAGCCCTGAATAATACATTTAATAATAATAACAATAACATGGGAGATAAGGCCATCAGTGGCTACTAGCCATGATGGCTTTGCTCTGCTTCCATAGTCAGAGGAAATATGTTTCTGAATACCAGTAGCTGGAAACCACAGGAGGGGAGAGTGCTGTTGTACTCAGGTCCTGCTTGTGGGCTTCCCATAGGTATCTGGTTGGCCACTGTGAGACAGGATGCTGGATTAGATAGGCCATTGGCCTGATCCACCAATGTTGTTGTGAAGTTTTCACTCTTTCTCTCCTTCCCTGCCAAAGTCCTGACTAAACTCCCCTCTACCTGGTGTTGCTATTTGCATTTCAGAAGAAGCCTCCATCAGCACCAATGCCCTATAATGCAAATAACAGTTTCTGAGAGGGGCAGAGAAAGAAAGAGTTAAACTTGCCTTCTCTCCCCATTCCTCCTACTCAGGCTGATATTTACATAACAAAAATGTGCACATTAATTGAATTCACTAGTTTGACCCCAATACAGCCTTGCTTGGGGAGGGAAGAAGATTCACACACCCTCCTTGTGTAATTCCTCAAATGGGGCACATGGAATACAATTAACCTGCTGCAACATTCAAAACTTTTACCCACTGTTGTTTTAGCTGCCACACCTACGAAGGACCACTCTGTGTGTAGATATAAATCACTATCAGATACAAAGCAAGTAATATTAATCTGTCTATAAAAGCAAAAGGCCCTTCCCTCTCAGTCCATCATGCAGCAGGCACTGCAGCTTATCATATGCAAAGCCGTCCACTTAGCCAATGGTGCAAATACAGCACTGACAGGCTGTGGAAAATCTGCTAGCATCTTCCATCCAGGTATGAGACCTGTATAAAGAGAGAAGAGGCAAAACAACCCTCAGAAAATCTTGTAAATGGGGTTCTTTCCCTGCTAGATTTATTGTAGTACTACCCCACCAACCCTCCAGCAAAGGCCAGGTCGAGAAATGCTAGGTCAAGTCAGGGGACATATAGATCACATCCACACCACACATTTAAAGCACTCTTACATCACTTCAATAGTCATGGCTTCCCTCAAAGAATCCTGGGAACTGTCATTTTGTAAAGGGTGCAGAGAATCTTAAGGATAGGTGTGGGGAACCTTTGACCTCCAGATGTTGCTGACCTAAAACTCCCATGAGCCCCAGCAAGCATGCCCAATGGCTAGGAATGGTTGTTGTAGTTCAGCAACATCTGGAGGGCCAGAGGCAGAGCTTGGAAAAGTTACTTTTTTGAACTACAACTCCCAGCAGCCCAATCCAGTGGTCATGCTGGCTGGGGCTGATGGGAGTTATAGTTCAAAAAAGTAACTTTTCCAAGCTCTGGCCAGAGGTTCCCCACACCTGTGTCAGGAGAACCTTAACAAACTATAGTTCCTAGGATTCTTTGTGGGAAGCCATAACTGTTAAAGTAGGATAAGAGTGCTTTAAGTTTATGTTATGGATGTGGTCATAGACCTTGTAACTCCCCAAAGCCTGACCTCATTTCTTTTGTCTTATTCTGCCTCCCCAGATGACCTACCGCTTCTTATTCGTTGACCATCCCAGAGGTAAGCTCATGCCTCCATCCCCTGTGGGTGCCAAACCAGGCCTGACCCCTTTTCCGGAGTCTCTGGGACCAGAACTGTCGGCACTGCATCCGCTGCTCGACTGGCCAGCTCCAGCTGACAATACTGTAGCCTTCGCATCCTCCACCAGCCCTGAGAAGAGCCGTTACTGGTTATTGCAATCTCAGAGCAGCTACACGGTGGGTAACACGCTGCTGGTGTGGTTGGAGGCCTGGGACCACAGTGGGCAGCCCAAGCACTATGGCGGGGACTTCTTCAGGGCCAAACTGCACTCTCCGGAGCTTAAGGCAAGTGTGGCTGGGACAGTGCAGGACCACAACAACGGCACCTACATGCTGGCTTTCCCGCTTTTGTGGGCAGGTGCGGTGCAGGTGTCTGTGCATCTCATCCACTCCAGCGAGACTGTAGCCCTCCTTCGGCACATCCGGAACTCCCACCCCTCCACAGTCGCCTTCTACGGCTACTTCATGGACTCAGGCCTGCAGAGCAAAGAAGAGGTGACTGAATGTAACGTGCATCCATTCTCAGGTCCAACCTGCCAGTATGTGGATCCTGGCACCAATGAGAGCTGGTTTTGTGCTAGGCCTCACCATCTCTCATGCAGTGACCTTGTGCACCACTCTGCTGGGATCTACAAAAACGTACTCACCCCAAATGAGAAAAACTTCTTTAGCAGGTGAGTGCTATGAAGAGAGTTGCTTTATGCAGCAGAATTCATTGGAGATATAAAAGAATATGAAAGAGTGGTGTTTATCTTAAACAAAATAAACTCATTTTATTAAGACACATCGATAGGCAAGCCTAATCATCTACACTAGGTGAATTCAAAAGGAAGGGAGAGAGAGAATTGTGGGAGGAAGAAGGAGGAACTGGATGCGATGATAGCCCTGAGAATATCAGTCTAAAAAGAGGCACGCTTAAACTTGAGGAAAGTAACAAGGAGAGAATTCAAGCAGGGGCCCTTCATCCGACTAACTATATCTATTGCCCCTAATGGTCAATAGATTCAAAGCACACAGCGAGACAATACATTGATTGAAGTGAAAGTTCCAACATGCTTGGGAGATGGACAAGGCTGGGAGAGGTAAGCCAGAGGATTTCTGGAAGGGCCTGTGATGCGTTCTTCCCTGGCTCTCTCTGTCAGGTTCCTACCTGCTCGTGGTTACTGCCTGTCTCTAGGCACCACCAGGGACTCCACCAGTCCGGACCGCACTCTCTTATGGTTTACCTATCCACTCTAGCACAGATCTCAACAGATCCCCCTGCTAGGCAACCACCAGTAACGTCCCAATACTAGTATTCCCAGAGACTCTGAATACTGGTATTGTTATTCTCTTCACCGCTGCCACCATTTGTTACAGTTCCCCTTCAGCCTTGGTCATTTACCTTACCCTCCCTTCTGGTCTGTGAAACCCCAGCCAAGGATCAGGCCTTTGGTAAACCAAATTAAGTATTTATTACAGATAACAAAACTAACAAGATTAACAGGATTTCTTCTTAAGGCACATAAGCATATGGTTTTACTCAATACTAATCCGAACTCCACCTCCCTCCTTCTTCACTCTCTCCTGGCAAACAACTCTCTCAAACCCCACCAAGCAATCCACTCTTTCTTTTCTCCCCCCCCCGATTCCACTCTCCCTCTTCCTTTTATACATTCAGCCATTTTAAACACTCAGCCAATCATCTCGCATTCTACCGCCCATTCACTCCCCCTCTTTCACTCCACTTACCATGTATCTTCTAAAACAACAACACTTACCATATATACATTAATATAGGAACATCACATTTCCCCCCCCTTAAACAACAGCAGAGTATTATTCCTGTTCCAGGATTTATACGTCGCGTTAACAAATAAAAGTCTCTATGGAGAAAATGTCTTTCTTTGTTCCTCTGTCTGGTCACGTCACTGCAGTCCCAGCCACTTGCCTGGAAAGTCCATCGGCCAGTACATTGTCCTTCCTTTGATGAACTGGAAGTCCACTTGATAGTCCTGTAGGGCCCAGGACCACCTCTGCAGCATAGTGTTATGGTTTTTCATAGTCTGCAACCATAACAAGGCCCGATGATCCGTAGTCACTGTGAATCTTCGTCCCCACACATATGGGCGCAACTTGTTCAGTCCACACACGACCGCTAGGCACTCCTTCTGGACCGACGAATAGTTTTTCTCCCTCGGCGTCAGCTTGCGACTCAGGTACGCCACTGGATGTCTGGTGCCTTCTCTCTCCTGCAGCAAGACGACTCCCAGCGCGAGGTCCGACGCATCTGTAGCCATGATGAATGGTTTCTCATAGTCTGGTGCTATTAATATGGGTCCTTGGCACAAGGCTTGCTTCAGTAGATCAAAAGCCTTCTGACATTCATCCGTCCATACCACCCGCTCAGAACACTTCTTCTTTGTTAATTCATGCAAGGGGGTTGCTATTTCCCCAAAATTTCTCACAAACTTCCTATAAAATCCAGCCACACCCAGAAATGCCCTTACTTGTTTTTTGGTTAAGGGGATCGGCCACGCTTGTATTGCCTCCACCTTGCTCCATAAGGGGGTGATTTTCCCACTCCCCACCTTATGTCCTAAATAGATTACTTCCTTTAGTCCAAACTGGCATTTCTTAGCTTTTATTGTGAGGCCTGCTTTTCTTAAGGCCTCCAATACTGTTGTCAGGTGTTGGACATGCTCAGGCACCGACTTGCTAAAAATGGCCACGTCATCGATATAGGCCACTGCAAAATCTGACATGCCTCGCAACACAGTATTGATTAGCCTCTGAAATGAACTTGGTGAGTTCCTTAGTCCCATGGGTAAGGTCACAAACTCATATAACCCATCTGGTGTACTGAAGGCAGTTTTGGCTCTGGAGTGCTCGTCTAGTTCCATTTGCCAAAATCCTTTACAGAGATCTAGTGTAGAGATAATGGTTGCTGCCCCCAATAACTCTAACATAGCGTCTACCCTAGGTATAGGATACGCATCTGGGACCGTAATTTTATTGATTAGCCGATAATCAATGCAAAACCTTGTCGTTCCATCTTTTTTCGGAACCAGGACAATACTTGAGGCCCAGGGACTGATGGATTCCCTGATCACTCCTAATTCCAGCATCTCTTCCACCTCCTTTTTGATCTCATTCAAAACTTTCTCATTCACACGGAACAGATCTGATTGGGGCATGATCTCCAGTATCAATGGAATGTATAACTATACTGGTTCGGCCAGGTTTGTTGCTAAAGAGATTCCTATAGGTTTTCAAAACTCTCAGAATCTCTTCTTTTACTTCCTCCTTCACCTCCTCTGACCATTCCACTTGATCTACCCCTCCTTTGTCTTTGCTTTCCTGTACCAAATCTGGAAGTTCAGGCCCACTTCCCTCAGGGAATAAGGTAACTTGCAACACCTTTGCATCCCTGGTATGGTAAGGCTTTAACATATTTACATGAACCACTTTGCTTTTGTTTAATTGGTCTGTGGTGATTACATACGTCACTGTGTCAAGCCTTTCTCTGATGGTATATGGTCCTTCCCAGTTAGCCTGTAATTTGTCATGTTTCCTGGGTATGAACGCCATAACCATATCTCCCACATCATACACACGTTCTCTGGCTGTTCTGTCATACCAGTAACTTTGCTTCTGCTGAGCTTGACTGAGATTCTCTTTCACCACTTCCATAATTTGTTTCACTGGTTCACATTCATCCTTTCTCTCAGCGGGCATCCACAGTCTATATAAAATCCCATTCTCACACACAACTTGATTCCTCAGTTTGTCAGTGAAACGAATCTGTTGGGTCAGCGTTTGTTCCTTTATCTGCTTCAGACTTATATCTTTATGCAGCTCTTCCCTGAATTGATCTGCTTCTTCCCCAGAGACCACTTGATACAGTTTGTCTTCTTCAGCAGGCCTGCTAGTGGTTGCTATGGCGACCTGAGGCTGGTTAACAGATTCCACCCTGTTTGTTTCAGCCCCCCTTAATATGGCTTCTTTTTCTCTGCCAATTTGCTGTCTGGTCACTACATAGATCTTCCCCTGTGCCCCCATAACATCTCTTCCCAGTATTACTGGTTCTTGTTGCTGGGCATTAATACCAACTTTATATTGGCCCTTTCGGCCTCTCCATTCCATTTTCACTAGGGCCACAGGCAAACTCTCTGGTTGACCCCTCACTCCTTGGATAGTCACTGTTTCCTGAGGTAATATTTCTTCAGATTTTATTAAATCTGGCCTCAGTAACGTCTGAGCGGCACCAGTGTCAAGCAATGCCCAATAAGTTGCCCCTTGTACACTCACTTCCTCTCTCAGACTTGAATCAAGGTCTGTTACTTCTGTCCAGTTTATCTGGCAAAACTGAACCTTTTTCGCTGTTTCTAAAGCCTTGGGCTCTGTTTTCACTGCCCTTGTCTGAGCAGGATTACTAATGGGGTTGGCAACCTCACATTGAAAACGTAGGTGCCCCGGTCTACCACATTTGTAGCATAATTTCTCCTCACTTTTAGGGTACACAGATCCACTCTGGGGTGTCCTGTGCCCTTCATATTTTAATGGAGGACTCACTCGCTGTGGTACCACATCCCTTCTGCCAGCACTATATGGTCTGGGTTTAAACTCTCTTGATGTTTTCCCCACCCAGCCAGTTCTATTGGAGGCGAAGTGATCCGCCATCTCTGCGGCCTCCTGCACAGATGTAGGAGAACGGTCTTTGACCAGGAGCCTTATTTCTGGTGGTAACTGATGGTATAATTGAGCCAGTATCATGAGGCTTTTCACCTCTTCCACTGACTGAGCTTTGGCACTACTCATCCACTTTCCAAATATATCCATCAACTTTGCTCCCAGTTCCACAAAAGACCTCCCTGTCTGTATCTGGCAGTTTCTGAAAAGCTTTCTAAAATAATCAGGCCCCAGTCTGAATCTTTTAAACACTGCTTCTTTGAATTCAGCATAGGTGACGGGCCTGTCTGAGGGGAAATATTGGTATACCTCAGTCAATTCCCCTTTAATCAGGTTTGATAAATACTGCATGTATTTATCTTCAGGTAGCCCCCACAACTGAGCTGCTTTTTCAAAGGTGCTGAGGTAAATTTGAGGATCTTGACCAGGCTCATAGACAGCAAAGTCCTTTGGAGTAATTTTTATTTTTGCTCCATCTCTGTCTTTCCTTGTCTCCTCAGAGTGAAATTTCTCTCTATCAAATTTTAACTTTTCTACTTGTAATTCAGCATCCAATGCTCATTGCTTCTCCCTCTCCTCAAACCCCAATCTCATTCTCTCAATTTCCAACTCCCTCTGTTTTTCCTTCTCTGCACCTTCCATCCTCAATCTCTCAGCTTCCATCTTCAATCTCTCAGCTTCCAACTCCCTCTGCTTGTCTTTTTCCTCAGCCTCCCATCTTAACTTCTCTCTCAAGTACTCTATATAAGCGGGATTGCTTAAATATCCTTCTGGGGTCTCTTCTCTGACAGGTTGTTTTTGCTGGGCAGTTGCAAATCCTATAAGTGCTACCCTCAATTCATCTACCCCTTTACCCTCGTGAGGTAAATTGAATGTTATGCACTTCTCCACCAGCTCCTGTCTTTTCATTTTTATGTATTCAGCCATGGTGTTTGAGTTCACTCACTCTTTGCCACACACTCTTTGCCAGTC